>NW_027175821.1:4198620-4796120 GCF_023055335.1 Clinocottus analis
GCCCCGGATTCGTCGTTACACACCCAACAAAGGCAGCGCTGTGTTGTCGAGAAGTGGCCGCTCGCTACCCAGAATCCTCTGTGAAACCAGGAAGTCTGTGTGTGCGTGAGTGTGTGTGTGTGAGTGTGTGTGTGTGCTCGGCGGAGGTCTGCCCCGCCGGCTCCCAATCAGATCTGATCGCTTCGAGAGGCCCCGATCCTCACGGGGCCGCGGCGGCGTGAGAGTGCGTTTCCCTCCGTATCGGTTTTAAATGGAGACGGAGGGGCGATGGCCGACCGCGCCGACGGCCTCGCCCGAAAGACTTCAGAGGCGGCGGAGCGGGACGACGACGACGACGACGACGACGACGACGACGACGACGACGACGACGACGACGACGACGACGACGACGACGACGACGACGACGACGACGACGACGACGGAGTCCCGCTCAATTACTTAATGACGTCCAAATCACTGCCAGAGCCCTTCTTTCCTTATCAGAGGGCCAAACCGCCCAGGTGTTGACGTTCGCATACGTCCCCGGCCTGAGGGCCCCGGTGGCCCCGTGACTATCATCTGAGCTGACGGTAGCCACATGTTGCAGGCGGAGGAGGGTGGGGGGACGGATTATGATCTCCTTCTATCAGCCGCCAATTAAAAAAAAGTTAACAGCCTCCTCCATTTTTTTTTCAGCACCAGGGAGAGCTCTCTCTCTCTCTCTCTCTCTCTCTCTCTCTCTCTCTCTCTCTCTCTCTCTCTCTCTCTCTCTCTCTCTCTCTCTCTCTCTCTCTCTCTCTCTCCCTCTCTCTCTCTCTCTCTCTCTCTCTCTCTCGTTTTTGCATTCCACGCTCAGACGCTCGGCCCGTCGACGTGCCGTCCCGCCGCAGAGCGTGTCAGGAAGGTCGCGCGCGAGCTGATGCTCTTGAATGATCTCGGCATCAGACGCCGGCTCCCTGCATGCTAATGCGGCGGCGGCGCTCGAAGCCTCTTCACCGGAGACGAGGCTTTTCTTCCTCTCCTGTTTATTCTTTCGTAAACTGCACAGTCCCAACTTTGTGCAGCGGTGGGACGTGTGCTGTGGACAGAGGGTCCTCACTGCAGTGTGTTTGATGTCTCTCTCTCTCTCCCTCTCTCTCTCTTTCTCTCTCTCTTCTCTCCCTCTTTCTCTCTGGGCCCTGGAGACACTCCTCATGCATAATCACTGTGTGTATTTCCCGTCTGCCTCTATGTACCACTGGTGGAGGTTAATGCACAGAGCTCCACGCACACGTACACACACACACACAGACACACACACACACATAAATTAGAGGCAAGAGAAACACAACGATCTCATTCCCCACAAATAGAATAAAGCAAACGAAGGCAGAGTTTCTTTTTCCCTCTTTTTGCTGTAATGTTTATTACGAGAGAACCGGCCTCGGCTCTCTCTCGCTCTCTCTCATCTCCCGTGCGCTCGGCAACGCGCAATCGAACGTGTGTGGTTTTAAACACAGTTGTGCGGCGTCTGGTTTAATAAAACCCACCCGCTCCTGTAATTCATCATCCTTTACCGTACATTAGGCTGCTGGGGAAGCGGCGTGGCTGCAGGGAGGAGAGCGCCGGTACGGCTCAGCATTCTGGTGAGGACTCCAACTGTAGAGCAGAGAGGGCAAAGGGGTCACGAGGTGTGTGTGTGCGTGTGTGTGTGTGTGTGTGTGTGTGTGTGTGAGAGAGAGAGAGAGAGTGTGAGAGAGAGATGGCAGCATCACCAGTCCTCCAGGGCTCAGCAGGCTAATTAATAATGAATCCCAGAGAGTCTGTGTTTGAAATGCAGATGTGCAACTGCCGACTCCGCCTGCTCCTTCAGAGGGACCTGTGTGTGTGTGTGTGTGTGTGTGTGTGTGTGTGTGTGTGTGCCACAGGGGAAAAAGTATGTTGGTTGGTTGTTCGGCTGTGGCAGAGGACTTGCAGATATTCCACGTGAAATTCATTCGTTAAACATTGAGAGAAAAGAGAGATTTTTATGGTTTTTTTTTTGTTGTTTTTTTTTTAGCGCAGAAGTTTTCGTGCCTTTCTCTCGTGCTCGCAGAGGCCTCGACCCCGCCGAGCTCTTCTGTGCTCTCAGCGCAGAGGAGGAGGAGGAGGACGTGGAAGAGGAGCTGGAGAGGGGCTGAAGAGCATACATTACATTTCTATAGACTCTTCTTCGCGGCTCCATAGGATCCTCTGTGTGTTTCAGCAGTTTGAAGTTTAACACATGGTAATGTTATGGAGATTTATTATTTTTTTTTACCAACCTTGGCTCCCTCGCTGACCCAGGGACAATAAACTAGCCCCTTCAGCAAACAGCACCTGTAACACACACACACACACACACACACACACACACACACACACAGGCGGTGAATTTTCTCTCTGACATACACTCTCTTCGTTTGAGGGACAAACTGTTATTTAGTTCAGGTGTTTCAAATTCTTGCAATAGAAAATAATCATATTAATAATAATATTGGGCTGCCTTTGTTCAGGTGAGTGTTTGTTGTCCGGGAGTAAAAGGGGAGCTTTGAGTCTCAGTGACCTCAGGCCTGTGTGTTGCCGTGACCGAATTCATTTTCTCATTATAGAAAAACCCCCAAATAATTTTGCGCTGGAATTTGCATCTTTGCAGGAATATTAATATCCAGACGCAGGAGAGTTAATTGAAGCTTCACATTGCACTTCACGTCTTCCAGTTGTTCCAGGAAAATAAATCATTTGAATTTTGAGGGAACTTTGAAATGCAAAACAACTTAATCTGATTTTTTTTCAATCATATTTTTTTTAATCCAGAACATTTAATGCTTCTGACACAAAGACAGTTCAGCTAATTCATACGTCTATATATTATATTTATATGAGTGGTATCTGTCTGAATGGATCACGCTGTGCAAACACGGAGTTTGGTAGCACTTGCTTTTGTTTTTAGTGTTTGTGTTGTTTGTGTTGTTGTTGTTGTTGTTGTTGTTGTTGTTGTTGTGTTTCATTAACGTGACCCTTAAACAAACATGACTCATTAGTGATTTAAAACGCCATGACGCCATTTCTGGAGCCCTGCTGCTGTTCACGACACACTAAAGCTGTTCCTTTCCTAACAAGTTCAGGTGTGTGTTGGTTTTCATCCTTTATTTGTTTATTTTGTAATCTCTAAATTAAAGAACATCAAAACTCTCCGATGATCAGAATCAGAGGAAGATGATTTGTGTTAATGGCCTCTCTCTCTCTCTCTCTCTCTCTCTCTCTCTCTCTCTCTCTCTCTCTCTCTCTCTCTCTCTCTCTCTCTGTTTGAAAAGTAGAATCACAACAATCCGGGTGAATAATCCCTGTGGATTAATCCCACACTGCGCGTGTATACGTTTTGAATGTAAATGCTCACGTGATAAATTGATAAATACCAAGAAGGACGCTTCTTCTTTTTTTTTTTTTTTTTTTATCTCTCGCGATATTTCATGAGGGGGAAACGAGCACAATAGGACACTTTGGAAAACTAATTCAGACATTCATTTTCCTCCACAAAAACTTCCGCTACGGCCTCGTTGAAATGCATAACCCATTCAATTTAACACACACACACACACACACACACACACACACACACACACACACACACACACACACACACACACACACACACACACACACACACACACACACACACACAGGGTGTCTCGGTGCAGCCCAACACACACTCATGCATTATGAATGTACATTTACACTCGTGAGCTCTCGTGGGGATGAGCTTTAGCTTAAATACATTCACTCATTGCTGTGTCCGAGGCATGTCCACACACACACACACACACACACACACACACACACACACACACACACACACACACAGAGTGGACGTGACTGACAAGCGGACCAGTCTGCGGCTCAAACTGACATTTTATTTTGTTTTTAATGTGTGTAGTTGTTGATGAGAGCACGCGGCTCGTCGCCGACATGACGTGAGATTAGTTTCGGGCTTTGCTCTTGAAGAGCCGTCGTGTTTAACTCGCGGTGTCACTGTCCTTTTATTAGCGACGTCACGGGTTAATGGGGGTATCGATTTTTCTGTCTGGGGGCCTGTGAAGTGTGTGCGTGTGTGCGTGTGTGTGTGTGTGTGTGTGTGTGTCGCGGAGGATGAGAGTGCGCACGGACACAAACACCTCCACTCAAATGATCCAAACGCGAAAGTGAATTAGTGAATTAGAAAAATAAAGGCCCGTTTTATTCTGCTTGTGTGTGTGTGTGTGTGTGTGTGTGTGTGTGTGTGTGTGTGTGTGTGTGTGTGTGTGTGTGTGTGTGTGTGTGTGTGTGTGTCTGACTCAAACACAGGTCTGAGATGTGTTCACACATTTTTTTGCACATGCATAACCGAGGCTGTAAAATCCTTTACACACACACAAAACCCCTCTTGGTGCCGCACGCGGGGTCAGAGCTGTGGGGCTTCACGGCTTCACGGGGAAAGTTTTCAAAGGTCATGACACCGAGTGACAGGTCCCGCCCCGAGGCCCGAGGCTGTCTCAATAGCAGACTAAACCTGATTTATCTGCAGGCTGCAGCCCGCTGCATTAAACTGGCAACGGAAGCACATCTAATGAAATGCAACAAAATGGATGAAAATGGATCTGCAGAAGAAGAGCAACCCCGTTGCGCAACTCTGAGCTGCACATTTAGACTTCCACGTGACAACAAAACTCTATGAAGTTTTTTGTTTTTTTTAATTAAATGTTTAGAAGTTTTTACAAAAATGTTTTATAAAATTGCAAAACAAAACTGGATCACTATTGAATTATTATAGTGAGATGGAAAACATTACAAATGTCCTTAACAATAAAAAACAATAGAGAGACTAACCTCCATTACAACGTTTGCATTTTATTGCCTAGTTAGTGAAAACATGATCTGGCAGCACGAGTTCATCCTGACATTTACTCCCGAAATGTAATGAACACTAATATATGTTTTGTTAAAGTTAGATTGAATGTTTTTTTAATTTTTTTTAGGCCAGAATAACTAGTAATCTAGCAACCTTCCTCGCTTAATCTTGATAATGTTATTTTAAGCGTTGAATTATTGTCAACAGAAGATAGTTTTAGGGGGAAAGACATCAACAGGCTACATTTCCTGCTGAAAATATACATTTGTTTTCCAATTGTTTGCTTCAAGAAGATCTCCATACCGACGGTTTATAGTAAACAAATCTGCATTTTCGTATTATTATTCACTCTAGAAAATAATCCGAGTCATAAAAATCATCCGCAACAGACTGAAATCCGCCACCAGAACACAAGCGAGCGGCTCCAAACAAACCCGCAAACTGCCAGAGACGAAATTAAATAAATTGTGACTCATTATTTGTGTTATTTCGCAGTAGTGTGCAGAGAGCCCGCAGTGCTGCATGGTGTAAGTGTCGCAGGGCTGGCTCGGGTTATCTGTGAATGGGCTCTTTATTGGAGGCGCGGAGCGGGGATTTGCCTTTTATTCGCCTCGCTATGGAAACGCGCTCGGCGGCAGAAAAATGTTGATGTGAATAAAAGGAATCGGCACAAGGAGCGTTTCCAGAGAAGCATCTGTTACACTTAGAAACTTAGACTATCGAGAGCAATACAACCCCCTCTCCAAGTCCCTCTCCTGTCTGCTTCATGCTCCCCCCACCACCACCACACAAAAAACGCACACTTTATTTTTGTAACAGAATTTTAAGATGTATTTTTAAGCGATTTTGCGCGCGGAACCAGTTCAGCAAATTATAAAAAAAATATGATGTTAATCCCGATAGGCTTAAACTAACTCCCTTTTCTCTAAATGGAGAATCCATCCTTTAAAATCAATTCATCAATGTGACACACGAGGAATTACAAAACACAGGAATTGTTTTAAACTGTCGTCGTGCTAGAAATTAAACTCCCATTCTGCGTATAATTCTGCACATTTCCATCCCATAACGACTCGAACGAAAGCAATCCGGTTCAGTAAACTAAACCAGTTGATTAGCCAACCACATCCAATATTTAGTCACTTTTAATGAAGTTTCCCAGAGTCAACATGAAGAATTTACACGCAAAGCATGGGACCACAACTACAGACACACACACACACTTACACACACACATGCATGTGTTGAGTTGCCCCCCCACCTATCGAAGAGGCCCATCTCGGTGAGGCTCGCCGGTCCCTGTCATCGTCCTTCCCTCGTGCCGGTGCCTGTCACTCCTCCGGCCGCCCGAGGCCCGCGGGCCGCGCTCCCCCCGTCCGAGCCCCGCGCGCCGCTCACCTGCCCGGGTTCCTCCTCTCGGTCCTGCCGCCGTCTCCGCGAGAGCAACCCGCTCCTTCGGCCCCGGCGCTCTTTAATGACTCTTTTTTTTCCTCCCGGTGGCTGCAGCCTTCTTTTATTTCTCCTAAATGTATGAAAATGTATGCAAATTTAAATCAAGCTTAACCTGGGAGCTCGAGCAATATATTTAATGGAATTTCAAACCAATAAGGAGACCGGGACGCAGTCCTCTAAAGGCAAATATGATTACGCAGCCAAGTTATTTATCAGATATGCAGATAGATTTTTTTTTTCAACTCTGAGAGGACATGATGAGATTCTTAAAGAGTGGGAGTGCGCGGTGCTTGAGGACACATTCATTTCTTTGAGAAAATGAAGAGGAAAAAAAACAGTTGAGGTTGTAAACATCGGCGAGAACACGCTTCCAGGAGCAAAGGGTGGATTTTTATGAATCCGTTATATTTAGTTATGTTATTAGTATCTCATTTAAAAGACTAAATTTGCATTTACATTCGCAGGATGCATTGTTTCTGTCTGAGCACATTGGGTATGGACAAAGCATGCCCAGCGCGTAAAGCACCATCTTGAGAAGCTCACTCCATAAACACCTGAGGAAGTATTCTCTAAAAGTTAATCATTAGCAGTGAGAACTGCTCTTGGTTTGATTGTATCCTTCTAAATTAAGTGCTGGCACGTCTTACAAATGCCATCGCGCATTAATCTCCTCCTTCGCACGCGCTCAAGGGTGACAGGAGCAGCAATAAACTCGCGCGTAAATCAGTTGGAAACTTTAATTAATAAACAGGAACTGCGCTCCACGCGCACATCGTCCCACAGCCAGACCCACTGGACCAGCACTCCGACTCACTTCCGGTTCGGCTGGCTGTAACCCTTTCCTCTCCGCGGCGGCTCTGCTTCCAGAGGCGGAGGTTTCGGCTCTCTGCGCCGCCATTGGCCGAGACGCGCCGTCACTGCGCCCCCAGTCGCTCTGTGAGTGGCGGCGCAGGCTGTCAGTCAAAAGCCGGGCTGCTGCCGAGGCTCCAGAGAGAGGGAGATGTCAGAGGCTGAGCTGCTCCCTTCCTTCAGTAGCACTAGTGGGGTTCAGCAGCCAGCATGGCCACAGCTGCCTCCAGCCCCTACACCCTGCTCAGCTCCAGCCCCATGATCCACCCGGACAGCCAGGCCATGCAGCCTGCTAGCCCCTACAGAGGACACCAGAAGCTCCTCCAGGGCGACTACCTGCACAGCGTCCAGGGCAACGGACACTCCCTCGGGCACCAATGGGCGAGCAGTCTGTCGGAGGGCAGCCCCTGGTCGGCCTCCATGGAGCAGCAGGACGTCAAACCGGGCCGGGAGGACCTGCAGCTCGGCATCATCCACCACCGGTCCCCGCACGTCGCGCATCACTCCCCGCATCACAACAACCACGGCAACCACCCGGGAGCGTGGGGAACCCCGGTGTCCCACAACTCCTCCATCACCAGCGGGCAGCAGATCAACATCTACTCGCAGACGGGCTTCACCGTCAACGGCATGCTGGACCACGGGGGCCTCACGCCTCCACCCAACAACCCGCAGGGCCAAGGCATGCACCCGGGCCTCAGGGACACGCTCAGCCCCGAGCACAGCGACCTCGGCGGGCACCACTGCCACGACCACTCCGACGAGGAGACGCCGACCTCGGACGAGCTGGAGCACTTTGCCAAGCAGTTCAAGCAGCGGAGGATCAAGCTGGGCTTCACGCAGGCGGACGTGGGCTTGGCCCTGGGCACGCTCTACGGGAACGTCTTCTCCCAGACCACCATCTGCAGGTTCGAGGCTCTGCAGCTGAGCTTTAAAAACATGTGCAAACTAAAGCCGCTGCTGAACAAGTGGCTGGAGGAGGCGGACTCGACCACGGGCAGCGCCAGCAGCATAGACAAGATAGCAGCTCAGGGGAGGAAGAGGAAGAAGAGGACGTCCATCGAGGTGAGCGTGAAGGGGGTGCTGGAGACGCACTTCCTCAAGTGTCCCAAGCCGGCCGCGCCGGAGATCACGTCGCTGGCGGACTCGCTGCAGCTGGAGAAGGAGGTGGTGCGCGTGTGGTTCTGCAACCGGAGGCAGAAGGAGAAGCGCATGACGCCGCCGGGAGAGCTGCAGCACGAGGGACCGTATTCTCACGGCGGGAGCGCGGGGGACGCGTCCTCGTGCCACGATCTCTGACCGAAAGCACCGGGAGGAAAGTGCCCCCTCGGCGCGGACTCTGGAGCGCGGGGGCGCGCGCGGTGGCACCTCCGAGCCGTCCCGGTACAGACTCCTCCAGCACTGAACCACAACGACAATAATAATAACAGAGATACCTGCTCAGCCTTCGTCCTTTTCTGACTGTCACGAGGGCATTTTATTCTATAGCGGCATATCAAACGTCACATTTTTTTTTTCTTCTTCTTCTTCTTCTTCTTCTTCGGGAGCCCGCCAAATTATTTTCTACATCACGGATATAAATACAAAAATGTGCCTAATAACCTGCCAGCGCCTTTGGTTTGTGTCACCATTTCTCATCTGGGTACTCATGATGATAGCTCGGGTGTTTTGTTTGGGTTTTCTCTCTCTCTCTCTCTGGTGGACCCGCGGACTGAAACAAACAATAATATCACTTTTCTTAATTGATTTGTTGCAGCACCGGAGGCCGTTTTACGGTCCAGCTCCCGCTTCCCTCGGGCTCACACAAACCGCTTTAGCTCTCACCATATTTACACTTATTGTTTTGTAACACACTCGTAGCAGATCTGTAATAATTGTGTTCTCTCATATGCAAATATAGGCCCTCATTCCAGGCGTAGAGGCATTGCTACCAACATAATAGCACTTGGAGGTTGTTGTTTTTCTTCCATTTTTAATTTCTATTGCATTCCTCCCTTATGGCCTGTAGCCACACACAGTCACAGCTATTTATGAAATGCATTTATTTGATTTCAATCATCTTCGACCATATAAACTGTGGACTCTGAAGCCGAGAATAGAAAGAGGGGTTGACGACGCTACACACCTGCCTATAATTTTATTGTACGTTCAGTATCAAAATTTTATAATCTTAAATACTCCTGTTATTGGTTTATTTCTTAAGTATTTTTTCGAATATTGTACAGTTTTATATATTACCCTTTTGAAGTCATTAATTTAAAAAAAAATGCTCTTAGTTATTCATGCACTTAATTAGCAATGTAAAAAAAACACACAAAAAAACAAACACAATATTTTCAGTAAGAGCGACGGTTTTATTCCAAATTTCGACGACAGCTCAAGTAATTATTTATTTTCAGTATAAAGCTTGTATTATGTTTTGAAATAAACTATGTATGTTGTAATAAACAATTTCTTGCTACAACTGTTCACTGTGCAAAACAGGATTTAACTTCTGGTGAATGACTATTCAAACAAAAGTATTGCTCGTTAGTATTAGTATTTAAATAGAGAAATCTAATTAAAATGTATAATTCATTTTGCATATTTACCATTTTTTAAAGAAAATGTTGCATATTTTGAAGATGGGTTCAATTTAAAATTGTGACTAAATTTGATGAAGAGAAAATGCTCCAATTATGCAACTTTATGCTGAAGCAGCATAACCTTCACTTTGCCTCAATGTCATGTCAAAGGGCAACTTTCTCCAAGTCTCTTGTGTCATATAACAGCTGTAAAATATCCAGCGGTCCATGCAGGACCTCGGCTGCATCTCTGCAGCTCTGCAGCTCTGCATCTCTGCAGCTCTGCAGCTCTGCATCTCTGCAGCCCCACGGTTCGAGTGAACTGAGTCGCTTTCTCCAGCAGTTCCAATGAAATGTTATTGTCCGGGCCCTCTGCCCTCCTCAATCAGACATGCGTGATTTATCGCCTGGGCCGCTGGGCCTGACAGCAAAACACAATGACACGCACACGCACACACGCACACACACACACACACACACACACACACACACACACACACGCACACACACACACACAATCAGAAGCAGATGAATCTCATTTCAAAGACTACAGCTGCGTATAATTGGCCGTGCAAGGACAAAATAGAGCTATATTCCTTGATAATAAAAAAAAAGAAGAGGAAAAAAAAGTCATAATAGCTAAAAATAATTTAGGGATTTTTTTTTTTTTTTTTTAGGAAATAAGTAGGCCTGTAGATGCAACGCTGCTTAAATGATTCAAAGACAGAGCTGGAGAGAGGGAGAGTGAAGGAGGGGAGAGAGGAGGAGGAGAGGAGGAGAGGAGAGGCGGAAGGGTGCTAGGCCTTGCCTTGAAATGGAGAGCCTGACTGGAATACTAATGCATCTGAATTTATGCATCTCCTCAGTCTGCAGCCCTGAGTGAGAGGGGGGTGGGGGAGAGAGAGAGAGAGAGAGAGAGAGAGAGAGAGAGAGAGAGAGAGAGAGAGAGAGAGAGAGAGAGAGAGGGAGGGGGAAAGGGTGTGAGGGTTGGAGGTGAAAGGGGGCGGTTATGTAGAAGAAGAGAAAAGTAAAACCGTGGCTGATTGATTCCATCCATCTATTTTAGTTCGAAATAATCCCTGATTTCTGGGAGGGGTGGGGGGATAGAGAGAGGGGGGAAAGAGAGAGAGAGAGAGAGAAAGAGGGGGGGAGAGCGAGCAGCCGAGCAAACAAGCAAAGCGAGCCAAGGTCCAGAGCAGCACTGCAGTATCCTTGAGCCTCTTCCACCTCGCACGGCCTGACGCGCGTCAGGATGCTGAAGAAAAAGAGTAACGGACACGTGAATGAGTCACTATAGTGGGAAATGATTGACTGTGGAAAAGAGAGAGAGAGAGAGAGAGAGAGAGAGAGAGAGAGAGAGACAGAGAGAGAGAGAGAGAGAGAGAGAGAGAGAGAGAGAGAGAGAGAGAGAGCTTTGTAACAGGTGAAAGATGAAAGCACTTTTCAGAGGTATTAAAAGGAAGAACTTCAGGTTGCGGTTCCTCCGAAGCGCCTGAGGCTCTCGGGCCTCCGGATCAGATCTCCATGAGGTGTGTGTGGAGCGGAGTGGTCAGGAGGAGGAAGAGGATGAAGAGGAGGAGGAGGAAGAGGAGGAGGGGGTAGGAGAATGGACTGCACCTTTTACTAATAATTGCATCTCATCTCAAACCTTCTGTTCTCTTTGAGTTCACGTTTCAAAAACTGTGGTTTGAAAGTTTGGAAGTCAAAAAGTGTAAAAAAAAATAATAATAAAAAAAAAAATTCAAAATAAGTTGTTTTCCAAGGCTTTCATAAATAATGTTATTTTTCACCCCCCGAGCTTTTCAAAGAAAGTATCTGAAGGTCAACAACGTAAATAAAACGCGGGAACATTAAGGAGGAGGAGGAGGAGGAGGAAGGAGGAGGAGGAGGAGGAGGAGGGGAACTTGAAAGCATCGGTTGGCCCAAATTCACCGAGGAAGCAGGCAGAGAAAAAAAATAAGTTTGCGAGGCGCTGATGTAGTGTTTGCAGTAAAAGTGGCATGCAGGAGGTCAAAGAGAGGACATCCGACAGCACATTCATCTTTAATTGGAGAGGAGGGTGGTGGTGGTGGTGGGGTGGTGGGGTGGTGGGGTGGTGGAGGGCTGCAGCCGAGATGTCGCATGGAGAACACAGACGAGCGGCTCGCAGGACTCCAACACGGAGTAATGAACATCGGCTGCAGGTTCCTCACAGCTCTTCTGTCAGGACGCTTCGGTCTGATCCTCGAGGTGTGAGAACCGACCCAGAGCCTTAAAGCAGAGCCCCCCCCCCAAAGCTTTTGGTCTGTTTGACCTCTTTAACCTTTGGGAAACCGTTTGAAAATCCTCCCGCGCCAATTTGAAGTCCCAGCAGCCCCATTTAGACAATCTTTTTGGCATAAAATATGTAATTTTTCCATTTTTGAACTGCACAGCACAGTTTTTTTGACTGAAACTCCTTCCTAACAGACCAAGACTTTGTTTTATTGTAATTTTTGTTGCAGATTCTGATTGTTTAGGTCTTAATCTTTCCAAAAAGGTCTCTTATTGACCGCTCCAGGAGGCATTTTTGGGGAATCTGGCTCATATTATGCTGGATGTTCATAGTTACGATCAAAATATCTTTTGAAAGTGATTTTTTTTTTGCAGATATACATATTTTTCCCAAGAATTTGCTGAACAAATACATATAAAAAACACAAGTATTGGAATTAATTTGGGGTTCCTACAATGACTGAAATAGAGAGGAAAAGAGGTCTGGAGACAACATTGGTTCCTTAGTTTTCAACGTGTTAAAGAAAGAACTCTGCACTGAGACGGGATTCAAACCAAAGGATTTCCCTCTTTCTCCTGGTTGTGTTTGACTGAGCTCATCAAACATTTATAAATCACTAAGAAAAACAAAAGTAACTCACAAATAATAACTGACTCCTGTATCTTATATTCAAACAAATGAAAGTTAGCGCATTATTTTCTTTTGAAATACATGTATTGAGTGTATTAACAGCTTATTAATAGTGGCATATTTTCCAGTTACAGCATTTAAACCCTAAAAAAAACTCCCAGAAGTCAATCGAGCAGCACAGCGTGTTTTTATGTATTTTACCGAAGTGGATCAGGTGCGTTCAGGACGTCCCGTTAAAGAGCAGCAGCTCTGGAACAGGATGTCCTGACGTCAGAGCTGTGACCCATGACCTGCAGGGACGGCTTTCGGCCTTTTTCACCCCCAAAAAAGACTGCATGGTCTTCACACTTGTTGCAGGAGGGAGTGAGGGTATCCTCCCCCTTTCTCCTTCCTCCCTCTCCCTTTCTCCTTCCTCCCTCCTCCCTCAGGCAGCCACCCACGTGACTATCAAGTGGATCTATGACCACAAGTTGACAACTGATCACCGAGGAGCTCTGCAGGTGTACGCCGGTGCATTAGAGGACACGATCAATTGCAGAGTAACTGAGAGCGGAGGAGAGAAGAAAGCAGAGGGGATGAGGAGGGGGGGAGAAGAGGAAGAAGAAGAAGACGGAAGAATATGCAGTACGACTAATCGCATAACCTAAAATCAATTTCACATCCTCAGTACTGGCGTCCCTTGACAGGAGGCTGGGCAGCTAGAGTTATTATGAGGGGGGGGGGGGGTACATACAGTACAGCCAAGGAGAGGAAGGGAGGGGAGGAAGGGAGGGGGAGGAAGGGAGGGAGGGATGGATACAGTACAGCCAAGGAGAGGAGGGGGGATGGATACAGTACAGCCATTGGGGATCCCAATATGGAAGCGTATCAGAGTGAATAGAAAAAGAGGAAGCCGTCTCTTTTGTCGTTTCTGCTAACAAAAAATCATCTTAAAAGTGGTCTCTCTCACCCCTTAAGATCAGTTCAGGCTCTCAGAAACCTCTGTGTGTTTTTTTTTGTTGTTGTAATGTTCAGTCACTGGCAATTAATTATTCGAAGAAAAAAAAATAAAAATGGTGCCAGTCGAACAGCTGCCTCTGTGATCTCATTGTTCCTCTCTGTTCAGGCTGTGGCATTCATGTCTTTGCAATTACTCTGACAATTAAAACCATATTAAGGTTGCGCCGCGATGACGGCTCCATTAAGGAACAGACCGACTGCGAGTGACATCACACTTTGTTCTGAAACTGAGAAACTTTGATGTGTGAGGCGGCAGGCAGGAGGCCTTCTTCTTTCTTTTCTTTCTATATTCAAACCACTGAGGCAATACACGGTTGTTCAGAAAGGTGTAGCTCTCACCACCTCACTCACCCAGCCACCAGGCCCACTCAAAACACACACACACACACACACACACACACACACACACACACCGAGTGGTATGTACGAGAGGCCTGTTTATGACACCGGGAGAGTAAATCACTGTGTCTGATATCTTCATTGGAGACAGAGGGCTGATCACTGCTCGTCCTGCTTGTTCCACATTAACTCATTATCACACACGCTCACTCCATTAATTCTCCTGCTTTTATTAGCAGGAAGAGTGCAGACACACACACACACACACACACACACACACACACACACACACAGAGAGTGGGCCCGGTGACGAGCACTGCCTCCACCTCATCTGACAGCTAATGGCTTCATTAGGAGCGGCGTGTTAATTGGCCGACTTTGGGGAGACGCTCGTTAATGAGGATAAATAGATTCACACCTGAGCGGGGGCGCTACCCAGCCACAGCGGCACTGTGGGAACTCTGGACGCCGAGCGAACGTGGACTGCAGGCCGCCTCGCTTTCTCCTTTTTTTTGTTTTTGGTCGTCGTCGTCGCTATTGTGGAGTATGAGGAGAGCTGACGGGACTCCTGTCCCCTCCCTGCAGCAGCAGCCCGGACACAGTTGTGTTTTCCTTGCCAGGCAGACTTATTAGCCGAGTGGTTGATTAGCACCGGGAGGCCAAAACAAAGAGCAGTATGTCAAAACAATTAGCCCCACTGTTTACCTCTCAGCTCCCAGGCTGACTGCTAAATGCATCTAATCCAGAGAGGGGGGGGGGGGGGGGGAAGAGAGAGAGAGAGAGAGAGAGAGAAAGAATGGAGTTCAGACAGTTGCAGAATAAAGGACAACAGCTGGTCTATAGGTGTGTGTGTGTGTGTGTGTGTGTGTGTGTGTGTGTGTGTGTGTGTGTGTTGATGGGAGCAGTCCTCGACTCAATCCATCTGCTCTCTTTCCTAGATCTCCATCCTCTGCTGTCTGGCCATGACAGCTCTGACACACACTCTGACACACACAGACACACACACACCCTCCCGGGGGAGCAGGGGGTTGGACAGACAAAATGGAAGCAGGCGAGACCGATCATTTGCATAAGGGAAGGCCACAGAGACCCGCTGAGCGACGCCTCCATGTTGCCGCCTCCCTCGTGTGCTGCACGGTGGCACCACCTAGTGGCGGCCGCCGCGCTCTGCAGCGCATTCAGGGTCTGTTTCAGCAGGAGGCCGGCATGAAGAAAAAATATGCGTGTGTATGTGTTTGTGTCACATCAGAGTAAATCTTCTGACTTTTGAACTCTTGTCTGTGTTAAACTAAGCTTCAGCATGTCGCAGATAAATATTGTTTTTAATCAAAAAGGTATTACAAGAAGAGAGAACACACTTCTATGTCATCCTGTAATTTCCACTCGCGAACACAATGTTCAGCAAAAAGTTACACAATCCTGCCGTTATACACCGATCATCGGCTCTAAAAAATAAAATTAAAAAATCACTCTTTAGAGGTTCAATTCCCTCCCGAGTGGCCCGACAAACCAGCCGAGGCCCGGGTGCATGTCAATAATGATCTTTAATGTCAATATATACAGAACTTGAAAGAAAAATATAATCTTAAAAATCAAATGAAATAAATACAATATCATACAATTTCCACAATGTCTTTTTGAAGAGATATCCATGGAATCTTTTTGTGTTGGTTCTTCTTTTCTTCTTTTTTTATTTCAGCCTCTCTGGTTCGACGGGGTGCGTCCCGTCCCCCCCAGAGAAATCCCACAGCTCCCCCACATGCTCCTCATCTCCATTATATATATTTATTTATATATATTTTATTTTTTGCAAACTAGAATTTCCGTCGTCGTTACCACAGCGGTCCACCGTGAAACTCTAGACGTTAACTTTTACTCATCTGCAGCTTTTTTCTTTTTTTTTTTTTGATACACTGCGAGCGTCACAAAGTCAGACGACGAAAAAAACTGAAGGAAATTAAACACACGGTGCGGCTACACATGCATTCATGTAGCAAAAGTGCTGGCGGATGATTTTGGATCCAGAGGGAAACGTTATAACCACGAGCAGAAGTTTAAATTTTGTTGTTTTTTTTAAAAAGAGGTCTTGCGTCAAACGTCGTCCCGCCAGCACGATCGCACACAAAGCATCGCCGCACGTTGAAGAAGACGAGTTAAGACAGCGACAGACAACGAGGAGGAGGAGGAGGGCGATGAAGAGCAGAGTGGAGAGGAGGGGGGGAGGGCACAGTTTACAAAAAAAAAAAAAAAAAAAAGCAGCTCTGAATCAGCCAATCACAGTGAAGGAGCACATCAGCTGGTGTGTTTCTTCCCCACGCGAGGAAGTGGAGGATGAAAAGGCGACGAGGGCAAGTGCATATGAAAGCTGTGGAAATAAATACAAGTCTGTCTCCCCAGCAAGTAACAGGTATGCGAGTCTCCGTCTCTGCCTCTTCAGGCGAATTTCTTCCCAACGCAACCTCGTCCAGTGTGCGTGTGCATGTGTGTGCACACATGTCGGGTGTGCCAAATAAATAGATTAAAAAAAAAAGGGGGAGACAGTAGGTCAGACTGGCCAGGACTTCGGTCTGTGTGTGTTTGCGTATGACAGTCCGACTGAGAGTGAGGTCAAAACTGGAGGGCGAGCAGTGTGTGTGTGTGTGGTGTGTGTGGTGTGTGTGTCTACATGTCAGTTGAGGTGAGTTTCTTCATGCTGCGTCTCTGGGCTAGACTGGATGCCGCCACGGGCTCCAACACCGGCTGACTGGTCTTCTGGCTCAGTGCTGAGTAGGTAGCAGCCATGGCTCCCTGGAGGAAAACAACACAAACAACAACAACAACAACAACATGAACACGTGGCTTCAACTTTTACAGAGATACAAGAATGCGGCTTTGGCACCGTTCTTGTTTCTTTCATGAGCCGAAAACTCACTGTGAAAAGGTTAAAGTTGTCAGACGAAAACCCCCAAATGGACAACGCTGTCGTAGCAACCTGTCAATCACGAGGTAGCCCCGCCCTACAGCATACACTGCCTTATGGTCTCTGACTCTAAATGGACCATCCATTCACTAAACAAACTTCATTAGACCGTAATCTCATGCTTACGATGTTTCCTGAGACATTTTCTCAGACTTTTATTAAACCAGACTTCTTTTGCAACCACAAGAGTCGCCCCCTGGTGGCCATTGGAAAGAATGCAGGTTTTAAAAAAAAAGGTAGATAGGCTTTACTTTTCCCCACCTGATGATAACTCCAAATTGGGAAAACGTCTTTATAAATCCACTCGCTAAAAGCAGCAGAGCCAGTCCTCCGTCTTGATGACTCAACGCTGTGCTGCACTACATTTGTTTATCTCACCCACATATCCAGAGATGAATCAGGACCGCACCGTCATCTGATAATGTGCAGAATGGGAGCAGCGCTAAAACCCAACATTGGGCTTCTAACACCTGCTGATACGTCTTAAAAAAACAAACACACACACACAGACACACAATGACTCACGCTCGCGTCGCCGCAACCCCCTCGGCTTCAGTCGATAGAAAAGAGTCTGGAACAAACATCCAGTTTGACAGAGGCGACGCCAAACTGAGAATTCAAGGAAGGGACTCGTTCAAGCCAACAAAGAAGGCCGCGTGTTCGCAAATAACACCTCCTGAAGGCCTTTCAACGCAAACCACTTGTCAGACCTCGAATCACATGCGCAGGCGAGGAGAAGAGCAAAAATAGATGAGCGACAGCAGTGGGATTCATGACTAAGAGCAGGATGACGAGTCCAGTCAGCAACAGCAACATTGACAGAATTATTAAAATGGTGCGTGGCACAGAAAGGCACAGTTAGAAGCGGCCGTCACGAATCTGTAGAACCGTCCATCCTGCCCGACGATAATTGTGCCGTCGGGCTTGTGGCCGGGGTCTTAATGACGCTGGACCGCCACCGACAGATCTGAATATGTCGCAACGTGCATTCAAATCGCTCCAGAGGTGCTGACAGGGACCGATGGAGGTTGAGCAGCTCCCCGCTGCACGAGATCTCCACAGGAACTTGGGTTCAGAACCTTTCTGCAAGATCTTGTTCAATCTTTGCCCTGAAAAAAGTCGGGACGGCACCACCCGAGAGATCTCACAGTGGAAGATGACGGAGAGAAGGAGGACCGAGCTGCTCGCTTGTGCCATTTTTTTTTTTTTACCGTGGCACATTTTCTGACCGCTTCCAGGTCTCGATTTTTCCTGTACGCTTATGTTTTAATGTTGTTCCTTTCTGCTTTTAAACATAATTGACTTTGCAAAAAGACAAATGTACAAAAGCAACATCCTTTTTTTAACGACTCAAACCACTCAAAACACGTAAAATACGACCTGATGAGTTCCGTTTCAAAGTGGCGAGAAAACATGGAGGGATGTCTGCGCTGATGCTGTGTTAGTAATAGATGAATCACTTTCATACGACATCCTGTAGCAGAGTTCAGACCCTCTTCTGCGTCGGAGAGGTGATGCGCTTCCATGTCATTTACCCATCATGCCCACACATGTGAGATACATATATACACACACATTGTGTGTATGTCAGCGCCCACCTTGACGAGGTGCGGTGCGTCATGGCGGGTGAGCTGGAAGTGTGGTAGCGTGTCTCGGCAGGTGATCCAGGAATGCTTCAGGACCTGCGCCGCTGTGTATCGCTGGTGAGGGTCCACGTGGAGCATATGGGACAGCAGGTCCTGGAAGGGAAAAGGGAGAGGTCCCGCCTTAGAAGTATGACAAAAACACGATCGATAAACGCACAATGCGTCTCCGAAGACGCCGTCTTTGTTTCATGTTCACTCGTCAGTTGAATCCAAAGAGGATCACGTCGACATCTGGTAGCCAAAGCATGATTTTGTAGCGACTGTACAAAGTGCAACCGAGGTCATTAACGCTCGAGTACCTTTGAGGTGTCCGATACCGTGTCCCAGTTGCCGCCGGTCAAAGAGAACTTTCCGGATCCTATCCGGAGGAGAATCTCCTCTGGCGTGTCGTTTGGCCCGTTGGCAAACGGCGTGTACCTGACAGGTGGGGGAGGGAGGGAGAGGGGGGTTACAAAGCACATGTGCAGCGTTTTATTTGATTTCAGAGGCAAACTTTAGTGCAACATTGTGGCTACAACGATGGTGGAAGTTGTAACAAAATAAAGAAAAGAAAGTAATCACATGGACAGCACAAGCAAAGGCATTAAGACTGGTTAAACATAAATAAATAGGACAAATGAATCATCTCCTCCCACATCAATTATCCAACAGTCTTGTGATGAGTGCAGTCTTACCCTGCCAGCATGGTGTACAGTAGGACTCCAAGACTCCATATATCACAGGCTGCGTCATAACCTTGCCGCATTAGTACCTGGACCAACCGAGAAAAAAGTAAGAAACCTTTAGGGACTCGTATGGACAACAGGAAGTAAAATAAGAACATCTCTACAACATCTCTGTCTGGTATTGAGTCTTATTTCCCATCTGGACGTAGCCTTTCTTTTCTTTTCCGTCGTTTCTCACCTCTGGCGCCACGAAGTTGGCGGTGTAACAGGGGGTGAGGAGCAGGCCGTTGCCTCCCCGGAGCTGCTTGGCGAATCCAAAGTCACAGATCCTGATGGAGTCGGGGTTTCCCGAGTCATCCATGTATAGGATGTTACTGGGCTTCAGGTCTCGGTGCACCACCTGGGGGGGGAGGGAAAGGAGGAGGGGAAACCCGTTGGAGGAGAAGAAACCAAATTCTCACTCGCGCTCTCGTGTGCACCGGCGCCGGCGCTCACCCCTTGGCAGTGGAGGTAGTCAACAGTCTTGGTGATGGTGTAGAGCACAGCACTGGCCTCTCGCTCAGAGAAAAACTTCTGCCGCAGGATCTTGTCCAGCAGCTCCCCTCCCTTCATCAGCTCCGTCACCAGGTAGACATACCTGCCCTCGTCATACACCTGACACACACACACACACACAGACACTGTGAGTACGGTGGCCAACTAAAAACTGTACCGTATTGAACCACTTGCACACGAATGCCACTGACGTCTTTCAGAGTGATGATGTTGGGATGCTGTCCGTATCTCATCAGGATTTCGATCTCTTCAGAGGGGTCCCTCTTACTTTTGTCTATAATCTGAGACACACGGAAACACAGTTAGTCAAGATAGAAAGTCTACTGGCTGAGGTGAAAAACAAAAAAGAGGAATAAATAAGATAATAGCAAAATGGCCTCAGCTTTGCTGCCCTCTGCTGCTCTGTTGGCAACATGAACCACAATTGGCACGCTTCAACAACTTTAGGCAATTTCACACCCTCGAGGTTCAGAAGCTTTCATGAATCCACAATCTACAGACTCCAATATATGAATATTGTGCAATTCATCACATTTCCCTCCAATCTGCTGAAAAAGTGGAGTTTTGTGTCTTTCTTTTGTCGTTGACTCAATAAAAACACACACGCGTACGTACTCAAGGTGCTGCCCGCGAAGACAAAACACAACGTAATAAAAAAGGATGTCACACGAACACTCAATGCAACTACTGATGCTGCACATAGAGTTGAAATTGTCCAACTCTTGGCGGGAAAAACTGGCGCGACGCTGAATCGCGAAAGCCAAAATCGATCACCGCCGTCGCTGAATCAAACCGCCGCTTGTCCGCCCGAAGCGGCGCCGGAAGCGTACCGTCATTCAGATGCTGGTCCTGGAGCTGTGTGCGCCGACGGATAACGTCACGAACGCAGACGTTTCACGTCCGCGACGGAGATAAGCCGCGCCCCCTTCTATCCGCCGGGAAAAAGCGAATGACGTGGATTAACCACGTGAAGTCGAGAGACTTAAAAAAAGCTTTTGTTGTGAACGTAGCACAACTGTGGAGCAGCGGCGGTGAATGGATTGGAAAAAAAGAAAAACACCACACTACCTTCACAGCATAGTCCATGGCAGAGACTCGGTGTACACAGCGTTTACAGATGGAGTAGGAGCCGACCCCGATGTCCTCCTGCAGCTCGTAGAGGTCAGAGAACTTGGTCGAGCCCCCGTGCATCTGGAGGGAACAAGACGTGAGCCGTTAACATCCGAATAAATTAATCTGAATCAGAACGCGTTCCAGTAAAACCCAGCAGCTTCTGTCCGCCTACACATGTCAAGCCACGGCTGGTTCGCCTGATGTTGTGTGCTCCGACACTTTGGTTCACAAACATGCGGGAGTGGAACTTGTAGCGGTGGCGTTGTTACGTATTCAGCATACACTGTTGTGTTGGCTCCTTATTCACACGTGTGTGTGGCGTGGGAGGACAACAAGTGTGTGTGTGTGTGTGTGTTTGTCTCTCTGCGGCGGAAATCATAACATTGAATTGTGGTTGTTGTGCAACTCCGTTTCATTTCTGCCATCATGTTGATCGATTTAGATCCTCATTTGACTTCATTGTGCAGAAATCCACGTTTCCAGTCAGTAAAAGCAGCCAGTAGAGAGAAGAAATGAAGTGAGGGCGCATCCCAGGCGTGTTGAATCAACAGTATAAAATGGCAGGTCTACTATCGGAGATAAATGGGGATCATTGTTTTATTTTGGTGCACAACACAAAAAGCTTATAAGACAGTAAAGAATACCAGCGTGCACGTTAAATATGCCAATAATGAACCCTCGTGAATTGGGATGCTAAGTAAAGACACGGTGCGCTCACCTGAACTATCGGGAGTATGCTGAGCAGCGGGGAGCTCTTGTTCTCATCCATCGGGTTCGGCGCAACGAAACTGAAGCCTTTGAAGAGCTGGTGGGCGTTCGCGCTGGGAGGGATACCTGGGGAGTCTAGATGCACAGGAGACAATTCATTACATGCGGTCACATGAACACACGCACCTGCTACAATTTAGCGTAATTTCCTCGTCAGTTGCAGTTTCCATGGCTGCTGTTTTTAAGTTGAGGAGCGTGTGTGTGTGTGTTAGTGTGTGAGTGAGTGTGTGTGGATTTACCTTTAGGCGTTTTAGCGGTGAACTCTGGGTCGAAGCAGAACGTGTCATCTGGTTTGCCTGCCGCAGGCTTGAACGGGGGCTGAAGCTCTCTCCTGTACAGTGTCTGCAGGTGATCAAGGTGTAAACACACACACACACACACACACACACACACACACACACACGTTAGAAATCAAACCCCACCACAGGCTGTTTTGCCAAAGAGACACCCTTCCTTGATTAACCCGCTCTCCATCTCTCTCTCCAGCCCGGTCCAGCCAATAGCGTCCTGCAGGCTTTTTAAACACTCACGCAGCGCCATTAGTGCACACACAGTGAGAACTGGCCCTCTGCCCAGACACATATATAGCCGGCGTGGCCAAGACTGATGGCCAGAACTCACCAAGCCAACCGTTTGTTAAGTGTGAAGCCTGAACAGAAGCTGGAGTTGTGTGTGTGTGTGTGTGCGTGTGTGTGTGTGTGTGCTCACATTCCAGTCGATGGTGGAAAAGAAAGCGTGGCGTTTGATCTCCTCCACTCCGTCGGGCCCGGCCCCTAAAGACACAGATCGCTCCGGTTCGGTTAACCTGGCACGGCAGTTTGTATTGTTTGCAGAGGACCGAACAACACGTTCGCACATTTCTTTCTCGCGGCGTGTGATTGAAGCGCCGTGCCAAAACGTTAACGAGCTTGAGCTTAAAGCGAGTGGGGCAACATGAGGCGCCACACACACATACAGACACACACACACACAGACACACAAACACCTCTCAACAGGTCCACGCGCTCGCCGCTGCACCTTACCTAGCCGGTTAGCAGGGTTACGTTTGAACAGCATTCGCAGCAAACTCTGGGCTTCCAAACTGAGGAACTGGGGCATTCCCAACTTCGCTCTGTTGGGGACACAGAGAGCGACAGGTGGATACGGACACGAGGAGAAGCCGCGGCGGCATCATTTCTCGCAAAACGCCGAGTGTCTCGATCATGCGGTGACTCACTTGAGAATCATGTTCATGGTCTCGTTGCGGTCTTTCCCTTGGAACGGTAACGTCCCCGTTAGCATCTCAAACTGCAATGAAAAGGAGGGAATATCATCAACATCTTCTCTTTTTACCAGTTTATATTAACGAATGAGCGCGTTTCTGTACCATAAGCACTCCCAGAGACCACCAGTCCGCGCTCTGCGTGTGTCCTCTCCTGTTGACCACCTCAGGGGCCATATACTCCACCGTACCACAGAAGGAATACGCCTTCTTATCAACATCTACTGACTCTTTACTCAAGCCAAAGTCTGCGTGACGGCAAAGCAAAGCAAAATGGTGAGACACACAGACGCCTGGACGGCCACATCCGGTCGTTACAGAGCTTGTATTCTGCTTGGTGTCGGCAAAAGACGCATTAAAAATAGCTGCATGCAGAGGAAAAGTCAGTCTGAGGACAGAAACGGAGCCGTGAATCTATTCTCAGTAAAAACACATTTAACGTGAAACAGTGTAATTACAGGTTATCAAGTAGATTAGACTCTCTTGAATTTAAAAATAGCTTTCTACAATGAAAAAAACTAAACTAAATCCATATTAGGTATTAACCTTGAGGTCAAAAACATACCTGTTAACTTTATGTGTCCAGCTTCATCAAGTAAGATGCTGAAAGACAAGAAACAGGTTTTCCATGGAGGCGGGTTCATAACAACGTGTTTTAAAGAGTCATCTCGTGCCTTAAAAAAAAAAGTTTAATCACACGGCGGTGTTGGGAAATCTCTGCATACATAATCTTAAACTCTGCTGGCTTTAAACGGACTGCCGACGGTTACGGAATAACCGGTTGGAGTACTCTGTACGGATCCAGTCATCGTGAAACTACTCGAACGAAGGGAAAAGTCTGGACTGAAGTCAGGAATGTGCGAGTCGGTTTTGAGGTCTTTGTGACAGTGAATTTGTGAAGTTATGGCTCTGAAACAAGTTGTGGGATCGGCCGTCTGCGGGGGGAAGGCCGTGTGTCAAGTACAGACTAACACTGCCACAAATTAATGTATTAAAAGAACGGCTTGATGCCACCACCTTTGACTTTAGCATACTTAAACCTAACAGGGTCAGTGGGGAAATTAAAACATCTGTTATTTAGAGTTCAACGTCTCTATATCTGGTATGAAATCCCTTCTACGCTTCACGCTACAGTCGTACAGTTTATCCAACGCAAAAGCATCATCAGTGGTTTTCACACAAATAAAAAAAATGACGGTGAAGGTCGAGGATTCTTACTTCTCTGGCTTGAGATCTCTGTAAACTATGCCCAGGCTGTGCAGGTGGTCGAGGGCCAGGGCCAGCTCTGCAAGGTAGAATTTCACATCTTCCTCTGTAAACATAACCTGATAAGAACTGGACAAATTTACTCTCTGAACTAAGGAGAGGAGAGAAATTCAGCAGCAAAGAAAGAAATAAATAGACAACTTCAATATCGAGCTTCAGTGACTACAAACAGAGAAAAAAAAAGGTGTTATTATTGTCACAATATCAACATTTCAAAGAGGTTACACGACCCAGCAAGCTGGTGATTTGACGTTTGCCGGCAGCTATCGCTTTTGGCTCTGAGACATGCTTTCAACAAAAGGTCTACCTAGGGGACAATTGAATGTATTAAATAAAAAAAGGGCAGATTTGAGCCTCTGACTGACAAACCACAGATGATCTACAGGCGAGTAACGGCTTCAAGAAAAGCACTGGTGTTTCTACAAAGGAATTCAATGCAATTTGAATAAAAAGCAAACAGAAAACACAAGAGACAAATGACTTGGCCGTGTGTACGCTCTTATAAAATAAATTAAACCTTTTTTTTTGCATACTAAATTGGCACCGGTTCCATTTTAAGCCTTCGGCTTAACAATTTCTTCAGGTTTTTACAATAACATTGGGGCTTGCGCAGTTTAAAACATTAGGAGGCTCAAAAATAATAATAAAAAACATTAAATACTAGAATTACATGGACACTATGTACTTTTTCTTTGCAGACAAAAACAGTTGCAAATAAACTACACAAACAAAGTATAATTAGATGTTGGGCAACAGGACGTCAGCTTACCTCTTTGGATAAGCGAGTGAATACATCCCCTCCCCTGAGAAAGTCCAGTATTAAATACAGTTTCCCTTCTGTCTGAAAGGCTGGCAGATGTAGAAACAAGTCAATTCATGCTATTCATACCGCCGCAGAATAAAAGTAGATATTAGCTTGATCCTTTTGTTCTTATTGTGTCAATTAAACACTCATTGAATATAAACTTGACTAACCAGGATTAGTTTATGTTCAAAATCTGTGTTATAACTCAAAATATTCTGATAAATGATGTTTAACAGTGATGTCTCTGACTGGAGCATGAAGATGCACATAAGCGGCTTTTCCCGAGCTGTACTGGGATGTAATCTGTGCGATTTTATATAATCGCCCGTGCACAATGAAAAGGAGAGTTTCTCTTACCGTAGTGCAACTTCACTATGAAGGGATGATTGACTTCCACTAAAATGTCTCTCTCCATCTTAGTGCGAACTCGGTCCCTGACTGTAGAGACAAAACAGGGAGGAGAGAGATTTAACGTCGAGGTCGGAAACGCACCGGACGACTCGAGTGGATGCAGACACGGGAGAAAAAAAGTAGCTTTACCTTTCAAAGATGCCTTTTTTAGAACTTTCATTGCATATAACTGACCAGCATCCGGGCCCAAAAGCTTCCGGACGAGAAACACCTGAGAGAAAAGGAGGAGTTAAGAAAGACACAAAACACCGGGAACGTTTGATTCATCGGGCTCCATTTCCTCACCTTGCCGAAGGAGCCCTGGCCGAGGACTTTCAGCAGTTCGAACTGAGATGGATCGGCTTTCTCGCAGCCCTCCTTCACATGGTGGGTGATCGGAATCTCCTCGTACGACTCTTCATCCTACACAGAACAGTATCGGCATGAGAACGCAAACGCAAAAAACGCACCCGCGGGTCTGTCGGACCCCCCAATGTGCTCTCCCTTTTGACCGTCGCTCCTTACACAGTGTGAGAAAGACTCTCCCTCCTCCATGGGCTCGTCCATGATCTCATGTCCGTTGACCTGCAGCGAAAAAGAAAAAAGATCTCAGAGACGGCGGACGGCGAACACTTTCACGAAGCTTGCTCATCCCTGTTTTTTTAGCTGAGCGGGGCTGCGAGTGCAGCTGCCGCACGCCCACATGCATGACGGAGGACTCAACAGATGAAATCAATGAGTCACATGCAATAACAAGCGCGCCTTCACTTTTCCCACTCACGCTCTTGTTTGTTGTGAAACCGTATGGAGTCCATACCTTAAGCCCGTCCAGCTGTCCAGCGCTCATCATGTACCCATGAAGCCCCTCGTTATTAGCATTCTAGCTTAATCCCCAGCCGGGCGGTGGGGGGGGGGGGGGGAACAACATGTCTGACTGACTCTGAGAGTCCGATGTTTGCTCTGGCTGCAGCCAGCATTCAACCCATTCAGGACAAAACTGGGGTCTCGCTCTGTCGGGGCGGACTGTGGTGGAAATGTGCTTGTTACCGTTTTTGTTCTTCTTTTAAAAAGACCACAGTTGGACATTTGGGAGGCTGATGTGTGCTCGTTGGTTTTCCAATAGACATTCACAGTGTTTTTGTCAGCAGGGGGAAAATGTGAGATATTTCAGCCACCGCAAGTAAATGGGACAATAAGCTGACCGCTGTAACGTTAACCAGGTCTGCATATTTCCAGTCTGTGCCAAAGCTCAGTCTGCATGATGTATTCAATCCGGTGTGTTTGTGTGTTGAATTCCATCAAGCCTCTGAAGAGGGGGAGGAGGAGAGGGGTGCGGGGGATGAGTCATAGCACTACGCAAACCCACTCAGTGGGTGGAGCCACCAACACACACACACACTCACGTACGTTCACAGAACAGAGGCCAACACACCACTTTGCAATATCTATCGCACTACGGAATGAGGTCATCCACGTAAACAATCATCCAATCAGTCGGTGTACCCTTCAAAGTGCAGTGATATCGCACTGAAGAAGAAGAAGAAAGAAAAAAAAGTCAGGCGAGACGTGAGCCTCGGTGCATCTCTGAAGCCGGGGCAGTGCTTGTGTCATAATTCACACATACATATTTTCACTCCCACCTTTCGCTGTGGCTCATCGTAACAGAGTGCAGCCTACACTCGCAGCACAAGCGGGCGAGCCTTTTCCAGCCACCCATAATGTCATCTCACAGTCACAGACACCGGCGGCGCAGTCCCTTTGATTGCGCGTCAGCTTAAAAGTGCATTAAACAATCAGCATGACCACCGGCCCAGCACGAGCGGACACGCTTGTTATTTACTACGGCCTTCTGGTATCTCGGCAGCTTTCAAAACCGTGATTGCCAATGGCAGGAGATTGACTTTTTTGGGGAACAGAAAAGTCATATTTCGGTAGATGAATTATTCAATATTTCCATGCCACCTACACACAACGAGCTCCTTCAACGGCATGACAAACAGATTAGAAAGGATGTGGTAGAAGTCTCCCAAAACATCAGGAGGAGGGCAGTTTAGCTCAACAGAAATGTGTGTTGCAAGAGGTTTCCTGCTGGCAATCTCTCTCTCTCACACAGAGACAGAGAGAGAGAGAGAGAGAGAGAGAGAGAGAGAGAGAGAGAGAGAGAGAGAGAGAGAGAGAGTCTGGACTCGAGGTGTGAAAGACTGCAAAGAATCCCACTGATGGAGAGGTTTAGGGTGTCAGGTTGGCTTAGCTGCACATGAACACCTCACCGTGGAGGGCATGGAAAAGCAAAGCGAACCTCTCCACATTGTCACCACACTCGCATGCAGAGGAGTCAAAAATGCATCATTGGTTTCACAAAAAAAACAAAAAAAAAACAGGTTTGAAGATGATGAAGAGGATGACAACATTGCATTAAGAGCTCCCTGCTGTTATGAGCCTGGAGGACAGAAGAGGCAGCGGCTAACGTTTCCTCACAATTTCACTTTGCTAATGCAGTGATATACGAATACACTAGTTATGTACCGGGTGTTGATGAATAGCTTTGTAAGATAATTAAAAAATTAAAAAAAGTAGACGAGAGCACGAGTTGAGGCTAACAGCCGCATCACTGATTCTCTGGTGCTGTTGCCAAGACGCCCGACCACCAAACGTAACCCGCCTAACGTCCGTGTTCAACTTTGAATAAACGCAACGTTTCCGACATGTTCCGCAAGAGACACATATACCCTTCAGCAGCTCTCCTCTTAACAAGACAATGGAGGCTGAATTAAACAAACAAAAAAACTTGTACCCCCAAGTTTCAAGCCTGCGAGCTGTCAAGCTAGCAGGCTAACTAGCCTACGTGCTAACGCTACATGCGCTAAGCTAGCTACGAGGGCAAACTCCTCTCGAGGAGTGTAAATAACAACAAAAAAGCCGAGGGAGAGGTCGTGCGTCACCGGAATAAGAGTCCGTCGCATGGACGGACGAAAAGCGAGCGGCTGCGAGAGCCCGGACGGGCCGCTGTCGAACTATATACAACCCGGGACAAAGCAACACAAATAAACACCGAACCCAGCTGTTAGCATTAGCTGGCGCGCTTGCATGTCGTGACGCCAAATGTGAGCTCTCCCCGAGCCGAGCAGGGCAAAGCTATCCTAACCCAACAGGGCAGCACACACCAAAACAAGGTCCAGCACACGGTCATCCAAACTCACCTCACTACAAACGCTGTTTACCTCCATCTTGTGCCAGGAGTCCTCTCCGAGTCTAAGGCATCGTAGTCCACCTAGACCCCCGCTCCACGTTGCATGTCTTCCCCTCCGCGGACGTCCGGCTGTACTCGCTTTGATGACCAGATCCAGGCTGCGTGGCCTGCGGGACCGCTATCGGGATTGGGATCTGGTAAGGGGTGTGTGTGCGTGTGTGTGTGTGTGCGTGTGTGTGTGAGGGGCGGGTGGTTTGTTGCTGCGGGGAATAGTCGATGCCGACGACTGGACGCACACATACGCTCGCCGAGAGCGCCGCTACCCTGCCATGGATGCGAATATGGCGGCTATCGTGGTACCTGGTCGTCAGTGAATGGGAGTTTATTGACGTATTTATGACGCAATTCGGTTAAGGATTTCCCCCCTCGTTCAAACCAAAGCGACGGAGACTGGAGATAGAAGAGGAGAGAGAGAGAGAGGACGTGGTGGCGTGCGACATACATGCATCCGGGTGATGGACCGTTTAGCTTGAGACCGAAATAGTCCCCGCTGAGTTTAGTGTTATGGCTGACGCAGGGTAAAAAATTGGGAGCACAATAGACACCTCTTGTGGCGGGGCCATGCGATCTAAGCCTGTGATCTTAAGGGTGTAAGTTGAATGTTTTCAAGCCACTGTTTTCATAAGCCGGTCCATCCCGAGTCCACGTGGAAATAAGAGGCTTAAAGCTTACCCACTTTTCCTCCAGCACCGTCCCTCTCTCCCTGTCACCCACGGGCGCAAAGTGTTTGCGTGGTGAGATAATATACACACAACACGTCTTCGTTCGTTCATAGCCACAACTTAAAATGCATAACGCAATTGTGACTCTAATTTGTCAAAACTAAATATAATAGGTAGGGCACCTGAAGTTGAACTGAAGGGTATGTTGGGTTGAAGGTGAGAGACAGTTCCTGCCATTTGGGGGGGTTTGCATATTAATAATGGTTAAATTGTATGATGGAATCTGGACAAGTTGCATGAAACAGTTATAATTTGATTAACCGCATGACTCCAACTGTCATAATAAAAAATAATACAACTTCTTAAATTTGCCATGACAGTATGTGAACATTACTCTTTCTACAGTTGTTTGAAAAAAACATTTGTAGTGCTCTTTCCTACATCCACTGAGCCGATAGATACATTAGATAACGTGACAGTCCACCTCACTGAAACACAAACAGCCACACAGGTAAGTTAGAGGTTGTTTATTGTTCTCTCCGGACCGGTCCGGAGCAAGGCAGATGATATGCAGTAAAAAAGGCATTTTGTCAGCCCAACAGTCGTAGTGAAGCGTCGATCCACAGGCACTGGGCGTGGAGCACGAGGTTACCAGAGTGTTTGTGTTGATGTGTGTGTGAGACCATATGGTCCGAAAAACCAGCTTCTACGTGGAGTGTGGAGACATCTTGATGAGTCTATGAGAGCGGAAGTACATGACGTAGTCACTTTTGTTCTGTGACCGCTTACTGCAGTTGCTCCTCTGATGCAGAGGGCTCAGTATCTTCGGTCGGTGCGTCGTCTTCGTTTTCGGGGACCAGCGGGACGTCTCCGTTCGCCGGGGCCGACGGACTCTCCGGCCCGGCCATCGGGGAGCCGCTGTGGTCAAAGGACACGTCGGCGAGCCGCGCTCCGCTCTCCTCCGTCATGTCCCAGTCCTGGTCTGAAGGCTGAGGTAGACTGGCCACGAGCTCCTGAAACACAAATACGACAGCGGGCCCTCGGGTGAGAAATGTTCGCCCCTGGAGGGTGTTTTCACTTCAAGCCGCCGGCGAACGTACCTGCTGTCTCTCCAGGTCGTTGCTCCTCACGGCGCTGAGCAGGCTCTTCGTGAAGCTTGCGAGCTCGTCGTACTTTTGTTTTTGGTTCTCTAGCTCAATCTCTAAGAACTGCACCTCCTCGTGCTGAAACATTCAGAGCAAAAAGGAAGCAAAAAAAGTTATTTTAAGTGCTTTGTCTTCAGCGTCTCGTATGAAACGTATACAAAAATCGCCCTCACCTTGAATTCCAGAAGGCTCTGCATTTGCTCTAGGTCCGAGGCCACTAAGTCTCCATCTTCATTGTCTCTGTATTCGTCTTCCTCGTCAATTACTTCGATTTTCTGTTGAAAAAAGAAAAAGATACAGAGATTAGATCATCTGCTTCTATTCCTTATGTTCTGTTTCTCTAATTTACTATATAAAACACTTTGACATGAAAGGTAATACAAAAGGCTTTTCTGCTACACTGAGAATCTTTCTTCTGTTTGCATAGTCATGTTTTTTTGTAATGCAAGAAGAAGAAGAAAATATAAAAAGGCACTACACATGTGGATAATCTTTTAATTGTTTTGAGACAAACCTTGTTTTCAGAATGCATTGGTAACTGTTTTTTTTGTCTTTTAAGGGGGCTGTAAAGATTATGCTGAGTCAGCTCATGCTCACCATGAAACACATGGTGTGATGAAGCACTAAGACATCTGTCGTGACCAGGCACGACGAGAAAATGTGTCAAACTGACATCCAGCTGTTACTCAACAAAACTATGGAGTCACCTAGGAATGGGTCCCATTCTTAGGTGATGCAAAAGTAATAACAACATACCACATTATTGGCCAGTGGCGTCGCAGCGGACATGTCTATCCCGTCTTCTTCGTCGCCATGCTGCGATTCGATCGTGCCGTCTAGAAGCAAGAGGATTGCACGGCTTATTCATGGTTTATATACACACCGATGTTTGTGAGTGCGTCGTGGAAGCGGCCTTACCTTCGGACAGGCACAAGGAGCCCTCATCGTTCAAGTCGTCTCCGAACTCGTCCGTTCTGAGCCCCACCTCGTCGGGGCTGAGGGCCACCGGGGATTCGTTTCCAGGGGATGAGGTTAAAAACACAGCGGGCCCACCTTTAGGTGGAGGGATTTCGATGCCCATCAGGCGGTACTTCCTTCGTCTGTTACTGATCCATGTCTGCCAGTTGGACAAGACAACAAATGCTAGATTCAATGATACCAATAAGCTCTTCAAAAGAAAATGTGACGAATGTGATGGTTAAGTCGGAAATGAAACAAATCTGTACATAAAATAAATTTAGAGACTAAACTAAATTTATAAAAAGCTGTTTGATTATCACAATGATTTGTCATCATCCTGGTGGTGTACTGTTTCGCCGCATTGGCAAAAGCTTCTCCTTTTCCGAGCAATAAATATTGCAGTAAGCGAGATGGCAGCGGGTCATGTGTGTGTCAGGACCCGACAGACTATATTTAGGCCACCAGCATTCCTACGGTGGCCCTGATATATAACGACGTGACTTCTACACAACTTTGAGCAAGTAAGTCAGAAAACGTCTGTGACCTAGAAAAGTTGCTCTTTCCTGTTTTCCTTCAGCTCTCTAAAGTTCAGTCGAACGGCTGTGTTTTCACTAAATGTCATGTACAGAGAGGAGAGGCCAGACCGTGTGAAGAAGTGACAAAAACATCTCTGTAGTTTCAAGGTCACTGCAGACACTGCGAAATATACAGTAATATACAAAAGAGATGATTCTTTCACCCCGTGGAGGCGGTTACCTTGACTATTTCAGTGTCTACATTGAGTTGGTTGGCCGCGGCGGTGATCTTTTCCCTGCAGACCGAGCCCAGGCTGGTCATGCCTCGGTCCCAGTAGCGCTTCAGCTGGATGAGATCCCCGTCGCTGAACTGGGTCCGATCCTGCAGCTAAAAAACAGGAAACTCTTAGTTTGACTAAGATTCACGCTGATGTAAAGCAGACGGTGTTAGTATAAGTGTGTAATAACCACACAGTACATCTTGTACCTTGAAGATCATGTGATATGACCAAAAGCTCCAGAATAGCTACTAAATGAATCATGTGGTGAGGTGTTCTTAAGCGCCACTCGAGGTTTACAACTGAGTTTTTAAATGGTTCTTGGAGAGGAAATACATTGCGTGGGCTTAAATTCAGCACGTCTCCTGTACTGTAAAGATGCGCCGCGATGCGGACACACACACACAGCTGTGGAGGGACACCGAGTCCGTGGCCAGTCATTAAGTCAACTCTTCATCAAATAACAAAATAACAAGGCTCTCAACAGCACACTCGCATGTATTATATATTAAAAGTGTTGTTTAAAGTGACAAAAAAACAACAAAAAAAGTACTGACTGTTCTCTTCCTGGAATTGCTGATGACCCAGGGGGCGGCGGACACACCAAGTGAAGTCTGCACGCAGAGACACACACACACACACACACACACAGTCGGGTTTAAGTCTTTCAGTTCGCTTTGAAGGAAAGCAGCAGACGCGCTCCAAACCCTCTCCTACCTGTGAGCCGGAGTCCCCTGGAAGTGAGGTCTGTGCTGTGACGGAGTAGCTGCCCTGAACGTGGAACAGTGCGGGTCGGGGGCTGGTCGTCGCAGGCGGCGTGTGGAACCCCCTCGCCGCCGACACTTCGGACCCGGACGGGCTCGCTGACGTCCGCTCCCGGCGGAGGTGTGTCTGGGCGGCCATGTTCGCCAGCTCCTCTTCCCTTTGCCACTCGTCTTCTTCATTTCCGGTTTCCATTGCGATGGAGAAGTTCTGACTGGCTTCCGGCAGATGCGAATGCGAATGCGAATGCGGCAGTGGCGGCGGTGGCGCCTCCTGGCTTTTTTCCCGGGCCGATGACTCATGGCTCGGCCTGAGTCGGCCCCCGTCGCTTCCCTCCGACAAGGTGAAGACCTGCTGGATGCGAGGTGTCTGCTGGGAGGAGGGACCGGAGCTTTGCACCGGGAGGGAGACCCGCGTCTTATGAGGGGCGGCGGGGGGTTGAGGTTGAGGGTTGGAGTGAGGTCTGGGCTGAGGCTGAGTTTGAGGCTGCGAGGAAGAGGACCATGGGCGGGTTTGCGCTGCGCCGTACTGCGTAGTCCAGCTGTGAGGTACCACCCCTGCTCCTGCACTCAGCCCGGCCTCCCCGAGGGATGGAGCTCCCTTCCTGACTGCAGTGTAGACTAAAGGCCCTGAGGCAGATGTGACGGGTGGGAGGTTTTGAGAGAGCGAGACCATCTTCGATTGGAGGGGCGAGGAGGCGGAGCCACTCCTGCTCTGCAGGGCCCGGCCAATCAGCGACGAGGACGCGCGCGCCGAGAGCTCGGCGTCCAACTGAGACGGCGCCGCCGGGGGTCTCAGCCGGGAGCGAGGGACGGAGTTGAGGGAGTAAATCCCGGTCAGTATGACGTCATTGTTGTTGTTGTTGTTGTTGCTTCCGCTGCTGTGGGGAGAAGAGGAGGAAGGGGAGGAAGATGTCGACGAGAAAGAGGGGAAGGACGAGGACGGAGGGAGGAGGTGCACGCGATTCTGGATGTTCCGCGCCGCCGCCAGATCGGCGGGGAGCAGTGGCCCCGCCGCCAGGCCATGATTGGACAGCGGACCCCCGCCCAACGAGTGATTGGAGAGCAATCCCCCGGCGAGTCTGTGACTGGATAAGGAATGAGACATGCCTCCGTTCTGCTCCACCTTGGAGGCGATCTTACGTCTTTTGTTGCCAACCCATGTCTGCGGGGAGAAGAGCAATCAGCTCAGTGATGTCACTTAACAAAAACGTTCCGCGATGCGCTGCAGGGAAACGAGGACAACAGTGTATGACTCTGCACTAGATGGAGAACTCAGTCTCAGTTACTTGCACCACAAAAATCATAGGACAGAGTTGCTGCTATCCCTTTTTGCTCGGTCACACAAAACATGTATTGGGCCTACCCGGACCACGCTGAAGTCCAGCTTGGCCTCCTGAGCACACTGCAGTATGAGCTGGAAGCAGGCCTTGCTCTGATTGGTCATCCCGTTATCGTAGTACTGCTCCAGGATCCTCTGCTGTTCGGCCGTGAACACTGACCGCAGGTTCATCTGAGAGACAATGACAGAGATAAAGAACTCACGGGCGGGTTGTGGTCGCTGATTAGGTCAAACAGATAAAGCACTTAGTGCAAAGTCATGACGTCATGACACCTGGGCAATGTTCCTCTCTTCGGTTTGTGGAACATAAAATGAAGGGTTTTTGTAGTCGATTTATTTCTAAATATCACAACATTTTCTCGTGTTAAAGCGAATGCATCAGTTATTACATAGTTCTAGCCTCCTGGTGATGTCACATTCTCAAGATTACAACTACCTGAGTTCAAGCCATGTCTTTTTAGTGATAATAATACAACTCTTGATATACTCACAGTCTGCAGGCCGCGCCTCTGTGCCCATGCGTCCATTCTGCCGCTGGAGGGGAACGGGGCCGCCATGCAGATCACAGCAAAACCTCCATGGTTCTAGATTTGCACACGTTGGACCGCACTCATCGTGTCTCAATGTACCTGGCACACTGCTGGGAAAGGTGGCTGAGGAGAAAACAACGCAGACAACATCATGCGTAAGAGTGTAAATAAATAAAAAAGAAGAAGAAGAGAATGACAGAGTCATCCGTCAGCATGCTTCTGGAGCCGGTTAATCACAATAAACGACTAGTTCTCTTTTATGGAAGTCGAGATATGCTGGGATCAGTTTCACCAAATTGTTGACAACCAGTCAACACTTTGCCGTATAATATATTACAAACATTTGAGGGAAGAAAAAAAAGTTACCGCAAGCATTGTGAAGCTGTTAGACATACAACACGCTGTCAATCAAAGTAGAATAGGCTGTGACAAGCCACTGTGTGGCATCAATAACACCATCAATCACAGACATTGTTCTCCCTCCTCGTCTACTGAGAACCATTCAAATGCATAAACTATGGAGTTATTAATGCGTATTTACTAATTATTATGTTTTAATTGCAGGTGTTGGCTGACCTTTGAGCTAAAAAAAACAACTAAACATGATCGTGTCATAAGCACGCTCAAGTAAAATGATTGTTTTAAATCCAGCTCCAAATGTCACACACACACACACACACACACACACACACACACACATTATTTGAAATGAGATCCAGTCTGACGAGTTTCAAAGCTAACGTGTGTGTGTGTGTGTGTGTGTGTGTGTGTGTGTGTGTGTGTGTGTGTGTGTGTGTGTGTACTCACTGAGGGGGACAGCGAGGCAGCCCAACGTCACCTCAGAAACCCTCTTAAAAACACAGCCCTGAACGGGGTCATTTCTTCCCGTCGTTGTTGATAAAGACAGAATGTGTCACATACGGGATCGCCGTGCGACCAAAAAGCATCCAGCGCGTTTATTTTGGCAGGCTGGCTGCGCATGGCTACAGTCAATATGGAAACATTACGGGGAAGAATTAAGGCGAACAAACTGTGGGCACGTCCGACTAGCACAGCGTCGAGGCAAAAAGCCGGGGACGTGGGAAGGAGGAGGAAGAGGAGGAGGGGGAGGAGGGAGGGTTTAGTCGCTCAATTCCCGCACGGGAACGCGCGTGCCATAACTTTACCGACGGCGAGCCAAGCACGGTAAACACACCGGGTACGCGCCGCAGCGAAGCACAATGGCCAAACACACAACGGCTTCCGTTAGCTCGCAGGCCCGGAGCGGACACACCGCGGAGCCAGCCAGGCGCTAAGCTAGCGTTAGCATAGCTTCGCCCCCCCACCCCCAATGGATAGCCGCAGCTAAACTTTTCCTTCAAATCTCAGATATCCCGAGCCCTGCCATGCTCGCTCGCTCGCGCTGACCCGAGCTCCATGCGGACACGAGTCGAGTGTTTGTGTTTTTTATGTGTGTGTTTGTGTGTCCCTTTAGTCCCTGGTAAAGTCGCTCTCCCACTTACCATATTTGATGTCAAAATCAGACGAGCGTTGAGAATTCAGCAGATTTCTTCCCCAGTCCCCCCTTTGCTAGACAATGAAATCAGAACGTCCGATCATCAATTCTAATCATGATTGTGACGTGTTCGCAGACAGGAGCCAATGGGAGCTCAAGATCACCGCTGTGACATTCGGAAGGGGCTGAAGACCGAGCGCCGTGGTCCCGCCCACCGGTGACTTTGTTCAGAGGGCCGCTGGAGGAGGAGGAGGAGGAGGAGGAGGAGGAGGAGGAGGAGGAGGAGGTCACAGACGTGGAAGAAGTCGAAACTTAGGATGTGGGAATGGCTCCTCGTGTCCTCATGGGCATGCCAAAGTATCCTCATGAAGTGTTGTTGTTGTTGTTGTTTTTAAAGTTAAGTCTGTCACTGATACTGTGCTTGAATGTACAGTACAGGTGCTGTAAAGGTCGCCAACAGAACACTGTCCTCCTGTGGGATGCACACTTATGACACTTTGTGATCAAGATATAACAAATGTTGTGTTTCGATTTATCCTTTTTTTTGTTGTTGTTATAAACTATGTATCACTTAGTATTATTGACAGGACATGTATGTGCATGATTGATGTTTTTTTCCTATTTTTAAAATGTTAAAATCAGCATTTTTGGTTTTACATTTAGCAACATTGTGATTGTGAATATTGTGCAACTTGCATTGGCAACACTGCATTTAAAAGTCCTGCGATGAATGTATCACTTTTTTCTTTTTTAAATATTTGTGATCAAATGACTGTAAGAGAGATACAGTATCACAGATGTTTTATTTAGCTACAAAATCACTCTAGCCCTTAACGTCTCCTCATCCTGTAATACTGCACCGTCAGAAATACGACCGATTTATTACAGTCTCATAGCTTATTAGCATTTCTGCTGCAGTGTGGCCAACAATATGCATGTAGCAGGGAGGGAGACCGGACAGAAAGACACAGAGCCGAGCATGAATGTTTATTCCATTAAGCAAACATGTTCTGTCCTTTGAACCAGGTTGAAACAAACATTGCCCCTGAAGAGGAACCTTGCCAATAACACAAACACAGCCGCCGAGTGCCATGTGTTTTTATTTGAAGGACTCCGCAGACATTAGTGTTACTTTGAAGAGAGCATCCATTAATTGCTTGAGGGTCAACATGGCATATCTGCACTTTGCAACTTGTTTGTGTTGTGTCGGTTCTGTGTAACATAAATAAAGTAAGTTCAGTATGATCCTTGTGTTTTGTGATCTGTTTCATAGGCTGGGTGTCTATCCATCCATCCATCCTACCTTTTTTCTCCACCTTCCTATGTCTAAAGTGGGCCTTTTTTGGGTAGAGGTGGTGGTGGTGTGTGTGTGTGGAGGGCATGCTGCTTTAATCCATGACGTCACCTGTGTCCCAGGTGCGCAGCAGGGGGCGCTGTTTCTCTCAGTGGAGCTCATGCACCGGGCAGCAGCAGCGGCTGACAACTGATGCTGATTTTCTCATCCACAGATGGTGAACTTATGAAAAAAAAACAGCTGACATATAAGCATTACCATTGCCTTGTGATGTGCCTGCCAAAACGCACACATAACGTGCTCACAGCAACGATGCTTCACACTAATGATGACGTGAATTATGTGTCAAGGTACCAAAAAGGTGTCGTGTGTGTGTAATATGTCATGTACTTATGGTATATATCTGTCTGTGGTACTCAAAATAGCCTACTGTGCATTTTTTTTTTTACCACGCATTTCATTAAAGGTTTGCTGAAGTTATTTTTGTACTGCTCTCTCTCTCTCTCTCTCTCTCTCTCTCTCTCTCTCTCTCTCTCTCTCTCTCTCTCTCTCTCTCTCTCTCTCTCTCTCTCTCTATATGCATGTGTAGGGGGGGTGAGGGGGTGGGGGGCACAGAGAGATCCTCCCTATATGGTGTGCGTTGCACCATTCCCTGGTCCGTGTTATGAGTGGTGGCCCTTGTGATGCTGCAGCGAGGCGGGCGGGAGGAGAGGAGGAGAGGAGGAGAGGAGAAGGGGAGGGCTCGCTCCATCCCCTCGCGCCCACCGATTCCACTTCTCACAGCGCGCGGGGCTGCTGGCGGGAAGGCACGAGCGAGCGAGCGAGCGAGCGAGCGAGAAAGAGAGAGAGAGTGAGGGAACGAGAAGGAGGGAGGGGGGAAAAGGAGAGTGAGAGCGCGTGTTCGCGTGTCTCCGTGTGTGCGCGTGGATTGCACCACCGCATCCCGTTCACCGTTTCTGCAGGCGGCCATGCTCTGATGGAGAGAATAAAACTGACAAACCTCTCGTCTCCCTCAGATTCGCCCACCGCCGTGTCGTCCCAGATGTGACTGGCAAGTTCGTTTTATGTCGCCCGCATTGAGTCCTGTGCCTGTGTTCATCTCGGAGACACCGTGACACCATGGCTCTGGTGATGGAACCTATAAGTAAATGGACGCCAAAGCAAGTGCTGGACTGGATGAAAGGTAAATGTGGCTCTTCATTTGCATCAGGTTGGGTGATGTTCGTGCTGCTTGTGGCGAGGGTGATGATGATGATGGTGGTGATGATGATGGTGGTGGTGGGTGAGCAGCGGAGGGCCACACTCTGTGCATGCGTGTTCTCCCTCATCCAAAACCTGCAGGCTGACGTGTGCTTTTAGCCGCTGGAAGCGACCAGCTTGAGGCTGATTAAAGTCACTATAGATTAGTGAAGGGAATGCGTTTGTTGAGTCGGTGCAGTGAAAATGAATGTGCCCCCCCCTCACCCCCCACCTCCCCAAAAAAAAAGAAGAAGCGGGGAGTGGAGCCTCAGCATTCTGTCACCTCTCTTGCTTGAGAGCGCCAGCCAAGCCTATAGGCTGCTGCTGCTGCTGCTGCTGCTGCTGCTGCTGCTGCTGGTGGAGCAGCAGCAGCTTCCATCAATGAATGTGGAACGTATGTCATCTGCCCTTTACTCACTGCCACATGCTCCAAGCCCATGTCCTCACTCCCGCTGTATGTGTATATGTGTGTGAGCGTGTGTTTGATTAATGTAGTTGGCTGCATGCCCCCCCCCCCCCCCACTCCCTCCTCCTCCTCCTCCCCCCACCTATTCCAGCCGTACCGTCGGATTCAGCACCGTGGACAGCGCAATGCCTCCTACCTTATAAGGCAACCGTGAGCCGATCACACTCGCTTCTTTCTCTCTCTCTCTCTCTCTCTCTCTCTCTCTCTCTCTCTCTCTCTCTCTCTCTCTCTCTCTCCCCCCTGCTCGCTTTTGCTGGCACGAGATGCGTCCCTTCAAACAGACAGTATGAATGAGTAATCACTAATCATGCGTGTATGCGTATATATGTGTGTGCGTGTGTGTGCATGTGTGTGTCCGTGTGTGTGTGTACTTGTGTGTGTGCGGTAGGAGCAGTTCTCACACACACTGGGTCAGACACAGAGCTGTGACAGAAGCTGTGGTAGGCCTATTGACAGACAATGGACTCAGGGAGGGAGGGTGTCCGCAATCCCTTTACTTCTGAGAATGACTTAACCACTTCTATGTGATGACTCAAAGCAGCCATGTAGCGCTCCTATAGATACTCCTGATTGTAGTCTTCACACAGACATACACACACACACACACACACACACACACACACACGGACTCACCCCTTCTAGCTAACCTCTATGGATTTCCTTAAGCACCATATTGTGATTCCAGACCCTTTCTCTTCATGTTAAAGCACCGATGTCTGCAATCAGGAGTCAAGGTGGTTGTCAGACCCTCTGTGGGGATCGGGGGGGGGGGGGGGGGAGTAGGGCTGCAGGCGGTGTTGAGGATGCGATACGTCGAGCGATTACGAGAATGCCCCTCGCTGCTTTTGCGATCGTAACGCCCTCAGCCACGGTGAGCAGCCAGTGTGGGGGAGCGTGCATTCGATCCTCTGCTCCTGGGAAACCTTTGCGCCTGCACGAAGTCCATGAACAGAGTGGAGACGTTTGAGATTCGTAGCAGGCCCAAAGTGGGCTTCTAGGTTTGCAACAGGGGAAACACATTGAAAGAAATGTCGCCGTTGAGCGGTGCATAGAAACATTTGCGTGTGAAAACACAGGCGTTGGAAGGCGTGCAAGCCGGCCAACGAGGATCAGAGGCCACTCGGTTACTCCCAGAGTCGTGTTCCTCGATCTCAACTTGGGACCGCTAGGAAATCACCACAGTGTGGGGAAACGGGAAAAGTTTCTTCAAGCTCAGCACGACAGTGAAAAGGAATTACAGAATTCATTATTTGTCAGCACGCGTGCTCGTCCACCCGCCGGTTTTCGCACACTGAAAACAGCCTGTTCAGGCATGCTATCCATAGAGGCCGGGAGAAGAATGGCCCACACCTGCACAAACTTGTTTCATCCTGTCACGGCCCCCCACGCGTGGTCTCCCTCGCATGCGTCTCCACATGAAGAAGCCGGGGCTCAGAGTTCTATGTTCAACGACGTTTTCTCCAACATCTCGCTCTGTCGTCCCTGTTCCTTTTATCCAGACTCATGCTCAGATCTTATTTTCTTCTGGATCAACTATATTCTTCTTCTGGGTGAAGTAAAAGGCGAAAGGCTAGTATTAATTTGCGCTCTTACAGGGGCTTCACTTTAGCCTCTTTTGTCTTCTTCTTCTTGGAAGCTCTTCATCTCTCTCACACTGATCTAAGTGTAGTCGTGTGCACATCTTTAGGAAGTAATGTTAAGAAGCACTGTTATGACTCCGCTTGTTCACCACAAGAGAGAAAAGTTCAAATATGCACATGCAGGACTGTGGATAGTGGGGCCATCATGGTCCTTTGTTTCTCAATCCATCATAATAGAAATATTGAGCCTTTTTCAGCTGTGTGTGTGTGGCACCATGCAATGCAGCAAAAGTCCCGAAATGGGGATTAACTGTCCTGATTTGTGTACAAGGAATAAAAAACTCTCAGAAAAGCATTAATATTATAGACAGGAATGAAGAATATTGTCACGACTTCACTTGCTTGAGGGCAATAAATGCTTTATTGAAGTTGAAGTTATCCAAAGGAAATCTTTCCCTTCAATTTAAAACATTGCACATGAGTCGTTTGTAAGATATCTGCAACAATACCAACATTTCATTTTGGATCCAGGCCTCAAATATTTCCTGCAGGGAAGTTAAATCTATACAACTGTATGTTAAAAGATAATGACATGTGTTGTATGTAAAATAGTGTCCTAACCACTACAATTGTAATGGAGAAATAAGTCAATAAATAATCAAGTTTGGTACATGTACCTCAAAATTACTGTATAGTTAAGCACAAAGGCCTTGCTTGTATATGCTCGGTTACTTGTCATGCCCTTTAGTGAGGCTTCCTCTCCTTGACGTCCATGCATTTGCATTTCGGTTGGTCTCGCGGGACCTGAAGAGACAGTTTGTATTGTAAAGCCACTATCAAGTTGTGGGACCAGACGCATGGGCGCTTTTTGAGACTCCATCCTTCTCCTGCACAAATGAAAAGGTTAAAACCCCCTGAAAAAAAAGGACATGCATTCTCCAGGTCTCATGGACAGCGTGCTCCTGTTTGACTCATCGGTCATGTGAAAGAACACGAGACGGGAGAAGAACCTGACACACTCTGGCCACCGGGCCGAGCAGCACCGCGGCTCTCATGTAGAGGGACCGCTCCAGCAGCAGAGCACTGGTGAGGCTCACAGAAAGATGACTCATCAGCGTTTGTTTTGGTTTTAACACCCACACCGGAGGAGTTTCCTCTTTGTGCGTGTGTGTGTGTGTGAGTGTGTGTGTGTGTGTGCACGCACGCAAAGGGGTATGTATCTGCCTGGGTGTGTGCAGACAGAACTGATGTAGGAATGACGCGTAAGGAGCTGTGCTTTAACGTGTTAGGCAAGAAAGAAAGAACAAATATACATATATAGATATATATATATATATATATATATATATATATATATATATATATATATATATATATATATATAGATATAGATATAGATATATATATAGATATATATAGATATATATATATAGATATAGATATCCTCCATATAAACGGACTTGTCCTCTCGGTGCTGGTGCAGCTCATCAGATCAGCCTGTGCTTTGAGGCGCGCGGTGCCGGCAGCCCGCTGATGCATTCAGGGACGGGAAAATGAACACACGGCAGCTCACTTTTCCCTGCAGTAATCCCCCCTTTCCTCCTCTGCGTGCCAGAAAAAAAAAAAAAAATCATAAAAATAAATACGAATCTAAAAATAAAGGTGACGTGTGACATTTCAGGCAGCGCAGGAGACCGTGAATGACTGAGATGTTCATATTTAGATGGAAGATGCGTAGGGGGGAATACTTTGCTTTGCTCCTCTGTTTAAGAAATCCTCTTGATGTTGTTTGGCCCTTGAGTGTCCAAATGAGGTGGTGGTGTGTGTGTGTGTGTGTGTGTGTGTGGGGGGGGGCATGTTTACTACCGTTCCATACTGCGTGATTTAGTCTCCTGCTGGCTTGATGAAGAAGTCTGTGTTGGAAAACACGGTTCCCCTGCCTCCGACTGTGTGCTTGTTGTAGTTTCAGCTGCATTAAAGATTAAAGAGCGTGCCTTATTATGAGGACGCACACACACACACACACACACACACACTCACACACACACACACATGCGCACAAAGAGGAAACTCCTCCAGTCACCCAAAAAGACAGAAAGGCAGAGATGCTGCATGTATGGATGCATGCAGAAACAGGCGCTCAAAGGAATGCACACGCTCACTGGAATACGTGGTGTGCATGTGTGTATCTATGTGCACACACACACACACACACACACACACACATACACGCATGCAGACTCTGAAGCGGCGGCTTTAAGTGGGGCATCGGTAGTCATGGAAACCAGATCTGATCGTGTCGGAGTCACAGCACATGTCATAAGATGGGGAACCAGCAGCGCACGCAGATGCCCAACATCCACATCCTGGATGCCTTGAACGCACATTTTTAGACGCATAGAGAGGCGAATATACATTCTACACACGCACACACACACACATGCACGCACACGCACGAACACGCACAAACACACGAACACCCGAACACCCGCTTCCTCTCCTGTTTTATGGCCCTGAGCAGAGCGAGAGAGAGAGAGAGAGAGAGGGAGCGGGGACACGCATTCAGAAATGGGGAGGCGCGAAGCAAAATGAAAGAAAGGCCGAGGAGCCTAAGATGGGGGAGGAAACGAGGGGAGGAAACGAGGGGAGTGTGCGAGGGGAAGGATGGGCATGACGGAGAAAGAGAGGGGAGAGCACAGAGGCGGCGGCAAAGCGGTGCGGAGAATGGGAGGATGCTGTGGGCATCATATCAAAGCACCCGCTCTATCCGGGCGCTCGGACAGAGGGGCCTGTGTGTGTGTGTGTGTGAGTGTGTGTGTGTGTGTGTGTGTGTGTGTGTGTGTTCTCGCGTGTGTTTTACTGGGTTGGTTTTGCACCTGTTGTTCCGGAGGGCTGCAGTTTTACGAGCACATATATTAACTTGGTGAAAAGTTTCCCAACCTTCGGGGGGGGGGGGGGCACACGAGATCTCGCGGGATTGGGCAACCGATTGTGGGAACGTTTCAAATTGACGTGGCAACTTAATTGCTGGGGTTTTACACGCCAGCACACGTTGTCAAACCCTGACTTAAAAGATTACGCTCGATTTTTAAGCCGTCATCCTTTTATAGTTGCCAGCAAGTTAACAGTTTATTTGGGCTCAGCTGTCAACATCGCCGCAAAGCTAGTTTGTCTTTTTAAGCTCAGACCAACAGCTTGTTCTAACATAAGGCTTCAGAGCCATGAAACACACCACTTGGGCCGATCAACTTCATGGCATGAAGAGGTTTAAAGAGAGTGGTCGCATTGTGACAAACGCTTCCACTCTCTCAGAGACCAAACAGTACACATCTGATGGCACTAATAGCAAATAATTGATGTTTATCTAGATATATACAGCAGCAACTTTAACAATTTGTTTGAGTCTTTTTGCTTCATTTTTCTCTCCACCAACCGATGGGGAAAACATATTTGCCGTGTATCTTTTCGCGAATGCTCCACCTTTCTTTCTCAGCTGTTTGGTGCTGTTCAGTGGGCTCACCTGAGCCTTTATTTTGTGCATGTGTGTGTGTGTGCGTGTGGAAACAGCTGCCTGATGTGTTTGGGGAACGTGGCAGATGAGAGCCGTGAGAGTGGATCAAAACAGTTGCGTAATATTTGAACTGAAGGGATGGGGCGTGGCGATGTTCCGTCATTTGATCCCTCGCAGATTAAATAAATGCATCAGAGCAGCTTTGATGTGAACATGTGACCTTCACTGTGCTTCCTTGATGCGTTGCTCTCTACAGGTATGAAGCTAAAGTGCATGCGGACGCATTACTTCTGCCGGAGTCCACTTCTCGCTCTCCGAGGTCGGTTTTGGTCCTCGGAGCGGAGCTCCGCCTCTGATCTCCTCGCGGCTTCCCGGTTGACCCCGTTTCCCCGTCCTTGTGTTCCTTCAGATTGCCTCTTGACACCTCCCTGCGAGCTGGATGTCGGCAAGGAGGAGGAGGAAGAGGCGGAGGCCGCGGTGCACTTGGAAGCCCCGAGTACCGGCGAGCGAAAATGCCACGCTCTTAAGAATATTCTGTCATGACGTGATGAATATTTCACAGTCGGAATATTTTTAGTGAGCGTTGTGCCTCTTCTTCCCACTCGCCGGAGCACTTACTCCAGCTGGAGGCTTGTAGAGTTTGGGAAGCAGGGAAGGGTGCAAGGCGACTGGACAGGAGTCATATAGCTGCCTCCTGTCGCTCTTAGCACAGCAGGCCCAAACCAGCCCCTCCCCCCAAAAAAAGCACAGGTTTGATCGTCAGATTTCACTTGATGTTGATGCAAAGAAACGGCACCGCGAGAGTTTTGAGCCATATTCAGCTGTAAATGCAGTCTTTTCTACTGTGGACCACATATGCAGGTTACAGCGTGTGTGTGTGTGTGTGTGTGTGTGTGTGTGTGTGTGTGTGTGCATGTGCTCCTTAGCCTAGCATCAGTGCAGGGACCTGAGGGGCAGCAACTGCTGATCCCTCACTTCTGCTCGGAGGGCCTCTCTCTCTCTCTTTCTCTCTCTCTCTCTCTCTCTCTCTCTCTCTCTCTCTCTCTCTCCCTCTCTCTCCTTCGCTCTGGTTGCCTGGCAACCCTCGTGTCTTCCGAAGAGGAGGGGTTTATTTTTGCTCAGGAAAGAGGTAAAGATTGGAGGGAGTTGCATGAAATGTGGATGAAGCTGTCAAAATGCGATGCTCGCTCAAGCCTCAACACGATGGGGTTTCTTTTCGTGGGAGAAGGGAGGGGAGGGGGGGCAAACAACTCACTTATTTGTATACTTCATCGTACAATCTTGAACCTAGAATTTCAGAGAGATAACACATAGCCATATAGGACTATTGCTTAATGTTAATTAAACACAGAGAAGGGAGTAGATGGTTGGAGCTCAACGCCCCTGAAATAAGCAAAGTAACCAAAATAGGTTTGACCCTGACGTGTATTCATGCAGGATCCCGTAAACTCACAACACAAAGCAGCACGAGAGCGAGTAGCTCCAGACTAAATAGAGCCGGGGCCATAAGTAAATACTCTGAAAAAAAGGGCTCCCATTCCACTTAAGTGAAAAAGCCCCTTTGTCGCAGCCGAATGTTGTGAGTACTGCACGCAGTAATCGTATTATCTCTATCAGACTGTGGGAAGCAGAGAGGAGGGGGAAAAAAACAGACTGTTGACAACTGACAAATGTGTGTTAGGATGAGCCATTCAAAGTGATGGATGCGTGAGATATGCGGCCGATGCCCTGGCTCAGCAAATAGTGCTCAATATTTAGTTCCTGAATCGCAGCATTATTTACAGGAGAGGCCTGCCGCCGCCGCCGCCGCCGCCGCCGCGCGAGCAGCGGCTCGCTGGAAAGACTCTCTGTGGCGAAGCTGTGATGAAATAACTTGATTAGCTATCAGCGGCTTACGACTTGATTACACAGAGAGACACTTCCGACATTACTTATGCAAAATGACTTTTTGCTTGCATGCGGGCTGGGACTCGACTACTTTATGCTTCCTGCAGTTACTGTAAACGAATGCGAGAAGGCGCTCGGGCAGAGAAGAGGATTTGTTGTTGTTTGGTGCAGATTTTTGACTAATCACATCTACACCATTTTAATATCATTAATTGAGTGGCGAGGTGTATGTGTTTTGTGTGTGTGTGTGTGTGTGTGTGTGTGTGTGTGTGTGTGTGTGTGTGTGTGCAGCATGAGCAGCATGTGCTATTTCCAGCTGGCATATATGAACTCTGCAGATGAACCCAGATCAGCTGTTTGGCCTCTAGGGGTGGCGTTCTGACTCATCTGATTGGCCAGCAGCTGTGTGTCACAACGCGCATGCACATGTGTGTCTGCATGCCTGTTTGTGTCTGTTGCTCATGCAGCAACAGCGTGCACTGCGGTTCGTTTTAAACCATCAAATCCCAGCATACTGTTTCAGAGACTGGCACAAAAGATGCACCGCCGTCAACTAGGCATTCATCTGTGTGTGTGTGTGTGTGTGTGTGTGTGTGTGTGTCAGAAGTAGGACATAGCTATAGCAGGGGGACTTTCCTAGAGGTAACGGAGGTACTCACCCTGGACTTCTTTGATTCTTTATTCATCACCTCTTTATATAATTCATACTAACTGGAGGTGGAGAGAGGGAATAAAAAAAAAAGAAGGTGCGACTATTAATGATGAGACACCAGGAAGAGGACTGGAGTGACGTATTCGGATTAAAGAAGTGTGCCACGGTTCATTCCGCCTGCAGAGAATCTTAAATGTGCACTTAAGATATTACAATGGCATAACTTGGGGGAGTAATGGTCAGATATTGCGCATGGTGCGTCGACATAATGTGCCACAACGTATGGCATGACTGCTATTAACAAAGCGCTGCCGGCGGGAAGGGCACGTGAGAGTGGCAGAGGAAGTGAGGCTGTGTGCGTTGGTTTTGGTTTCTGGAGGCTCACCTCCGTTAATCGCGGACATAAAGATTACCGTTTTGAGAAATCGAGAGTCAGGAAAGAGGGGTCAGGAGTCACACGTTGAGAAGTCATTATGTCTGCAGTCTTTCTCTCTGCTCGGCCTCCATGTTCCCTGCATGGCTGTCTCTTTATTTAAAGCTGCTGGAGTTCACTTGTTCGACGACCCTACAGACCATTTCCCCCACTGTAATAAACACTTTACACCAACAAGCACAAAACACACAGCGCATTTGAATATAATGCTGGAATGTAGAAGTTCACTCATACTCTTAGTGAGGAATTTGTTACCGAGAGGATTCTTGTGAAAAAGAAACCAAACAAACATGCAGAACTGTACTGAAAGGAGCGACACTAACTTGTGGGTCTATGAGAGAAGACGACTCTTCAAAGAGATTTCTACGACAAAACTGAACAATGAACATGTGACCCCATGACAACTGCAACCACCGAAGAGTCAGATTTGGAGAAATAAAGCATAATTTTCCAAATGGTACAAACCCCTCAGTTTCATCGTGTGGCTCTTTGGACGAGGCCCTGTCCCTATGTCTAGGAACCATGTCTGCCTGTGAAACCAGCTCCTCAAAAGATCATCGGTCGTTACTCGAGTGATGTCACAAGAAGGAAATATGACTAATTCTTGCAGTGAAAATATTACTCGAGTGAACATATCAGTCGCAAAATATGTTCCAAAGGATTCATTCATGTCCTGTTTGTAGAGTTTGTAAATGTGTCAAGTAACTAGTCACTATATCTGTCGCTGTGGTGGAGGTGGGAGTACGACAGCGGAGTCGTAGAACGCAGAGATTAAGGTACAAGTACCTCAAATGTGTACATATACAGCGCTTCAGTAAATGCACTTGCAATTGAATTTTGAAGGCATCATTTTCAATTCCCTGACGAGATGACCCCAAACGACCCGCGCGCACAAACGAGTCACCGCGTGCACGCGCACTTGACGTTCTCGCACACTTCATGCGCTAAGTCGAGGCGCTCAACATACCGTCGGACGTGAAACACATCCCAACATGTGTGATGCGAGGGTTTCGTCCACCGGGAATGTTTTCCATTAAACAGTTTCCACTTGTGGAGCCTCTCGCAGACGTGTGAAGAGTCACAGTTGCTCTTCTGCGCCGCGTCTAACAAGATCGTTTGTCCGTGTCACTCGAAGCATCGGCGGGCTTACGTTACGTCTGTTGTGTCCCATGGCACGCTAAGAGCGAGAGGCCTCCTGCTCATCCTTTGTGGAGACTTTGTGTGCGTCTGTGTTGAGGTGCTACCACACTGTCTGCTCTCCGTCAGCGTCGCCTCTCCCGTGGGCGTCAGTGTTTTCCCTCACAGCTCCACTCGGCTTTTAACAACACGCCTCCACCGAGGCGTCGAGACCCACCGAATAACGGCGGCCGCTTTAATTGTATTTGTATGTGTGACTGCGTTCGAAGTGCGGTGCGTTTGTGGGCCCCAGAGGTTCCACTTGTGTGTGTTTGTGTGTGTGTGTGTGTGTGTGTGTTCATTCTGGAGCGGCCTTGTTCATTAGGTCCGTGGGGAGGTGTGCTTTCTGCTGACTTTGTTTGGTTCAAAGCCTGAGGCTCACACTGATCAATAGCATCCCGGACCCACCGCGTCTGTGTGCGGCTGATTGGCTCTCTGCGTGGCAGGCGGCCGCGCGGCTTAACGGCGAAAAGTCATACGTCGATATATTAGTCCCGTCTCTCCGAGTATATTTTGGACACGCCCTTAATCACTCCGAATGGAAACGCTTGGAAGTCGGTATTTTTTTTTTTGCGTGCGCTGCTTTTTAATTCTTTTGCATGTCAGACATCCTGTTCCAGCACGGTGTGCAAACATGATCCGAAAAACAACGGAAAGCCAAACCAACAGATATGAGCTCTCGAGATGAGAGGAAGTTGCCAATAAGCGTTGGTGAAATCCCCGGCTTTAGGGCTGGCGTTTAGCTTTTGTTTTTATTTGGCATACTTTTCGCAGTGAATATCTGTGTGTGTGTGTGTGTGTGTGTGTGCAACATGACAGACGGAAACTCAAATTAGTATTCAAGTCTGTAATCAATATTTCCTAATTTCTTCTGAATATTTGTGTCTCTGGAAGGGGCCGAAAAGTCTCTCAAGCACTAATTAGACCCGTTTGGTCTTCTTTGGCTGAGGCGGCCCTGCAGGCCGCTGCAGCGATACGCGGTGCCGTACGTCAGCGCTGGCTAATCTGGTGTCCGTCTGTGTCTCTCCTCAGGTCTGGATGACTGTCTCCAGCAGTACGTGAAGAGTTTCGAGCGGGAGCAGATGGGGGGAGAGCAGCTGCTGCACATCACCCATCAGGAGCTGGAGGAGCTGGGTGTCACCAGAATAGGGCATCAGGAGCTCATCCTGGAAGCTGTCGACCTGCTCTGTGCCCTGGTCAGTCAGCCCCGCTCACCTGTTGACACTGCTTCCTCTCAATCGCTTACACTTTGAAGGGTTATATATATATATATATATATATATATATATATATATATATATATATATATATATATATATATATATATATATATACACACAACATTGTGTAAACTGTCATGTTAGGAACCGATGGTTAGCGTTAAAAGGTTTCTTTTCTCCCCTCTTCAATAACTCTTTTATTGAGTGAAACTGTTTAGCTTTCACAGCTAATTTGAAGTCAAACCAATTCTGTTTGTATTCTAAGGATTATTCATTTTTAAGCTTGCCAGAATTACTTCAAGACCAATTTGGGTGGTAAGTTCATGTAACTGTAACATTCTCACAGGTAGAGAGTTTTATATATTTGTCATTGTTTACCCTCCCCCCCCCACCGACCAGTTATTGATATTGGCCTGAGAAATGGCTTAAATAATCCCCCCCGTCATGTGCTGCTTTGTGTGTATCGCCTCGGTCACTGCTGACTGTTTGTGCAGTGGCCCTGCTCAGGATTAGGGAATTAGGGGGAATTAGGTGCTACTCTCCCACAGAGAGAAAGAGGCAGAGACGAATGGAGAGTGAGAGGGACAGAGGGAGGCAGAGGAGGAGAGAGAATATGTAGAAAGAGCACGCAGGATGCACCTTATCTCCCAGGCACACATGGCTGGATTAGTTTGGGCTGTTTGAATTTGTGCGCGCGTCTGTGTGTGTGTGAGTGTGTGTGTGCATGTGTCTGTGTGTGTGGGCACGCACATGCTTGTGTGTGCACGCTAATCAGCATCCCTTCTCATTCAGACGTTCCAGCCTGGGAATGAACAGCTATCATCACGTGTCCTGAAACTGGACACACACACACACACACACACACACACACACACACACACACACGGGGGTGCCAGGTAGACAAGATGCATCACTAAAACCGACTGCTGCTAGTGGCCTTAAAAGATTATTCTAGTTTATCCCATCTTGGGTCTTACTTTTAGTGGTTCCAGCTCTCGTTTCTATCGGGTGAAATAACACCGGGTTATCACCGAGTTAATGGTTAATATCCGGGGAAGAAACTTTGACCGACACTGTCGTTGAAAAGTTTAGAAGCGCCTGTTACATTGATTTTTTTCTTCTTTCCTTCAACAACGGCTCTTCTAACGGAAACAACAAGCGAGTAATTCAGACACCAAATGTATTTCATTTACATTTAAATTAGTTTTGGCCCCAAAGGAAGAAGAATTAAATGATTCAACTTGCATATAGTCGACGTGCCAGAAAAAAACCTTCGGTATTGAAATAGTTTTCCAACCCTCGATCCTTATTAACCAACAACGGTTTGAACTGGTTTGTCCGTCCATATGCAGATATTCTCTGGTCCAGTTCCAACAGCCCTGTAGACCAACCGTCTATATTGTTTTTGAACTTCAAATATCTTCGCTAAAGCAACCTGTTGCCTGGTAATTCCAACTTGTTATAGACGCCATTAAACACTGCTGTTTCTATTTCAATCTGGGTTGAATCAATCTTCTACATTTTGTTCTCTGTGATGTAAAAAGTGTGACTTTTAGAGCCGACCCTTCACATCAAGTAACATCTGTTTGTTAAGAGGACTACAACAAAGGTCTATAACAAATATACTGAAGTCCTCTCTGAAGTCCGACTGGCCTCGATCAACCTTTGGTTGCATGCGATTCCAAACCTATGAACTTTTGACCGGTAGAGTCGATATTTTTGTGTGCGAAAAAAGGGATTATTACAAGGATTTTGGCTTGCGGTTTAGATAATCTGTCTAAACTGTTGGCAGGTTTACAACTTCTCTGTCGACGCCACTTCTCTTTTCTTGCACTCGCTGGACTCTGTTGGGGGAGGGAAGTTGTCGTGTTTTCCAAAGATCTCCGCAACTACATTGTCGAGTGAAATGTTTTTCATAATCAATAGAAATTAATGCCAAAACTGAAGTTGTAATAAATCAAAATGAGAAAGCAATTCTCACCTGACCTCATGTGCTCTCATTAGCTGTACTCTCCAGGTGTAACAATGGGACGGCACTCTACAGTATATCTGTAGACACTGTGGATATTTGGATAATAAAAGCCGATTCACTGTCGTCAGCGATATAATCCATCATAAGGAAGGCGAAACCCTGTTCCCCCGGCTCAACCGTTATGCCGTTCTGGTCTTTACGCCGTAAAGAAACGGGAGCTTCTGTGGCAACTGGATCAATGCAAGTTTCAGGCGCTGTCAGAGCTTTCAGTCTCGCTGTAAATGTGGAAAAGTCCCTTCTTTTTATGCCAATGCAATTCAGTTTTTTGCCCCCAGCATCTATGCTAAGTAGGTTTTGGGTGCTGTGAATTTTCACAGAGGTGTGCCGGGAAGTGGGCATTTCATTTCAAAAACGAAATGACGACTCACCTCAAAATCTGAATTAAAAAAAAAGAGATGTCCTTGTATTGAAGTTACATTCAAATGTCTAGAAACTGAGCAAATTGAAACGGCTGTTTACTTTGAAATATACACATTAGAAATCAGCTATAGCATCCAAGACACATCACACATAATTACTGATTATTGCTGTATTCCAGTCCATGAACAACATTTATAAGCAAATAAATAAACGGTAACAGCAGCAAATAGTTTAGTTTAAATCTTTTTGGGACTTACTTGTTCATTTACGTCACTAGCTCGTAGTAAATGGAACAGGTTATAACAGCAGGCATATGTATCTTGTAAATTGAGTTAATTGCAGCTCAAGCAGTTTAGTTTCTACATTCTGTATTTGATTAGATCTTGATACTGCTCAACGTGAGGCGAATGAGTCCTGTAAAGAGGCCTTGTTTTTTATTGTTTATTTGTAGTCGATCTCATATGTATGAATTAAAAAGAAAATGGCGGCGGTAACGGGCTTCCATACCTATCAGGTGCTGAGCAGAAATTATATTACCGGGCAGACGTTGTCAAAGCTGCCGGCGACTTCGGCGCTTCACCCCGGTGGTAAATGAGGAGTTCAACCACAGGTAAAGAGGACGATAATTCCGCGTGGTCATTTTAAACTGTTTCAGTAAGCTGGAGTGTAGTAAAACGTGTATGCTAATCGCTATTAGCCCCGCTAGCACAGTTTAACATACATTGCGATGTCGTAGCAGTTTGACATCCGGGATACGTCGCTCAAACGCATATTGTTCCTTTTTGTACGCGGTTCTCTGAAATAGCTTTTTTTGTCTTCGTGTTTTTGTTTTTTTACAACCCGATGTGGTGGCGGGAGCTTCTTTAATGTCCCTAGATCTGCTTTTTGTTCTGATAAAGTGATTAATGTCGTCATCTCCTGTAACTGTCACACAGATGAGTCAGCTTTCCGTCGTTGGGGTCTTTTTAAGTGCCGCCCTGCGAGCCTCCAAAGTGATTAAAAAAGACCCTGCTGGTTAACTATACGTGAACGGCCATCATTTATATTTGTGCTCATTGTTTGATTTAATGAGACTGGATTCCTCAGCTTGTCCCATTTAGAAAACCCTTAAACAAACGTTATCTTTGGGTTTGCACATGAAGTCTGTGAGGCCTCCGCCATTGATTTACACGTATGTGCGTGAGCATGTATGTAAAGCTCTTTCAGACAAAAGCCGGAGTTTTTGTCGTGTAAATGTAGTTTTTAAATGTATTTTTGACACAGAAACCTTTGGTTGACAGTCTTGTGCTGTAAGTGTGTTTGCACTCTGACTTAAAAACGCTTTCTTTGAAACAGTCCCATTAAAAAAAAAAGAGAAGAAAAGGTTATTATCACAAACAAATCATCCAAGTTTATTTATAAAGCACATTTGATACGACAGGTGTCAACACAATGTGACTATAAATGACAAAAAAACACTGGTTTCTTTTTTTTAAATCAAATTGCAGAAAATTGTTTGACTTATTTCGGGTAAACCTGCAATAAAAAAATCAAAAATTCACTCATTAAACAAAACTCATCTGCCTTAGTTTACCCAGATTGCTGAGAGCAACACACACACACACACCTACACGCACACACGATCAATATTGTCTTGATTAATAGAGGCGCTATATACGAAGCCCTGTACAGTGTGTAGCGGGACTGATCGATGCTTTACTTTGGGAAAAGATAATTGTTTCACGCTGACAAGTCTCCCGTCTCGCACAAACATTTCATACGCACACAGCGCTCGAGTGCGAGTCTGCGAAACAACAATGGCAGAAATAATCAGCATGGAGGAGAGGCCACTCCACGCATGATTGCTATGGCAACCACATCGACATGAAGGTGGTGGTGGTGGTGGTGGTGGGGGGAACCGCGGGGGGGGGGGGGGGTGCTTAATAGCATCGCCCTCTTACTGTATTGATTTGACAGACACACACATGCACACAAATGCACGCACTGTTAAAATTATTTCTTTCTCTTTCTCGACACATATACACACAATCAGACATTATTCCCCCACCCGCTTCATCTCAGCACTCTGTCCCCGAGAGAGAGAGAGAGAGAGAGAGAGAGAGAGAGAGAGAGAGAGAGAGAGAGAGAGAGAGAGAGAGAGAGAGAGAGAGAGAGAGAGAGAGAGGCTTGAGATGGGATCATACAGGACATGCTAATTACAGCTGTGCTACAAGTTCATGTGTTCATCGACATTCTCACAGAACACAGAAGATTATACAGAACGCAGTGTATGTATGACCCAGTTTCAGTGAGATGCATAGCCGGGTGCTGTCGCCTCCTCCTCTCTCGCTCGCATGTCTTCTGCCTCTTTAGTTCTTCACTTCTCTCTCTCTCTTCGTCTCTATCTTTCTATCTCTCTCTCTCTTTCTGCTGCCACGGTGAAACCCTCTCTCCTCTGGTCGTAGATCTGTGTAGGATAGATCTAGAGGCAGAGGAGGAATAGATATGTCTAGCTAAGCCTGTGTATCTGACTTTACAAGGGGGTGCGTGTGTGTGTGTGTGTGCGTGTGTGTGTGTGTTTAAAGTGTGTGTGTGTGTGTGTGTGTGTGTGTGTGTGTAGCCTTCGTGTCAGCAAGAATCAGGCTCTGTCAGGCAGGACATGACTGGAGCTGCCTTGGGACGCTGAGCGCAATGTGGGTCTGTGTGTGTGTGTGTGTGTGTGTGTGTATGTGTGTGTGTTTATTTAAAAGGGTCACAGTGCAGTAATGGGCTACTCGACCAGCTTGTTGGTCTTCTATCAGAGTGAAGAGCGACTGTTATGTGAAAATGCTAATGGAGATTCAGAGATAGTGATGATTGTTTTCGTTAATTCCGCTTAAAATAACCTCTGATAGTTCACAGTAAATGCTTTTTTCCCTTTCACTATGCGACTTGATTTACTGTACGTTATTATGCAAGTAAATATGTGTAAGTCATGCTGTATCTATATCATATATTGCAGCGGTTTCACTTTACTTCCTTGTTTCTTTGTGGATACATAAAGGATTTATATCAACCTGTATTTCATTTCAGTAAATCTCTTGCTTGCTGAGGGGTCAGACGAGATGATCAATAGCTATCTTGTGTTTTCGAGTCAGATATGGCGCTAGCTTCTAGCTTCTTTTGTGTCTCCAAAATATTAATAAGTGAATGTCACACATGTTAGCTTTGGAGGGAGCCTTGCTAGCTGTCCCCCACAGCTTCCAGTCTCCTCGCTCAGGTAACCACATCCTGACTCCAACACCCGGACAGAATCCAAAATGGTTTCTTTAATCTTTCATCAAACAACTCACTGCAAAGCACTGACTTTCTAGCCCCGTGTCCACACAAACTGCGCCACGATAACTGCTAGTTATGAGAGAGCAGCAGCGATAGACGACTGCGATTCTGCTTCCTGAAACAAACTCCTCTGTTCGTCCTCCAGAACTACGGCCTGGAGACGGAGAACCTCCGGACGCTGTCCCACAAGCTGAACGCTTCGGCGAAGAACCTCCAGAACTTCATCCTGGGCCGACGGAGGGGCGGACACTACGACGGACGCGCGTCACGGAGGCTACCCAACGACTTCCTCACGTCGGTGGTGGATCTGATTGGTGCGGCCAAGAACCTGCTGGCCTGGCTCGACAGGTAGCGACCCTGTTAAAACCCTGTTATGAGAATACCAGTAAAGTTTAGAGCACATGGCAGTCAAGCAAACACACAGGACTTTCACCTAGAAGACCGCTGTCCGTGTCGACGTAGACTTATCGTAAGTCATGCGACTCCGTATTCGGTCAAAGTGATGTCAACCACGCTCTTTTCCCAACTAATTGGTCTGCTGCCTGAAGTTAATTTCCTGTGGAGACAGAAGTTTATTTTGAAAAGACACAATGCTTGTAGTGACTGACATGTGAAATGTCGTCGCTAGTTTGAGGCTCAGTCCTCCGTGTTTTTATCAGTCAATCATTACATTGAATACAATAAGTAAAGCCACAATAGAATATAGAAAGAATAAAGACCACTGCACCGTTCTGAGTCTGACGAGTTGTGAATGAGAATGTGTCGTATAATAACACATAATAACACATATTATTGTGTATGTTGCGGCATAATTACAACACCAGGTGCTCCACACGTGGTTACGCTTCATACACAATCACACTTCATAGATGGGTAAGGACGAGTGTGTTTTTATCGTTCAGTTAGAGCCGCTGATGGAACCAATACGGAACAAAACAAACGCTTACAAATGAAGCAGTTTGAGCTTCTGTGGATCCTTGTTTTCACACAGCCTCCTGGCCACGATATGAAACCAAATATTGTTGTTTGTCTTTATATCACTTGCTCATGTGCTCTGAGTGGAGCAGAGAATATGTTGTTTTTTTGTATTGCCCGATCATGAAATCACACTTTCTGCAAATAAATGAACTCAACAAAATAAAATGAAAACACCAATATGGGGAAAATTACATCTTTTAGGGCGGAAAGGGAACTCTTTTTTTTATTTTTTATAAAAAGGCAGAATATGCGATGCGCACATTAAGTTTTACTCTGCATAAAATAAATGCTGCACTTCAAACAGGCGTGTTTGATGAGAACATTAACAACACGCAGAATGTCATCAGGACCAGGACACTACTTTACAAAACCTACATTTTCACAATGCAAGAGAACATGCAGAGCACACAGAGCACACTACATTAAACATTACAGAACTGTACATAACAAAAGCAAACAAATATACAAGTAGATAAAATAAAATAGAAAAAAATTAATAAAATAGATAATTTACCCAACCAAAAGAGAAAAAAAAGTTGATGCATACACAGTACAAAGAGATACGCAATGACACAGTACATAATGTTATTCAGAGAAATAGTTAGTCCTATTGTACCATTAGTGGTGTATCCATGACCTTCAAATAAGGCTGCCAGATTTTCCCAAAAAAAAAAAAATCTTTTTGAGACTATATATAGTCTTTTAAGAGGAATAAAACTGTCCATTTCCACAGACCATCTGTCGATGAGAGTGGAGGAATCAGACTTCCAAGTCATTGCTGGCCACACATGAAGCGATTTCTGCACATTTAGCCACATTTTCTTGATGAATTCTTTCCTCCTCTTGTGTGCTTCAGGTCTCCGTTCGCCAGCGTGACAGAGTATTCATTACTGAAGAACAACATCGTGCAGCTCTGCCTGGAGTTGACCACCATCGTGCAACAGGTGCTTCCACAACACTCACTCTCACGGACACGCATGCATCACGCCATCCATCATGTCACCCGTTCGTTACGCTGGACCGCGCTGAAGGTTACGATCGTGAATTTCAAAAAAGGCGGAGGAGCTAAAGTGTGTTGTTGGATCGGGGAGCGAGCGCTATACTCACACAGCTTGTTGTGGTCCACACAGCTCGTTTGTATAGATTTGACTGTGAGCGGAACATATGCCCGCTGCCACCGGCTGTTTGCGGCGCGGCTGATGGGGACGAGCCGCCTCTCGGTTAGCAGCCGTAGGCGAAGTGCTCGTTGACTCGCTGTTGGACCACATCCTCTGCTTAGCTGGTGGGCCCTGATGGAGAATGAGCTAGGGGTCTCTCATCCCTTCATTTCCTGTCCTCCTTCTGCTGCCCCGCTGGCTCGCTCCCTCGTGAGGATCCGCCACATTTTACACACGCAAATGCACTTTTTAGAAAACAGAACTAGGGGGTTACAATCACACACACACACACACACACACACACACACGATACTGCAGAAATCTCATTCTTTGGACAGAAAGTATGTCTGCTCTGCTGGACGCCATCCACGTCCTCCCTTGTAAGAGCCCGCTTAGAGTGTGCGAGAGTGTGTTTGTGCGTGTGCCCGGAGCGAGTCCTGGAGCCAAGCAGATAACACCCCCACCCCCTCACCACCACCACCTCTCACTTACAAGGGCCAGAGGAGAGGAAGGAGAAAAGGGGCCACCGTATAGGTCCACAATGGGACAAATGAACATGTGGCTGCAGCGGCACAGACAAAGGTGGCGGCAGCGCCCGCACTAATGCATCAAATGGGTGAATTAACCGCCACCATGCACATGTGGTGGAGTCAGTGGGCTGCTTTCCCAGAAATAGATTAACTATACTATCGTTAAATAACAATCTGTCATGTACGAGTATCGTAGTCTTCTAAATCCTGCGGAAGCTCCGAGCAGCGGCGCAGATCCAGAGCTGGTCAGTGCAACGTTTTAGATTATCATAAGTAATGTGCATAATGTGGAAGGTTAGATATGAAATCGCTGACTGCTGATGTTCTCCATCCAGAAAGAAGACATCCATCTTTCCTCCTGTTGGCCGTCTCATTTCTCTCCTCTCCTGGTTTTTATATCCGGAGGAGGGAAGATATTTGAGCTTCCACTTGATGCTTTTCTCTATCTAATGATTTCCTCTTCCCTCTTTCTCTGCCCTCTTCTCATCTTACAGGACTGCACAGTGTACGAGACAGAGAACAAGATTCTCCATGTGGTAAGTTTCCGCTTTAAAATGTCAAAGTGTTTTGGCCTGTAGTGTTTCCCCAGAGAACATGGAAGAGGTACATTTATAGATGGATGGATGGATAGATGGATAGATAGATCCTTTAAGTCATTTGTTAAGTCCTTCGTAAAGTTCATAAACACATTGAAAACCTGATAAACATCTGTGTGTGTGTGTGTTTTCTGCGTGGATGTCGGCGTGTGCATGTCAAAGTGCTGTGTGTGTTTTTTTGTGGAAATCTGTGCCACAAAACTGTTTGTTAAAGCTCAGGCGAGCCTGCGGCCTTTTGAAAAGCTCCAGTTTAACTCCTGTGTGTGCGTGTGTCTATGTCAGTGTGTGTGTTTGTGTGTGCGTGTGTGTGTGTGACGGAGAACTGTCTGCGTCCACGTGTGAAACCGAGTGAGCAGCTAGCGTCTGATCTGGTCTGACAGTCGGATCGGGACACTTCCTGCTGCCATTCAAGGTCAGGTGGAGGAAACCATAGAAAACGTTGGCAGGGGGGAGTTCACAGAAACAGACCTGACCATAAACCCCACATCAGATGTTCCATTCAGCACATATATATGCCATTGCATTACCTATTTCTATTAACAAAACCAGGCATGAGTCTGTATTTGAGATGGTGGCTTCTTCCTGATGCCCCGCCCCCCTCCTCCCGCTGTCAAAGTGACTTCCCCCTTCAGCTTTTCGCTTGTCGTTTGCCTCTGTTGTTACAGGCCTGTTAATGACACAGGACAGCGACATCAGGGCAACTCAAATATTGAAATGGCTCTGCACATGTGTGCACACACAGAAACAAACACACACACACACACACACAAACTCTGGGTGCCAGACTAAAGGCTACTCATGACTAAGTCTGTTGTGTGTGGGAGGTTTATGTGTGAAATAGGGAGACCGTGAAGAGAGGAGTTTACTACTGGCTGTGTTTTAGAAATGAATTCGGGGGGAAATGCCACAAAATCATTCTCAACGGACAGACACACAAGTATGAAGAGGATGCTGCACAGCTGAGATCTGATCCCTGGAACAGGAACATGTCCAATGTGTCCTCTGAATGATTCACATATTATATCAGGTATTTAACAGATAATTCCATCATGGAGGCCAAGTTGGTCACATATGAAGCATTTCACAGTTACTTTGACAGGGAGTAAAAATCCTAAAACCTTGTGTCTTATGTGGTGGAAATCTTAAATTAAGAACCGAGTTGTCTTTCAAAAGTTTATTAAAGCACATGCAAATGAGCTCAGATGGTACAGAGATCAATGGTCTCCACTGAACAACATTTGGTGTTCGTACCCCTGCTGTAAAAGATGGTGTCACATGATGTTGTGCACTCTGCTGAGAGACACACTGTTTCCAAAGGAAGTGAGACGCCATCTGCGGGGAGGGGAACGAAGAATTCAATCAAAGGTTTAAAGAGAACTGAGAGTTAAAGCGAGGCGACTGTTACAAAATACTCTTCTATCTGTTTAGATACTGGCGTTAGCGGACTTGAAGACGGGCAAAAGGCCGCGATGAAGATGCCGTCGGGGTGTACAGATCATGCAGTTATCAAAAAAAATTTGCATTCACACTTTCCTCCGCTAATCAGTGGACTATCTACTTCCCAATTTGTATATCGACATCCATGCCATTCAATTACTCTAGCCTTGAGATCTTTCTTTTGGTTTCGCATCTGTGGGAAAGTGTCTGCAGAATTTTTGATATTTAACAGTCTGGCCAGTATGGGATGGATCAGATGACTATCTACCAAACTGCTAACTGACTAACTAATTAAACATTATATTGTACATTTACTCAAGAATCTGACAGGCAATGTGATACTTACCTTAACTGTTTCACATTATCATCACATGTACTTAGACATCTTTTGAATTAATAATATTTAAATGACTTCAGTATAGTTGAAATGACCTTCAATTAACTGTAATTAGGAACTAACATAGTCAATACATCTTGCATTAGTAATATCCAGTGACTGGAGACCCTGTCTGCACTTTCTTTCTGTATTTATTTACAGAATGACAGAAGTAAAGGTTTCCTCCAGGTCTTTGTCCCTGGTGGTGTTGGTAGCTTGGTCTTTAGTGATGTATAGAGGTTGATTCAGACAGACAGACAGTAGGACGGAGTCTCCAGCGTGCACAATGGGGTTTAGACTCTGTTTGAAGCTCTGGTCAGCTCTGCTGTATCGCTACTGTAGCCGTAGTTGTGCGTTTGTCAGCTTCTGCTTAATAATGCAAAACCCACTGCTACTCCGCTCTCCTCCAGACTACGGCCTGCAGCAATCAGATGGACGGGGATAGAGAGAGTGTGTGTGTGTGTGTGTGTGTGCATGCGCGCGTGTGTGTGTGAAGGAGATAAGATATGAGCATGTGTGTGAGTCTGTGTGTCTGATGGAGCGTGAAGTGTGTATGAGTGTGTGTTTTTATGTGCACGCATGCATAAGGATGAGAGGAATTACATAAGACTGTCCTAGTTGTGTGTGTGTGTGTGTGTTTTTCCCCTTCCCCTTGTTCTCTCGCCTTTCCTCCCGGACTCTCCCTCCCCTGCCTCTCCGCTCCGCATCCCTCCACATCGCCTCATCTTTCCCTGCGTCTCGGCTCGGCTCAGGTTTATATTTGCAAAGCTCTGCGCGATGGAGAAGGTGCGATGAGTCGTTGAGGAAAGCAGGCGAGAGTGAGAATGAGGGAGATGGTAGGTGAGGAGATGGCCAGAGGGGGGAGAGGGAGAGGAGGGGGGTGGTCAAGGCAGTGTGCAGCCAGAGCTTAATCCATTTGGCAGCGTCCTATGTCTGGCTTTCTGTTTGACTGCTCTTAAATCTCACGCCAGCCAGCCAGCCAGCCACATAAGTTAACTTCCCCGTAATCTGCGCTCTGATTCCCCGGAGGCGTGTCACATCCAGGCCGGGCGTGTCAGCGCTGCAGGAGTCCAGCGTCTCTCCACACTGGTAGCACGGGCCCTATTGTCTCTCGGCCCGTGTTAATCCCAGGGCAAGTCTATTAGTCCGATGATCAAAGGCGGATGCGAGCAGAGCCACGACGTGGTCGCTGCGTGGCCGTGGTTCCCAACGGGGGACTTTGCATGCTATTTATAGATCTATAGGCGGGATTGGACACACTCGGCTTCTGCGGCTCCTCTACTTATTTCTCACTTTTTTTTTTATCCATTTCCCCTTTTGTTTGGTCGTTTGAATTATAGCTTTTTTTTGTTGGTGTCAGCGGATGGAGCGAAGCGTCCTACCCAGCGTGGAGCCTACACGTTGACTATACACAATATTACTGTCTGTGTAAACAGGAAGCCGTGTAATGTTCAAATAACTGACCTAGTAAAGGATGCAAGTGTGTGTGTGTGTGTGTGTGTGTGTGTGTGTGTGTGTGTGTGTGTGTGTGTGTGAGAAAGCGTAAGACACAGAGAGCATAAGCATCAAATAGCCAGCTCGCTGAAGATCCTCCACCTTTTCTCTCACACTGAATGAATCATAGGCTCTGAGCTATAGTGTGTGTTAGTGTGTGTGTGTGCGTGTGTGTGTGTGTGTGTGTCCTAAAGATCTCCTCTGTTCACTTCATCAACCCTAATCCGGTCATTAAGATTTAGATCAGAAGATTATTTCATGCGGGGTTCATCGCCTGTCTGAATGCAGACAACATATATTTTACGACATGTTACGTTCCAGCGTACGCGCGTTCATGTGTGTGTGTGTGTGTGTTCGTGTGTGGGTGTGTGTGTGTGTGTGTGCACGAAGCAGCGATGCGATGAGGCAGGATCACCAGGGTAACGGTCTCTGTAAGCCCACTGTAGTCAGTCAGCCGTGGTTAGAAGGCAGAGATGTTGCCGATGATAAATTAACGTGCGTGCATGACCAAGCAGACAAATACCCTGAAAGACAGTCAAGGTTTATTTGGAACAAAGGCAACGAGAATCCGTGCGTATTAGGTAATGTGCATAAGGAATTTAAGTGTAGTGGAAAAAAACTGGAGCACAGATAATCTAACCACTCGACAGTGTGCTTGTTTAGTTGATGCAAATCCAAAAATAGCTTGTATAGGTTCCCCCTCCACCCCAAAAAATAACACACAAAAAAGACAGATAACAACAAATTTAGATGTTAAAACATGTGATGTGTGCTCCTCGGGGGCTGGCTGGTATCAGTGATGTGTTGTTCTGTCTGTGACGGTGTCTTGTGGGCACGCCTGTGGACAGACGGTGACAGGAAACAGTTTGTGTGCCGGAGTGATGGAAGTGGCGATGTGGAACAATCTGATGAAATGATTTCTGTTTCACCTCCTCCAGCTAGGTCACGGCATCCCTCGCGAACCAAAACCAATCTCAATAACTTTCTCTCTTTTTGTCCACTCGCTCTCTCTTTCCCTCTTTTTGTCTCTCCTTTCTCGTCTCTCCTCAACAACAGTGCAAGACCTTGGCGGGGATATGCGACCACATCATCTCGCTGTCGTCGGACTCTCTGGTCTCCCAGTCCGCCCACCTGGAGGTGGTCCACCTCACCAGCATCATGCCCAGTGAAGGGCTGGTAAGGACACAGCTGAGCATGCACACATGTATCCACCAGAGCTGATTTGAGAAGGTGCACGAATCAGCGTCACAATTCCTCAAAAGTAAATTTGCATTCAGACTTCACACTCTTCTTTCAAAGCTGTTGATGGTGTCTTTGCACAACTGAATCAAACGTCTCTTGAACGCACGACAGGAATAATAGTTAAATATTCACGCTGTGGGAATATGCAATGCCTGCCAATGTTTCAGGTGAACATTGGTTGTTTTTTGATTTGAAGGCAAGATGCTAGTTAAAAAATGAAGGACAGATGAAGACAAATTATTGGAAAGACATGAGCCAATCTGTGTGAAAACAACAAACACGCTTTCATACAGAGGAGAATGGTTTTAAGCATCCATTAAAAATCCTTAAAAAACAGCTATTTAATAAATATTTCATCAAATATAAGTGAACGTTCATAAACTGAATTGTATGTATTCTATATTAAATCAGAAACTTGAGGAGGGTTAGCAGGTACATCCCTTAAAAAAGGTTGAGAACCACTGGTTTAAAGCGTATGAATTGATCGGTATCATACAGTAAAAAGCCTTTGAAGTCAACCCAAATGGAGATTTTGCACCGACCACCATCATCAAAACACAAAGTGAGAGAATATATTTTGCAAGAAGAGGTAGAGTTCAAAGATTTGGAGGATCTCAAGCAAGTCAAATATCTCACAAGTATGAAGACAGAGGCGCAGATAGATGCTCGTTTACAGGTGTGGAACATATGTATCATGTATATAATAGATGTAATATATAACCCTCCCTCCCCGTGTCTGTGTTCCAGGGGATGTATATCAAATCGACGTATGACGGGCTCCACGTCATCACCGGAACCACAGAGAACGTGAGTTTCTGTTTTCACTGTTTGTAGGCAGCTCAACACACCGACTACCATTCATGGTCTCAGATTGCACGATGACAACGAAGCCGTGCCTTACAGCAACATACTCTGAACGTGGTCCAGGGGTGAAACGGATCACAAATCTGTCAGGTCAGATCGCGTCGCGGTTTAGCGCCGCAGATCCGAAAACGCAGAGAAAAAGAAAAGGCAACTTTTAGAGACGTTTCTTTGCTGCCGAAACCGATCGCTGAGAGTTTTTGAGGATTTTTAGCTTCAGCCGCTGGTATACAAAGCTCAAGACTAGTTTTTTCTTCATAGCTGCCGCGCTAAAAAAACATTAAAAAAAATATTGTACTTTTATTTAGTTTGTGTCATCTATAGTGTGTTGTTTGCATAAAAACAAAGAATTCAAAACATTCGAACATTTAAAGATTCTATTCTGGCTGAAAAAACTATCTTGTGGGATTAGTAGTTTTAATTATGAAGCTCCATTGCTAACATCAATGCAAAAAAATATCTCCTTCACACAACTGAACTCATTTCAGCTTCTCTTTAAAAGCTAATTCTTCGAGTTCACATGTGAACACATCATGGCAACGTGATAATTTGCCTTTGTTCGATACTCAATTTTACTATATGGAGAATAGACGCATCACAATGGAACCCAATGGGGCCTCCGTACGTTTCACCTCCCGTGCTGCTAACATTGCTAGCTTTCCTCCTGCCGATTTCACCACGGATCAGTTGTTCAGGTTGTATCATCAGGGATTGGCAACTTCAAAGCATTAATGTGTGTGTGTGTGTGTGTGTGGGTCTGTTACACCACTAACATGCTCCCATTGTTCTTCTTTCTCTGCAGTCTCCAGCAGACCAGTGTAAGAAGATCCATGCAGGCGATGAGGTGATCCAAGTCAACCACCAGACGGTGGTGAGTTAACCTGCTTCCAAACACAACGCTGTGGTCACAGAAGAGTCACAGGAAACGCAGTCCCATGTGTTTCCTCTGCAAACCGCCGTTCGTCCTCCATCCTGTGCCCTGTTGAGGACATGTCAAGGAACACGATAGTCTGCCACTAGCACCACCACCGCCGCCGCCATGGTGCTTCCTGTCCTGTGCAGCTATGTAGGCTAATTATCCCTGCTGCGGGAGCAGATTATAGGACAATTGTCATACCTTTGTTCAGTCCAGTGTGATTGTCAGCTCGCTCTTTTCCGGCATTTGCTCCCATTGTCGCGATAAAAGCCCCCGAAGGAGGCGTCTGGTTTGAAAATGTGAACTGGTGTTCCACTTTCCGACTTGAATAAGTTGTATTTCTGCCTTCAACTCATCACATCGGAGAAGGGAAGTGCGAAAATGGGCAGCCATTTTAAATTCAACGACGCCTCGTGAAAACGCATGTTGGTTTGAGCGTGCCGTCACCTTTGGCACACACGATTTGTTCCAGAGTTTATTTGAGATTTCCGAGAGTGGGAGGGGAGAGAAAAAGCAGACTTGTAAGTCCCCGTAAGTATTTCCTCGTATGTCTCAATAGGTGCTGCTCATTTGAAAGCAGCCATGCAGGCGGTGATTGACGTGATGTAGCCGCGTGTTATCTCTCTCTCTCCCTTTCTCGCTCTCCTCGGGGTGACGGTGCAGATCGCGCCATGCCAGGCTCTCAGCACCAACCGCTCATTACTCCCTCAGCTAGACCCTCACCACTCTGATCCCTCACTCTGGGGGAGGAGATAAGCAGAGGGGGGAGACAGAGGTGTGTGTGTGAGAGAGATGAGGGAAAAGGGGAGTAAAGTAGTCAGGGGATGTTGGGATGACGCAGCGCTGGGTGAGTGGTGTGGGGAAAAAAAAGGGAGGAGGAAGTAAAGAGGGACTTGGGGAGAAAACGGGAGGATGAAATGAACAGCGTCGATCCTAAATCGAGCCGCTGAGGCGTAAAGATGTACACATATAAACTCTCTGTCAACATCAGCGGCTGATGAGTCCATCAAGTGAGGCTCCACTTTTCAAGAATTAGATTAATGTGAATTTTCGAACGAACAAATTTCATTACATTATGGAATCATTATGTTAGGCCTATCCCACGTATTTAGCAACAGCGCTGCCTTGATGTCTATGCATGAGCTTCTGTTTGAGACCCACTTCAAAACAGGACTTTTTAACTCTGCCTTCTCTTTTGAGGTAAAATGTGGAATTTGCTCAAATAACAAACTGATTGTTTGAAGAGGCAACATAATTATGTGGAGGTAATAGCATCTGGGAAAATAATGAAGACCCCGGGGATTTGAAAAACCTCTCGAGCAGCAGTTTATGCTCTATTATTATTTTTGGTAGGTCGCTTCCCTGTTTCCCTTTTTTCCGCTCTCTGCATATTTGCATATCAGAACCTTTTCTCGAAACCGGCCTGGTTAGGAAAGGCCTCTTGTTTGCTGTGAACACACACCGTTGTGTGCTGCCCAGCGTTGTGGTGGAGCTAACGAGGGTTTGCGTGATCGTGGTCCAGTTCCCTCTCAGTTCAGGGGCTTGGCGCTGTTTGAAATGGTACAATACCAGTATGGACAAGCAAAACAATGTGAGAACTATGGCTTCTTCTGTTAAAGGGATAAGTAGATATTTTTGAGAAATACGCGCATCGTCGTTAAAGTCGAGGGATAGAAGAGAAGACCGATGCCACTCGCATATCTGTCCGTTTATTATTAAGCTACATCCAGGTGACAGCTAGCTTAGCTTAGCAAAAAGACAGGAAGCGGGGAAAGGAGGTGACGGCATAGCTACCCCAAACAAAGAAGATGTATGACATGTTAATTTGAGGGCTTTAGAGGTGCTGGTTGTCAGTCATGTTTATTTTTTTAACCCATTGTCAGACCTAATCCACCTGTTTATTTACGCTAAGCTAAGCAAAGCTAACAGTGAGCCTGGCTGTAGTTTCTACGTATTAAACAGATATGAGAGCGGTATCGATCTTCTCATCTAACTTAGTGCTCAAAGTGATCAAATGGAGATTAAAGAATAGCTTTACAAGAGATTCAAATCTGCCCAGAGATTGAAAATCAGATTTTTGTAATTGAAGATTGTTGATGCACGAGCACATTTCTTCCAGTTCGGTTTGATACCTAGCCCTATTTCTGTCGCTAGTAAATGAATTACAGTGTGTCCTAGTCTGCCCTCTTTTGTTTTAGAGGGCCGAACAGGACTAAACACACTGTAGTAAATTACATCGACGCTCTTGTTGCTGGTGAACGATGTCTGGCGCTCTGAACTAGGCCGAAGAGAACCGGAAGCGGTCCGCGAAACGCTGACACCGGCTGCTCATCATTATGTCAGGAATAAGGTCAGAGTGGTTCTGTCTGTCTGTGTGCGTGTGTGTGTGTTTGTGGTTGTGGTTGAGCGGGTGTGTGTAAGCGCGGTGGCCTCTGCGGACACATCCAGTAGCTGAGACCAGTGTAGCCAATCAATGGCCTGACGAGCGCTGCGAGCTCTGGAGACGGGCTGGCGAGCACCACGAGGAAACTCTGCAGTCAGCACTCCTTTCTTACTCTTTCATCATCCCTCTCTCTTCCTTACAAACCTCCTTTATCTGAACATGCAGGTCAGTGGCACTGGGAGAGTGTGGTGCATAGTGTCCGTGTCTGGTATTATAACTGGTTTGGTGAGTAGTCAACATAGAGGGTATAAAAGCAGCGTGGCTGAGGCAATAGTTTAGATGCCTCTTGTGTCGGCTGTAGTAGCAGTAGCTTAGGTAACAGATGCCTCACTGACAAGGCCTCTAGACCTGTCAGTAATATTTATATATCTCCATATGGATCCAAATCTACATCAAAATGATGTTTATTTGTGCCCTTATCTTTCGATCCTGTGTATTTCTTTTCCGCCGTTTGTTCTGTTGTTGAATTGAGAAAAATGTGTGAAAAGTGTTAAAAGAAAATAATCAAAGTGGCGGACAATTATGCTAATTGCCTGATGGCAGTCATAATATTTGGACTTTACTTAATCAACTCTGGGAATAAAGGAGCTTTAAAAGAGACAAAGTGTGGGAAATTGGGGCTCGCATGACACCAACGTTACAGCTGCTTTAAATGAGCGGTGGAATCAAACTTTGCAGGCTAATGCCTACATTATATCGTAATATAACAGTTTTAGAAACACCTCATATTATATCCAACAAACTGAAACCTCCAAAAGAAAATCCCCAAAAAAGGTTTTGACAAATAAAAACATCATACCCTTCAAATCTATTGCAGAGCTCTTGCTTTAGGCTGCATTAATGTGAGCTCGAGTTGCCCAATAAACTAGCAACTAAATGTGTCTCAGATAGGCCGCCCACCAAGGAGAATTCCCCAACCAGTTGTAGAGAAATGGTATCTTATTGTGGTGTTTTATGTGCTCATTCGAGTATTTTATGCTCTGCATTTGGTGAAGATGGCCTATAAGTACTTGGACTAGGTGTTCAGGAACAAAACGTGATACAAGTGGTCACATGGTGGTGCTATCTTCATTATACAGTCATTTGTTTTTCCTAGTTTTATACCTAACGCCACATGTGAACATAGAGGCCTGCAGAAAGCATACGTGAAAGAAACGGTTAACATCGGTTGTTAATTAGCAGCGTGGGGTTGCACCACAGGTTTCTGGTGTCAAGACACTGATTGTGTCCCAGTTTGAGCGAAGGGCCTCTGTTGGATCTGTCTCTCCCTGGTTTCCTATCATCTCTCCACTGTCTCAGCCTAATAAAAATGATTAAATAATGAACTAGTAGCATGTGGTGTTGTAGTGGCGGTTTGCAGCAACAGTTTGGAAAAGTCTTAAGTCTTAACCGCAAATGTGTGTGTGTGTAGCTGTTTGCAGCCGTTGTTTCAGTGTGTGTGTGTGTGCTCTTCAGGTGGGCTGGCAGCTGAAGAACCTGGTCAACGCCCTGAGGGAGGACCCATGTGGCGTCATCCTCACGCTGAAGAAAAGGCCCCAGAACACCCTGAGCTCCACGCCGGCTCTGCTCAGGAACGTGCGCTGGAAACCACTGGGCCTGCAGGTAAACACCAGCAGACAGTCTTGTCCATGTTTATCTGCACACTTCTTGTGCTCAGCGTGACAGGATGAATTCACTCTATATGTACAGTGAGCGGTGCCTCACTCCATTTTCTTTTACTGCCCACATTCTCCTGCTGGCGTTTGAAACAAACATGTTCAAAGGAAACTTGTTCACTGTGTGACCTTGCATCAATCCGTCTGTTAAGCGTTTCAACAAATCTCTTATTTATTTATATTTTACAGCCTTTCCTTACTGCTGGCAGAGTTCAAAGCCATTCACAAATGTGTTGGTAGCTAAACCTCCATCTAAAAAGAATGTATGCATACCAAAAGTGTTTTTTTTTTATAGAAAAAATGTAGATAGTGAAGGTAATTCAATCTTATATCGGCACTTTGAAGTGTGCGTGTGTGTGTGTGAATGATTAAAATTGTATAATATGACCTGAACTCTGCGCAGGGCCATAGAAGGTCACAAAAAGGTCCTCGCACACTCACACTCACATTCATATTCGGTGTTTACTGAGACCTCGGTCCTGATTCATGCAACCTTTACCCCAAAGGGAACTCCTTCTTTCGAAAGAGGGTCCATTTTTAATGTACAGGGCACCTGAAAGGTGGAACGCTTGTGAGCTTACAGGTCAGAGCATACTTGTGTGTACGTGTGTGTGCGTGTGTCTGTGTGTCTTGGTGTGTGTACGCATTTCACTTGAAGACAAAAACTTAATTCCAGAACCCAGAAAAGTCACTAAAATCTTCCGGGTTGAAGCGAGGGCTGGTCTGACACTGTCTGAGTGCTTGTGTCCCGTCTGCAGGGGAAGAACACGATCTACATGCGAGTGCACGTTCACACGAGAGACTCGCACAACTCGGGGAGTGTTTTGTGCTTTCTGTAACGGCCTCGGAAACCATTAAAAGCTCGTGATAACCGTGAAGCCTGCTGCAACTTCACCACCGTGTCTGTCTTGAACAAGGTTGCTGTCTTGTTGGATCATCGCTCCAAGTCGTTTTTTTGTTTGCTGCTGCGTATGTAAACCGACAGAGGATTGTGAGGGGTGGGGGGAATTCTCCCCCGATGGGCTGCCCGAGACACAAACGCCGTCCGCGAGCGTCCCAGATCTGAGCGCGCAGATATCTGCGGGAGACGAGAAGAAAGGAGTGTTTCAGATTTGTTCTCTCCCAGAAAGACTGGAGCTCTTAATTATTCATAAGCAACTACAGGCAGCTCCACTGGCTCTGAAACAAGAGCCGCTACTCAGCAAATACTGGCGATAATGCACCGAATCCAAAATATCCTGCTTAACAGCCTGTGTGTGTGTGTGTGTGTGTGAGTGTGTGTGAGTGGCCGCATATGCGCAATTGTCCATCTGCGATTGTCAAAGCGAGGTGTGTTTCTGTGCACGTTTGCAGGAGGAGAGAGGTTCTCCGTTATCAGTGGAGTTGCTCCTTTGAGAGCCAAAGGATCTGGGTCAGTGCACTCTGTAAGCTCCAGCGTTTGGATGCATACTGTACCTACAAAAACTCTCCAAAACAAACACACATGCGCACCCCGAGAACTCCAAGCCTGTTTTTTTTTTGCGTGTTTTTTTGGAGGATGAATGAATGTGGCAAACGATCAACCGGATTATAACTAAATCCACAAAGGAAACAATTTATCTCTGCAAATTATCATGTGATTCCAACCCCAAATCCCTCCATGGCAACCTCCCTTTATTCAACTCAATAATGGCAAGTCTCTCTCTTTTCTGCGCGTCAGGATGGAGTAAAAGCAATTTAAGGATTCCTCGTTATGTTGCTGGCAATGATTTTTTTTTTTGCAAATGCGTTGAGGATTACTGCTGCTGCTGCTGCGAAACGTGCACGTAGGGACTCATTTCACGCATGACTGAAGGCCACATCAGCGGTCGCATGTGTGCCACACATTGTCCATGCGCTTTCATGAATCTGTTATACGTTTGGATACATAAATAATTGCTGCTTGAAAATGCTTTGCTATTTTGGGCAACATGTACCGTTATGTATTATTGATGGTGGTTGTAGTACGTTCATTTTTCGGGCTTATTTTTTGTGACCGCTCGGGCAACTTTTGTGACGGCTCGCGCAGACTTTAACCTTTTTGGAAACTGTGCGCAAAAATCCTCCCACGGCAATTTTAAGTCCCAGCATGCCCCATTTGGCATAAAATACATAATTTTTCCATTTCTTAACCAAACGACACAGTTTTTGGACTAACACTCCTTCCTAACAGACCAAGGCTTTTGTTTTATTGTGATTTTTGTTACAGATTCTGATTCTTTATGTCCTAATCTTTCCAAAAAGGTGTCTTATTGACCGCTCCAGGAGGCATTTTGGGGAATCTGGCTCATATTATTCTGGATGTTCATACTTACAATCAAAATATCTTTTAAAAAGGGATTTTTTTTTTTGCAGATAACATTTTTTCCCGAAGATTTTACTAAAAAATACATACAATAAACACAGGTATTAGAATTAATTTGGGGTTCCTATGACGACATAAACACAGGAGAAAAGACAACATCGGTTCCACAGCTTTTAGCGGGTTATTAAACGGCATCCACAGTTGCGTGAAAAGTAAATAAATACGATGAAATGTAAAAGCTTCTTGCCTCGGCTGAAAGACTGGAAACTGAAGCGGCTGTGGCGTGGAGTCTGGTTGCCTGGCAACTACACTCCAGTTGTTGGATGGTTGAACAGACGAGAGCGACGACGGGCGCGCTGCCGCTGAGCTCGAGGGGCGACGACCGTGATATCAAATCTTCTCACCTGACGCCCCGCGAAGAAGTCAGTAGGTGTCGCGTGACCTTGAGGGTAATGAGTCGGTCGAGCGTCTGATGAGGTCACATTAGTTGATCGCTGTTCTCTGTCGAATTATACGGCATATTTGTACATTCATTTCTGCCTCGGGAGGTTTATGTTTTAGGAAAATTACATGATTTTCATGAAACACAGTGGAAGAGGTGTTGGACGAGCCACAGAAGAACCTTTCTGCAGGGTTCTTACAGTCCTAAAACCTGAAAAAATTAATTGAATTTGAAATCAAAATGGTTATTCCCAGGCCTGGAAAAGTCCTTGAAAAAAAGTCCTGTAAATGTGTTATATTCATGTGTTCATGACCTTCATTCACGCTAAGTTTGAAATAATTAACATGCTTTTTAAAGAAAGACACTTAAAATATAAGCAGACGTCCATACAGGCATCTATTCAATTCAGTTTATTTTATATAGCCCAAAATCACAAATACAAGATTTGCCTCGGAGGGCTTTACAGTCTGTATACATGACATCCATGTCCCAGAACCTCACGTGGGATCAGGGAAAACTCCCCCAAATACAGATAGTAAAAACCCTTTAACAGGGAAAAAGGGAAGAAACCTGAGGGAGAGCAACAGAGGAGGATCCCTCTCCCAGGATGGACAGAAGCAATAGATGTCATGTGACCAGAATGAACAACGTAACAGAGTTGCAGCACATGAATATGACAAAAACATTCATATAATGAGTGAGTGGTAGGCATGGACCACGATCCAGCCACAGTCCATCGTAGCATGCAGGACCAGCTCCAGACAGCCATCATCCATGGCTATTGTCCCTCATTCATTTGTGTCATTTAATGTATACTCACTGTATGCTTTGGGATCCTCACTGTTAGCTCAAATACGACATTTTAGCACTTTTTCATGTTCACAACAAGATTTCACAACATGTTTGGTCATGGAAATTTGGTTTAAAGACGTGGAAAAGTCACGGAAATCCGTCAAAATGCTGTCAAATGATATACAATTGTAGGATTTGTTTAATTAACTAACACGTCTTCGTTGGATTCGGTTCATTATCGAGCCCTCCTGCAAACGTTTTACACAAAATGTCCTCGTTCTCTTCCGTCGTCAAAATATTACAAGAAGCGCATCATTCTGTTTGTGTGAAGGTAAATATTAGTCTGAAAAGGATTCGAGCAGCGCGCTTTCAGGTATGTTCTGAGAGGACGCGACGGGGGTCCGGTGGTTTGAGTGCCGTTTTAACAGACCTGAATTGTGCCCGCTGCGGCGGTCCAATCTCTTTCTCTCTCTACTTCTTCCCCCCACCAACCGTTTCCCATGCAGGCAGCAGTGGGCTGTAATCACTAAATTACTGTTTTCACTCGCAGCTCAAGTCACCACACTGCACAGCTCCCCCGCCTCTCTCTCTCTCTCTCTCTCTCTCTCTCTCTCTCTCTCCCTCTCTTTCTCTTTCTCCCCGTCTCCCTCACTTTGTCCTATTTCCTTTGCTCTCTCCTCTCCTCTTTCCACCCTGTCTTCATTATTTATTGTGAAGCCGTCTTACTGTAAGCTGCCTTCATAGGAGCGAGACTGCGAGAGAGAAAGAGATGAAGGAAAGACAGGAGCCTGGGGATGGAGGTAGTGAGGGAGGGAGGGAGGGGATGGAAAGTTTGGAATAAGAAATGAATTCGCCTAATGCACTGCTGCTGATGAATTGATGAAACACTGGGCTTCCTTAATGAGAGCGCTGCCCGCCTCGCCTCCGTCGGGCTCTCTTGTCTGTTCATTTATTCTGTCCACACTCGCGTCTCCTCTCTAAAATGGAGTGTGTCCCCCCCCCCCCACTCCTTCCCGACACACCAGTGAAACACCACATCTTTCAAAAACCTGGACAAACCGTCCCCCTGAGAACAATCGTCTGCTCCAGCTCGTATTTCGTCACCCCAGCTGTTATATATATATATATATAATTCACTTTGGGACAGAGTTTTCCATTCTGTTCTTCTTCGACGGAGGACCCGATGACGATGAAGTGTGTCCTTGAATCAAGCCGAGGTACAGGAGGCCGGTCCACGCTAGCTTTTTTTCTTCCTCTCTCGTATAACACAGGGGGAGAGGAAGAAGAGGAGGAGGGGTTGTCATGAGAACAGACACAGAGAGCCCCGCGTGAGTGAAGAGGCTCGAGACAAAATGACAGAATAGTGAAGCGATTGAACGTGGGAGAGGCTGCACACTCAGACACATATATATTTAAAATAAAGAAGAAGAAGGAAAAGAAAAAAAGACAACACACACAACATGGCAGCTGTGTGAAAATAACTCTCTCGTTTGGGGATTCGGCGTTATTAAAAAAACGACGAGTGCGGCGGCGCGAGAAGCATCACACGAGTGAAAGGTTCCCCTTCTGACGTATCGTCGTAAAGCTGTGTGCTCGTCTCTCCGCGAGGCGGTAGGAGATCTAACGCCGCAGGGTGTCGCTCCCAGATCCTCCAATTATAGCTCTGTGAAAAGGTGCGAGTCATTCTCATCCTCCTTCCTCTACTCTCTCTCTCTCTCTCTCTCTCTCTCTCTCTCGCCCTCCTCCTTCAGCCGGTGCCCACCAGCCCCACCAGCACCTCCCCGACGCCCGGCGGCACTTTGGGAATGTCCAAAATGGACGCTCCCAGCATGCAGGACGTCTACATCCTCTCCCCCGTCTCTGGACTCTACAGCACCAGGTCAGCCATCGACGCAAAGATGCTGCTTCCCAAGATTATTTTTGATGATGTGATGACATCGATGATGATGATGATGATGATGACTTTGCTCTCCCTAGGGAGGAGCTGGGTCTGATGTCCTGCGACGACATCAGCCGCTACAGCGTGAGCTCCCAGTCCGGCTCCAAAGGCTCCGAGGCCGTCAGCTACTACCTGGACCAGGACAGCGGTCAGTATTTCTCCCTGCTGGAGGGAGACGGGCCCCCGGGGTCCGACTACGACCGGGGCCGCAACACGGGGGTCCGCCGGCGGGACAAGACCCCCACCCATGGTAAGACCGGAGAGAGAGAGCGCAATTCGACAGTGTGAATGGGGCGGTAATGGGCTCCTGGTCCCGCTGATGTGTGTTTCGCAGGATGGCATGCTCTCTCTCTCCTTCTCTTTCTCTTTCTCTCTGTCACTCCCAACCCAGTTTTCTCACCCCTTTTTTTTCGCTGGAGCTCCTCCTCCTCCTCCTTCATCTCCACACCTCATGCCTCTGCTTCTTTGTGTCTTCACCACGCGCACGAACGTCCCAAAAAAAAAAAAAAACACCGATCACATGCCGAAGGGTCAGTCCAAAAAAAACAAACACCGTGTCCAGCTCCCTGTCTGCCCCGCCACGTGTCACACTCGTCCAAGACGGCTCCCCCCCAGACATCCTGCACCTTTCTCGGGAGACTCTCAAGGGGCCCGAGATATGCAGAGCGAGGGTCATGTGACAGGCCTTCGCTGATCGGATCGCATGCCGATGATTGATTAGTCCGACACCGATTTATGAAGGTGATTTGAGCTGACTTCCAATCAGGTGTAAGAGTTATCTCCAGAATCTCCGACTGCACATTGACAGAGCTTGTAATCGGTCATGTTAACTAATAATTATCCCCAATATCCCCATTTGATTACTGATATTTAGAACTTTATTTTATTGTTTTTTTAATTGTATGTTTGGTGCATTATGTATGTGCTAATTTTAGTACATTTCAAAATCCTTGTTTCATTTTGTTGACATATTCAAGAGGACATTTTGGATATATTTTTGTATTACTCCATAAATTAGGAAGTACTACCAACAAACATTAAAAAAATATATATCTATATTAAACCAAGCGCTCTATAAATCAGGCTATGAATGATACATGAACAAACCCTTTGGTAAAGACCTTCAGAATATAGATGGATACTGAATATAGATACTGGGGAGTTTGATATATGTCAGCGCTATCGAAGGGAAGATTTCAGCTTTTTTTAAAACAGCTTTAAACAGACCAATATAACGAATAGATATCACCACAAAACTTCCCAAGTTGATTACTTGCATTAAGACGAGTATTTTTAGTAATAAAGGTTTGTTTGAATATAAAAACGAGGCATTATCTAGTGCAAACTTTTGGTTTGTACGTTCTGTGAGACCAGAAGATAGTTAAAAAATGAATAATAGACACTGACACGGTTGCCTGAGACACCTTCTTTATAGACGAACTGTAAGGTAATAGCTCACCTGTGGTCATCACCCAACTGTGAGCATGCTAACAGATTAGCTCACTGCTGCTAGCTCAGCTGTCCCTGCTGTGGGGGAATGTACCGAGAACAGGAAAAAGCGTACGAGATAGCAGGTCATAACGGTCCCTCGAGAGTCTCCCCGTTCTCCCCCCTCACCTGCACACACTTTGTCTCACCCGTCCACCCCTTCCAGCTGTCTCCCACGCTGTCTCTCGGTCACCGCCTTCCTCCCACCCCTCACCCTCCACACCCCACAACTCCCTCCCACGAGACGACTCTCTGATTGCTGATTGGTCGTTCCAGGTGACCTCAGGCCTGTTTCCATGCCTCCCGAATATAACTGGATGGCCGAGGCCAAGGAACCCAGCATGGGCAAGAGAGGGAGCCGAGGTACACACACACACACACACACACACACACATATACACACATACATACACGCGCACACACACGTGACACAACAGGGTCGGCCTGGTGCTCGCGCTATGCTCCATACTCGGCTCAACACATTTCAGCTCATCCTCTGGTCCTCCATGGTGGTGTGGTTGTGAGGATACATATCTGCCTAGTATGTATCCGACAGAGCGACACGTAAACATAAATGCAAAGGAAAATTGCATTTATACAGCTGCTCTGGAGACTAGGTTTTTTTTTCTTCTTCTATGTGACCAATTCTCACCAGCGTCACCATTTTGCAACGAGGCCTGATCTGTATTCGACCGAGGGATCCTCACTCTACCGTCAGAAAGTCTATGAATAACATTAAAGCACGAGAGCACACTGTTTGGGGTCCGCCTTTCTGCTTCTCTTCCCCCCCAGTCACTTTTTTTTTGTTGTTGTTTCCCCACATTTAAGTATATGGATAATAAACAAATTAACGAGAAGCTTTTTCCTCTGTGGAGCTGGAGAAGACTAAAAGTGTCTGTGACTGACAAGCTTTCGCAGTCGTGCCCTCCAAATCGAGCTTAACCGTCGCAGACAGATTAGCTGTATGTCCTTCGGCTGTGGATCCATCTCAGGTGCTCCGGCTCTGAGGCTCTTCTATCCCCGTCTGTGGGGGTTTTATTTCTGTAAAGGTCTATTCACCCTCATCTGTTTCTGCTCTGGGGTTCTCCTTCCCCGCCGCCGTGGTTTTCCTCCCCTCCGTCATCCGTTTCCAGCTGAGCCTGTCCCATCGTCTAACTGCATCCGTGCCTCTGCCGCTCTCATCCCCCACAGATTCAGACAACTCCCTGTTGCGTTACCTCAGCGACGACAAGATCCTGGTGATCGAGGAGGAGCCCGAGGGCCCGGGCAGGGAGAGTCGGCGGGATTCCACCAGACGCTCCCGGCGTAAGAGCCGCAATCCCAGCAGCCCTAGCTTTCCCATCAGCCCCTCCATGCTGTCCTCCACCCTGCGCCTCGACCAGCCACCCGACGCTTTGCCTGTATGTACACAGTGTTTTTTAAAACTGAACTTTTCACGTGTATGTGTGCGTGAAACGTGTCGCGGTGCTGAAACTAGACACCTTTTTCTTTCCATTTGTGTCTGTTTAGGTTGGTTAGACGTGTGTGTGGTGGTGCTGTGTGTCTGTTTTATGTAAATGTAGACCAACAATGTATCTTATTCCTTTGTGCTATAGTGCCCCTATTGTTTCGATTATTGCCCAAACATTAGAAGATTCCCAAAGACTGTGTTGGCTCTCATCGGTGGGTCGCAGGGGGATTTCATTAGGGCCGGCAAATAGATGAGTTTCTTCCATAGAGCTTGTGGCCACAAAGCGCCCTTTTCTCAACGCCGGCATCTGTTTTCAATTGTTTTGGCCGCGTCTGTCTATCCTGAGGTCTATATTTAGGACACGCACTAAATCAACACAAACCTATTTAGTAGCAGATCGGCCAGGCGGACATTGAATCCTGTGATTTTATTACCGCACGCCCTGTCTCTCCTTACGTCTGTCAGATTGAGTGGTGACGAGCTTATCTGTCTATAGTTAAGTCTTTTATTTAACGTTTATGTCTGCTGTACACTTTTGAGCCACATGAGGGAGCCCAAATGTTCTTATGGTTGTGATAATTGTAGATCTATGCTACATATTACGCACACAATTTAGGTTTTCAGTCAAACTATAACATGGATTATTGTATTGTTTGTTTGTCTTTTCATGGGATTTGTTAACAGTAAGACAAATACCACCACTTTATCCTTTAAAGGCGGCTGAAAAGTCTGACTCGTGTCGACTATATCATTCAATGTGCATGCGCCAACAATTGATAAGCAGGGAGCCAACGTGCACAATACTGGGACCGTAAAGCTGAAGCAGCCAAATGTAAATCAGCCACCATTCATTTTATTATTAACACATGTTAAAATATCTGCCGCAAAAATAAATTAAAAAAAGGGCCATTAGTGGCACTACAATCACCTTCAAGGCTTTGATCCTGACTCACTCGCACAGCTTCCCTCATCTTGCAGTGTACCCCCGTGTCCTCTCAGAGGGAGACTGCTTGTGTTTGCAGGATCGGTCACGGTGTTCTCAGATCCACACACATTGTTGTTTGTGTGTGTGTGTGTTTGTGTGCGCGTGTGCATCAAGTAGAGGAGACAAAGGAGAGTTAGGATGACCAGTGTCATTGCATGGCTGCCAGCTTCACGGATTATGAGAACAACAGAGTGACACTCTCTGACACGCCCCTCTTTAACTTTTCTCTCATGCTCTCGCCAGTACACACACACACACACACACACACACACACACACACACACATAGGCATACACAAACAAACACACACGAGCACACAAGAGTGCATTTGTATGCAGGGTAGCTATCTCAGGACTCATCCTAACTCATCCTAATATCCCCATCTCCTCAGACACGCCTGAGTCTAAATAGGAGTTTATTCTGGACAAACACACACACACACACATTTGCATGCACACATGCACACAAACACGTACCCCTATGAGTAGGTGCATGACTCAGCAACAGCCAGACCAATTACAAGTGCGACTGACGGACTGTGCTTAAAACACGCTGCACGCAATAAAACACACACACACACACACACACACACACACACTCACACTCACAGGCAGGGCGCTAACAGTTTAGCTAACACCAGCCCTCTGTAACCCTCTCAGCTGCATGCTTCTCATGGTGGTGACTCATTTCTATTCTGTGGCACATGAAGTACACTATCCGGCGCTAACTAGCATACGCTAACCTTAATGACCTGTTTCCCTTCTCTCATTCTCTCTGTATGATTCTTTATTCGTTTTTACAACACACAACATAACATTTTAGCACATTTTACCGACTGACAAGTCATAGTGACGTCATATGTATTTTACTATACACTGTACCCAATAATGTTACTCTGGAATCATCCACAGCAGCACATTTAATCCCTTTTTTTTGCTTAATGGTAACTTTAAGGATTATGAGACGATAGGCCCCTGTGCCAAAAACCACGCCTAATGGCTATGACTCAGGGGCCTGAGTGTGTGGCCCGTAGGCCCATTCGCTTAAAACTGTGTCCACACTTGGGGCAAAGAATAGCAGGTTAAGAATTTTTATAATACTAAAAATGCAGTATATATAATATATTAAAATATTTTATATATATATATATATAAATTATTTTAATATATCATAGTATATATACTATAATATATATACTATAATATATTCAAATAATTTATATATATATATATATATATATATATATATATATATATATATATATACATCATTTAAACATATAAAAAGACAGTATTAGTTGAATACCTGTACTGTCTATCTTCGTTCTGTACACAGACTAAAAAACTGCTGATTTTACTTGTCAGTATTGTATTAAATTGTGTAGTTGTAGTTTGATTTGTTAAATAATTTTTAACGAAAAAGTGACTTTTTCACGGATTCATTTATACAGTATTTCACTGTAAAGAGGAAAAGCAGCCCTTCACACATCGGGTCAACAATTACATGGATGGGAAAAGCTTTAAATAACAAATATGTCAACATCTTTTGAATTTTGCTCACCTCTTAAAAAAGTGCATGTCGGTTCTCTAACTTTCCAAGACTTACTGTACTGATAATTACCCAGAAATGTGCACAGAAAAGTGTGTATGCATTGATGAAGTCTTTTCCTTCCTCTGTCTCTCAGCGAGGTGCGGACACACTGCGAGCAGACACAACAGACAGGTGAGTGTGTGTTTGCGGTCTGACCACACGCTTACTTACGCCTGATGGAAGGAGTTGCTTGTGGTAACATCCAATCCTGTCTGTCCTCCTGCAGGTACTCCGGCTCGGGGAGCTCAGGAGCCGCCTCCATGAGGAAGGTAGGAGAGCAGACGGTGCTTTGTGGGGGCGACTGAGCATCTCCTGGATGTTTTATAAATCTAACGCTCTGATGGTTTATTTACCTGGTTTTTAAATAATGCTGTCCTTCCAGTACATTTATATTCTGACTCTGACTGCATTTTAATGATGCAACAGCGGCTTCAGTTCAGTCACTTCAAAAATAAGTAGACATTCGCTGTTCTGCGTTGAGCTTCAGTGCGCCCAAGTAAAAGCTAGACATCACATACACGGCCAGACAGGAACAGGAGCGATACCTGAGATTAAATCCAATCGGGACTGTAATAATTAAATAAAAGCTAGCGGTCAGATGAGGTGAATTGCTTTCCACTTTTAGGTTACTGAAACACAGGAAACTGTCTTAGTCATTAGCCCTCGCCTCTCCTCCAAAGCACCGTGAGTTGTACCATGCAATGAGTCAGCACCACGATAAACATATTTACTCGGCTTTGCCGCCGAGATAAATACCCAGACGGTGTATTCAGCTATGTTAATGTGATACCCATGGCTACTTATCCTACTCACATTAGCTTCTTTCTGATGCTGGAGATAGCGTGCACTTCCGATGCGTTTGCTGATCACAAGATACGATTAAAAGTGAGGCCCTGTAACAATGAAAGCTAAATATTAATGCTCTTCCTCTCACAAAGTTCCATTCATAAGCAATAAAAGGCACCCACAGACACCAGCTTACTGTGGCTAATGCTAGCTAACGTTAGCTAACTTTGCTGTATAACGGACATTACTGAGTTACTGAATGTTGTTACACGACAAAACAGTGGGTCCATTTCACAACCAATGCCTCTTAATACGGTAGCCTAGGAGGAACAATTTCAAAACTAAGTCTTGAACTATTTTGATGCATTTTTTCAAAAGACTACATTTAGCGAGCAGTTAAGGTGATATAGTTCAGGACAGCCTGACCACACTGTGGGTAGTTTCAGCTCTGTGGCGTACACAGCTCATATCGCTCCATCACAGGTTGTGGGTCACTTCCTGGCTGTTTCGTAGCGCTGTGCTCCCTCTGAGCGCGTAATCCTCTCTGCTGTGTGCTGGATAAAATAAAAAATAAAAACAAGCTAAACATGGAACGTGAACTCACTGTAACCTCTACGTGTGCGTCAACACCAACCTTTTTTCATTTTTTTTTTCTCATCTCACATGTTTTTTCTCTCTCCCTTCTAGTCTTTCCACTACACCTCTCTAAGAACGAAAACCAAAAGGAGAAGTAAAGGTACACACACTGGTGCATTTTCTCTTTCTGTTATATGATCGTTACAGTTCTGCCTCTGTACATGTATGTTAGAATATGTAGCTTCAGAAAGAGGGAACCTTTTACCTCAGAAACGAGGCTCAATCTAAATGACTGAACTCTCAAACAAAACCTGACAGACTTCACATTGTTTTTTTTATTTTAAATGAAGAAAGATCTACTCTAAGCCACTGCTGACGTAAAACGAGTCCAGCCACTTAGTGCTTAAATACCAAATACATCCTTTCATCTAAACTCCAAATACATCGTGTCCTCTCGCTGCAGGTTCCCTCTCGAGTGCCAGTCGAAGGAGAATTTCCTGTAAGGACCTGGGTCACGGTGACTGTGAGGGCTGGCTGTGGAAGAAGAAAGATGCTAAAGGCTACTTCACCCAGAAGTGGAGGAAGTACTGGTTCATTCTCAAAGAGTCCTGCCTTTACTGGTACACCAACCAAAACGTAAGGAATCACACGCAACTGTGTCTTTGAATCTAATTATCAGAGGTTTCTTTATTTATTGACACACTAATGAATGGAAATCACAGATTTAAAACAAATCAGCTACACATGTCTTCGGTGACTTTGAAAGGAAGTCTCAGGTGATGTAATCAGGACTATCTCGAGTTAGGTTCGAGACTTTAAATATTTGACAGCGTATCTGCTTTCTGAACTGGGGGACATAGACTTTGATCTAAACATTAGAACATGAACATGACCATGCAACTGCAGGGACTGCAGATGGAAATTAACTAATAGCTAAATTTTATACAAAACATCACTTCTGCTTTTTGAGATTTATGTATTTTTGTACATGGTCCCTGATATAAATATACTCAACTTAACACAAGTGTTGTTTTTATGTGATGTTGGCATTTCTGCATTGGCGCTTTCTGTGCTTTTGCACGTGTGCTGCAAGTAACGATTATTTTAGTTGTTGATTTAACTGACAGTTATTTAAAACATGTGTATAATCTTTGTTTTAAAACATCAGAAAAGCTGTTTTATTAAATTTGCCAAGCGCAATAATTATTTCATCAAAGGTCTTGTTTTTTTCAGGCCAACAAGCGAAAAGACAAATATATTGCATTTACTTTAACGTTAGACAAGGAAAGCATCACATTCTGAAATTCATAAAGCTGCAACCATCAAATGAACCATGAATCTATTATCAATACAGTTTAAGATAAACCCTGTGTCTATCGCCCATCAATCAATTAATTGACGAATCATTGCTGATTTAATCCAAGTTGATCGAGTACTTTAAATTCAGGGCATTTTGGCCTCAGACAAACACTCACTGTAAGACGTTATGTGTAGTTTAGATGTTTGGATTAATGGATTATTAAAATGTTTGCAAGACTATATGAAGAAAAAAGCCTGCGAATCAATTGTGCGTGTGATAGTTTGTTTACACAGCCTGGTTTTAAAGCAAATACAGTCATATCTCCTCTATCTTTCTCCTGTCAAGGGGGTGAAAAGAGCCAATATAAACAGCATATGCTGTTTTCATATGCTTGACTAGACGACTACTATCCAGAATAAAATTGGTGTGTCAGTGCGGGTGACATTTTGTTCCATGTGCTGATGATGTACCACCACTCTCCATCTGTCTCCGCCTGCAGGATGAGAAGGCTGAGGGCTTCATCAGCCTCCCTGAGTTCAGAATAGACCGAGCCATAGAGTGCAGACGGAAATTGTGAGTGTCCCTCACATGTCGCCAAAATTACTAATCAAGCACATTTGCTCTCGCCCGCACAACATGAACGCACACACACCAACGCCAAAAAACAAACAAAACACTAATCAGTCTTCTTCTCCCCGACCGATTGCAGTGCATTCAAAGCCTGTCATCCCAAAATCAAGAGCTTCTTCTTCGCCACAGATTGTCTTGAGGAAATGAACAGGTAAGTGTGTGTATGTGTGTGTGTGTGTCCCTTGAGCGCGTGCTTGCGTCTTAATGTGGACAATAGTCAGATGCTGGGGACATCACATGTCCTTCCATGAATATTTTAGCCGAGTAAACCAAGTTTACACAAGGCAGCAGCCCACACAACACAGCCCATGAATAAGGCATGAACCTGGCCCTGTTGTTAAATGTAGAACTGTGTGTGTGGGTGTGTGTGTGTCACGTGTGTGCTCATGTGAGAGCGAGATCGTAGTGATGTTTGCAGGAGTGCTATCTGATGAGCTCTAATTATCCACACCTCTCCTCAATGACTCGGGGAGATAATTGGGCGATAGTAATTAACCAGCTATATTTGACTTCCATACTGTGAAATGGGGCGGGGGGGGGGGGGGGGGGGTTCACGTGTGACAGCGCCGTTGCACACATTTACGTGTTTGTGTGAAAAAGTGTGTATCGGCGTCAGAAAAAATTAACTTCCTTTACGCGTTATGTTGAAAAATAGCTCATAATAAAAAAGCTACGCTGAAGATTGAAGTCAAGAAAAAGACAACACTGATGCTCAAAAGGGACAAATGAAAATAACTTGCTCTGAATCTGTTCCTCATTCACAGCAAATCCCGTGGAAAAAGACCTAAATTGTCGATCTTCAAAAAATGGCTCTCAAAACGTGGGTAATGTTGTGTTTTCTTAGCAAACGCTACACAAACAGGAGGAAAACAGGAGCATTTGTCTGGGACTATTTTCAGCCAGGGATTAATATGCATGTGACGTGATTGTGAGTATCTCTGGCAACAGAGCGGTGTATGTGGGATCAACTCCAAATAGACTATACTGCCCATGTCCATCTTCATGAAGGATCGTGTCACCCAGGGAAACAGTGGCTCACTGATGTGATTTTAATAGTTTTTGAACAACAAAGGGGCTCGATGACACGGAGGAATAAGCGACACCCGGCCTTGACACTTGTTAATAGGTTCAAGTCATAGTTTTGGTATTTTCATGGGATTTGTAGAAAATGAGAGAATCTTTGAAATCTTAAGTATCACGAGTGTTCGTTCCCTCGCGCGCAGACTTGAGGTTCAGAGTTCAGGAGCGATCTTATTGTCAGGTTGTCGAGGAGGACAGGAAGCCCGGCCGCGGAGCGGGAACGCATCGGAGACTCATCGGACAGAGGATCGTCCCTTCTCTCTTTATGCATCCATCTCTCTAATTATCGCCATGCTTTTCTTCCCTCCTCATCAGGGGGGAAAGGACCCAGTTACACTGATATCAGCTCATGAGAGACGCCACTTAAATTATTTAAAGGGAAAGTTTTTCATGCATCACCGACGATTTACCCAGTATAACCCATTCTTTTCTCTCCTCTTTCCGTCTGACGCCCTCTTCCTCCTCCTCTTCCTCCTCACTTTATGCATCTCACCTGTGCGTTCTTTTATTTTCTTCCTTGTGTCCTGTAGGTGGATGAACCGACTGGGGCTAGCTGCTATTGGCTACACACCAGATGACAAGGTGCCTCGGCACGACGAAGGTGAGACAGATTCACTTTTCTAGCTATTACCAACGTTTCCTTTTCGCCCATGAACATGCTAATATGTGTTTTGTTTTTTTAATCTCACGCCTAGACTACTGGAGTGAGAGCGATCAAGACGAGGTCGACGGCTCCATGACGCTCAAACAGGAGGGACCCTCATCCCTCTGCGATACTTATCACCGCACGCCATCAGTAAGCACACACACACACACACACACAAACACACTCAACATAATTTTTGCAGTGTTTTGAATCTGATGGAATATTTTATTCCTAAAAGCCCCACAGTTTTCCGAGCTGCATAGACCAGAGCTCTCAGCATTAATAAAACATCAGACTGTGAGAGTTTCTGGTTGTGTTTGCAGCCAAAGACATCGCTTGTCTTTAATCTGATGCCAGAACTGCTTCGCAATCCGACCTCTAGGTGGCGACAAATGCCTCTGCTCGGTACATCTCTGACACAATGTCACTGCTGGAATAGACTTTTACTCAGACGCCATGTTTTCCAGACATGTGCACAAAGGTCCAGCGCCATGTTTGCCCGTCTGAGCCACGCGGCAGTCGTGTCAGTCATTCTGCCATCTCATTGCTTCTTTCGCGCTCATCTTTTGTTCTATTTCTGCCCTCTTTGCCTGTCCTTCTTTCTTCTCTCCTTCCTCACACACCTCCTCCCTCTCCTTGTTTCGCGGATCACATTTTCCTTGTACCTGTGCTCACCTATCTGTCAACTTCTGTGCGTCCCTCCTCACTCCTCTCCATGCTGACCGACCTGTCCACCTCACAAACCCTTTGGGGGCGCCTCAGTCTAACTTCCTGCACAGTTATGACCAGTTGCCCCGCTCAGTCAGCTCCATGAGCCTTATGCGCTCCACTCCGTCCCCACTCCCTCCATCGATGAGTGCCTCCACCTCCCCCATCCCTCCACAGATGGTCTCTTCCACCTCCCCTCTACCTTTCCAGGTCAATTCCTCCAGCCCCTTCCCGGAGCCCAAGCACGGCCGGCACTTCTCCAGCGAGTCCACGCATTCCCACTCCTCGGCCGAGGACCAGCGCGGAGACGGCATGGGCATGGGCACGGGCACGGGCAGCACCAGCACCCACTCGTCCGGCTGCCGCTCCACCCACCGCGAGCGGCGCTCCTGGCAGGACCTCATCGAGACCCCTCTGACCAGCGCGGGGCTGCACTTCCTCCAGACGGCGCCGGGGGAGAGCGACTACGGCGGCCTGATGGGCGGCATGGCCGGAGAGATGGGGATGTACGGGGGGCTGGGCAGGCAGGGCATGTCCCCCGAGAGGCGCAGGCAGGCCACGCTGCCCGTACGGAGACACCACGCCGCCGAGAGGGACAGGGAGCGGGACGGGCCCTTCCCTCTGGAGCGAGGGCCGCACACGCACAGCCACACACACCGACGCTCTCACAAGCAGCGCAGCCAGAGTCTGCCCAGGAACAGAGACCCCGTGCCGGGAAAGCTGATACACACCTCGCCTCACATGGAGGAGAGGAGCGAGGACGAGGAGGCGGAGGGGCAGGCTGCAGATATACTAGAGGGTGAGGAGGGTAAGGAAATTACACACAGTGTAGTGTGAAAAAGTACGTATTATCGAGCTCACGAGTCAAAGATAGTGTGCTATACATTATGATTCATTAATTTAGGACTGTGTTGTCGCCGAACACTACTGCAACTAACTGGCTAAGGAGGAAGTGGACCCTACAGGATGTTGGGGAAGAGGAGACAGAAAGCATAAAGTAGTTATAAATGTATTATGGCTAAAATGGTATCATTCAGATAATGGCGGAGGAAGTATTCAGATCCTTTACCGAAGTAAAGTAAGAATGCCACGTTGTTAAATACTCCATTAAAAGTCCTGCATTGAAAATGTTCCTGAAGTTAAAGTGTTATTTGCATAAAAGTAAAAGTACTCATAATGCAGCAAACAAATTAAATGTATTACCACTGATGCATTAATATGTATTATTTTAAAACCTCCTGAACATTGTTTTATTAGCTTGATACTTCACAACTTTCATTAATTTGATGAAAATTGCTTCTGAACATGATTTTGAATTGATTATATTTTTCAGAAGTCAACCTCTGATTTTGCTCGTGGAGGTCAGAATTACAAAATGTTTCACTGAATTGTAGTGAAGTGCATTTATAATGTGACATAAAATGTAAGTTATTATATTATTATTGTATATATTATATATAAAGTATCATATATAGTATCTCAAATTGTAATATTCACAAAATGGGGGTCATGATACTAAATATTTGGGGGTCACAAGCTGGTCATCATGTATTAAGAACTATTAAAAAATCAAATTCTGCTGCACAATATTAAATTGTTTTGGCTTTTTACTTCTCCCAAGTGAAAACCAACCCGTGGTAACACTTGTTCCAACACGATCTGTTATGCAGGTGCACAAACACAAACACTGGGAAACCATTTAGGCCTGAAGCCTACATGAAATGTCAGAGGATAGTGAGCCCCCGAGACCCAAATAGTCGGTTAAGCATCATCAACCAGCCCTGCATTAAACACACACACACACACATCCAAGTGAAGCTCATTGTGTCACTCCAGCAGTGAACCTGACTCTGACCGGCCCGCTCCTGGGTGTCTCGGACCTGCGGGAGTTGAGAGTCGAGAGCAGAGAGAGGAGGGTGTCGGAGGGGAGGGAGCGGCGGGTGTCGGAGGGCCGCGAGCCGGAGCCGCTGGACGGGCTGGAGCAGCTGTACCGGGCCCTGGAGCAAGCCAACGTGACGGCCCTGGGGGACCCAAAACCCTGCAGCAGGCAGGAGTTTCGACGCTGTTTCACGCAGAGAGTCAGGGACCCTCTGCTCAACGACAGGCTGCACCGGGTCCGGGCCCTGCGCAGCACCTTGAAGGTACGACCCCTCCGCCCCCAAAAAAACAGGATTCTGTCACACACACAGGGATTAACAGAAGGGATTAGATTTGATGTGTGAGGATTCAATGCGCTGACTCCCTGGTGTCTTTTTGCTCCCCCCCCTTCAGGCCAAAGAGTCCGAGCTGGAGGTAATCTGCGCCCTCCTGGAGGACCCCGGCCTGTGCTCCGAGACCTTCAGAGAGTGGAAGCAGTGGCACGGCGAGGTGTACTCAGACATCTGCCAGCTCAGTCCCGGCACCAACGGGCAGGACGACCTCTCCCCGCTGGCCGCGCCGCTCATGACCCACACACACTCCTTCATCGAGACGCACGTGTGAGAAGAAGAAGAAGAAGAGGAAGAGGAAGAAGGACGGCCGGAGCAAAGACTGAACTGACACACACACACACACACTCGCTCACACAAACGCAGAGAGCTTTACATCGGTGGAGTCCTCACGACTCTTGAGCACGCACTCACACACACACACACACACACACACACACACACACACACACACACACACATATTGTAAGATGTGTAAATATCATAGAGGGAACAGTCTGAGACCTGCGTGTATGAACTTTTGATAATCCTGAGGACCCCACAGGGTGCCTATTGCATGCCCGAACAGAAAGCATTAATCTTCCTTTGTCTATGGAACTCAGCATAAACTCCACAAGCTTGTCGAGCAAAATGGGAAAAAAAAGAAGACTTTTTAACACGTTTGTTCCTTTCTATTCCCTTTTTGTTTTTGCTATCTTCTTTTCCTGTTGATTTTAGGGGGCAGGGGGAGCTATGTAGCAGCAATACAGAGGAGAATCCTTTTCACCACAGCACTGTACTTTTGTACTGATGAACTTTGCACCCAGAGCCACCAGTTCTCCCCCCCGTTCTCTTCTCTTTATTTAATTTTATTTCTCTCTCACTGCATATCTCGCTGATTTACAGGGACCTCACTTGTTAATCCGGGGTGATGTTACAGACAACACAACGTGGGGAAAGTAAGAGCAGTGACTTTTTAGGATTAAGACTGTGAAAAGCAGCCATCAATGCTGCTTTATCCGTTGTATCCGCTTCCCTCTCCGGGAGCCGATGAAAGCGAGCGTCACAAGCGTTGAGGAACCATTGTGTTGGCTAGTTGCACACTATTTCAAACTGTGAACTGTTAAAAACACACACACACACACAATTTCATCGGCAGAACGAGGCTCCTCTGATAGTTTGTATTCTCACTCCCTCGCTTTCTTTTCCTCTCCGTGTTTCCGTCCATCTCCTTTTCTTTTCTTCTTTGTTTGCTCTCTCGCTCTCTAGTCATCAAAGACTTGTGTATATGTGTATACTGCTGTGTATACTGATGTAAATGTTTGCGTTCCACTACCACTGTGATATGTTTCTAGAGGTAGCGGAGGGAAGACAGAGAGTATGTATTTGCGTGAGTGCAAAACTTTTCTTTTCTCCAGTTTTTTTTTTGTTCTTAAACAGCGAATGCAAGAGCTGGAGAGTTCTTTTCAAAGGAGTCACTCACTACAAAGAATGCACTTTCTATATCTCTATATCTCATTGGCTGCATCACAGGGTCTATGTCTCATCGGCCTCTTTACCATTGCTGTTCAAAATATCAGGTAAAAGCATTTGCCGTCTCATTTTCTAAAGATTTGTGTACAGTCTACAAATATATTTAAACATAGAAGAATATATAAATCTATTTACGTTTTGTGTCATAGATATAATGTAAAGTATGATGTATTCTATGCCAAGGTTTTGCAGTGTCCCCCTCTTCACTCTGTAGATGCAGGGTGTTTAGCAGTTGAACAACGAGGAGGCAAACAACAAACTAAAACAACAACCACCACCATAATTGACTGTTGATTGCCAGTTTTTACATCCCGGCTGACCCTTCTCCTGGTGATGTGTTGCATGAGAAAAGTCCTGGGACTGATTTGATTGGACAGGACAGGGTAAATTATCGTGGATCATTTGTGTTCTTTATTTCCCCCGGCTCCCCTCCTTTTTTTAAAATTTTTTATCTTCAGCTCATGATTGCAATTCGATTTGTAGCGCATGATACATGCAAAGGTACTGTTGAAGAATGACCTCTTATTTGTATGTTCCTAGATTTGATTTGTTTTCATTCGATGGGTGTTTGAAGACACACACACTGTACGATAACCGCGGCGAGCATTTTTTTTTTGCTGCTCGGTTACTCGATCTGATGCAGATCCTCCTTTAGCTTCTCTCCAGGAGGTTTCAAATTCGATGTTTTGGTTTACATAGAACGACTGAGACGTGTCCAAAAGGCTTCAGGAATCTTACCTGAGAGACAAGCAGTACAGTTACTTCTAAAAAAAAAAAAAAGAAGCTATTTTGACATCCCCCTCAAAGCATATGGTTGATACTGGGCAGTTAAAGACCTCCACACTAAATGGTTCTGTAATGTCTGTGAAACCCGGATGAATCATTTCATCCGCAATATCGGGCCAAGGACTCAACGGTGCCCCCCAGTGTCGAAGACTCTGAGAAACATGCGTAGCAACTGCTGCATCCAGCACTATCTGTACTTATTCTTCATATTTAATTCTTTGAGTGTGTATAGGTTCAGGGTTTTTTTTTTTCATCATGTCACACTGTCGAGAAATATCAAACACCCCCCCCCCCCCCCCCCCAGAGATATAGGTCATGTTTTTCGAATGGTTTATTTGAGAGTACCACAAAGAAACTAAATGATGCAAGCACTTTCCCTGTGCCTCCCAACCCTCTTGGCAACAATGAACTAACTACACTGGCGATTCCTACACACACACAGCTGCGGACGAGCTACAATACAGTTTTAGTCTGCAGGACTCTCTCTCTCTGTTTCTCATCTGTAGTGTTGTCTCCTTTTTTCCAACCGCCGCTCCGCTGACCAGGCGACATACTGTAGATAAAGAAGTGCGAGTTATGATTTGCAGGCACGGACTGTATTATCCCTCCCAGATCTTTGTGTGTGTAGACCTGCAGAAACAGGCCGAAAAGGGAGATTCCACTGTGTGTTCTTTCAGGGGTGTACACCTCATGGTACATTGCACAGGTGTGTAAGATGTAAGTTGCACTGCGACATTAAAAAAGGAACATATTGCTCTTTTTCAAGGATACTATTAGCTTACTGTTATTCTGTACATTAAACTGACTAAAGATGATATTAAAAAAGAAAGAAAATTACATTTATTCTTCCTAAAGTAGCCTTTTTTGGTTTCATATATATGAATATATATTACAAAAAATACAGATTGTAAACTTAAGTTGTTAAACTTTGACTTCAATAAACTGAATCCTCTGCACTATGAGCTACGATCTGTATATGTGTACCCTTTCTTGGATTTATTCAAACGGCATTGCAGCGTGTTCTGTACTTTTGGTCATCCCATAAACCAGGAAGCCATGAATATAGCCTTTTCCTGCACCAGCTAATATGAATATTTAAACTGTATTTGGGCTGGACCCCCCCACCTGCATCCATCTAAAGAGCTGTAGACTATTATGCACATCCACCCAGGGCATCCATTTTATTCTAGATTAACCTGTTACGGGAGCACTTGACTGTTGGGCTTTTACTTTCTGAACCTCCACCTCTAATGCAATGTGCATGTACCCTCTGAGTCCCTGTTGTCCATTGCAACCAGTGCATTCAACTATGATTAAAACAATACCTAATATGTGGTATTTAAGTTAGGGACATGTAACATATGAGCACATCAATTAAAAATAATACAAATTGGATTTGTGACACTAGCAGAGTTCAGATATGGCCACAAAATAATACCAAATTAACCTCAAATAGCCAATATTGTACTTAACGCTGAGTCATGCCAAATGTAGGGGTTTGGGGCCTTGGACGGTTGCTTTCCCTTTCCCTGTCCCGAAGAAACCACAATATTATGCAGAATTTCCGCTGCAGGAGCCTCCTCGGCCTTAAGGTGGCAGTAGCTGACCGTGGGTTTTGGGCCCCTCAAAGCTGCTCCTCAGAGCCAAGAGAGAAGAAGGAGGAGCGCTGTCATGGCGGCCAAGGTGAATGCGTGACTTTACTTCTTCGTCAAAGTGTATTTTTTTAATGGATGACATTGGGGGGGTACACTGCACGCCACCTGTCCCGGGGTCGTTGCTGTGGACTGACTCCCTCTGCCGACATTACACGCGTATACTGCATGCAAACACAGCGTCGCTCACTAACGTCCGCTGCATTAGCCTTTCAGGAGTCGGTGCTAACCGGGACACTCGCGAGCTGACGGCGGTTTGAACTGTTACGTGCTCGACCGTTGACGCTCATTGTCTCCCAGCGCGTGACACAGCTGACACGCGCGAGCTCTTTTGCTTCGTTTGCCTTCGTTAGGCTTTTAACACGGCGGAGGCCACGTAGGTTAGCTTACATGTTACCCACGACACTATGAAGGTCTGGGTGTAACGTAACGCCACATATGGCCTTATTGTAGGTTAACCTGTAGCGTTACGTACGCCGGCTGTTGAATACGCCGACTACAGCAGTAATGAGTGGCTGAAGAAAGTACACAAAGCCATTCAAATGATCTCCAGCTGAACATTAAAGGGCAGCATGCGTGTCAATGCTTTGATAATAATGGTATATATGTAATCATATAAAAGTAACACTGGGGAAAGCAGCACTTGTATAATCAGTGTCTTTTGATGCTTATACGATGTATTTTCTCACTATTACATATACATGTTGCACTTTTACTTCATTGAAATTATGACTGCACGACCTTTACTTTGAAAGGTTTGTGCATTGTGCATGTTCCACGTTTACATACATGGTGCATGATCTTCTCTCTTTACCACTGGTCCTCATGAGTCATCTGGCCAGCAGTGTGTTGTTGCGATGGGCGGACGAATGCTAAAGTTAGCGCTGCGATCCTTTTTTTTTTTTTAAACGTTTGCATCATTGTGTCCTTAGGTGGTGATGGTGGCCGTCCCGATGGTGATGGGCATAGCCTCCATCCGCGTGTACACTGTGAGCGAAGTGCCCGCTGATGGACTGGTTACTCGGGAAAACGTATGGTTGTCCCACCAAGCGTGGGCTGGTCTCATATAAGATAAACTTAATTGTTGCACATCACATGTACGCGCTGACTCTTTCTCTGTCCGCAGCTGAACATCTACAGCCCGCTGCCATCATCTGCTCAGACGCAGTTTGTTCCAGAGACGGCGGGTGTTATCCAGAGAGGGTTAACGACAGCGAGAGAGAGCATACAACCAGTGTTCCAGGCTGTTAAGGTATTTAAATTTTGCTGTATGTATTTACAGCGGTACATGCAGAACACAGAGTTCATAGACTTGCTGCAGAAGTAACTCATGCTTTCACATCCTCAAAAAAAGAACAGCCCTTCGACGGATGCACGTGTTATTTAAATGGGACAGAAGCTAAAACGCATCGAAGAAGTCTTATCTTGCATCTGCAGAGTTAGTTTTCCAACCCTGATTTTTTGTTCCTGTAGTTTGTGGTCACAGAGCACAATCCCACGTACTGCGGGTGCTCCGCGCAGGTACGACTTTGCAAACGGCAAAGTACAGGAAACGGTGTTCACGCAGTTAACTCTGCAGCGGCAATGTTTGCTGCGAGGAGATTTGGCCGTTTGATACTGTGGAGAGAAAAAAACCCACTTCACACCGACTCAGATGTAGGTGTTTTCTTGATGGCCTGTTGTCGTGGTTCACGTCAGCTTTTTCCTGTGTTCCCTGCAGGGTGCCTGCGTCTCTGTGAAAACAAGAAGTGTGAATCTATACTATGCGGGAGAAGGTGAGTCAAACGCAGATAAAACTCTCCCTCCTTGAAAGTCAAAACTTAACTGGTGGTGCCCCAAACTTTCATGTTTGTACTGACACCTTAGAAACATCTCGCATGTCCTCACGCTACAGTGTGTAATGTCACAGCTCACTGTGCTGGGATTGTGCATGTTTTTATGTCACATTTGTACTGATATGTCACCAGAAAAAAACACTACTGCATCATAACACACATTATTTGTATTACTGTGGCCAGTCTCACTGTTACGACTGCTTGTGAAGTGCATTATGACACGAAATGGAAGGAAGGTTTGTCATCGTGGTTACTGTTTTCCTGTGGTTTCCCTAGATGTGTACTATTACTTAAAAGACCCTCCGCCGGGTTTTCTACCCAGATTTGGAACCATCACCATGGCTGGCGTGCTTGGCATGTTCGTGACACGGAAAGGTAACTCATGTCACACTTCAGGCCTGCTGGGAACGACGGTTTGGTCATCTATTAATCCGTCTGGTTAACAACAATAGTATAGTATAATCAGAGTTTAATGCAGTGTTGCATTAGAAACTGGCTGTTTTGCAGAAAGGAAAAGGATCTGCCATGAGTCTTTTGCCATGTCATAGTAGCATGCAAGCTAGCTTAGGTTCCCTTTTAGCTGAGGCATTTGCCATGCAGCTGTGTGGTGGTAACAGGTGGACAAAAAACATCCTCACATCCATCCACCATGCCACTCAAAATGTGGAAGTCTGAATGTAAAATCGTACGAATAATACATGCCGTGTTAATCCAGCATAACAAGTCTTGAACTTGGACTCAATCACGCTGTGAACCATAACATCTGTGTCATACAGCAGGTGCACGTATGAGACAGTGTAGCTTCAAGCACATTTAACCTGAGGTTTACTCATTCGGATACAGCTGTCACAGATCATCAGTGTTTGCAGCAGACCACAGTTTACAACTTTAGTCCACGAAGAAGCACAACACATAAGAAAAGCGAGAGGTGAAGTTTCTGTTTCCGTTTTTTCTCAAGAGTCTAAATATCTCTGTGAGGAATCAGTTAAAGGACATTTCTCAGTGGCGGGCTCTGATTTAAGTTTGGCTCCAGGTTTTAAATCTGTGCCCAGTTGGATTGATGCCATTCTTCATTGTAAACGTTCATTTCAGCCTCTCAGATCAAGAGGTTAGCCGTCCCGCTGGGCCTGATGAGTGCAGGCGCCTCAGTGTGCTACCCGGCTCAAACGGTGGCCGTGCTGAAGGTAAGCTCCTTTTTTAAAGTTGTAATTATATATATATTTAACGCCGACAACTCTTGTTGTCGGCACGTCCTTATTTCCAGGGTCTTAACACTGCCGCTGTCTCTTGTGCTAAACCCAGGTGACGAGTAAGAAGGTGTATGCTGTCGGGCAGTGGAGCGGCGCTGCGGTGTCTTCGCTGTTCAGCTCCACGTCCCGGGAGCCGGACATCAAAGAGATTGTTGCTTCACAACCGCAGGTTAGCAATCACACTGAGTCACTGGAAAGATAAATTATGGATATTAGATGTAGATGTAACCAGCAAGTATTGAATAGAAAGTACTGTGTGTGTGTGTGTGTGTGTGTGTGTGTGTGTGTGTGTGTGACTGAAACCAAAACAGCGGTTCAACCCAGTTAATGTTAACTCCCTTTCGACTGAATGATTTCCGCCCTACATTTTTTCACTCCTTAAAAAAAAAAATAATCCCTCATGCCTCTCAAAATGGCTGTAATTAATTTCCTTTCCCAGTAATTTCCCCTTTTCATGATAGTTGCATTGTTTCCGTTACTTAGCTCCTTGTGCTTCATACATTGTGGCTTGGAGATCTTTGTTATCTTGATATAAAACTTAAATTTACTTTAATGATTCTGCGGTGCCAGCCAAAGGCTAGAAATGTAAAATGCTAATGTAAGCAATTATGTTTCTTCCCCCCGTCTCCATTCAGTGTGATGAATCTAATCTATTAGAACTGAAATGTTCTGAAAGCTGAGTAGTGCTTAATTCGGTTTGTAAATTTAATGTTTCTTCTGTCACCGACAAGTACAGTTCAGTTGTAATTAATCAAACGGTGGAATTCATCACAGTGGTTTTATATACAATAATGTATGCAAGCCTTCATTAAATAAGCTTTAAATTAGTTTCATTCTTTATCCACGTTAGACGGCTGCAGTAGCTGAGGAGACCTCAGAGCCCGGCTCAGCCCAGAGCGCTACGATCCCAGAGACGGCGGTCGAATCAGTCGAGTCTGTTCCTGTCTCGGATGAGTCTGTTGTCGCTGTCGTAACAGAGGAGGCGTCGTCAGTAGCACTCACAGAGGTTTCCCTCGACCAGACCCCAACAGAGACCGACACGGGTATCGTAGATATTGAATCGTCTGCTCGTTTCTCTGTCTACGTCTCTTTAGTTTAACACAAAAGCTGCTGCTCCTGGTTTACGCTATTTCCTCTCATGTCTCCAGATCCAGTGGCACATTCGGTGCCAGTAGAGACGGAGGCCATCGCAACCTCTGAAGAAATAAATACATCTGTTGAAGGTGAGGAGCCCTCGGACACAAAACCAGCAGCAGAGGAAATCTCCACGGACGCCAGTCCAGCTGAGCCCACGCCGCCAAGCTTAGAACCAGAGACGTTGAAGGCTTCTCCAGTGGAGGCCGCCCCGGCGGAGGCCGCCCCGGCGGAGGAGCCAGCAGCTCCAAAAGCCTCAAATGAGCCAACAGGTATGAAACGTGTCATGCCGGTAGTGTCGAAGAACAGAAACCCAGTGTTGGTACAGAAGTGGATTCAATAGAAATGTAGCTACTTGTGGAGAAAACCCTAAAACTATTGTACCGAACCGTCCGGTACAATACACCAGTTCTTTGTTCTTGTAAATACTGGTGAGCAGTGACATCATAGGTTTCATAAAGGTGGGAACTCATACATTCATGTCCGTGCTGCTGATCCCGTGTTGTGTTTTGATATGACTCCACAGAGCCGGTTGTTGAATCACTTGAGCCTAAACCTCCCGTGCAGGAGGTAACAAACCCATCACAAGCTGCGGAGGAGCAGGAGACGCTCACACCACCTCAACAGACACCAGAAACCAGCAAAGGTACTGGGAAAAACACCGCGAAAACCACTGCTTTGGGTGCAGAGTTGGGACAAACACACTCACACACACACTCACACACACACACACACACACTTGTTAGTAGACATGGTGTTCACTTTCCAGACATTCCAGTGAAATGTGTCTTACGTCACAAGCCGGCTCTGAAGACCATGAAAAAAAACAACCTATTAGATTGCAAAGAAAGATAATCTCCAAATGAGGAGTCTGATGTAATGCTACCAGAGGCAACATTTGATTTGATTATATGCCGTGTTAAAAAACGACGTCATGTTCTGGACCCTTCTCTGGACGGCCTGACGTGACCCTGACCAGAAAGACAAGGTTACGACGCAGTGATCCCATGTTTTATAAACACTGTATTTTACATCTTAGTCTAAAGCCAGACCTCGCTGCCTGCCGGCCGGTTTCTCTGCTCGTCTCCAGAATCATCTCGACACTTGGCGAGAGTATTGTTCGAGACTCCAGGGACGCACGGGGCCTTGTTTGTCAAATTTCGTGTAATTTCTGCTGGCGAGACGTTCATATCGTGACAAACTTTGAGTAAAACCGACACGGCGCTGTGTTCGTCAGCGGGGGCGGAGCTTCAGGGCTCTGCAGGCTGAGTCCAGCGTGGTGGACTACTGCGGCTTGTTGACTTCACTTTACAACCGAACTCCTCCTCACTTCCCTGGAGTCAACACAAGCAGATGTATTTTCTCGGTGCCTGATTTAATACTAAATTACACAACTAATAACGTTACCGCCAGCGAAATGTCTCCGCTAATTAAAGTCCATGCTCTGCTTTCGAACCAGGCTGTTGTGTCAAATCAAGCAAATGATGCGGCTTTTTGGAAATGACCTCCTCTAACCGCGAGCAACTGCAGCTCAGGTGTGTTTTTGAGGGCCAGATTAAGTGATTCGGAGGCCCCTGAACACCAACTTACTTTACTTTTCACCCTTTCTCTCACTGGGAGTGCTGGTATTGGCAGTAGTAGGAGGAGGCTAGTCAAAACTGTTTGTTTCTGAAGTAAAACTATTAATACAGCAAATAGGAAGAGGAATTATCAGCACAATAAACTTAAATGTATCATCGGTTCAAAGCTTTTAAGTTCTAATATGATGCTGGATAGTTAAATACATAGCAATGCATTATATTTTAGAATAACATACCACGATTTCTCTCTCAGGTGAATGTAGTACTACAAAGACTACTAAAAGTAGAAGTACACGGTACTATTTTTCATATCTAAAGACCATCATATTATTGTATGATCACAGAAAATTGATAGGACACATTGGCCTTGACCCAAGTACTCTTTAAATTATATATTTTAATTCTTCCGTCGGTTCTAACATGGGTTAAGTTGTTATTTTTAGTCGATTCTCATGGGTTTATTGTTGTAATGTTGCTGTGCTCGTGACAGAGATTTAGTTGCATTTCTCTTGCCGTCCACCAGGGGGCTCCGGTCTCAAGCAGGACCCGGTGCTGATGGACTTTGGCCAGTCCCACCCGGAGGATGAAGACCTGTACAGCACTCGCAGCTGAGGGACCACAGCGGCTCGCAGGAGGAAGCTCGTTCCCACACTGCCGCCTCGCATCTCCTTCACAACAACAGACCAACAACAGACCAACAACAGACCCCGTATCATTACGCCATGTAAATAGGTCGTTTTGCCAAAGTTAAGAAGTCTTTCATCAACATTTCCGTTCTCATTTTTTTTTCGGCCCACCTCATTTTTATTCCCACAGAAAAGGTCCAAGTGCGTTTGTTTTGTATCAGCGAAGCAACAATTCACTTCCACGGCGCTGCGTCAGCTTCAGTAGGACAGAAACATGGAAACCGATCACACCCACTGCTGTTTACAAGCCTTTTCACCCAGAGTGCAGATTGCGAATTCCTCTCTCGGTATGTGTCATTGAACAGTTATCGGCTTTTGCGCAACAACTTTCACAGTAAATGAGTGTGTGGCGCTTGTATTTACTGTAATTTATCCCACTGCGTAGGTATGAAAATACTGCACATGCGCTGGTAATGATTTCAAGATGGACTATTGCTGTTTAGAACCAAAAATAAATCTATATTTTTCTTGATTTCATGTCGTGTCAAGTACTTAATACTTTTACATTACATGCTATTATTTAATGTCCTGCGCAGTGAGTGCTGAGCACTTTGTAACGCATGCAGATTCAGTGGGAAAACATTTGTCAAGACAAGCACGTAACAAAACAAGTCGCCTTCCTACAACAAATTATATTCATGATCATCAAAACCGCTCCGAAAAACCTCATTAGAAGAGGAAGGACGTTGAAAGTGTGCTTCTAAAATCATCACACAATTAGCCGCTCAACAGGAGATTGACTTCATCTTCAATCACACCGGAGTCACAAGAAGAAAGCCTTTTTATCTTCAGGGAAACCATTAAAGTGTCTGTCGCTGTGATCTGAAATCAACCGTCCACAGATTTGAGAGATTTGATTCTGCTCCACTTTTAAGTTTTCTATATTATATTTGCACCGGTAGTATTTTTGTATGTTAATTTATACACATAAATATGAATATGTAAGTGATAAGTACTTGCAAAACGTAATGCTAATGGAACTACAGTATGTTAGCATGCCAACCAGCACTCAGATGGTGAACCCTGCTAAATAACGGCACCTCCGCATTGTGAGCATGTTTTAGTTTTAGTGCTGCTCTCAAAGCACCGCTGTGCCTGTGCGGAGACGCTCGGTCGTGTTAAACGTTTTGCTGCGACTCATTCAATCAGTTGAACCAAGTCAGAAATCGACTCAACAATTCAATGAGAATCGCTTCCTCGGTCAGTGAAGGACAAATTGTGTCAATGCTACAAAATCCGACCCCCAGAGGGATGCGGTCATTGTTTCCTGAAACAAAAGCCGGGACGCTTGACGTAGACAAAACGTCAAAGACGAACAATAAATTAAATGATTGTTGAATTTCTTTTGCTTTGAGCGGCGACTTATTCCATTAACATGTGAAATGCGACGCGTAGGCCGCTCGCAAAGCATTTCTGGTGCCACATGTTTCCGCTTATTTGTGTGAGCGCAACGTTTGTACAGGAGGAGCAGGCTCTCCGTTTACATCTTTATAGCTTCTTCACTGACCCTTTGGAGGAACCGGAGCTCCTCGGACCTCATAAACTCTGCTCGGGGTGGACCGGAGTCAAGACCCCCGGGACTCTTTGTGTGCGAGTGCGCTCACATGTGTTCATACGAGAGCGAAGAAAAGCTAAGAGAGAGATCAATAACACGCCAATACTTTCCCATCCTTCCTGTTACATACACACACATGGTAGCCAGGCGTGCTGCGGCATCGCGGCTACGGTTAGCGCTGCTGCCTTTGAGTCGAGGGGTCGAGGGACTTGTGGGCTGGTGTTTCTGTGCTGTTTTCTTTTTAAGACGAGCGCTGCCAAATGTTCTCATTAAAAAACAAAAACAGAAACAAGTTGTGCCCTGGATTCATTAACCGCCAACGGCATTGAGGAAACCACACGGAACAGATTGGCTTCCCGATCAGAATAGAGCGCGAGTGGGAATGCTGGAGATCTGCAACCGTCGCTCCACTCTCATGGACGTCTTGTTGCTCTAAAGCTCAGGGGCCGGTGTTGAAAGTCCAAGATGTCGAGCTAAGTATAGCCTCCATCTCGCCTCTCTCAAGGGTCCCCTACACATATCCCCCCCCCCCATCACTTTTCCTTCAAGCGTCCCACACAAGCAGCAGCTATGATTACGTTCTGAGAACCAACAAAATGTTGGACTCTGTCATGTTGTCCAGAGCGCTTTCAGATTTGTTTTTTTCTTGACCAAGCAGAGAGAGGAAGCAGGGCTCACAAGCCCGACCTTTGACCTCTTCACCCCCATGAGCCGTAGTTTCCACGGAGGACTTCGGGACGGTCGTGGCCTGTTATCTTCCCAGGATCCGGCTTGCGAGGGGGGGGGACCCGAACCGTCAAATAAACACATTGCACATTTATCAGAAAAGAATATAAACTCGACGATTGTGTAAGCATTTTAAGGGGGTTTGTGAATACAGTGTATGTTTACATGTCGTCCTCTCCTTTATTTGTGTGGGTCAGTGAGTGCGCGCGGTATGTGCGCTTCATCTTGTGCAAACAGTTTCTCTCTTTTTCACATCCATGCAGAGAAAGTCAGGCGCTGGCAGCTCAGTCTGTAACGCACACGCACCTATCAACTCATCATTTGCTGTTCTGCAGACAAGTGATGTGCTGCAACGTCCACGGATATTAAATACTTATATAGCTCGTTAACGAGAGCAGAAGAGAGGGAAAGAAAGTTTGGACAAAGTAAAGTAGCAAAAACAAAGAATGGAAAAAAAAAAAAAAAGGAAATGTCCTGCTTTTTAGTTCAGAAAAAAAAAGCAAAAACAAAAAGTGAAGAAATAATTGGCCGGGAGATTGATGTCCGGTACGGGTTGAGATGCAAGTTGAGGTTTGATGCTCTCTGCTCCATTGCTCTCCTTATCTGCTGCCTGTGCGGACGCCGCCTCTTGGATCATCAAACACCCGCAGACACGAGCTCGCACTCCCACACACACGCGCTCCAACCGTTCACCACGCGGCTCTCGATTCCTGCAGCTGACACACGAAGAAGAGAGGAGCTTTTGGAAGTGGCGGCGGGATTACCGAAAGTGTTTTCAAAATGCAACGCGGCCCATAGAAAGTGAAACGTGTAATTGCACGCGCACCGCATGAAGTGAGGATGAAGTGAGATTGCCCCTCCAAATGTGGACGAAGAATGTGAAGCCGAGGTCGCGCTGAGATGATGCAAAAAATAATATAAATAAAACAAACAATTGAAAGTGAATCTGAAGCTAATAGACGGAGCAATCTTTTCATTTGAATGTCCGTCATGTTCTCACTGCATCAAGGAGGTTTGTGTATGAAGAGATGATTGTTAAGCCCTCCGAGGCAAATATTGTATTTGTGATTTTGGGATATACAAAATAAACTGAATTGAATTGAAAAATTGAATTGAAGAGTGTTTACTTAACAATTTGAATATGCAGGACCAATGTGCACATGTTCAGTGCTTCATTCATATATATATATATATATATATATATATATATGTAAATATATATATATATATATGTAAATATATATATATATATATATATATATATGTAAATATATATATATATTTATATTTATATATTTATATAAATATATATAAATATATTTCTATATATATATAGAAATATATTTCTATATATATAGAAATATATTTCTATATATATAGAAATATATATATATATATATATATATATATATATATATATATATATATATATATATATATATATATATATATATATATATATATAAAAATAATTTATTAGGCTTTTCATAATCAAATTCTGTGATTCGTTTTATTTCTAAATCCAATCTAATATAAATATGTGTTATATAGATTTTGTTATGCTTCCTTCTGTTATTGTTGGAGATCAACGCTACGAGGTGTTAATAACACAAAAGCTTATGAGCGTCAGCAGCACGACAAACACAATGCTGACAAAACGTGGAAGAGTGTAGAGTTTAAGAGTCGATGTCATTGTCGTTTCCCCCGCTGATGATTCTAAAAACTATATTTAGGCAAGAGAAAACATATCTGCATTATGTAACATAGAGAGCAGCAGTTTTATTATTTATGGCAATTTTAATTCACAGCATATTGTGCCCCCGTTTGTCACGGCCTCACGTGACCTTCTGCTTAAATACTATATTATTTGGCAGAACGATCTTTAAAATATGCTCGTCATGGCTCATCAGTTTCTTCAGGGATTTCTAGATTGGTAGATATTGATAGTTTCTATAGTTAATTGTTAAACCCTCCCGTTTGGTTTGGAGCTAATTCGTTTATTGGGACTGCTGACATGTTTCTGCAGCGTCTTGAACTCAACACGCCGCGTTGGACGCCGTGGTGAGTGAAGGTAACCGCGCTGTGCTACAGCGACGCATGTTGCAGAGGTCGGAGACGCAAACAAACCCAAACGAAACACAATCGCCTGCCGCTCGAGGGACAACACGGTGATTGATTATCATGAACAAGAATGAATTGAATGGAAATGAGGTCAAAGAAAAGGTTTGTTTGATTGTGAGCAGCGTGGTTCAGGTGAAGTGAATACAACTTAATATTCTGATCACTTTATTCTGCTGACAACATTTATTCACGACATGAACACACATCACATTAAAATAATGTAAAATGTAGTGATTTACCGAAATATTTTTGAAAGAAACTTTGATGTGACATTTGAGTTAACACGGGAAATGTACTCACATTTTGGGAACTATGAAAGAGTTTTCAGGTTTGTCTAAATCCTGCGTATCCTTGTGATTCATATAAATGATGCTATTGTCCACTTTCAAGTGTTCGTCCAACTCCAGCTGCTGTGTGTCACCGTTGTGTGGTGTTCACTTCAACCGTTGGTTGTGTTGCGTGTTCAGAAAGGTGCTTTTGTTTGTCACACTCCTGTTGAAATGCAGCCTCAAAGGACGCCGTCTGGGAAGAAGAGGAACATGAAACTACGACGACGTCGTCTCACTGCTGGAGCCCTGAGGAAGGATATTGTTTCTCACTACCAGCTGCATTTAGTTCAATATTGTTGGATATTGAAATTGTACAAAACGTTTTTTTGGCCTCTCAAGTTTTGTTGTGAACTTCTTGAAATTATACGATACAACTTTAAAAAGATTAGTGGACTAAAAAGTGCAATATTACCCTGAATTCAGCTGAGTGGAACCATACTGCAGCGGAAAATATACATATATATCTTTATTAAATGTACTTATTTACTTCCACAAGAGGAGCTGAGGGGAGGCAGAGACATTTCTTCTGCTGTCATCTTCTATTTCTGTTGGCCAGCATGACGCCATCAATTTCAAGTTTTTTAGTTGTGTTTGGCTTCTCCGCGCGCGTGTGTGTGTGTGCACATATTTGTGAGAGGAACAACTGTGAATACCCGGCATGCCAGTGGAAGCACACCGCATTATGAAGTTTTCCGCTTTGGAAAGCCGAACCGTCACATTTCGAACAACTAGTCCCGATGCAGAGAACTCAGAATCTCTCACATCCTGCACGGAAAAGGTCTCTTCGTTTGCGGCCTTCGAAATGTGCTGCCTTCTGTCTCGCCTTCATCCGTCATCCTCACTGTCGGCTTTCCCACGGCTATTAGAACATGTCAGATCCTGATAGATACTCAATGGAGCAGAGTGCGCTCACACACACACACACACACACACACACACTAACACACACACACGTCTCAACACGTATGTAAACAGAGGCGAGCACAGCGCGCCGAGCTGAGATTAAACACATTCAGTTGCACGACGACTGAAGCAAAAGGGCCCGCGTGCACGCTTTCACACGCACGTGCACGCGCGCAGACGGGTGAGAGGTGCACGCTCACGCTGTTGATCAAAGGAGCCGTGATGTAATCAGTCTCAGAGCTTTGCGAGCATCCCTCATTAACTTTTACCAGAGGCTCTAATGAAAAACCACTGGAGGGAATCTCCGCTTTCTCTCCTTCTTCCCCTCCACCTCCCCTCTTTCCTTCTCATCTCCTTGTTCACTCCCTGCAGTATCTGCGTGTCCTCCTTCCTCATTCATCTTCCACACTGTGCCTCCCCTCTCCCTCTCTCCCTCTCTCTCTCTCTCTCTCTCCCTCTCTCTCTCTCTCTTTCTCTCCCTCTCTCTCGGCCCCAGTGGCTGGCTTGACTTCCGCTGAGACAGAGTAAATATTTCCCATGGCTTATCTGACCGCTGACATGGCGAATATGACACAAAGGCTGCGCGAGGCTCCGCTAATTAACGCACAGCCTCTGGTTCCTCGGGTCAGGGGCCCCGAGGCCGGCTTGAAGTCGGACGCCCCCCAAAACCTAACAGCGTCCTGATAGTTGCGGCCAGGTATGACACACGGTTTTGTGCTCGCAGTCACTGGAGACGCAGCTGTTGCGCAAACACACGTCTTGACTTAATCTTCTCGGGTTTTGGCATTTTTCTGGTGAAGACTCTGGGAGGGAGGGGAAACAGGAGGGATCGAGTATAATAGAAAGAGAGAGAGAGGGAGAGAGGGAGAGGGAGACTGGCTTGTGTCCAGGTACAGCCCAGCCTCTTGGTTATGATGAAGGTGGGACGTGTCGGCAACTTCCCTGTTGCGCAATCGTCATGAGGCTCTTGGGGGCTATAAGACCCCGAAACCTCATCTGGTTTCTCAGAGCCTTCAGTCTCTTTTCTCCACACACACATGCAGACTCTCTCTCTCACACACACACACACACACACACACACACACACACGCAGAGGCATGATACGGTCCGGGGTCCTCAGTTGTGCAGATTTGTCAGAGGGGGTCGAGGAGCAACAGTCGAGACGTGGACTTTAGCCAAAAGAGGCATTGAGAGCGCTGGACTGCTCCGAGCGGAGGCTCAGTCATTCACAGGTAAGAGGAACTCTTTAAAGAGATAAATCACACGCTGAGTCTGATAAAACCGTCATTTTACATGTGAAATGAATCCTCATCTCAAAGTTTCTTTCACTCTTCTTATAATTACAAGTTTGGTTTTAGTGAAAAATTGTTTTTTGAAGAAGTCATTTGACTCATCTGACCGATCGCCTGCTTCAAATTCAATTAGTCGTTGTTTCTGTTATTAATAACGTCGCCCCGGACCAGTGGACTCGAGAATCCTGTAAATCTATTCAATCTGAAATGAAGTCCACACTTTCTCATGAATGCACCGTGAGCTTGTTTTTCCGTCATTAACACAAAATAGTTTCTGAGGAACCAGCCGGATTATCACAAGACCTTCATCCGTACGAGCTGCTGCCCGGCTTCAGGCTCGGTGTGATGTATTTATCAAGCGGGACGGCTAATAAAGCAGCCAGCTGAATGTCACAGTGTTGCACTGTGTCCATAAAAGGCAGCTGGAGTCTGAATGTCCTCTGTTTTGTGTTTATTTCCAGCTGACCTTGGAGCATTGAAAGGGTGGAAGTGAAACTGCGTGACGCTCCGGCCCCGTGATGGCGACCCCGAGCGACCTCTCCCTTTTCAACTCCACCTCCTCCTCCCCCGACTCCACGACTGAGATCTATCCCAACGCCTCGCTCGCCCCCCACTGCCCCGGCTGGCCCGCCGTGCCCATGACCGCCGTCATCCCCGCCCTCTACAGCGTCATCTGCGTGCTGGGGACTGTGGCCAACGCCCTGGCGGTGTGGGTGTTGGCGCACGCCAGCGCCTCCAGGAGGACGGTGGCCAACACGTTCATGCTGAACCTGTGCGTGTCCGACCTGCTGTTCCTGCTGTCCCTCCCGCTGTGGGCCGTCTACTACTCCCGCGGCTACGACTGGCCCTTCGGCCGGGTGGCCTGCAAGGTCTGCGGCGCCCTCCTGCACCTCAACCTCTACGCGTCCATCTTCTTCATCACGTGCATGAGCGTCGACCGCTACCTGGCCATCGTGCGGCCGCTGCGCTCCCAGAGGGCGCGCTACCCAAAGCGCGCCCGGCTGGCGTGCCTCCTGGTGTGGGCGCTGGCGTGCGCCTGCTCGGCGCCGCCCCTGCACCTGAGGGACACGTACTTCGTGAGGGAGCTCGGCGTGACGGTCTGCGGCGTCGACTACTCCGACTCGACCTGGCACCTCACCCTGGCCTGGATGAAGATCGCGCTGGCCTTCCTGCTGCCGCTGTTCGTCATCTCCTGCTGCTACGGGGCGATCGGCAGACATCTGCTGGCCGACACGGGGCTGGTGAGGGCGCACTCCTCCGGCACGCGCTCCTTTAAATCGCCCTCGGCGGCCAAGGAGAGCGGCGCAACGCAGAGACCGCCGGCCCCCTGCTCCGGCGGGGGCCGGCCCCCGGAGGCCCGGCGGCTGGAGCGGGTGCTGTGGACGGTGGCCGCCGTGGTCGTGGCCTTCTTCGTCTGCTGGTTCCCGTTCCACTGCGTGACCTTCCTGGACGTGCTGCAGAGCGCCGGCTGGCTGGACGGCTGCGGCGTGAGCTGGGTCGTCCGCAACCTCACGCCGCTGACGCTCTGCTTGGGGTTCTCCAGCTCGGCCATCAACCCGGGGCTCTACTGCTTCCTGGGCAACCACTTCCGGGGCCGCCTCGGGGGCCTCTGCAAGGGCCTGTGCGCCTGTCTGAAGGCCCGGGGGGAGGAGCACGGCCAGAAGAGGGGCTCCTTCAGCACCAGGCTCAGCTCCTTCTCTCGGAAACTCAGCGATCTGAAAGACCTGGCGATCGTGGAGCCGTCCGGTCCCGTCTGAGCCGCCGCCCGCCTTTTCCCTCTCCGCTGGCTTCTTCGCCCCGGGGAGCGACGCCGGCGTCTGATCTCCACACTCGAGCACGGACGTCAGGTGTGAGACGGAGCTCTGACCCCGCGAGCCCGATGTCCGCCCGACCAAGACAGAAACGAAGTTACTACAGGAAGATGAAGCTGAGAGGTTCAAATGTGTTGTTTCGGGCCGGTGGCCAAACGGTGTGACAGACAGATAAGTTATATATCTCAAGCCTCTAATGCTGCAGCCTTCAGCCCAACAGGTTTTAATAATTCACTGTACAGACACAGCCGGCGACTCGCTCAACACAAGCGGTGGAATTGAGGTCGCGGCAAAGGAATCTGGAGGAGCTGTTGCTTTCTTTCTTTCTTTCTTTCTCTGTAATGTTGGAGCAGCTCCTGCCTCCGTTATGAGACACGTGATGGCAGACATGTTGGATGATGACAGAAAGAGATTCATTATCCTCGAGGCTCTCTAGACAGCGAGCTTCAATTAAAGATCCGTTTTGTCGTTTCGCTTTCTCAGAAATTACACACTTCTGTGGCATTACGATGCTTAATATGGTCTCCACATCCACTGAATGTTTTTATTATTGACCAATATGACTGTTAACCAGGTGTAATATTGCTTTTGGGGATCAATACATTGTATGTGTAATCATATTAACTTGTAACATTTGTATTATTCTGCATGAAGACAGTTGAGATTTAAAACGACTATGAATAAGAAATAAAGTGATCGATATTTCACTAAAGATGCCACTTCTTTGTTGGACTTCTCTTCTTTTACTGAAAGCTCGTCTGAATGGTTTCGGTCCAACGTCACACATGCGGCGATTTAGTGAAACTGATTCCATCGATGATTTCTTTACTTTCCCTTTCACAATCTCACCCTGCAACAGCTGTGACTCCCACCGCCACACACACACACACACACACACACACACACACACACACACACACACACACACACACACACACACACACACACACACACACACACACACACACACACACACACACCTGGCAATGAGAGTGCTTGGATTCCAGTTGGCCGGGCAGATGGACAGCGGGTCGTCCTCCTCCCCTCCTCCCAGAATGCTTCACATGGATTACATACATATCAAGGGCCAGATATCATAATCTCATATTAAAGCCGGTTGGAGTTGGTTTGGAGGGAGCAGCCGGCTAATCAATGACGTATCTCTGTCTGCTATTTGTGGCCCGTATGGATCCCGCTGCATTCTGCATTGACCTGGCCGGCCTCCCAGTGAGCCGAGGGAGGGAGTTTCATTTAGTTTTGCTCTGGTGAAGACTGATATGCACAGGAATGTTGAGCGGGGGAACGCTGGAAAAAGAGTCTAAATGTTGTTTTTGCATTTCTCTATCCTCGACGTATAACTGAAATAGACTGAATGCTTTACACGGAATAAAAAATCCACCAAAAAAGGGGGAGAAAAAAAGGCATCCAGAGTGTCGTTTAGTCGACTCGCACGTCATCGCTCCTCAATGATCTTGCAGAAATCGCCACTGGATGGCGCCAAAGTGCCGCCAAAGCGCCGGCTGAGACGCCGCTGGCTGCTTACCCAGACAGAGGCCTCCGAGTCCCACCGCTCATGATCTCTCCGAGCCGAGGGGGGAAGGCGGCTCTGACACAGACCGATGACTCATGTAGTGTCCCGCTCTGAATGTATAAAAACAGACATCTTCAACAAAAACGCCGCATTTAAAGGAAGCCTGGAAAATGCTCTCCGTCGGGCTACAAGCCAACAGTTGACCTTTTTATCCTGAAGGGAGCGTCTGGAGGCCTGAAGGACTCCACGAAGAGCATCACTGAGGGGAACGTGCACATCTCAACACGGCTGAGCGGCCTCCTCGCACCAGACGCGCTCTCATCTGGGGAAACGGACGCGAAAACGCTCCATATTTCGATGTTTCAATCAGCCGTCTTCGGTTTGACACAACAGAACTTTCCCGGTGACAGGACAGATTGCAGGAGGAGTCAGTCGCAGCCAGCAGGATGCTGCTGCACAGCTTCGTTAGCTGGTGCAGAGCAGGTGTGTGTGTGTGTGTGTGTGTGTGTCTGTAAGACGACGGCTCAGTGACATGTGCCTGGGAACATGTGTTGCGGCAGAGTGGATGTGTGATGTAAGCTGAGAGCTTTACGGGAACGCTTTTCCAACAGCAGGTTTTAAACGTTGTGCTCGGCTGCCGTCACTCATCAAGCTCACATGATTTCAATTTAACACGCCGATGTTTAACCGTGTGGTTCTGTGAACAGGCCCTGGAGTGAAGCTCCTTCTTCTTACGGGTTTTATTACAATTCTAAGTCGAGAAATAAGAAGAATTACGGATCATTTTCTAAAAATTTGTTCAGTATTGAGACTCAAAACATTCATTTACTCAAGTGTGGTATAAGTTTGAGGAACTTTCTTCTTACACTTCACGTTTGAACACTTTGAGGAACAAACTGGTCAAATGATATAAATAAATATATATAAATAAATACATATATATAAATAAATACATATATACAAATATATATAAATAAATACATATATATATAAACATATATATAAATATATATAACTAAATACATATATATATATATATAAATAAATACATATATATATATATAAATAAATACATATATATATACATAAATAAATACATATATATATATGTATAAATATATATATATATATATAAATATATATAAAAATATATAAATATATATAAATATATATATATATATATATATATATATATATATATATATATCACATGGGCCCTTCTTTTACTGGAGGATGAATACTTTTCAAACACTAAGTACATTTAGATACTTTGATGTGCATTGGAGTATTTTTTATTCTAATCAGTACGTACTTCTACTTACTGTAAAAAAAAAACAAGGAACTGACCAAAATAAACATATTTACTGTTCATGGAACTGTGGTGGAAACCAAAAAAAGAGAGCAGTAAGTAAACTTGTGTAAAAGAGCAGTAAGCGAGGCCTCCAGATGGATTAGCTTTAAACATTCAACGCATCAGCTCATTTGACCTTTTGCTGTGTGAAAAGATCGATGTTGCTCCGTTCATTTCATCCCTCTTGTGCTTTCTATTGTTGTGGAAATATTCAGTTACAATCTTTGACGTTATTTCCTGTGGAAAAAAAAAGAAAAAGCAATCATTTCCTGAGATATACACAAACCCACATTGTGTGCATGTGTGCACGCGCGCATGTGTGTGTGTGTGTGTTGTTGTAGAAGAGGAAGGCTGAGCAAGGAGACACAAAGGTTAGAGAGGTTAGAGAGAGCGCTGCTACCAGTGGACGAGAGGAGCGACGCATTTGGGCTCAGGACTTTTGAAAGAGTGAGAAGCAAACATCCGATGAGAGGCTGGACCGCTGCAGGACTCACCGTGAAGAGCAAAGCGGCTCGCCTGCAGCGAGGAAACACAACCGAAGGCGCATGAGAACGAGGGAAAGGAAAGGGGAGCGACAAGTAGGACCTGCAGAGGAGCCGTGATGGAGGACCTGTCCGTCTACCACGGGCCCATCGGCATGCAGGAGGGGGAGCGGCGGCTGGCGCTGGACGGGCGGGACGGGTGCTACCTCGTCCGCGACAGCGACTCCGTGACCGGCGTCTACTGCCTGTGTGTGCTGTGAGTACGACGCCACTGTGGGAAAGTGTCTGTGAGTCTGATGCGAGGCCTCACGTCGTCACATCGACACACACGATCCTATTTCTGTTGTACCGAGGTTATTGAACTGCTCAGAGAAATGGAAGCACAAAAAGGCATGTTTTTGCATTTTGTTGCCATGCAAAAACCTTGCAACAAAAGCCCGTATACATGTATGTCATTGTGAGTAATACTGATGTGTACTTTATTACTCTGAGAGGGTCAAAGCTGTTTGTGTGTGTGCAGGTACAAGGGCTTCGTGTACACGTACCGACTCCACCAGGACGACGCCGGCTCGTGGGCTGCAGAAGTGAGACGTTTTCATTGTTGCATTTCTTTGCAGACAAACTCAAAAACTTTACAGGATCAGCAACAGACAAAAAAAACACACACACCACACACACACCGCACACACACACACCTCACGTTGTCTGCTTGTTGATTAGTTCTCGAGGTTGTTCTTGGTGACAGCCTAATTTAGCGAGCTATGAATTTGAGGCAAACATGTTTTTCTCTCTTCCTTTTCTTCTTTTCTACGAGATCGACATGCGCAGAGAAATTGTTTTTTCCTTTTTCTTTTGCACCAATAACAACCTTTTTAAAAAAAAAAATATAAAACACTCCATTTGTAAGACTCCACCAGCATCAGCATATACTCCAGAGATCGGGGGGGGGAAACGTAGAGTTGCATTTGACAGCATTTCTGATGGAAAGATATCAGAAATGCTGTCATATATGAGGGGGACGCAAACACAACGAGATGCGAACGCATGGAGACGTCTGAAGCCTCTCGCTCTGCCGCGTTTGGTCCTCGCTGTCGTATCCGGACGGCGAGGAAGACGACGGCCGCGCGCGAGAGAAAGAGTTTGGACTCAAACGAACATCAGGACGAGCTCAGTATTCATCGCAGTATCGATGACTTTAATGAAATATTCCAGGAGGGAACAGAGGCATCGCTCGTGGCCGAAGACAGAAGAGGAAACCTTCTGCGTTTGATTGATGGATTTAAAAAACATATTTGTTTTCCTCATTTCAGCTTTACAGATGGAACAGGATGAAAAAAAGCAGTGCGTGTGTTTTTAAGTGTCCTTAACTGAATTGTAATATACACGCTGATAATGCTTCATTTGGTAATGTTAGGAGGGTTTTAAATTATCCTTCAGGAAGTTTCACTGAAGCCAAATAAAAAAAAAAAGTCACAAAATCACTCTAAATAACTTTGCTTTGTTTTTTATGACTAAAAATGATCTCTGTGTTCATTTCAGTTTTCTTCAGTCACAAGGAAAGCTGTTGAGTTGCTGCTGGGACACTCAAAGCCTCTCGAATGTCACGCGTAAATCTGATATTAAACACCTTACAAAATATATATTTATAAAAAAAAAGCCCAGGGGAGTGAAGACTTTCAGAGAACAAATCCTGATTTAGCTTTTAAACCTCTCGAGTGTAAATTTCAATCCTTCTACCGTAGTTTCTTTTTTTTTTTATCGCAATTACTGATTACATTTCTTTTTGCACCGTCTCATTTATTGATACCTTTTTATTGCCTTAAATGTGAGACCAGTGAGGATCAGTGGAGATAAAACATATAATTGCTGTGATTCTCTACCCACAATGCCCCTTGCTTTTCGGCGTATCTGATGTCTTTTATAAAAGGTGAATCCACCCGTCGCGTCCTCTCACTTCCTTAGAGATGAAGACGGAGGAGCTGACTCTTCCTCCTCTTCTTGTGTTTCAGACCACTCCCGGTGTGGAGAAACGATATTTCCGGCGAATCAGGAACTTGATAGCGGCGTTCAAGAAGCCGGGACAAGGCATCGCCATGCCTCTCCTCTACCCGGTCACGGCGGAGGCGCTCGCGGGAACCCGAGTGGAGGCCGCCGCCGCCGCCGCCTCCTCCGCCGCCGCGCTCCGGCAGCCGTCGCCACACGCAGCCAAGCGACCCAAAAACAGGAACAAGCAGGTGCAGCAAGCGTTTGGTTAGAGGCGGACCCACAGCTCACTACTGACCTAATTATAAACAACAACATCTTGGATTTTTTTGTGCACGATGCCGACTTGTGCGTTTTGCAGGATGTGTGTGAAGTTTTCTTTCTCTCTTCCAATTAATGAGCTCCTCAGTTTGTTAAATTTAGTCATTTGAGCTCGAGCTGTGACTCAGATCTCAGCTTCCTTCCAGCATCTCTTTTCTCCTCCTCCTCCTCCTCCTCCTCTTCCTCCCCCCTTTCGCATATGCGGTACAGAGAGCCTCATAACTTTCAGGGATGTTGATGTAAAATATTCAACGGCTGGAACATTAATATCCATCTCTGCATGCGTAAGTTGACAACAAATACTGTGCTCTGTTTTCTTAATGCAATTCAGTTGTGTGAACGGCAAAAAGGAAATAAATGATATTGGTGGAAATAAACTCTTTTAAATGGGGTCACACACACACACACACACACACACACACACACACACACACACACACAGCCATACACCAGCCCCCCCTCCCTCCCTGACACATAATGTGGAACAAAAATTCAATTTGACATATTGAAGTGCTGAGAGAGAGAGAGAGAGAGAGAGAGAGAGAGAGAGAGAGAGAGAGAGAGAGAGAGAGGGAGAGAGGGAGAGAGGGGAGGAGAAAGCCATCATTCATCTGATTGACATTACTGGCTCCTCATGAAAAAAAAAGCGAAGGAGCGCGAGAGAGAAAGAGAGCGAGAGAGAGACATAGAGAGAGAGAGAGAGCGAGCGAGCATCCATTCAGCCCAGACAATTCTTCAGTGCGAGCCGTCTCCTAGCAACCGGACCCTCCATTTTTCTCCACCTCCTCTTCTTCATCCTCCTCCTCCTCCTCCTCCTCTCTGCGAGGCCGGACGGTATCTAACGCAGCATATGGCCGAGAGAAGGGACGGAGCATCGCGGCCGCCGTCGGCAAAGCGCGCTCTCTAGTCGAGGGACGAGCGTCACCTGCTCGCAGTCAGAACACATGCATTGTGCGGCTTTGTCATCCGCAGCCCAGGAGACACACACACACACACACACACACACACACACGCACAATTAATGGTGGGCAGATGGTGGAGTGACTGTGGGAGGGTGGCGAGCGGGGGATAGGCAGACGGACGGGGAGGTGGATTAGTGGTAGCTCCATTAAAAAAAAAAAAAAAGAAGATAGACAAACAAACTTCTCTACTTTCTTTTTAAACTTTCTTTTTCGGGGAGGGGAGGAGGGGATGGAGGGGGGGGGGGGGTTCTCTTGGAAGTAGTTCACATGGAGCCTGATTGGCGTTTCCTAATGAGAGGAGACAAGCTGTAAGAACCGCACAGCCAACTCCAGGTCCTGCCCCTTCTGCACTCACCACCCACTCGCTGAGCCTCAGCTGTCACACTTCTTCTTCCCTTCCTCTCTGCTTTTTCTTCTTCTTCTTCTTCTTCTCCCCCCCCCCGTCCTCCTCTCTCTCCTCTTCTTCTTCTCCTCTTCTGACAGACGCAGGTTTCTCGTGCATATCTCGGTTTCAGCCATAATGATGGGTGATAATGACGGCACATTTGAAAGTTACAAACTCCCAGAAACAAGAACAAAGAGCGCACGGGAAAAAAATGTGTGGAGGGAAGACGGAGGAGACGCCAGAGAAAGAGAGAGAGAGAGAGAGAGAGAGAGAGAGAGAGAGAGAGAGAGAGAGAAAGAGAGAAAGAGAGAAAGAGAGAAGACGGAGAGAGAAGTAAGCAACAATACCGATGAAATCCCAGTGAGCAATCTGGTAATTCACACATAATAACTTTAATCAGCATTGTAACCCAATAAAGTCAGATTTTTCAGCGAGAATATTTACTATAGCCATGTATAATTCTTTGCAAAAATGTAACTGTTTTTCTATTGATTAACAATACCGACACTTACTTATGAACAACAGAATTTCCAGTTGAGCACTTTTTTCAGTGTGAAAGCACTGGCTATGTACATTCTTGATCTTTAGTATACACACTCATACAAACTACTGTTGGGAGCACACCAGAGGCAGGAAGCAGCCGGGAGAGGCTTCCTGCCTCTAAAGGGGAGCGCCAGAGTCGACAAGGCCTCTCTTACACAATATGTAAACGATAGTATATCCGAGGTAAACCAATGGAGGAACTCAAATGGCAAACCGGAGAGCTCTTTTTTTTTTTGAGTCGTGGAGAGGATCCATCACTGTGGCAGATCCTTGAAAAGTCTTCGTCTCTACAGTTCAGTGAATCCAAAATGAAGAACAGTGTTGAAACAGCAAATGACGGTCGGTCGGTCGGTCGGTCTCGGTCTCGTCGGTCGGGATACAAAAAGCAAAGCCACAGCCAAACCACACTGCTTGTGCCACTGTTAGAAATTGGAGAACTGGACGATAATAATAAAATACCATCATTTTGTCACAATTAAAGGCATTTGGAAATCATTTTTTCCCACCCCCAATCTCTCTTCTTGTTCTTCTTCTTTGTCGTCATCTTCTTCTTCTTCATCATCTTCTTCTTTTTTTTTTTGTTTTGATACGGTATAGAAACAGTAGAACAAATCAGAGTAGAGTAGAAACAGGCAGTCTTTGGTGGGGCGGGGGGCTGCTCGCGTGTCTCTGTTACCTGCCCCCCACCTCGCTGAGAGTCATGAAGTGGATGTTGGAGGCGCAGTCGGACAGCTCCGGCTGCTGCTCTATAGGCAGGGAGTAGTAGCCGTCGTAGCCCTGAACCAGTCCTCCGGACAGCAGCTGCTGCTTCTCCGCCTCGCTCCACGGCCGGCTGCCCACGTCCCCTAAATCCACCCTCTTCCGCTCCTTCTGCCACGCCGCCTCCACCGCTCTCTTCCGCGCCTCCTCCCTCACCCGCGCCCTCTCCTCGTCCTCGCTGCCGCCGTAGCGCACGCACAGGCACAGCGCGCCCTGCTGGAGGGTGATGTCGGCGAAGCGTCGAGTCCTGCCGTTCACCGTGGCGCTCATCTGAGAGACGCTGACGTTCACGCCGCTCTCCAGGACGCGGCCGCCGACCCCGAGCCCCAGCGCCAGGTCCTCCTCGATTGGCCGCGACTGCAGGAAGTGGTGGGTGTCGCAGCCGTGCACCGTGAAGCTCAGGCCGCCCAGGTGGACGGCGCCGTTCAGGACGGCCGCCACGCGCCGGCTGTCCTCGCTGGCCACGCCGATGACCTCGGCGCCGACGCGGCCGCGGGAGACGGCGAACCGGATGCTGGGGCCGAGGAGGGACGGCCGGGAGCCGAAGGGAGGCGGGCGCGTCGGCCGGTGGCGCGTCGAGCCCACGGGCTGCGGGACCAGCGGCAGCCTCTCCAGGGAGATGAAGCTCCTCAGCTGCCTGCGCAGCTCGCACTGGATCCCCAAAACCACCTGGGAAAAAAACAACACACACACACACACACACACACACACACACACGTTGTGGTTAACAAAAAGATATCTCAGAGGTTTGTGCAGATTCCTCCACGACAGACACTTTGAATTGCACTTTAATGACGCCCCTCTTCCGTTTGTGCGTTTCAATAAAGTCCTGGACGCGAGCACAATGGGTCCTTCTCCTCGCAAGACGGCTGTGAATAAAAGAACGAGAGCTGAATTCCTTTCAGCCGTCACGGTTTCAACGCTCAGGTTCTGGTATTGTGCTGTCACGCTGTCGCGGTACGGACACTCGAACAGAGCCATAATTAATGTTATTTGTAACAACTGTGCTTTTTCTTACTACAAAAAAAAAGTCAAAATGTCCGCTGTGAAAGAAGCAAACCTGAGTGGAACACAGACACAATTAAGATTATTATTCCTCGTCTCCCACGGCGCTCCCAACGCTGTCGTTCTGCTTCTTAAAAGGGAGGAAACGATTTGACTTGTTTCTGTTTCTTTGAACCTGTCGCTGGCGTCGTCGGTGCTCTTTGCAGCCGGACTGTGACGAAATTGTCATACTGTTGAAATGAATTAATTAAAAGTAAAAGCAAGCCATCCTGGGCTTTTGTGCCATGCGCACAACGGGTGTATTGTTCTGAATCTACCGAACATTCATTTATCTCACACGCAAGTTTACTTAAATCACTCACGTTGTGATGTTCATCGGATTGCAACTAACGACCATTTTCATAATGGATTAATCTGACAGGAGTCTTTTCATTTAATTGAACAACAGTCTAATCCTCAAAGAAATTACATTTACAATGATATGAAATGATAAAAAGCTACACATCTTCACATTCAAGGAGCTGGAACCAAGTCGTGTTTGACTTAAGCGACTTCAATGACAATGGATCAGATTTATTTACTAATTGGTCGGTCGACTTATTATATTCAGCACTCACGCTGATATTAAAAGACATTATTCATGTTAATGTGGTGTGGATTCCAGCCATAATGCTGGAGGAAGAACCCAAATCATCAAACACGAAGAGAAAAGAGAAGGATGAATTGACTAAAACTAATATTTTAGATGTATTCGGCAAACTTTTATCAGAACAATCTGATGGAGCTGCGACTGCAAGGGTCCGGCGGTCCGTCACCTTGCTGGAGTCCCAGTCCTGCGTCTTGGTCTGGGTCTTCATCAGCTCGTATGTTTGCTCCATTCGGCCCACTTCGGGCTTCGGGAAGCCCGGGACGACATTATGAAGCTGGAAACCGAAGAGCTGCAACCAGCTGCCGATGTCTGGACACACAAAAACACACAAAACACGGAGAGGGACGCACAGAAAGAGAAAGAGAGGGAGAGGAAATTGCAAACGGGAGAAAGTTAGAATATAACGCGTATACCGCGAAGCAAACAAAAAGTCATAAGGCCGGGCAAACAACACCTTGTACGGGAGCTCACACAATATATATATATATATATATATATATATATATATATATATATATATATATATATATATATATATATATATATATATATATATATATATATGGGTATAATACAGGGCAGAGACGCTTCGGCTGGTGTTTCCCTGACAAACAAATTCTGTAATAAACAATCCTGCTGCAGGGAAACGTGACAGGCCAAATGAATGTTCCATTAACCAGAAGGACACACGCCCCCACCCACATCCTATATTCACTCTCGCGCTCTCCCGCTCCATCTCTTTCCCTCGCCTGCGTTTCTGTTTGGTCTCCCGGGGAAACAGTATGTTCTTGACAGACAGAGGGAACAAAACATAACAGCCCGAGTTAAAAAAAAAAAAAACAAGTTGATCAGAGGCATAGCTGTCCTTTCTGTTGCCAGTACGTTGCCTGTCACATCATTTCTTTCCGCGATGCAGCTCACCTGTGGTTAGCTGAGTGCCCCGTTCGCTCAGTCTTTGTGGCAGATGTTTCCTGTGTGTGTGTGCGTTAGTGTAAAGTAGAGAAATACCTGCCTGTATTCGTGTTGCAGCTCGTTTTGTGTGTGTGTGTGTGTGTGTGTGTTTGTGTGAGGCTCACCCGTAGTAAACTCCGTCACCTCCTCCACTCGGCCAACGGGGCAGTTGTTCTTGAAGGAGTACACGTTGAACGGCTTCGGCTCCTTGCTCAACTCCCCCCACAGTTCGTGATTGGGCGAGGTCCAGCGGCCGGCCAGCGTGTCGTAATCCCGCCTGCCCAGGTGGACGAGCCGAGTGAGGGGGTCGTACAAGCCCCCGTGGAAGCCGATGACGAGCTGGAAGTCCGGGTTGGTGTCCTGGTAGACCTCGCCGTACGGGGTGTAGAGGATCTCCTTGACCAGCCGGCCCTTGCTGGAGAAGACGGCCCGCGGCGTCCCGACGCTGTCGCAGGCGACGTAGTACTCCTCCCCGCTGCTCAGCTCCATGGCGATGAGGTGGCCCTGCAGGTCGTAGTACAGCGACGTGATCAGATTGCTGCTGTGGTTGTACAGGTGGCTGACCCGGGTCGGGTGCGACAGGTCGGCGTAGAAGAACTGCAGCTGGTCGCCCTGGCTGCTCTTGGTGGCCACGCGCCGGCCCAGCCCGTCGTAGCGGTACCACACGCTGCGCTCGGTCACCCGGTTGAAGACGCGGGTCAGCAGGCCGTTGGAGTTGTAGTCAAACAGGTCGTTGGCCCGCTGGCGGAGGAAGCCGTCGTCGTCCACGCTGTACTGCAGCTCGCCGAGGTGCGTGATGCGGTCTCGCTGGTCGTAGCGCAGCGGCGTCAGTCTGGGATTAAAATCAATAAATCACTCCTAATCAAGTTCACCATCTTAGCTTCGCCTGTTAGCATGCTAATATCTGACAAATCAAGCTGTGGTTGAAGGGAACATCAGTGTCAAATGGCAATATAGCAAGTTTAGCCATGTTGCTAGCAAGGCCGGAAATAGGACGCGTGCCACACGCGTCTTCTGACTTTTGTAACCGCACATTCATTGCCGTGACGTGTACGTTCGACTCACCGGGCGCTGGTCCCGTGGCTGAGCAGGTTGATGTTCCCGTTGAGGTCGTAGCTGTAGCGCCACTGAGGCCGCTCGTTGACGGAGGCGCTCTGCAGCTGGCTGTCGGCGTCGTACTCGTAGGTGTAGCGCGTCACGTTGTTGTCCACGCCCACCCTGATGTCGCAGGTGGTCGTGCGCCCCGCCGAGTCGTACTGGATGGTCATCCAGTAGGCGATGGATTTGAGAATCTCGTACTGGACCTCGACCACCTGGCCGTAGGAGTTGAACACCTTGGTGTGCTTCATCAGGTGGGTGGTGATCACCTGGGCAAAAGCGCAGACGAGACAGGTGGGGAGGGGGTGTGGGGGGGGAGTTGGTTCGCAGTCGACGAGAGCCCGTAAAATGAACTTGAAACGGTGAAGTTATGGGCAATAAAAACAAAAAACAAAGAACCGGCAGATGCTCCATCGCTTCGCAACGCACTCAATCTTTGTTAATGTTACAACATCAAAGCCACAGTTTGAAGCCAGACTACTACAGACGTCCTCGCTTAAGGTGTGTCGTGTATTTCAGTCGACGGTATTCCCCCCCGCCTACCTGGTTGAGGTCGTAAAAGATGACGCTGAACTTGCCGAACTGCTCGACGCGTCCCGACACGTCCACGTAGCGGTACAGGTCGATGGGCAGAGGCGTCTCGTTGATGACCGCCTGCATGCTGGTCACTCTGAAGTTGTTGTAGCTGTAGTCGAACCTGGCGTTGACCAGGCCTTCTTCGCTGAAGCGGAAGATTTGACGACTCGTCAGGGGACCTAGGACCAAAAGGAGAAATCCACCAATATTTAATAATATGCGATGACACACGTGAGCATGCACGTCTCACTATGCACATGCACTTGCACACACGAGCCCTCACAGTTGGCCACCGTTGCTACCCTGCACCAGCCTTCCTAATTAATTCAAATCAAGGACTAATTCAACATCATTACCGCAGACACACGCAGCGCAATCCATTCCAACTTAACTATCCCCACAGCTCTATGGCATTTCCAGCGGTGACCTTTAATACGGAGAAGATAATGAAATCTAAAGACAATAGCCATGATGGACCAATGCGCTCCTTAATGTCAGAACATCAACTTTAACAACACCATCCGTCACCTCGGCTTGCCGGCTCACGCGGCCCGTCCTCCATTTGGAAAAGAAAAAAAGGGCCTTGCTAATGCAAACGCCATTACGGTGCTATTTGAGATGACTCTGATTGCAGTTAAAATGAATAAGTGTCTGGCTTTGGAGACTGCAGAGAGCTGGATCAGCATTACATCCTCTATTTTTATTTTCGGTGGGATGTTGATTCTAAACCTGCGCTAATGGGGGAAACGGCAGAAGCAAGAAGAGAGTGAGACGGAGGTTTTTCTACAGCCCTAGGGAGCTCGCAGACTGTTCGTCTCGCTTCTCTAGCTGTCACTTCCCCAAGCTGTCATCTTTCCTTCTCCTTTTCTGTTCCTTTTCTTCTTCGCCTACCTCTCTATATCTCTGTCTCTACTTCTATTGGTCCCTACTCTTCCTTGTCTCCTCTCAAGGGACAATTACCGCTATCTCTCCTCTCTCCAAGGCTCCGTTTGTTCTGCTGAAATGAGATCAGTTAAAGGAAGGTGAGAGTCTATTCACAGTGAGGGCAAAGCGATAAACACACACACACACACACACACACACACACACACACACACACACACACACAGCTGTGCAGCGCAGATTAGTGACACCTGATTACGGCGAGCCAATCACAAAGCTGTGTGAAGTGAACCAGCGGCGGAGATGAGAGCGCTCTCAACGACCCTGGAAAGACTCCGTAACTTGAGGGAATCGTTGAACTGTCTTAACAATGGAGGTGTCCGAACATAACCGCCGCCGCCATAGCCGGAAGGGGGCCCATTGACGGCAATGCCAATACCGCAATTCATGCAGCGCGATGTCTTTCTAACACATTTTATTTTTTACCGAATCTGAAGGGAAACAATTGTTATCGATGGCCTCGGGTGGGACTTCATGATTTTTCTGTCCCACGCTCGAAAATGTGCGAGTGGAACGAGAAAACATGAACGACTGTTTTCACATTGCACAAACATTCTCAGCCCACCTAATGTTTGCTTGTATTCATAGACTCACTTGTTCACTTTGATCAGGCAGCATGGTTTGCGGAGGTGGAGGTCTGTGTGAGTGTGTGTGTGTGTGAGTGTGTGTGTGTGTACAGGCTCACAGCACAGGGGGTGGTCTCGTATTTACAGCTGCGGTAGACCACAGTTTCTTTCACTCAAGGCACGCTCGGCCTTATTCACACTTCTAACTGCTGCTGCGTCAGTCTCAGATGAAATAGCAGCACAGATGACTCAAAGCCAGACGATGGAGTTTGATCGCTCGCAACCAAAATCTGACTCGAGCTGCGCGACGTTCGCGCACGTCTAGTCACAGCGCAGACGAGTCACGCACACGAGGCGTTTTCTTTCTTGTTCCGAGATGTCGTTTTTTAACCGATACATCGAGAGATGACTCGTCGTCACTTTGTAAATGTTTTAAAATCTGCGGTGGGCGACGTGAGCGTGTGTGTGCTGTACGTACCCGTCTGTCTGTAGCGTATGGAGCTTATGAAGCCGTTGTGGGTGAGATGAATGGTCTTGACGGTGCCGGAGGCCTCGTCGTAAGTGAAGGTCACCAGAGTGGAATCGTAAACCACCTCGGAGAGCCGCGCCGCTGGAGTGTACCTTAAAAAAAATGGAGAGAGATTCATAGAATAGATGATAAATTACAGTATTTTCCTGTGGGTAAACATGCCACGCAGCTCTTGAATAACACAAAGACCCCGAGGGCCATTCAGGTAAGAAGTTGCATCATCCTTTCAGGCACTCCGTCAAAATCAAACTGGCCGCTGTGGCAGTTACGGCCTCTTCAAATCTCCAAAATGGAGCCGTTTGTTATAGCCTCCCTCCCCCCCTCCCACATCGAGCCGGCGAGTAGTAAAACATGTTAAATGCCGGAAAAACGCTGCCCGAATCAGTCCCACAACTTTCATCAAAAAATCAGATCAGTGGTGATGATAATAAAAAATGTGACCTTTAATCAGCCTCCTCATTAGTCCAATCAGAGTCATTTGCGAGGACAGCTGGGCGTGTGGCGCGTTTGGACTCGGGGCTGTGCAGCAGCGCTTCTACATTAATTATACTACCTTCATCAAGCCAATCAGTGTTACGTTACGGCACAAGTACGGCTGGCCCGACGACAGCGCCTCAAAGCACGGCGCCTCAAAGTTTAACAATAACGATAACCAAACATTGCCTCGCTTCACTTGTCGTGCGCGATATGGGATGTATTTTAAAGGTGCGATATCCCCAAATAACTTTCTCTCACCTCTCAAAATGTGCAATTTTACCATATAACTCTCCCCTTTTTCCTCTTTTCACAATCCAGGAACAGCACTCAGGATTTAACACTGCATCTAATACCTTTTCTTGTACATACTACCACTGTTTGTACATATAGCATATAGCTCATGTATCGTGTTTTCATATTTTATATTGAATCTTTTTCTTGTTATAGTGTGTTTTTATTTCCAAAACTGTGTGAAAAAAAAATCCAATGCATCTGGACTGTTGGTCTTTAGCACAAGTGTCAAAATAAAACTCTTGAAGTTTTCATCAGGATCAAACCGGCGGTGTTGGTTAAATGCGACCCCTTTGCACACCGCACTTCCTCCTGAAATGAAGCGGCGCAAACAGAACCCGACAGCTGGGTTTGTGCGTGTGTCTGCGGTCTTGTGTGCGTTACCTGTAGATGACGCCGCGTCCCGTTCCCAGGTACTGCGTCCTCAGCAGCCGCCCGTCCAGCGTGTAGTCCTGCATGAAGGAGGCCTGGCTGTCCGGGGGCGTGTATATGTTCCTGTAGTAGCCGATGGACAGCAGCGACTGCAGGGTGTGCTTCACCATGCTGGGCATTGTCACGGCCACCAGGCGGTCCGTTTGGTCGTACTCGAAGACGTAGCGCCGCTGGCTGTGCAGGAGCAGCATGATGGACTGCGGGGGGAACACAGGCGGGCGCGAGGATGAGTTGCGATAGCGTGCAGCTTTCTTCCTCTGCCTGGCACTTTTTATTTGTTATTATTTCAATGCGGGGAAACCGTCAGAGACAACCTTGGTTTCAGGTGGAGGACCCTTCGATAGTCAGTTAATCGTCGGCGGATATTTACTCGGACCAAAAACTCACATTTTGGGTTATTTTGCTTCAGACTAGAGGAAAGAAAACATGCAAAATGCATTGTGGTGTTTATCTTACTACACGTTGTCTATTTAGGTCAATAGACTTCTCCTAAACTCAGACCAAATGATTGCAATAGATGAAGCCTCATTTGCATTATTTACCATTACACACTCAGAAATCTTTATAGCACAAAATAATTTTTTCTCAATCAACTGGTAGAAGTTTCATTGTGATTTATATTTGTTTTACATTTACATTTTGGTGTTTATTCCACAATACTTTGTCAATAGACTTCTCCTAAACTCAGACCAAAAACCACATTTGGACTATTTTGCTTCAGACTAGTGAAAAGAAAACCTGAAACATGCATTGTGGTGTTTATCTTACTACACTTTGTCTATTTAAGTCAATAGACTTCTCCTAAACTCACCAAATGTTTGCAATAGATAAAGCCTCATTTGCACTATTTACCATTAATAGCTCAGACAACTTCTTCTATTTTTGTGTTAATGTACGTCATCAACTGGTGGAAGTTTCATTGTGATTTATATTTGTTTTAACTGTTTGTCCTACCCACCCGTAGTTTCTGCCCTTTAATTATTAAACTAAACTAAATCCCCATAACCGGAGCTTTGGGCTTTTTGCATTTACTTTTTAGGCAAGCTTATGAAATCTTTACCCGTATTCCTGCAGATATTTCAACAGTTTAAACTGCAGTAAAACCAATATTGTGTAAAAATACTTTTCTATTTAACTGTGAGGTATAATATTAATGATTAATGTATTAATAATACATGCAGGTATTAACAATTCCAAGATGGTTCTGTAATATAAGCTCATTTGCGCTGTAATTTTCTTAGACCAAAATCTGACATGAAATATATTTCGGGCTGAATATCATTTCATTAAATAGTTCAATTAATCTCAAGGATGGAAATTATAGCTTCGGGTAGCGCTCGGCTTTGTCAGACATTTGAAGGAACATACCTCTTTGCATTTAACATAATACATTACAAATGTGTCTCGCATTACATTTTCTCGACATTTTTCTGAGCCGTGTTTGTCTGTGAAACCCACTTTCAGGAAACCACCGGTTTTCTTTTCTTTTCACCACTCTGTGAAAATCAAGTTTACGGAGCCTTGGAACTTGCTTGAGTTACGTAATTCCTCACAATGAATATATTGGCTGCTTATACGGCTCTCAAAGCCAATGCTGCTGCTGCTTATAAGCTATAAGTGCCGACTGATTTAAAAAGTCTACTTAAAGTGAACTCAGACATAATCTACACTCTGCAAATTGATTTTCAAAATAAATAAAATGAATGGAACATAGAGGCCGCCCTGAAAGGACGCGGGAAAATACATTGAAAGATTGTTGCATGTAGTGTAGCACTGTAAAGTATTTGAATTTTTTATTTTTTTTATTTTGCTGCTTTCATGTCGCAAAACAGAAGCGCTTCTCACACTTGTAGTGTTAGTTTTGCTTTCCACTCCGATCACCTTGAAGCGGCGAACAAAGGAAGAGCAGACGCGTGAGACTATGTGCAAGCGGCGAAGACGAAAAGCCGTCAAACAAAAAATCTCGGCATGAAAAACAAGCGCTTTCCCCCCTCACTTTGTCTGCGTATGTGTAGCTCCAGATCTTGCCGTTGACCCAGGCTCTGGACGCCACCCTGTCGTTCTCGTACTCCAGCCGCTCGGACCAGTCCCCGCGGTGGATGGACGACAGCAGCCCCCCGGCAGAGTAGCTGATGTTCACTTCGGTGTATTTGCTGCTGGGGGACCAGACCACGGGCCGGCCCAGCGAGTCGTACTGGATGTGAAGGGTGAACTTCCTGTGGTCGTCGTAGATCTTCCCCACTCTGGTGCTCTGATCGAAGTCTATGGACAGCAGGTTCCTGTTGTGTGCCTGAGAGAAAATCATTAAAAATCAGCTAAAGGAAAGGACAAAACTTTCTTCTCTTCATTTTACTGCTTTATAATCACCATCAATTTATAAATAAGGCCACCGACAAGCAAATATAAATGGAGTGGCATGTCGGGAACGGGCATATATTTCATTAGTTTGGATAAATTAATTGTGACATTTAGAACAAACTGGACCTGCATAATAACAATAAATTGCCTTGTGAACAAGTGAAGAATCGAGGCCTGGGGATTGCAAATTAATTAGTGCACATCAGATAAAACGTCCTTATGAAATATTCTGTTTGCGCGGCGTACTTTCCGTGCCAAGCGGAAAAACAGAAGAGGAGTTGCAGTCGGTGTATGTGTGTGTGTGATTTGTGGAAAGTACAGCTAATGGGTTGCGAGTCAGTTGACCTATCAGCCTCGCAGCCGGTGACGTCATCAATCACCCAAAAACAACAAACATGTTGCGTAACAGCAAGCTGGTAGCACGGTTCGAAACGGCTCAAAGAAATGGAAGTCTCACTGAGACGTGAGAAGTGACATATCCTGCAAAGGATTGCACAACTTTTGGTTAACTGAAGATGTGTGATGTAATCTGACCTATTCACACAGGTTTCCATGTTATTGGGCTGGTGTTGTGGATGTTTACTTGTTCCCACAGTGGAATAAAACATGCTGTCTTTGTGCAGTAACGCATTTAAAAAGGGACCGGAGTCTCTACTTTAGCCGAGTTAGCTGAGGAATAAGTAGGTGATTTAGTGCTTTTACCCTGAGCCTGCGCTCATAAGTGCTGTAGTTAGTCTTGCTCTGCTCCTTCCTCTGCCTCCACTCGATCAGGCTGGGCGCGTGGTCTCCGGGCAGGCTGATGTTACAGCGGCTGGCCGTGGGGCTGACTCCGCCCCCGGCGCCTCCGGGGAGGAGGGGCTCCGTGATGAGCGACAGCTCCATGCCGCTCGCCAGCGTCACGAGGAACGACCCGTCGGCACTGACTCTGTAGGAACTCTGAGCGTGGTCTGTAGGGGGCGAGGAGTGGAGGGGCGGAGGGGTGGTGGGTCGTATGGGTGGGTCACACATGTGTAAGAGATGCACACACACACACACGCACACACACACAGACACGGAACACAAAAGTGCACAAAACCACATGTGCACAGAAAGATGCAGCAACAGATGAAAAAAAAAGTGTGAAAGAACATCAGTCATTGGCTCCAAAAAACAAATGCGGGGGAAAAAAAAAAATCTTTGAGACAAATCAATGAGATACAGCAGCAGACTACATGTATACAAGTCTGGCTCTTTTATATGGGGTGTTTTTGTTTTGCATTAACGGGAAAAACTTTTCTCAACAACCTTAGCGCCGCACTGTATGTGCCATTGTATCTTTAGAAAAATGTAATCTATTCAACGGGAGACCATGAGAAGAGAGGGACGGAGTGTGAGAGAGTAATAAAAAGAGGAAGAGAGTGAGAGAGAGAAACCTTTTTCACACGTTGCAAAGGTTTCTCAGAAATTTGTTCTTTCATTTCTGCAGCACTCTGAGTGAGAATCCACAAAGGATGCACATAATACATACGCCAGCGTGACTTTTTTTTCTGCCGTTTCCAAAACACAATTAATAAAAAACAAAAATGGACGATAAAACGAGATTTTAACCATAAAATGTAACGCAGCTCATAAATCGGATAGTAACTTATGTTCCTTCCACCACTATAAACCCTCTTTCTGTACATATGGTTATTGTTGCCTCAGAGGCAGGAGGAGACGAGAGCGCTCTAAAATAGGGGGGTCATTTCAACTCTTCCCTGGCAGCTCTGTCATACTGGAGCACATATGCCTTTGTGTGTGCGTGTGCGAGTGCATTATGTGTGTGTTGGAGCCGCTTTTCTCTCCCTAAAGTCCTGTCATTGTGACAACTGCTAGAAAGCAATTAAAGGGATGACATGAGAGGAAACTGCTCCCATGAGCGGCTTCTCCACTCTCATTTTCTCCTCTTTTCATTTCTGCCCTCTCTTCCCTTTTTTTTTTTTTTTTGCCTCCCGCGGTCATTAAGGCATTTCACGAGTCAGTCGGATTTGTGACTAATGTATATTTAAAAATAAATAAATATATCTATATTATTTTAACTTCCCAGTAGTGTTGTTATGTGACGAGGTCATATTTGAACCATGTGTGAATTATTTATAGAACGGGATGAATCCTTTTTTTTCCCCAAAAGCAGCGACTCTCCCGGCTCACAGTGCAGTCGATGAAGAAGGAGAATATAGAAAGCGCAGGTCTGACCCGACCAGAATAACAGCCACGTTACTGCAGCTTGCCAGTCATACATTTTTAAACGCTACTGCGCCCTACAGCCCTGCCTTCTTCACACGTCCCTGTACATTGTCTATAGGGTCGTCCCACCACCCGTCCTGGATGAGTCATAAACGGCCTTTCGGCATGTTTTGTGGTACGCTTGATGGGGGTAGATGCATGTGGGGCTATAATCTTTCCAGCGTGTCGAGCCGTGAATACACACCCGAGCCTCCATTTCCATTTGTCTTCCTCCAGCTTACCAATAACCTCTGAGCGGAGAGAGAGAGGGGGGGGGGAGAGAAGCGCTTGACGGCGGGGTCGTGGCGCTTTACCTTGTCTGAACGTGTAGATGGTGTCGCCAGCAGACAGGTTGGTGCTGGTGACAAAGTTCTCGCGGGTGGACGCCTCGACCTCCACCCGGGACCAACGTTCGAGGTTGCCGTGAAACCCGCTCACCTCCCCCGTGGGGAGGGTGATGTTGGTCACGCGGCCCTCGCTGTTGTACCTTGGGAGAGGAAAAAAACAAAAAGCAGATGATGTACAAAGCACAAACACACACACACGCACACAGATAACTGTCACACACGGACAAATGAACGTCGCCGCACGCACACACTAGCCAATAAACACACATATGCATACGCACTATCACTCCGGTTCTTCTGTCATGCACACACACATCAGCACAGAGCAACTGTCACTATGATTTATACGTGTAATTATCCAGCTGTGGAATTTGAGATGGAGACTCGGTCCGCGGTGAATAATTCAGACGGATGTGTGTTGTTTCTGTGTGCGCTGTATGTGTGTGATACTAAACATGCGTGTGCTCAAAGAGTTGCAAATACGTCCTTCAGCTCATCACTCGTCACTCAAGCAAAGTTTAAACAGAGAAATTAAAAAAAATCAAATTTAAAAAAAAGAAGCCTCCCTTGGTTTCCTCCGGCGACGGCCGACCACCAGATGGCAGTCACATTTCACACCGCACACGTGAGCTCTGAATCACATTGAAACACCTCCACATGCATGCACACGCACCCACACACACACGCACACACACACACTGAGGCTCAAGCAACCACCATGAATAAAAGAAAAAGTGAAAAAGAGAAGGGAAAAAAAAGAGAAGAATAGACGGAGATGGGAGCACAATAAGCACAAAGAGAGGAAGGAAACTTACTCATAAACAGTGGTCCAACTGTTCTCATCACTCTTGGTTGCTAGGAGACCTGTGTTGCCATGGTAAGTGATGTGGGCGATGTCATGGCCTTGGGCCGACACCTTCCTCAGTGTTCCGCTGTTGCTAAGAGACAGCCAGTACACCTGTCCGCCAGGTAGCGCCAGCCAGAGAGGCACTCCGCGGGCGTCCCTCCTCACCTGCAGGCCGTGGCCGTCGCGCGTGGTCATGCCGGACAGCTGGCCGTCCGACACGTAGGAGAAGTTGTGCAGGTAGTGGCCCGTGATCAGGTGCTTGGTGTGCATGTGGGATCCGTTCTGTGGCGGGAAAACGACGAGGTGAGACGTTCACTAAATACACGGGTGCACGGATACGTTTGAGGGGTTTGCGTTTCGCAGTTCTCAGAAACGGCGAGCTACCGCGGTGCCATGCTAGTCCTTGAGCTACCCCGCTCGAGGCCAGCAGCCAGGGACGCAAGTCTCAAACGTGTGTGATGTCATCAGGTTTAAAGTCTGGAGCTGCTGCGTTGACGCTGGATGGGAGACTGATTTTTTTTATAACACGAATGATCTTTTTTTTCTATTGTCGTCTCAAGTCTAAAAAAAAATATAAAATGTTCCCCTGGGTGCTCCCAGAGTAACAAGCCTCCCCAGTTCCAGATGTCATTCACGATGACATCACACATTCGAGTAAAAACAGCATCACAAGACACACACACATAAAACTTAACTGCTTAACTTTGTCAAACGTAGGAGATTGTGTGCGTGTGTAGGTTTGGTTTGCTTGTCGGCATGTTTGTATTTGTTAGCAGGATCATGGAGAAAAAAAAACTGCAGAGAGATTTTCATGAATGAAAAGATGAGGAAGAACCCACACAGATAGGATAGGAATCACAAGGCAGGTCCACAAAATATGTTTCACTGTCATTAACATTGCAGGAGAGGGCATGGCCTCCTGGTGGAAGGTCTGCGCTCCACAAGTGCCCTGATAATTTATATATGTATTCATGGCAAAATATGTGTTTCAGAGTTAGCAATAGCCAACGTAGCTGATGTAATTGTGTCAAGTTATACTGTGTCGTACAGGTTACATCATTATTAAAAGTTCTCCACTCAGCAATGTGTGAATCTTCACAAATCATGTGAAGTGCGACAGTAATGGCGTTCACACAACGGCGTTATCCTCATTCTGACCACAACTGAGAAATATTACTGCAGTATCTGGACATTTATATGCAAATACTCGGGATCTAGTATACCCCCTGGTAGGCCGGGCATTGTGTACCTGGCTGAAGAGATAAAGCTCCTGGTCCAGTGGGGAGCTGATCTCCACCAGTCCAACCGGGCTGGGCTGAGGCTGATTGGGGCTGACGGCTCTGATCCGGATGTTGCCCAGATCGGCGATATACAGGGTGCCGTTGGGGGCCACGGCCAGAGAGGAGGGGGCTTTGAGACGAGCGTCGCGGGCGTAGCCTCCGTCTCCTGGTGAGAGAAACAAAACAAAACGACGCCGTTTAGGTTGAGGACAAACTCTTTAATCAACCAAGTGAAGGCCGCCCTCAGAGTTATTCGTTAGCGATAGACGGCACAACTGGTGCAAAACCACCTTTGCAAAAATATATGAAGGTCCCATGGCGCCGCTTAAGCGTTTATCAGTTCAACTCAGGACTTGGGATTTGTTGGGATGCTGCAGGTTCCCAATGGAGATGATACAACCACCTTGATAGTGACCGCCGCCTATCAGACGGTGGGAGTGGGCGACTGAATGCATTCAGATGTCTTGTCGCGCAGCAGGATTACAGCCCGGGTGAGGCCCTTTAGATGCTGTCAGCAGTGGGCCTCCGAAGCCTCTGCTGGGTCTGCGCAGGCAGCAGGGTGGCGTTTTATCTCTTGACAGCACGCACATGTGTGTGTGTTTGTTTGCGTGTGTGCTCACGTCTTCTCGCATTTGCGCGCGCGTGTGTGTGTGTGCTCGCACGTGTGCGCATGTTCAAAGCCACAGTCTGCGGTGAAGGAATGGAAACGTAAAAAAAAAAAGGCCTCTGAAGAGAGTAATCATCTGTTAACAGCGAGACATGATTGAAAATATGCAAAGTACGACCCAAGGAATAGGGATGGTTACAACCCATTGGCTTGTGGCGCGGCAGAGACACTTCCCTCCATTTTGAAAAGGAAAGAGGCAGATTTTTATGAGCAGAATTAAATGATAAAATCACATCCTCTGACACTTACAATGAGAGCAAGGTCTAACTGTCAAAAGAACACCGGCTTTTTTGTTTGGTCCTTTCCTCCATTCATTTATTACATTTCAGGTGGCCCTCCATGATACACCAACCAGTTAAAAACCTTCAGCAGCAAGACGGAAGAGCTTTTTCTCTTCGGCGGCTGTAATTTGAATGGATTTGAAAAGGTTTTCTGGTTCCTGTTGAAATTTAGCTGGAGGTTTTTGCAAAGGAGCAGCCTCATGAATACAAATACACCCTTAGCCCACACACACACACACACACACACACACACACACACACACACACACACACACACACACACACACACACACACACACACACACACACACACATGTTCACAAATTCAAATTACCTTCACTCACTTTTCCTTGGTGACATTATAGTCATTTCTCTCGCCGTATATTGCCATCAGTTACACAAAACATTATTAAAATAGTCGAAACGGCCCTTCTTAGATATTAAAATTCCATGTGGAATAAATAATTTAGACACATTCAAGCAGAGAAGAAAACAGTGGAGAGAAGAAAACGGGTTTCTCTCAAGCTTTGCTGATACAATCGCCGGCCGGCAGAGACACACAGGAAGCAAGATTTAATCACTCAATATCAAGACACACTGACTATTTCAATTAATTTAAGTAACGTCAAAGCTTTTAAAGTGTTCTGGTTTTGTTTCCCTCCTTTTACATCTGAAGCAGGCCAAGTATGATGTGATCTGATAAGATTTTTTAAGTGCAGCTACATGTTGTTTGTAGTACTGTAATCCTGTTAGACATAATCTAATACTTTCACATTACTTAATCCTACAGTTGCATAGTGTGTATGTGTGTGTGTGTGTGTGTGTGTGTGTGTGTGTGTGTGTGTGTGTCTGATGACCCACCGGAGAAGCAGTCACAGTTGGGGTCTATCTTACAGTCGCAGTCCGTGGGGGCTCCGGAGATAACGGATATCTCTCCGTTGGTTGACACCTGTGAAGTGTTAAAAAAACAACAAAAAAAACACAACGTCACACCGAATGCTACGGGGAGATTATTGTTCAAAAGAACACAATGTTCAATCATTTTTTTTGTTTTGTCTAATCTCTCTGACAAACAAGATAATGATGGCATTACACAGGAAAAAAATTATAACACACAACAACAAAAAGCTTGGAATACAGATTAACGGTATAAAACAGTGATGCATTTGTCTGCTGGTGCTTCAACCAAACAACTGACGATGATATCTCAGGTGAATTATATATGTATTTTTTTAAAATCTCGTAAAAAACTAAATAATTATGAATCTTCAGTGGGTAAATAAGGTTTTATTGACGTATTGATGAACGTTTGCAACTTGAAATTCAGCTCTCCGAACAAATTAAACTGGTTGTCCAGGTGGAGACGGCTATAAATGAGGGTGAAAATTGCAGCACCAACAGTTTGATTTTGATGCATCTTGGAGGGGTAATGGTTTTTTATTTTTTTTAACTGGTCCAGGGAGTGCGTACAAAAATTATTTGGCTTAGCCGCTTTCTCGCGGAGAGACAAGACCTCTAAAGCTCAGTAATCAACACATGCTATCTCGTGTATTTAACCCTCGTCCGAGGAACATATTTAAAGGCCCAGCGTGAACATTTCTGGGATCTATGAGGACAAATGGGGTATAATATTTTCTCATTGGTGTGTAATCACCTGAAACTAAGAACCGTAGTGTTGTTGTTAGCTTAGAGGGAGCCCATCACATCTACTGTCTTCATGACGTCCGCCACATTGGACCGCCGTGTTTCTACAGCGGCCCAGAACCAAACAAGGGCTTCACGTTTGTGTATGTTCCTTGAAGGCCACCGTAGTTCTCTTGCATTGCTCCTGAAGTGTTACATAATGGGAAGCGGAGCGCTATTCAGTTGGTGCAACAATACCGCCACAATGTGCCTCAAACATAGAAAGACTACTGACTGAGACAACCTTCATCGAAACATTATGAGTTATGTAATTAATGGAAAAAAAATACCTGTATCATTATTTGCGGGGTGACAGGTCATTTGCATATTGTGCAATACGAAAATAGACGGAGCGCATCAGAACATCGGAGTCTGCCGCTATCGTATGACAGTAAGATGTGACAGAAATACCTCTGAGGTCTACAAGGACCACAGCTGGTAAGATTCAGGTTAACCTCCAAGAAAAACAAAGTGCATCGACGAGATGTCGCTCGTTTAATTGGGGAACTTTAGAGCGGCTGGTCGGCAGGTTTTGTTACGTTGACTAACTGAGTCAGGCGAGCTGTCGTGCTTCCAGTCTTTGTGGTAAGCTAACTGCTGGTACTGCAGCCTTGTTTTGAACGTACGGACATGAGAGTAGTTTAGATCTGCTCATCCAAGGCTCGGCAGAAAAAGCCAATAAGCGTAATAACCAACATTTGACGATCTCGGTCGGTGTTATCAAGCATCCCAGAGCGGAAAATCAATCCCAACTGAGCCACAAATTCTGCACATTTAGTCCCGACTTCAGACTTACCGAAGGAGTAAAACGCATTTCATGCACTTGTTCTCTGAAAATACTGTCCCCCATTCGTCCTAATCAGTTCCCGAGTTCCCAGCACGAGGACCTCCCAGAGGTGGCGAAATATAGAAAGAAGAGCTTTTGATATAAAAAATAATGACCATCTTCTATCTTTTAATTTTAAAGTATTGCGACTCGTGTCGGATAAAAAATGAAGAAAAAAAATACCCGCTTCACTGAAGACGAGTTCTTCCAATTTTCACTTAATTGAAAACAAACAGGCACAGCCTTAACAGAGCTAATTTGGGATGCAGTGAATGTGACTTGACTGCACCTCAAAGCTCCAATATCATGCATATTCAAGAACGTCCCTGCCTCTATAAAAGATTAAAAATTAAATTAAACACATATTGGTTACGGATGTCGGGTCCTTGATATGATGGCCAAATGTTTTTGTGTGTGTGTGTGTGTGTGTGTGTGTGCATGGACCATGAGAGCAGACCAGCAGCAGTGCCAAAGCATTGCCTTCACACCAAGGCCCGTTCACATTCAATAGAGCTTAATGCGCTGAATGAAAAAGTACGATTCTTGTCAGTCTTTTAGGATGAAATGTAGCGGTTAATTTTTTTTTTAATTAGTCTAAAATATATCGTCAGTCTGTACCTGTACGCAGCTAGTTTGTCTGACAAGTGACACCGTTTTTTTCCTGTATTTCATTTAGTTTCCCCTGCATCAAACCTGTATCTGCAACCGCCTGTCAGGTTCTTGAATGTGTTGATTGTCCTTCAGAAAATCTGCAGCACATCATCATTAAGTGTCACGGCTCATTGTCATTAAACGGTTGCCTTCGCACTCAAAAGGAGAACTCAAAGCGTGAGTAGGAACCGTCATATATAACTCAAGTCCTAATTTGAGTATAACAAAATATAAAATGTGGGGACTTTCTGTGTGAACGGTCCTGAGTTGCATGATTTAATATGGGCCCGGATATACATTGCATAAAATAGGAGTGACAAGTAATGTAAAAAAAAAAAAGACATCAAAAGACTTGACTGCCCTATCTAACATGACTGGCCAGACTCCATCAAAAAGGCGTTTCATGTTCCCGTCTGCCTCCACATGGGCTCAGCGTGGTGCTGCTGACCACAAAGGGACTATTGATTGAGTCCAGCAGGCAATATCTTTGTGTTCCCGGCGCCCAAATGGGGCTGTGATTGCACGCTGCTTGTATTAATGGAGCTAATTAATACAAAAAAAGTTACATTTCTTGGAAGTAAAAAAACTGGCTTTTGGAGATTATTATTACATTTTTTTTAGGATGCATCAGATTTTCTTTCTGGCTGCAAGACATCTGCGACAGCAGCAAACAACCTGACCGCAGTGATGCAACAAGTGTTGAATAAAATAGTTGTTATGAGGCCAAATGGATGGCTGGTGTCAGTCGCAGCTGAGAGGACTTCGCCTGTTTTGTCAGTTTTGCTATAAACGTAAAAACCTATTCTTGTACTGCTGCATTCAGAGGCAATATATCAATACTATTTGATTATATGAAGTATTTTAAACGATGGGCAATAACACTTCAACGTGAGGACAGTCAAGGCTTTAGGGGTGTCGTACGCCAAAGCTTTGTCTGTGCAAAAAAGGGAACCTGATGGCTGCTATCAGTCACCGACATTCGATCCATCATCGGCAAGAAGAAGCTGAAAGTAACTATGCGTGTTTTTTTTTTCTCCCACGGAAAGAATGACCTGCTGGATGCGGTTGATGCGCCTCTCGTCGGTCTCGGCGATGAACAGCGTGCCCAGGTGGGACAGGGCGATGGCCTTGGCGGCCTCCAGGGTGGCGCGCACCGCCGCCCACCTCACCAGGTGGTGGTCGATGCCCGGCACCTGGCAGTGGATGGGGCGGCCCGCCACGATGCGCACCTGGAGGTTTTCCGATACCTAATATGAAAAAAAATGAATAAAAAATAAACGTTAACCATGTAGAAGTTACGTAAAAGATGAATTACAATTACATCAGAGTCAAGCAATTCTTAAAGGGAAGTGAAATTAGTGACATTGTCTTGTTGATGCAATGCATTAAACGTCACATGACAGACGCCTTGTTTTCATAAGATACACACTTCAATCATTTTGACGTTGGAGCAAAACCAGGGTGTTATTCTCTCAAAACAAGTGTTGATTGCATGTTTTTCTTTATTTTATTTTTTTTTAAATCAAGGTGATTTTTTTTCTTTTCTTTTCTTAGCCTCACTTGTTTTAAATGCACCTTAAGTGACAGCACTGCAAAAATGTGTGAAAAACAGTTATTAATTCCTTGGCTATGCACAGTGCCAATCTCTTTAATAAATAAATAAATAAATAAAAATAGCTTGAATAAGAGACAGGTTTACAATTCATTCAGTGGAAAACACGTGTTTTTGGTGTTTGTGTTCGAGACTATTTCTCTACCTGAAGGACGATGTTGTTGTCCAGGATGTAGAGGGAGTCGTCCAGCGGGTTAATGGCCAGGTCGGTCGGCCACTCCAGGCGCACCTGCAGAATGACACAGAACGAGCGTTACAGTAGCCGCATTTCTATCAAAAGGAATTAGACCAGGAGAAGAAGAAGAAGAAGACGAAGAAGAAGAAGAAAGGTGCATTGTCTATCCCCACACACACGAGTCAGTTACAGGTGATACAAATAATAGCTCCTTAATAACACAGCATTAGGCCTCCTGACCCTCCCTGCTCGTGCAAAGGTCAACGGCGGGCGGGGAGCCTTCCCCGTGTTTATTCAAGACTCGCCTCGGCACCGTCGCAAATGTCAGCCAATAACGGCGATCGCCGCGGGCTCAAATAGCTCACCCTGCCTGCCGACGCCGCGGGGGGTCAGAGACGGACCAAACCCACGCCGACGCACAGCCGGCCACAGTGTGTGTCTGTTTCTCTCTCTCACAAACGCACACAAACACTCACAAAAGTGTGAGCCGCACGGAGACGAGGCGCTGTGCGTCTTGAGGGATCAGTGAGGTGATTGATGACTCCCGAGGACGGATTGGTAAATAAATGGATCATGTTAAATTGCCACCGACATGTCCAATTATAGGCACTGTCAAATGAGAGAAAAGAGGGTTCACTCACTGAAAATCCCATTTTAAGGAGGTAGAAAGATTCATCAAGCAGGACTCAATCTGTACTTAGCCGAAGAAGACACGCATCATATCTCTCCCGCTCATGATATTGAACTTTACAGCGATGGCAGGCCATCACTTTTTACAAGTTAGGGCGAGCTGTTCCTGCTCAATTACAGTCAAACTGAAACTAAAATGAAAACTAAGAAGCCTCAAACTCAAGCATATAAATATACAGTATATTCTGATTTCCGTTATTGTTTGGAAATCTTCAGTAATTTTCAGAAAATGACACAGCGTAGAGTTAACCAGCTGGAATTGACGTTGATTGCCGGTGACTATTATTCTCTGCGATTATTTCGGGACATTCGTGTATATGAAAAGACAAGAGATGCCAGCTAACGCGAGCTAGCCGCCCTGTGCACAAGAGTGTGCAGGAGCAGCTGGTGACTCAGCGGGTGTTGAAAGAACACAAGAGAAAAGTAACGTCTGAAATAATTAGAGCTATTGTTAGAAAGAGGGGCAAACCAGCTTCCCTTTTTATCAGCGTGGGGGGGTGGTGATGGATCGGCATTCTCTAAAAAAACACCAAAAAAAAACGATGCACAAGCTGCAGCATCATTATAGATTAGATTTCCTTACATACAGAAAGTGAGACTTCAAATTCGAGGCTGTTCTTTTGCATAAATGAAAGCGGTAATGTTTGTCTAGCCGTGCAGAGGCTTCCATCAATACCGGCGTGCACGTTGGGAGTCGCAGCAGTTTGTAGGAACAAACACAGATGGAGGATGAATGCGCCGCAGAGGCCGATAACTAACACGAGTGAGGTGACAGGGGCCCCTTTAAAGACACATAAGAGCACCGCTGGGAATTCACCCTGGCTGAACGCGCATATTCACACACACACTCACTCACACACACACACACACACACATGCACGCGTGTGGGCAGAGATCCCTCCACAGAGCCGGCAGTTCATCTATAATTCAGCCTCTGCTCTAATAGGCCTGATATAAGTCAGCACTGTGATCTGAGGGCTGGCTGATCAAATCTGTGCGGTAGCTGTCTTTGGTCTTTGCTTCACTTGGTCTCTTTTTCCTCACACACACACACACACACACACACACACACACACACACACACACACACACACACACACACACACACACACACACACACACACACACACACACACACACACACACACACACACACACACACGCACACACACGCACGCACTTGCACACTCTCTTTGGAAGAGGACGGGCAATTTAGATTGACAGAATGATCACTGACTGTGTGAGATCCCCAAAAATATTATTCATCACGCTTATTGGCGGACTCAAAATGCGGCAGTCCTATATTTCCGCGGCTCTCTCCCACGCCGCGTTGTCAGCTTACCTGGCTGATGTCCATGCGTGCGTCGCAGCTTAGCGGCTGCGTCGACATCAGTCCGTTTGAGCCGATCACGGTGGAGAGCAGACCCCTCTCATTAATCTTCTGAATGGTGGTGCCGTCGACGAAGTAGACGACGCCTCTTTTATCCACCGCAATACCTGTTCGGGTGAGAGAAAGAGACAGAGAGAGAGCCAGAGTGAGCCTTTTGGAGATGACAGAGACGGGAGCGAGTAAGGGTTAGAAGAACAAAAAGAAGGGAAAAAAGGCTGAAAACGTGAAAGACAGCATGAGAGAAGAGATGGAGAGGAACGAGTAAAAGGAGCGAAGTAGAGTGGAGAGAGGAGTGGGCTTTGGAGAGGCATCCAACTCAGTTAGACATTCAGCTCAGCATGCGGCTGTCTTATCAAAGGCACTGCACCACAGAAATGTAATTATATTTCCATTCCAGAGCCCACTAAAGGGATTAGAACAATGCAACTGGAGGAAGAAGTTATTTGTCACATTAGATGGTGCGCAGGGTGCCGCAGTGAACTTTTGACATCTCAAGCGCTTGCGCGTGTGAAATGCGAAATGTGCGTCGGCCAAAAATCCAACGAACGCGAGCACGTGCATGGATATCTGCATTTGTGCGGACGCCTGCACAGCACGTGTGAACGCGGGCTTCGCAGGTGTAACATATACTTGAACTCTCCTTGCAGGGGAGCTCTGCAGCAGGCAGCGGGCGGAGAGAGAGAAGTGGGAGGGAGAGGGGGGGAAGAGAGGTAAGTCCAGGTATTAAAGGTCAGGGCAGACTATGAATCATCTGTTATGGATGAGGAGCGACCTTCATCCCTGTCTCATCTCCATACAGAGAATATCCCTCCGACTCAACTTCTCAACAGCAATAATCTCCCACGAATCAACCCTCACCTCTCACATCGTATGCCGCCAATTCCCATTTGATTGCTTTCACTTAGCGTCTGCGACAGTAAGCCATAATTCAGTATTTCTACCTGCCATCTCCCATTCGTGTGGCCGTTGAGCCATTTAAAAATGCATCGTGTTTACGGTCTGTCATTAAGCTGCGTCAAGTTTATGTATATATATGAATATATCCCTTTATCTTGAGCGTGCCTCAAAGGATAATTGAGACAAAGCCTTCTTATATATAACCTCAATATATCAAAACTAACCTCATGAACTAAATGGTGCAATACAATATGCAACATAAGAAACCATAAAAAACAATCTCATACCAAGTGGCATTGTAAAAATATATTAAAATAATAGGGCAACAACTCACTGTTATTTTCATAACCAATTCATCCGTTTATTCTTCTTCCTATCATTCCATTATGCGTATTATAAATCTATACTTTAGTTAATGTTGCAGACATGGAGCAGCGTCATGTTTCTGGCCACGTGATGAATGAGAGAGAAACTTTCGGTTTAATTTTTTGGTTCTGCTTTGGTCGCTACCAGTTCCTGAGGGAAAGATCTCTCCTTTTAGCTGCTAAAAGCTCCGCTGTTCTCACCAGGAAGTCTCGCAGACTGCATTAAGGTGGGTTCATCAGAGTGTTTTCACTGAAAACTGCAGCCTACTGCGTGCGTGTGTTTGGAAAGCAAGGTTGATGAGCGCTGTGAGGGTGAAGAGAAACAATAAAGCGGTGCACTTATGAAAGCAGAAACAATATGATGGATGAAAGACGCTCAAACACATCAAAAGAGCTGAGGGGCTGAACTGCGGAATTGGGCTGATGCTTCCCTGCGCGTTTACCCCTACTTGTGACCCATAAGACATTGGTTCTTTGTGAAAATATTAATTAGTACGGCTTTAGAACACCAGAATATAGTGTGTGGGGTGGGGGGAAATTTCCCTTCAGAATTTCCTGAAGCACAAGGCGATTATCATTTAATTATATTTTACTTTAATTACTACTTTGTTGAATCAACAGAGGAAAGCGTCGGAGAAGCTCGACCAGTATGTTTGGTGTTTTCTAGAAAAGAGGCGTCTGACCATGCGTGAGAGCCAGCAAACCGTGAACAAACCCGGACAAAGGCGCGACACCATCACTATGCATCACGTCTCCACCTCCTCCCTCATTCAGTCATCTCTTTTTAGTCTGGCTCTTCCGGGTCTTTCTCCCTTCAAACTCGGGTCCTACTGGATTATGTGGGGGGGGGGGGATGTGCCTCTTACTCACACTTCCTGCAAGCACACAGGGCACCGCCACCACCGCAGCTAAAGTCTCAAACGTCCTCAAACAGAGCAACCCTGGACCGACCCTGCGAGTCATAAATCGTGCAGGTGGAGTGGAGGTGGGCGGGGGGAGGAGGGCCAGGGTCAGAGTGTTTCCTCCAGAGGCCAGAAGGTGAACTGCAGAGCTCTCCCTCCTGGCCCCTTCATCATCCCTGTGACACAGACAGATTACACCACCCACACGGCCTCGCCTCACCCTCCCACCCCCGCGACACCTTTCCTCCCCTCTTCCAGCTTCCCCTCGCTCTCCGCCCTCCCTAACTTGATCTTCTTCTGCTCTCTTTTTTTGCTTCCTCTTCCCTCCCTGTTTTTTTTTCTTTTCTGTTTCCCCTCTATTGTCCTTTGCTTTGTTTTTGTTTCTTCGCTCCCTCCATCTGGCCCTGAATGTTATAAGTGCTAATCAAATCAGGGGCCCTTGACCCTTAAATAATGTCTGGGCTCTGTTTTCCACTGTTCAGCCTGCTCTTTATTTCTTCCTCGCGGTCCTCTCTGCCTTTCCATTTCTCCCCCTGTCACCCGGCATTACGCGGGAGTGACACCTCAACCCACAGCGCAGTCTCAGCCCACTTAGATCTAAAAGTTGGCACATTCCACCTGCTCCAACGCCGGCCTCGGATCCTCACAACTTTCCTTTCACTTTTCCATCCATTCCTCCTCCTGGCGCCCTGAACCTGTCCCTGATCTTAGAGCTCATAAATCCTGCACAAGGACATGACGCGGCAGCCGGGACTCTCTCTCAATACTGATTTCTGTTCTCTCCCTCTCCATACCACCCTGGATATTACGCTTTCTTCTCGTCTCCCCTTTGGTTCTATTGACTTCCATCCTAAATTCTCTCTATTCTCCCTTTCATGCCTTTGTCTTTAGTTTTATTTTCCTCAGTATGCACGCTCAGGATCTGCATGTCTTGCGTTCTCACGCGCGCGGCGTCTAAATAGCTGCCGTTCCATCGTCAACAACAAACACAGGACTGACTTATTCATCCTCACACAAGCGCAACAATGAAGAACGATTGCTATTATGGCTTGGCATTGGCGGAAAGGATTTACGCCAGTTGATGTGTTGCTTAAGAGTATTTCGCCATGCTTATTGAAAAGGCTGCAGATTAGTCCACATTCTCCTTGTCAGGGGCTGGATTTCCTGCTACTTTGGGTAAAGCCATACGCTGCGTTCAGGGAATTTACGGCCCCTCCGTACAGCCGCCGGATACTCGCAAGACATCAAAAGATTTACCGCGTCTCCCTAGGTGGACCTGGCACTCCGATGCTCATGTTTAGAAGCTGGCAGACGCACCGGTGGAGAAATAATTGAGATAAATCTCAACTTGAGAGAGGGAGAGATGCACATTTGGCTGGATTTTATCATCAAAAGAAGAGTGAATTAGATGCGAGTTTGGATTGACCTTGGATAAAAAAAAAAAAGGAAAGGAGAGAGAGGAGAGGGGCGGAGAGGAGGATGATGAAGTGACGCTATTCAGAGTCGTCTCAGATTTAGGGAGAAAAATGACGTCCAAAGACGAAGAGACAGACGGCAGCGAAGGCGCTGTGAAAGAAGCGAGAGGTGGCTAAGAGACAAAAGGGACATGATGAGGAATTGCTCCAATTAACCATTACAAGCCCATCACTCTCAATCAAAGAATCTCTTCGTTCTCTGTCCTTGTCAAAATAATACCAGTTATAGCAGCCTCCCCGTGGCATTTCAATACAATCCAATCTGATTAATGCCTTGGAGATGGGTCTTAGAGAGTATAAGTGTTGATTACAGCTGTTTGACGAGGAGCCGCCACCGGGAATTTCTCCGCCTCCCCTCGAGTAGACAGCAAAGCAAAGGTGAGGAAATTTGCGAGGTGAGTAATGAGATAACGACTAATTATGACTAAAGTTGTAGATTATGTCCCTTCTTTTGCAATCATAGACCGCCCTGTTGAAATACAGAAACATCAGGATGTGGTGTGTGTTTGTGCGCACACTGACTGCTAACACCTGAGCCCTTGAGAGTGCAGGAAGTCAGACTGCTGCTGTTGTTCAAGTTTCCCTACTACAGTACTTTCAACCTTCAAATGTTTGACAGCAAAGCCGCCTCTGTGGATCAAAGCAGGAGGAATTGTAAAATTGTATGAAAAAACAAACACATCAGTGTCTGTCAACCAGGGAAACAACCAGCGAAGTGCAAAATAAGCACAAATTCTGCAAAGGGAAACCTTCTTATAGGATCTATTTATGGAGGAGAAAGCCTAATGTGGCATGTATGGAAGTTACATTTATATCTGAAGACCTTCAGACAGCCGGGCGTGAGCCGCACACACACACAAACACACACACACACACGTATCCACACGCACGCATACACATGCATATTGCCAGCAGCTTGAGGACTCAGTCCTTTATTCTGCCCTCACATATCCCCAGGCCCAGTGGGTGTTAATGATAAGGACTGACATATTATTACAGCATCTAAATGACGCTGGCTGTAGCTGATTATATCCCACGGCGCCTCTGTTCACAGCAACCGTGTGTGACTGACAACTGAACGCAGACAGACGGACAGTTTCATCTGCACAAGTGGCCCAAAAGACAAACAAGTCCATACAATGATCCTTAAGCTACTAACAGATTTTACATACTGTTTCTAGCGAAATATTACAAGCGTACGTTCCACAAAGACAATTATAGGGAATAAAGTCACCTGAAATTAACTGGGAGAAAAAGCCCCGGAGGGTTCACAAACTGCTGCAGGACACATGATGGCCGCTTGCATGCACGCCTGTGGGTATACGGCGAGTGTGCAAGCGTTGTCGACATGTGCAAGCACCCGTTGCGGCCCGCGCGTGTGTGTGTGTGAATGCGGTGAAGTCGCGAGGCAAAAAAGATAAGGCACGGCAGTTAATCACATTGTGCGCATATGCAAATATAGAGCGGATAAATCAGAGCGTCTGCAGATGAGAAATTCACACTCCCACACACACACGCTCACACACCTTTCTTGAAGACTATGAGGTGAGGTTGCTCATGTGCACGAGAGCAGGGAGGGAGGGGGCCATGCGTGCACCATACTGATGTTGTGCCTGCACGTGCTTGACTGCAGGACTCTGTGTTCTGACACCTGCATTAAAAAACGACGACACAAGCGTCGCACAGCTGGGATTCTGTACACGCGGCATCAAACACGGCGCTCTGTGAACTGTGACGCGCGCGTCTCTGCGCCGCAACACAAGTGCTGTTTACAGCCGGCTCTTACTTTCCCCAATTAAACACTTATCATCAATCAATACACGATAGCGCCCTAAACAGGGGCCGGCGTGTGTTTTCTGCTGGATCTTTGGTAAGCAGTAATAATTCATGCTTATTGTAATTAATTATTCATTAAAGCCCCACAGAACAGTCAGTGGATTAGTAATTAAGTCTAAATCAGACACTGTGGCTCATCTAATTATCAACCACTATAAGTTTGTTAACATATTAACCCGTATTAATTAATTATTGATAGCTGCCTTTTTTTGTTTTTTTTTTGCTGGAAGTTCTTAACTCCACAACATTGAGAGCATGCACAAAACTGTTAAAGTGATTTTGCAATAGTTGCATGCACATTTCTTTGCAGCTTTTATTTTATTTTGTGTGTGTGGGGGAGGTGTGGGGGGACGGAATGGGGGGTGTAAATATGCAACTTGGCAGTAATTGCCTTGTTTGATAGCAAAAGAGAGATCCAAAGCAATCACAGAGGCAACACACAAACTCAATTATAAAAGCAATTGAAATGCTTTGGACTAGAAAGCTGCGTGAAAGGCTGAGGGGTTTGGATCAGTGCGGAGCGTCTGCAGATTACGTCGCACTGTTTAGAACATCAAACAAACACAAGGAGGTCTATCAATAGAGGCTCTTTTACCAAACGCGCCATCGCAACAACAACAAGCCAGCGCGACAACAACAAGCCAGCGCGGCTCTGCGGTGCTAGCAAGAGGAAATGGGATCAGATGAGGGGGCGGGACATGTTTTAACCACAGGAAAAGGATTTAAAAAAAAAAAAACGAATGGAAACTACTGTAGACCGCAAATCTACAGTAGCTTTCTATGTGCAGCTTCCACTCCAACAAAGTTGCCCGCACGCAGAACAGAGACATCACAGCGACTGAGCCAGAGGCCGCTCCAGCACAGTCTTTATCACAGACCATTTTTCAGCAGCCATTTTTCACATTTTTCTTGCATGTCTTCCAAAAGAATTGTGCGAGCGCTCCCTCGGAGGGAGGTCTGGCCACTGGTCTCTCTCGGAGCGCTGCAGGTGATAATGGTACCCAGGTGCAAACATTTACCAGCTCTGTTTTTTTCTCCATCCCCGTCACAGCGGCGGCGTAGCGCGCGCACGCACGCACGCACGCACGCACGCTCCTGTGTCGGGCATTCTTCTCGGGTAAATGCAATTTATTCCTGCGCAGTGGCAAGGCTCCGCTCCTTCTGACAAGCTTGCCAGGTCTCCCAGTGGCGGTTGACAGGCCGGCTTGCCGGCGACGGCCATCTCCCCCAGTTAAAGTGACACGCGTGTCACATTTGCCATGATCGCGCCAACCTGACGTACCTTCAACAAGTCCCTCATAACTAACTCTCCGCGCCTTTTCCCGGGAAAAGCAGATTAGGGCCAAGGACCCAGAGGATGTCAATCAAAAAAGATATGTATAAAAAAATAAAAAATGCAAAAGCAGACTGACTCGCACAAGCGTTGCACCTTTGATGCACAGGCTCAGCCTTTGGCCTTGAGCCCGCATCTCTTATTGACTCAGGGCTTCATTACACACACAGTGAGCTTCAGTAATCTCTCTGAAGCCACCGTACACACTCAGACTACAAACGAGGTGGCTGTCAGTCTGCATAGTGTTCTACCTCCTACATTACTTGAATAGCAGGCATTTTACAGGTAGAGCCTCGTTTTAAGTCAGCATAAATTGGCCTCTACTAAGCCCATTGACTATATTTTCTTTGGTCCTTGGCAAATCTTGGCAGAGGGCTGACTATTTCCCTCCAGAATATCTATGATTCCTCCTCTCGCCCAAGGTGATTAGGACGCAGACCAGCTACTTTCTGAGATGGATCCTTGTTTTTCAAAGCAGCCTGAGATGCGTCTTATCCTTTTATCTTGTGGACAATCCAGCCACATGACATTGCATGACATTGGGCTCAAGGCAATGGTCCATTTAACACTGCCACCAGCCTGTCAACTCATGTTTAAATGCATCACCAAACTTTTTCTTGCCTGAGTTCTTCTTGTTTCTGATCAATGTCAACCTATGCATTTACCTGTCGTATCGAGGAAAAATAAAATAAAATGTGCTTCTACTGCTTAATTAAAAGCAATCATCTTAACCATATGCACGGGTGGATACATTGAGATGCCTCCGTGTCACTTTATGAACAGATTGTTGGTGCTGCAAAACATCTGGGTACATTTTTGAGTTAGCGTAAGCAGCGAAGATGCGGCAGCAGTAAGTAAACTGTTTCTCCAAATTGTTTCATCCAATTACAGTGACCGTTTCAGAGTACTTTCATAGTTACCGATGATGGGTTTCACCAATTTGCCAATTGCCAACCTCAGGCCAAAGCTGAGATATTATGTCGGACAGCAATGCACTCGCATATCGCAAACTTATATCCAATGTTTCTGGCGGACGATAGAGAAACCCAATGGGTGAAATTTGATCAATTTGAGCCGGTAAAATCAGCCACTTGTTGACAGCTGAGTCCTCATTCTGTTTGGAAGGAGATGTCTTCTCGTATTCGGCCCATGTCTACGTTTCCTGACAAGTAACCTCTTGTGGTACTGCAAATAATGACTATACAGAAGTAGTGTGACCTTGGTATAGTGCAGAATAAAACTTCATTACCAGGAGCCTTGGTCACACATTCAATAGAGCAACAGCAGTTTATTTTCCCGTAGAGAGAGTAGCCTTGTTTTTGTTTTTTTAACCTTGTTTTACACGCAAAGTTCAACTAAATTCACAAATGCGCTTTAAGCTAAGATAACAACCATTTTGCCGTATGAAAGAACAGTTTAAATGTTGGACTCGGTGGTTCTTAAATTCTTGCCACATCATCTCGCAGGGGACGAAGTTCCTGCATAAAATCATAAACGCTGTTGTGAATCCCAACAAAAAAGTGAGTGTGAATGTGAGATAGTCGTAACATAACAGACTGTGTGTGTGTGTGTGTGTGGCGAGTCTGACCGTCAGCTCTGAGTGACACACAGAGAGAAGACTAAAGGATAAATGGTGGATTGTACAGGTCGATGTGAAAAACAAAACAAATCAATAATTTTGTAGCCTTCAAACACGGTGTGAATCACAATATGAAATGCCATTTTACAAACCTCACGTTGTATAACTTTACGTGACGACGGTGCTCAAAAACGAACTGTAAGGCGCTAAACGACTTTCTTTTTAATATTTAAATAGCTAACATACAGTGGCTGAAGTAAAAAAAAATAAGTAAAAAAGTATTAGCACCAACATATGCTGAAAGAAAGCAACCAAAAGTAACAGTAGCTCTTTTGTAAAACAGAAATATACACATATATGTATAATATTATTGGATTATGCAACTCTTTTCATCACTTTAGTGTTGTAGCTAGTAAAGGTGGAGCTCATTTTCTAGCTAGTAAAGGTGGAGCTCAAGTGTGGGATGCTGCTAGTATGACAAAAAAAATTCTCCTTGGAGATTAATGAGGTACTTTTCATTCATTCATTCATTCATTTCATTACTGTGTGTACTTCTGAGTAGTTTAATCTACAACAAAGGCATCATAGTTTAGGACATTAAACGTAAATAAGATGCCAGACTGCATAAACTAGCATCAACATAGAGCTAAATCTCCAAGGCCCCTGCCTCCTCACTGTGTATGCTATGCATTATTGACTGCAACTGATTTACTCATGTGTAACAAGGAAATACAGTTGAACAGGCTTATCGGTTTAACAGTGTTGACCCAATATTTTTGAGATTCTTGCAGTTCTGTTGGGAACACTTACATCACATCCTGCCGACTGCTCGGCTGTGACAAAGTCAGCGGTAAAAACACCAACAGGACATCGGCCATGTCTCTGCAATTCTTTCCCCAATCATGTGAAAATTGCTCACCGGCTGGACAAGCCCTGGACGAACGCGTGTGCTGTGTGTGGTGTGCGGTGTGCTTTGCTTGATGGCCTTTTACTTGGCCCTCCGGATCAGCCACTGGCAGCTATATTCTCGGCATTCGTTTTTTTTCGGGGCAAGGAATAAAAAAAAAGAAGCAGTCCCTGGCAGAACTTCTCAATGTGGCTGCTCAGCGATGCATGCGTGTTGCACAAACCGTTGCCGATCTTCTAATTATCATGGACGCTGCAGTGAGACAAACAAGCTGTGGTAGAAATAGCATGACCCAATGGCGCCTCTCTCCCTCTAATTTGCATTATCATAGAGTATGCTGCTGTTTGCCTTGCTGTGTGATTTATTCATGTGTGTATCATTAATGCAGGGATGTCCGGGGGCAAAGACAAAAGCTCGGTCAATGCGAAATGAAACAGGAGCGGGCTGTTAAAAATTGCACACACATAATGCACACAGCGAATCTTGAAGCTAACAAAACTCAGCGTGACTTATCGGATGCCCTTGTTTTTTGCGAAGTCTGTTTTAAACCAACAGGAACAATGATAGTTGACCCTCTGAGAGGGACGGCCGCCAGAGGGCCAGTTTTAATATGCAGATGAGGATGGGACCACAGCACGCTGCAGGATTGAGATGAAAAACACTGGCTTCTCTCACTCGTTTTTCTTTATATATTTCATATTATTTCATTTTAGTATTCTCCGTTGTGCTCACTTTCTCTCCTCACTCGATCTCGGAGCTCCCCCTCTTTTCTCGATCAATTCAATCCACCCCTCCCCCTCTTCTCTCTCCTACTCACTCCATTGCGTGAGATGCAACAATCACTCTGCACTAAACGCTATGGGAGCCAGAGGTAAAATAACAATGGCATATTCATTCCAAAGTTAAAACACAGAGCAGCTGGCGAAAAAGAAAAAAGAAAAAGGGCTGCGCAGCCCGAGGAGATCTTCTAACTTCACTGCCGCAGCCAGCCAATACAGTTTGTGGGAAGTGGCAGAATTCAGAGAAGGGGAAATGCGGCGGCTGCAGCAGTGACGAGGGCTCTGCGATGGCGGGACGCCGCCACTCATACGACTCCGCTGCTTGAGTGTAGAAGCAGGGGGAGAATGGTGTTTGTCGAGGTAATGTTTTTTTTTTTTTCAGAGTGCGGGCTCGCTGACAGCATCGAAATGCTTGATTCGCACTGATGAAAGGGATCGAGAAACGCTTCCGTGCACACGGCGGCGTTCGCAGCCATTTCTGTAAACGACACCGGAGCCCCGAATGTGCGAAGATATTCGTTCGTTTAAGCTGCTTATATGTCAAACCACCGGCCAAAACAGATACTGTACAGCAGGAAGCCTGGCGTGCAGCGGGCGGAGGGTTGGCGGCCAAGGCATGGGATGTGCCGAGTGAAGCGTATTCACCCCTGGCTGTGGCTACTTTCTTCTTTTTTTTATAAACTCCCTCACCGCTCAACATGCTAATAACCGCGACCGGTTTAAAGCCTGCTGCTTCATCCGGCCCCCGTTATCTCGACTCTGATGGCGTGCCTCGCAGCTGTGGCGAGACGGGGACAAATGTGTTGTGTCTTTGTCTGTGTGGGGAATAGAGCGACACGACGAGAGGCAGAAAGAGAGAGGAAAGGCGAGGGGTGAGAGAGAGAGAAAGAGAGAGAGGGACAGAGAGAGAGAAAGAGGGAAAAAGGTAGAGAGAGGCCGATGGGGCAAGAGGGAGAAATGTGGTGGCAGCATGTCAGCCTCTGATAAGGGCATTAGGCTGCCCCCTGTGGGTCGGAGTGAGAGACTGCCACTGCAAGCACTCACACTGCCATAACACACAACACACACACTCCTCTCTGTGGATATCAGCTTTGCTGTCTGGGACCAGTCAACAAATAACAGATAAGACCTGCACAAGGCAAACAACAACCAAACTCCCAATCACTGGAGTCACTCTCTGAACTCTTCCGTCCAAATACATACACACGAAACGCAGACGGCTCATATTTACATACACACAACAATTATTTATCAAATGTTTGTGTAAAAAAAAAAAGAAAAAGGAAAAAAGTAGCCCTTCATGTTGCGAACAGAAGGCGTCCAGAGATGCGAGCCAAGGCTGTAGGGTCCTGCGGGGCCGACGCCTCTTTCATGTCAGACATGGGATCCATCCTAAATGGAGCGAGGCCCTTTTATTTACCGAGCTAATTGACTGCAGTAGTGCATGTGGAGCCAAGTCTAAACAATGCACCAGATCTTGTATTCATAAGTGAGTGTTTGAAGGACACGAGATAATCCCCGCAGTTTACGCTACAGAGACGATAAACTTGGAACCGACGGACGCGACGCTCGACATTGTTGGCAAAATGAGAAAAAAATATGGATTACTGATGTCGCAACCGTCCGCCATGTTGTAATAACGTTACGTAATCACGGCGCCGTGTCAACACCGGGGCACGGGGCATGATTCATAGCGGAGGGAAGGAAGAAAGGAAAGGAAAAAGGAGAAGATACAAGGAGGGAGTGGAGAGGAAAAAAAAGAAGAAGGAAGGCTCTAATTTGGATTGAGGAGCTCACCAGAGGATGCGAGACAAGATCAATGCCGGAGAATCACAGAGCCGCAGCTTCCAAAAAGAAAAAAAAAAAAGAAGTGAAAAGTAACGGACAGATTTCTCTGTGAAGTCTACCACTCATTACCATCGGTAAGAGGGAGGATGAGTGTGGGCTGTGGCAGATGGATGACAGGGAACCAGGGGGCTCCAGGCAGAAATCTCCAGAGCCTTTATAGGAGCTGGTTAGTCGGAGCACAATGGCCACGGAGCCTGTGAAGTGCGGCGAGTCAAAGAGTATAAAATACCTGACCGTGTGTGAAGAGGGGGGAGTCTTGGGACAGAATATTCTATTACTGTACAAAGGCGGAGATGCAGCGTGTTCTCAGGTAAAAGGGGCACGTACGCTGAGAATAACAGTCCTCAGATCATCTGTCAGATTGCGGCAAAGAAATCAGCTCCAATCTTGTTTGTCTCTCATCATCCTCTTTTGCTTTTTCATCATCCTTTTCCCTCTTCTATCCGTATGAAACCTCGGGAAGTTGGGGGTAATAAAAAGTTCTGTCTATCGAATTTGGAGCCGCTTTTGTATCAGTGAACCCGGCGGCGTTTGATGAATTCAGACGCTCCCGGTGCGCCACGTTTGTTTTTTTTAGCCGTGCGCGGTAATCGACCGGCAGGCCTCGTCTGAGCCTCCGCGACGTCAGATTGCATCGCGCGCACACGCTGAGTGTGACTGACAGGAGACGGCCGTGCAGGACTGTGGGCGTAGCCTGAGTGACAGGCCCGCGGCCAAATCTCCTGTTGCGACCTGGGGGACTGAGAGGTAGACCAGGTGTGTGGGAGTGATTGGTGAGGGCAGGGAACAGATTATTTTCTCATCCAGGCTGCACATATTTAAAAAAAAAGAAAAAGAAAAGCACATGCTTTTTGTGCAGAGGCAGCCCACACAAGCCCACAAGACTACATGAGGAAGCACACAGATGAGACGCAGCATAATGTTCGGACATGTAAAAGAATGGTTTCTGGAGAGTTCAGTGACACTTAGCAAACTATGCAGCGACCCTTTTTGTGTGTTTTCATTCAGTCTAAGTGGTGGAGAGCTAGTTAAGATTTGATGAATGAATAATTAATAATAATAACGCATTAGCCAATCGGACATCATCGCGACATTGATGAATGATAAATACTGCTGTTCCCTCCTCTTCGACCTTGTTCTCAATTCACACTCTTGTCCTTTTCTCTCTCATTCATATCCACCGTCATCATATATAGATAGATATATTATACTTACATTTATGCCTAGTGTAATCTTAATTTAATCAGTAGGATCACGACTGCTGCAAGCCGTACTCATTAGTGCAAGTTTCCCATTTATTTGTGATTTCAACCATAGCAAGTACAGCTGAACTGAAACGATGTCATATAAATTAATAACTACCGGAAATAAATAAAGCACAGCTAGATGAAACATTGCTCATCTCACTATCGAAATTGTTGCACGTTGTGTATACGCACACACACACACTTGGTGTCTACATTTGGCTCCTACAGACCAGTGCAAAGGATGGATAAAGGAACAGCTCTGTAGCCCTGGCTTCGCTGTAGGGGGACGATGCCTCACTGACGACAGGAGTCAGAAGAGACCAGAAGAAGAAAGGAACTAAAGCGGAGGTACTGTACACCAGCAGCGAAGGCGCTCTGCTGGAATCCACTCCTGTCAGCTGATAACTAAGGATGTAATGATTAACCAATTTAAAATCGACACTCGGGGCTTAATGTCTCAAATATGTGTGCATTAATTCAAATAGCTTGAACTGGGCTAAAGCTAGTAGGGAATCGGGCCTTAATCTGCAGACTGCTCTGCATTAGAAAAGCTTAATAGGACAGGCGTATTTTCATTTAAGTTTAGCGCCTACTAGTGCCATTTTCTTTTTCAAGTCAAGGGAAGCCATTTGCAGCTTACCCTATTAGTCGTGCTATTATTGTCATTTCAATGAAGAGATCATACACTTTCCTCGTTGTCATGTACAAGGGAATATATTCCTGTATTTTCCTTTCAACCATTTGTCACTGAAAACCACAGATACATTGTTCCTCTGGACTTTCCTCTGCACTGAGTTTCGTGGCTGTTAAAGCCAGGCGTGCGGGGGCGTGTGCGACTGACAGCTCCCTGTTGTCTTTTTTTGCATCTACTATGCCGAGACAAATTACTCCCTTCATGGTACGCGGAGGCCAGTGACCTCAAGTAATTACTGGTGCAACTCCATCCACCTTTGACCCCCTCGATGCCTCGTTCACGTCACGTGTGCTGGGTGGTTGTAATGGGAAATGTTCCCGTGTTTACGACTCGGCTGTGTGTGAGAGCGAACTGACAACAACCTGAGTATTGTTATTGTGTATTCATTGAATTTTGATTATTTTGATTGACAGGCACAATATGAGGAGACAATGTTTGCTCGGGTTTGCGGGCACTTCGGTATTATTATTAATACGCCAAGTCGGATATATCAAGAGCTTTCATTAAAAAGTAAAATAAATTGGACGGAGGAGACGGTGTCATGGCCGGGCTGAGGAGAGTTCATGAGTGAGTCTGCTGCAGCGTTGTTGAAAAATGCTGATATCGGCTGCACTATGTTGAAGCAAACATGGCGAGGATGCAGGCGGGGAGCCAGCAGAGTGTACTGTGTACTGCATTGACCCCGGGGCAGATTCTCTCTCCTTCAATTGAGAGTTCAGTGACATTTCTGACAAGAAATGGGGTTTCAATGTACAGCAGAAGTTGTTTTTTCCCAAGCCGAAGTCCTCAAAGCTGGTTTTTAGAAATGTTCAATCAGCTCCTTCCAGAAAGCGTGGTTCTAAAAAGTGTTTTTGGGGTCCAAAAAAGCTCGGTAAAGTGCAGCACGACCTCCTGCATGTCAAGTTTAAACACCTCAAGCTTCCTCTGAAAAGCACGCCACCGCAGACATGAGGTCACCGTGTCGTTTCCACCCTGAAGCGAGACATTATAGTCACAGTGGTGAGAAGTCATATCCGGCAGATTTTTCCTTTATTTATTTTGCGGGAACACAAATTTTGGCTTTTGCTGTTTGTTTTTTTCCTGTGTGTTATTTTCTCAGACAGAAAGGGTTAGAAGCATTGTGCAAAAAAAAAAAACGCTGCAGTGCCCTGCCTCTGCTGAGCCACCTGACATTGTTGCGGGGGGAGGGGTGGGGAGCAAATCATCAAAAGTTGCACCGACCTCTGTCAGAAAATGCGTCTCATCACGGTCGCCGCGACTCCTGAGTACATTCCACCCAGACTAGCACACAGGGAACAGGGTGCATTATGTGGCGATACATCAGACCGGCGAGTTTGGAAGCGCCGCACCGATACCCTCTCTTTTCCTGTCACGGAAACACACTCCATCCATACTGATTCGTCCGGGGCAAGTGAGATGAATTGTTCCTTTTTTTTTTTACGCCGTCACAAAGTTGCCGGAGCAAAGATATTCAGGAGGAATCTCTGCTGAACCAGACAGTGGTGTCTGATATATTTTCTCCTTCATTTCATCCTCTTACTTTACCTGCAGCATGGCCTCCGCCAGGTCACTCACACGATCTTTCATTAGCTCAGTGTCCGAAAGTAAAAGGGGGGGGTGGGGGTTGGCTTTTGTGTTTGCCTAGAGCTCTTTCTACTCGCAGTCAGGCCTTCGGTGTCCTCTCTGACCCCGTCAGTTTTTTTTAAACAATTTTTCTGGGGATAGTATTGATTAAAACGGGCACGATTGGTGTGGTCGAGCGGTTTGGTGTCGTCGCGCTTCACTGCCGCCACCACTTCACTGCCGCCACCACTTCACCGCTTTACCGCAACGAGTGCACGCGAGTCTCGTGCATCCGAGTCTCGTGCATCCCTCGGGAAAAAAAACAAACACTTGTGCATATTACAGCTTTCTTTTATCAGTGTATTGTGTATGTGTTTTTTTTCCTGACAACCACCTCGCTAACTGTGGCGACTAGAAGGCGGCTGAATAATGACGGGGCGAGCCGATGTGATAGCGACAACTGTGGAATAGCGGGGTGGGATCAGTGTCAGCTGGAAAATGTTGAGTATAAACTGCATTTCTGTACAGATCTGGACCTCATTTTTGACTTGCCGTAGCGGGAATAGAGCAGGTGCAACGTTAATAACGTTAATGATGGCCTCATTCCATTGAAGTGTCCCAGTAAGCCGGCGTGCACAACACCGGGGTCTGCAACTGGAACACCTGAATGAAGTGCCGCCATGATTACCAGTTTTAATAGTCACACCTGTGTTTTCCCTGCTGTGAGATGGCAAAGTGTCTGCTATGGAACAAAAATGATCTCGCAGTACTTTGACACAAAGGCAGACAATTTGCTTTCGCAATTAGTATTATCAATATTTTGACATAAATAATGTAATGGCCTTCGAGAATCAAAGACAATCATTAAAATTAGATAACTGAATAGTGGAAACATTAGTGTTTGAATCAATTCATATAAATGAAAGAAAATAAATGCTGATGACGGGGCACAAGCAGCATGAATTCGTCAATCCGTCCGAGCCGGTGTCAACAGCACGGGCTGCACACAGTGGGGACCTTCAAACAATTAAACATCATCGTAATGCAACGGCATATGTGAATATTCAAGAGCTCGCAGTGAAACAGCCATTTTCACAAATTAAATAACAAAGAAAGCTTTAAATGATTGTCTCTCGAGTCAAAACACAAAACAGGAATCCGTCACAACATTCATATTTGTGCAGAAAACTGATATTCTATGTCAACATATTTGCATTTTAAAAAGAGAAGAGAAAGTTAGCCCTGTAATTTAGAGGATAAATCTAATCCCACTTGAGTTTCACAGTAATTAACTTTCTTTTCTGACTAAATGGAACATTAGTTCTCAGTGCTTGTTATCTGATAATTAATAATTGGTACATAATTCAAAATGTGGGGAGTGAAAAGGATATTTCTTTAAAAAAAAAGGGAAAGAATTGAGTAGATTTCTGACTTTATAAAACAGCGAATGCCCACAGGAAGGACATTACCTGTATAGATGTGGACATTATACTGTATATATAAAATCACACACGTTGTATATAGCATTGGGAGCAACTTGGATTGATGGATGTGAAACTGATTATAAATGAACAATACTGTCAAATGAAACAAATGAAGAAAAAACAAACACTCCCGTGTGTTTGTCTTCCGGAAAATAATATTTTTTATGAGATTTTCAATCTCATAAAAATGACTGATTCTAAATGTATTGCACTCTGCAAAATGAGAAATGTGAGACTTTCTTTGAATTTTTTTTTTATGAAATCGGGAAAATATTAAGTTATTCCAAAAGTCAGAGTGATGAGCTGCTCCAATACCGAAGTATTGACCCTCAGAAAACCTCCGGCAATGTGTGCGACATATCAGAACCTGGATTAGAAATACTTCATCCACCTTCTTTAGTTATCCTCCTACCTCGGGGGTTGTTGAGCGCAGCTTCGGCGGCCTTCCTGCCCTCTCCGCAGTGGCTCTGGTCGAAAGGCAGACACTGCTCCCCGGTGCCGGCCACCACCTCCAGGTTGCGGGACGGATCTTTCGGCTGGCCGAGGTTCCTCACCCGGTACACCCGGCGGCTGCTGGTGTCGGACACGTACAGGACCTCCCCCATCGGATCCATGGCCAGGTAGTACTTATGAGCGGGGCTGGCGCTAGTGAGGTAAAGTGTTCGCAGTTAATGAGGAATTCAGCGAGAAAGCACAGACAGTTTAAATTCAACGACATACAGAGCATTTAGTTTTAGAAAATTAGTTTTTGTTCCTCCTTACTTACCCAAAGCGACACAAACAGTAAGACTAGCCTACTTTAGGAAATACAAATAATAATAATAAGCAGCATTCATGACTGGACAGCACCATCAATTGAAGAAAAAGGCATTTAGAGGCAATCAGGTCATCCTGCTAAAAAGCATTCGTGTGAGAGACTCTGGGAGTGGACTCGTTCCTGCGCTGGAACAAGACTAATGTCTTCCAATTTAAATAGTGAAAAAAAAACGGCCACATTACTAATCTCATTCTTAGGATTGAGTCTACGACTTTAAGAAGTATTCAACCAACAGTGATTGTCACTAATCCCCTATGCAGCGACGCTTTACCGAGCTAATCTCAACACATCTTTCCAAATGCTCAAACCACTGTTTGTGTGTTGTGCAGAAAACTCGCCCCACACGAGTTTTATAAATCTATTCCACATGGAATATAAACTACAGGACGAGCCTGCTCAGTGGCGAGCAGGATCGTCCTTCAATCAGAGGATCGGCGGGTTCGATCCCTGGCCCCCGCTAGCCCATGTCGATGTGTCCTTGGGCAAGACACTTAACCCTAAATTGCTCCCGTAGCTGCGCCTATGGAGTATGAATGGTTGATCCTCCTCTCATCAGTGTGTGAATAGGTGAATGACGTCATGTAGCGTTAAAACGCTTTGAGCGGTCGGAAGACTAGAAAAGCGCTATACAAGCACGGGTCCATAAAGAACACAACATACTGAATAACGATGAAAATGTTCTGTATGTCGAGGCCAACATAAAGTGATTCATTCGTTTTCAGTGGATCTATACACAGTAAAGAAAGAAAGAATAGTTGTTTTTCCTTCTATTACAATATAAATAAATAAATATATATATTCCATAATAAAACTTATTTCTTAGGCAAAGTAGCAAATAAAGGAGACAATAACTGTGAAGTCTGAAGTAATTGTGGTGTGAACGCTGTGCGATGACAAGCTGATGCCACACTGCATTGCTGGCTTTAACAGTTGAATAATACCAATAATGTATGAAAAAGCCATTCACACTTACTACAGCGAAGGAGTATACTTTTAATACGAGGCGGGCTATTTCATTCTCTATTTAAACAAAGACATTGAGGAGACTTCATGTCAGAGCAGGTCAGGGTTTAGTGCTTCCCTATAGTATCAGTATAAAAGCCGCAGTGTGCAGGAAGCTATGGTTACTTACAATATTGGCAAGAAGATTGTATTTATTTGTTTGAGACAGCCAAGATTTCAAAGTGCTTGGCACATGTTCGTCAGGATGAATGTGCACCGCATGTCAGGAAGGATAAGGACCTTTATGTGTGGAGCTGATACGGTGGAGAACAGCGTAATTTATGCATTCATAAAGAAAAAACAATAAAAAAACAAATACCATACTTCTCTGATTTGATATCGCTGTTGCGCATATTGAGAAGAGGCTGTGTTTTTTGATTTTCATGGGTTCTATATTAACAGTGATCGTTGTGAAACGTTGTCTTTATTGGTTCATTTTTTTAATCTTTTACTACTATTGCGCACGGTCCAGAATAGTAATAAGCACGAGTAAACTGAGAGAGCGAGAGGAAAACAAGGGGAGACAATAACAGGGAGGAAAGGGATAACATGCAACAAAAGGTCCGGGCACCAAATTAAACCCGCAACATTCATCCGGCTAAATTTGGCCCGAGCCGAGTGAGCCGACGCGAACGCGTTAACGGTCTTTTCTTCTAGCTGTAATTGTCAGTTTATGAGAGGTGAGAGTGGACAAAAAAACAGGAAGTTCGTCCATCGTCAGACTCAACAATACAACAAAAAAAACATAGTACGGTGGTATGTAGTTCTCATATTGTAACATTTAAGCCTCGGGCTTTAGAAAGTACACCGTGAACACTGACTTTATTTACCCCCATGTCAGCGGTGAGCTGCACGCCGTACTGCGCGTAGGAAGAGTGCCCACACTCGGCTCGCTTCCGTTATGTACATTATTATATATAGTTCATTCATTACAGTAAAACACTTTTTGATATTGTCTGGGTATTGTTGAGACTCGAACACAGAGAAATAAATGCGAGGGTGAAATCAGAACTAATCGATATCAAAGCAAATACTTTATGAAGTGAAATACGATGTCAGTTGTTCGGGTCAAAGGCCTTTCTGCCAATTAAAACCAGAAGATACACTGTTAGTGTGTTCTTTTTTCTATTCTTTCTCAATTTAAAAAAGGGACATTATATATATGTCGAGCAAAATAGCGAGAGTTACGAATGAAACTACGGTTACAAAATATCCTGAATGATGGCCAAAGGTAGTGCTTAACACTCGATGACGAAGAACGGTCATTCAGGATGAAATAAAACTCTTACATCATGCCATGATAGGTCATGTTTTTGGGAAACTTTCTTCTTTATGTTTGCTCTGGACACTGTGAGGCTATTCCGGCTATTCCGGCTATTCCAGCCTGAACTTTCTCCAAACCCAGACAAAAAAAAACAACCAAAGAAACACAGCAGCATAGGCAAGGTTTCTGTCAGTCATCTAGTCCGTTAAGTGCATAACTGTTTACAGAGCTCTGCACTGAACTGCACATATATAATTTAAACTTGATCCTGAGAGAGTTCCCTCAGAGTTTCAAAGTGTGCCACTGCTCTGTGCATTTTTTTTACATTTGTTGGGCCTCTCGGAGCTAGCGCGGGCGTTGCGCGGCACATATGGACGATAACAAATCACCTCGCCTGTCTTTTTTTCTCAGATTAGATGCGCACGGCTCCGAGTACATTTATCCAGTGGAAGGGAAATAAACAACTACAACAACCAAAGAAAAAAAACAATCCCTCCACACGAAATAACAAAATGAAATGGATAAAAGTTGATAGACATTGTGATCTCGCTGTTCCCGACTTCTGTCTGCGTGAATCGACCGTCTGGGCTCTCAGATAATATTGTCGAGGACCTCCTCCCCTATTTGCTTCACTCCTCGCTCAAACTCTTTGACGGGGGGGGGGGGGGAGGGAGATAGACAATGTTTTTACGGTGAGTACATCCCATATTGTCTCCCCTCGGAGAACACCTTGTTTCGAAGCCTCGTCGGCTGATAGGCACTTTGCCGGGAAGAAATGCGGAGTGAAAAAGCTTTGAAAGTCGAATACGGATGAATAATTAATGCATTTGACTTGGGAGAACAATAGTATGGAATAAAAGAGAAACATTAACATGCTTCTAACGGTAAAAAGCTGGTGCGGAGGAGGAAAACAGGAGGATACAGGAGCTGAAGGAGAAGCCTCCAGGGTGAGGAAAGGGTATCCAAAGTGCCTTCAGAAGAAAGCCGTTGCTATATGCTTACACCTGTGCTTCCTAATATAACATAATCCGATGTTCCCCCTGCAGCTTTGCGGGATTAACCGTGCCCCTTTATTGACGCCAGCTGTCATGTCCCAGGTGTGTTTCTATGAATTGATTGTATAAAAGTTGATGCAACAGTAGACGTGACAATATTTTTGTTCATACTGTCGATACTTTGGTCGCGTTGAGTATTTTAAACTAACAATTTCTAATGTTTATCCATCTATTTTAATGGTCTGCCAGCTGTTTCCACTTTTTCTAGCATGCTAACTAGTTTTATTCACTCTCAAGGAGATCTCTTTCTCTATGGTTTGTCCTCTCGTCTCGTATATCCGCTTTCGGGACCTAAAACTATGATTGCGTAATCAGAGTTTTAGGTCACGAAAACGAACATGTAAAAAAAACAAACGCTTTTTTTGGCGCGGATTACCAATAATAACGCATGTAAAACAAAGCCTTCTAGGAAAACAAAAAAGACATTTTAAAAGATATATCTGTATAGGTGTAGATAGGGTCTATATATACGTTTTTTATACTCCATTTCATCTAATCAAATGAGCTTCTACACAATCTTTGCCCCCGAGCATCTGTTGAAGTACCAACTGAGGTACGAGTACCACCGGTTGGGAAGAAATTCATCACGATTTATGCATCACAGGCGCAGTTTACAGTTTCCCACTTGCAGACAGGCGTACACACCCACAAGTACAGTACCAACCATAAACACACAATAACGGGTTATCCCTTTTTGCATGCTTGGAAACTTTGGCATGCTGGAGATACGGCATCTCGGATAAGCTCTCTCTGTCTCTTATACAAAAACACCCACAAGCACACACAAACACACACGCAATTGGCTTGATTTAAACCTTGATAACGGCACACGCGCACACCGAAACATCTGTCTAATCTTCTGTCGAACATGGCGTACGGATTTTGGACGGCCATAGAGACGCGGAGGCCGGGGACGCTGTCGAGGCCGCGCAAGGCCTCGGGCTTTTAGCCGTGGCTCAGGGAGCGAATGAGCCGCTGCTAGCGCTCCAAACAGATTCCCGGTAATCCCCCAAAAAAAACATGAAATCCTTGACATTTTTTCGGCAGATTTCCAATACACAAATTTAATATCGCCTCGTGAACTATAAATGGGTATTTGATAGATCTGACTGCAACCTGAGTTTATGCAGCTTTTTTTTCTTTTTTCTGTGTGGTCCGTTTGTGGAAAGGGAGGGAAAGTCAGGTCAAGGCAATTACGCAATGTGCAGCACAACAAAGCAAGACGAAGGGCTGTGGGGGATTTTTGCAACATGTCCTACTCTTGACACGTGTAATTTCTGTGCATGTGTGTGGGAACATAAAAAGGAGGTGTTAATCACTAGTTCTCACCTGTGTCGGGTGTCCCGGTTCCTGATAATAAGCCATAACGGAGTGTTTAAAAAGGAGAAAAGAGAAGGTAAAAAAAACAATCATTTATGATGCTAACGAGAGTCACTCAGAATTTCATAGGCTACAATGAGTCAATTTTCCCCTCATAAAATGGGATTAAGGTTGATTTAGAAAGGCTGTATTGTTTCACATTAAATATTTACCTAAACAGGAAGCTTTTTACCATTTCCTCCCAAAGGACAGGGAAGTATCAAATACAGACACTGTGAAACCTTCGTCTGAACCAGAAATATTAGTCAAGAGATACAATAATAACAGAGAAAGAGAGAGTAAAGTTACATAAGGAGAACACTTTACAGGACAAATGACTGTGCAATCCCATCGAGATTCTACGCTTGAGAAAATACAGAAATAGAGAATGTAGCGCCTGCAGCACAGTAGGAGATATCGTCATAATCCACGGCAGAAGGGAAAAAAAATATCTTTGTTTCACAGCAGAGACTTTCACATCTTTAAGAGGTAGATTAGAGCTGTGATGTCTGAATCTCGCGCACTCTGCTTTTGCATGAAGACAACCTTCAGAACGTATTCCGTTGAGATCAAACAGATCAGAACCGCAGATGTCAAACCAAAGCTAATGCCATACTAACCCACATCCGCCGAGCTAATTCGGTTCTAATTGTGCCTGACTCAATGCGATGCTCCAAAAAAATCCCCACGCCGCTCGCTACCCACTGTGGGAGATATCCCTTTCCAGATCGAGTTTACGCTCGTCACACGCGTACGCGAACGAGAACCGGGCCTCTCACTTGAGCTCCAGTATGGTTCTGGTGTATCCGTCGGGGTGGACCCTGCGGATGAAGTTGAAGTCCCCCACGTAGAGGGAGCCGTCTGGGCCGCTGGCCAGCGCCACGGGGGCGAACAGCATCATGTCCCGGGCGGCGCCGCTGCAGCTCGGACCGCAGGGGACGCTCCGGTAGAAGCCGTTCCCCATCACGGTGCTGATGACAGGAGGCTGCTGGGACAAGAAGACGTTCTCTCCGTTTCCCTTGTGAAGGATTCCTGGGAAAGGGGGAGGAAGGAATGCGATGAATACCTTAAAAAAAAAAAAGGCCCCGACGACACATTTCTATCGGCTCCTCGCTGCGGGTGATGGGCTCCTGCAGGAGCGCAATATTTAATGCTGAAGTTTTGAACCGTTTTGGCTATTTCACATGACAGATTTTCTGTTTTTTAAGTGGGTTTGGAGTCATTTGGAAAACGGTGTCACTTGCTTCTCTGCGCCCGAGCTGTGAACAAATATTCTAAAAATGTATTAAATATTCGAATAGTAAAAAAACCAAAGAAAAAACAACCGCCAGCACTACTGCGACTATCTGCCTCGCACGCACTGACTGTACCGCACGACGCTGGACTCCGACTACGTCCCTTTCATTAACGGAAGATAAATTGTTACGTTTTTTTTACCCAGAATCCCCCTGGAAGCGAGACGTGAGCTGCACGTGAGCGCTCTGTGATCCGATTCCACACACGGACTCCGTCTCCGCTAAACGTCTCTGCCCATTTGTCAGCAACGGCTCCTGTTGAGCCGCGTGGACAGCAGCTCTCTAACCTCCGCCCGGCTGACTGACAGCAGACGTTTACTGAACTGAAATAGTTTCCATGTCGGCTCCATGGGGAGACATCGCCGGGCCCATGTTATTGATGCATTTTATTGGGTTTCCTCGCCCAGTGAGGGAATCTGCCTGTAGAGAAACGCCTCTGGGACAGTTCGGACACGGTGCCATGGACATCACGAGGGGGGAAAAAAGACTACTATTAGAACGTAATTGTTGGTCTATTTTGACAGCCCTTCTCTGCACCGATCAGGACTTTGCAATGTTTCCATCTAAATATAACGCTCTACCTTGATGAAGCACATTTAGTGAGAACTGTATTATCAGTACTTGAGTAAGGGCTTTAATAATATCTGTATTTATTTAGTTGCTTTGTTGGTACTAGGGATGAGGTAACCCAATTACCATTTTGCTATCTCCAAGTTCAAAAGACAGCAATAGAAATACCTCTCAAACGTGTTGTTTTTGACATTTTTGTCCTTCATGAATGTGGAATAAAGCAACATAAAAATATATGTTTTTGTCTTGTAGCATTCTGATCTTTGTATATATGTATTTGTGTCAATGTAGATAGTGTAAGGTATTTGATAGAGTGTTGTTTCCTTACAAAAATACAGTTGAAAATAAGCTCAAGTGTGGCAAACACAGTACACACGTATATCATTTGTTCTCTTACCGCTGCGTATGTTGAGGGCGTGGTGTTTGTCCAGAGACCAGCCTCCCAGGTTCGAGGGGATCAGTTCAAATCCCTGCATCAGAGCAGTCCTCCTCTCCCATTGGATGAAGCCAGGACACGCCTCGTACTCGTAGCCGACAGACACTGAAATGCAAACACGCACACGCACACGCACACACACACACACACACACAAAACAGGGTTCGATGAACATGTTCTCTTGACCCACCGTGTCTTAGCATGTTCAGCAAAATGGCTGTGTGTGTGTGTGCGGCACAGAACATCACAGCCAGTCTTTAAACGCACGCATCTCTTGCAAAACTGTAGCGTAATGAGTGGTGAGACGGATGAAAGGCCTCAGGCGAGACCTCATCAGTGTGTGTGTTTGAGAGGGATCAGTGGGAAGTGGAAGCGTAATCAGGAGGAGCCCGTCTTCATGAAGGAGCCCTAGAATTAGCTGCTCGGCCTCTTAGTTGTAATGATACGCTGTGCAGCTTCCCACTACAACTAACAACTATCAACAGCTTTTTTTGGGGGTGGGTGGGTGGGTGGGGCGGCTCGCCAGGATAAAATGTGCCACTTCAGACTTGGAATACGTTTTTTTTTTAAAAAGGCAGCAGGTGACAAAAGCTGTGGGAGATCTTGAAAACATGTAAGCGCACAAAAATACACGCTTAAGCCTTTTTTAAGAAGTGTTGATTTTTTTGCAGGGGGAGAGCTATTTGTTGGCAGGCAGTTGCTTCCTTACACTTCCAACCCATGCAGTGCAACATTAGCCTCCATTTAGAGTCAAGTTTTCTGGCCAACTGACAAACATAAGACCCATCTCCCTTTGGTTCCCAAATATCTGGCTCTTTATCGGCTAAATGTGACGTTCACGAGCTAGTGAATCTTAAGTGGCCTTATTATTTTTTTCTTTTCTTCTTTTGAAGTGAAACCCGCTGCTTGTTGTGTCTAAACAAAAAAAAGCGATAATAGTTTGAGGACTGTAAAAAAAAACAAAAACATACGGTGCGCTGAAGGTCACATCGCCACAAGTTACCCTTTTGAAACTACACTCAGTGGTTGAATCCTTTGTTTGTATGAAAATATTGATCGGCGTCGCTTTAAGTAAGTCCTTTATTCCCACCACATGCAGAGTTTTAGATTGCCGGTGAGCAAAGCTTTCGTTTTAAAGTCGTTCCATCTTAAGGAATCCGGTCCTTCTCTCTCTCTCTCTACCCGCATGTTAGTGGCGCTAATACAAAGCAACCGCCCTCAAATCTTAAACATTTCACCCATGCGAAGAATGCAAAAACACCGGTTTAACGTATGATTAATGTAGTATTATGTTCAATACAGTGAGTTTAGAAAAATGGAACCTTTAAGCCTAATTTAAGATAATGACATACCTAACAGTTTGCACGTCTCACGCCAGCGTGCGAGAAGAATAGCTGTCACTGTCAATCACTGATCTCTCTCTTTACTTGCTTCATTGTGAAACCGACGTGCCTGTGAATCGATGGGCACTCAAGGGGAACCGGGGAGCAAAGCCAGAATAAAGACCAGTCGAGGCGGCGGGAATACGCAAGCAGGACGCTCACATTACGTACGAGCTCGGGAGATTCCCTTCAAGAGAAACTCTCGGCGAGCCGCGCAGAGTCCCGACTTTAATTTTCAACTCTGTGGTGCAATCGATGAAGTGATTCGGGGAGGGGAAATAACGGGTGATTTGAGACAGTGGGGCCTTGTTGAGAAAAAAAAAACAGAGGTAAAGTCCAGAAACTATTGGTTACATTACATAAAAAAAAGAACGATTTATTTGTTTTAATTGCATGTGTGTCTTAGGCTCTGATAGCTGTGATCTTGAGTTTTTGAAGGACAAAAACAGTAGTCGAATATGCGTGTCTTTAAAATGTAAAATACTGTGGGACTTCTGATCCTTCAAGTCACATTGCCCCCCCTCCCCGCCTTGAAGAGCCCATTTCACGGCCTGGAAACCAATCCATCCTTATGAAAATGCATCAAAGGTTGCCATAAATACATCGCCGTCAGCGGGGACACTGTCCCGTAAAAAACTAAATAAAAAGAAACAACCTACAATAACGCTGATTTTATTTGAGGAACAAGGCTTTTTCAGGACAAAACGGGCAAAGCAATCTCAAAGGGACAGTGTCAGTGTTTTAGAGAACGGCCTCACAACCGAATATTACCGTGGCTATATTACAAGACTCGAGACACACACACACACACACTCTCTCTCTCACACACACAAACAATACCCATGCACACGATAATACATGAATGCACACTCAATATCTCACAGGTGAAAGCTTTCATTCCCCTCTGCTGAAGCCTCAGGCAATGTGTTCACCCCAGCAAACAGAGCATGATCTCCCTTCCTCTTGTTCTCGCCGGCTCTGTGTGAACACATGGAGTGTGTGTGTTTACGTGTGTGTGTGTGGACGCGCACACGCGTGTCAACGGATGCCTGTTTGTGTTGTTGTGCCAATAAAAGCTCCGGGGCGGATTAGCGAAGCAAGGGGCATGGGAAGGAGGGGTGACGCCTCTAATATTAAGTGACAAATGTGCTCCTTCAGAAGAATAAACTTTTTTTATCTGACATTACTGCCTTCCCCTCAGCTAAACGTTTAGGGGGAGCTGCTATACATTGAGTTGCTGCATCCAGAAACAGACCAGAAAATGCACTTAAAGTATCCAGGATCAAGCATCCAGTGAAAGTGAGGCACATTTAGTGTCTTTGCCATCGTGGCTATTACACTTTTGGTCACTGTATTAGTGAAAACGCATCCACACAATCTTCTTTGAAATCACACAAAACTCTTTTATTCTACGTTTTCCTCGACAGACACAGAAGACAAAGTTTTATTTCTTGTTTGCGGCATTAACGCCATCAAGGGGCGACGCCGCCCGGCCGTGTTATCGTTGACAGTTAAGTGTGTACCGAAGACCTTTCCTTTCTTTTAGTGACTCTTTACATCTGAAGACGACTAACTGGAGTGAAGCGGCTCAGCTTATCATCATCATCATCATCCTCCTCCTCCTCCTGCCGCAGAATCACCACAGACGCCGCTTCGCCCTGTCCGTCTGCGCGGTGAATCTGTCGTTCTTTTGTTCATTATTCGACTGCAAATAAACAGACGGGTCGGTGCCAGACCGCTTCATGAAAAATTGTGGATCACTTAGATCCTCCCTCTTCGCTAATAACTCCCTCAAGAGGATGGACCGGTCCGGCCAGTCTCTATTCAAAGCCCCGTGTGACTCCGAGGAAACGGCCGCCTGCTGTCGAGCGAGCGTCGCCCGAATACGTTATTAATTCTAATACAAGCTGCGGAGATTAGAGACAGGTTAGGGATTGTTTTTTTTAATGTTGTTCCCGGAAACAAAAGACTGTGGGTTTTTTTTATGTCCTGATTTTATTCGTGGGCCATAAGCGGGATTTAATTTCGCAGGATGGCAATGTTTGTTCATTATTATCAAACGTTCACAAAATAATTCTAGGAAGAAAGAAAACGACAAAAAGAAATTAACCCGGTGTTAAATTCTACTTTTGCTTTTTTGTTTGCGGCGCCACTGCGGTGTTAAACTGCAGATGTATTATATGGACAAGTGTGTGGACGAATAAAAAACCACGCACTATTACGCACGAAAAACAAAGTTGACAAGATGATCGTCAACATGTCCGGGCTCAGTGAACCCGATGCCTGCAGGCTTTTTTATCCGAGATGCTGTTAGAGTCGATGTTTGAAACTGTGCAGACAACGACAAGTCTCCTCTGAGGAAAGGCTCTCCCCGGGACTCTCAAACTAGGACTGCTCGCTGTTTCAAAGAGGATAAAAGCAGTGACTGTGAAAGCAGTGACTGTGATGTGCCGGGATCGGCTCCGGCCTCCATCGCTCCCACCTCTAATTCTCTCTGATCACACCAAAACGGAGCCAGGCCACGGAATTACCCAAAAATGTGTTTGGCACCTCCTGACGGGCAGAGCGCACCTGACTGTGATCGGGGCTCTGCCGGGTTCATGAAAACTAAGCCCTTCTGTGTCCTCCTCGAGCACGCAGAGCAACAACAAACCCACCGACGAAAATAACACATATATTTAATATTTAACCTGCCGTGATATCCTCCAACTTCACTACAGAGAATGCACATCTGTCAATTTGCTTCTTCCAAACATAAATACACACATCCATGGAAGCCGCTGCACAAATGCACGTATCCCCCCACAGCCCCTCACCCCCACCGGCCCTCTGAAAATAAGTTCCTGCACATGGCTGGAAGTAAAGAGATGGAAGAAGGACCGGGGCAAATATGGGTTGAGAAGAGAGAACAAGAGAGGGCAGGAGAGACGACTGGACAGAAGCAACGGAGGAGATCAGAGAGAATAACAAGCGGGGGAAAGGAAGAAATAGAGGGTTCAGTAGAGGACATAAACGCAGAAAAACATAGTGTCGGTGGAGGAAGACAGGAGGCGAGGAAAAGGGGTAAGATGGGCCGGGAGGGGACGGGGGTGGGGGGGATTTAGTTCAGCAAAGCAGGGCAAATAAATAAAATAAAAAAAATAAATAAAAAAAACAGGATCATAGGAGTTGAGAAAAGGTGAAAGATCAGGAGCGAGCTGGAGCAGATGAAATGCAGCTCGGCAGATAAGGAGTGGAGGGGATGGATCAGGAGGAGAGAGAGCCTCGGGCGGAGAGATGCAATCTTTGTACGAGACCATACACTCGAGTGGACAAAGCTTCTTGTGTGCCTGCCGTATCTCAGTGCTTATGGAAAGCTCTTTCTCGCGGCTGCACTGTTTGTCTCCAACCTTCCACACGAAAACAAAGTGGCGAAACATATTAATATTATATCCAGTATGTCTTTTTTTTTTTTTTGGTGAGAGAGGACATTGGGGGGGCGGAAAAAAGAGGGTCATCTCCCTGCCACGTCAGGTGATATCTTTACTCCGGTCTGTTCTCTCCCCTCCGGACAGCTCCGGTCCACGCCGCTGTCTCTCTGAAGGTCCTGGCGATACAGAGTCTAACCCGCTCGCTGTCCACCCGTTTTCATCGCCTCGTGGATTATCACGACTAACGACGTTCAAACCGAAGTGGACACGCGTCCTTTTTTATTCCGGTAACTCAGTTGCAGTTGTCAAACCCGCTACGAAAGGAAGTAGCACTAAGTATTTACTTTATCGGGCAATCTCCAATCTCTCCCTTTCCCAGCGTTAAAGCGTCCATTAACAGCAGGCTGATCGCCTCCTGAACGGTCACTCGTTTACAGGACGACTTCCAATCAGGCTTTTGTGGAAACCACGGTGCTGAAGCAGCCGCTCCAGAGTGGTTTGGGGAGGGGGGGGTGGAGGAAAGAATGATTCAGCTCCACGGCCCCGGTGACGAGGTTGATTGAAACGTCGTATCGGGTGGTGCTTTTCTAGCCACTCGCGGCGCTTCAACACCACGTCTCACTCGCTCATTCACACACTGATGGCAGTCCATCAGGACTTTCGAATCATTCGTACTCCACAGGCACAGCCTATTTGGGGGTTAAGCGTCTTGCGCGAGGATACATCGACTCGGACCGGCGGAGCCGGGGATCGAACCGCCGTTCCTGTGACTGAGCAACTGTCGCCTGCTTATTTACTCGGTTGGAATCAGATATGAAGGGAAGATGTTTCCGTGGCTCTCTCGGCAGTTCAACGTCTGTACATACTGAGCTGTGCAAGTATGTTTTCCCCCCATTTTAAGGAATAGATAAATATTGTTGGAGAGATGCTCATTGGTGTTTCTTGTTCATAGCTGGCTGAGAAGATCCACACCACCACCCCGTGCTGTGCATGAAATATGCAACGAGAGCAAACAGCTAGCCTGTCTCTCTTTAAAGTTTACAACTCTTTCCATTAACACCTCTTCAGCTCTCTGATTACTAATTTATGACTTGTTTGTTCAATCCCCACACAAACAGAAGAGAGGAAGAAGACAGAGAACAAGTGGATGGATTCCAGCGAGGAGGTTACACCACACAAAGTCAGTGCCTTAAACCCTTTAACTGCCAGGACCCCCCCCCCCCCCTCCTCACCTTCCCTCCCATGTTTTCCTATTTAAAATAGAAACAAGAAAACATCTGTCTTAAGTCCTCTTTCACATCCCACCTACCAGTTGCGTGAGTGAGGCCCCAGACCTCCTGGCCATAAATATCAGTCTTGTTCCAGACCAGCCTGTGGACCAGGCCAGGCCCGGCGGGATACCAGCGCTGGTACAACCTCCCCTGGACCGATGCGCGGACATGCACTTTGGAGAGACCGCCCAGTGGGGAGATTGGGGACAACAGCGAGGGAGGCGTGAGGAGGATCCTAAGCAGAGCGAGGTAGCCTGCGGAACGGGTGCTCAAATAGCTCAGCTTCAAAAAGGCTCCGGGGATTGAAACTTCCTCCTGTACTGCCTAGGGAGGAGGAGAGAGGGAGCAGAGCGAGAAACACAAGTGGAGGAATTATATAAAAGGAAGAAAGGTGTTGTATCATTACTTTGCTTTCTATAATAATGAGCTGACAGGCGGGTTCAGGAACATGCGGCTCGCAACAGTAAAGTGCAGGGAGCACAGCGAATATGTCACGATGAAGAATGTTTTCATGAATACTTTTTTTAAAAACTGAATGAATAATGATATCTGTCTGCATCCATGAAGGTTTTTCTTTATAAGAAAATGTCTATATCCTAAATCCTTAGCAAATAAAAAGCTCATTTCTCTAATAAACGGTAAACTAGCTGCTGCAGCAAACAGGGATTCATCCTGTATGGTATTTCTCTTGGCTTGAATCCGATACTGTTTGAGTACCTTAAATCACATTATCTCTAAGACGACTATCTCCAGCACATTTTTCCTCTGAAGTCGAAAGGTTTAGGTTCAATTTTTTATTTTTTTTTACACAGGTGAGCACAGTGGGCGTTATTAAGCTTAAAGGGAACACTAAGTACTGCTCTTCCAGTTCTTTTCTTTTGCAGCCTTGTTTGTACTGAGGTGTTATTTGTCATGAGGATAAGATGTTCCTTCATTTTGACTATGTGTTCATTCCCAATCTCATCACATTTTGTGAAACGAGCTTGAACTTGTGCAGATGATGTGATGTGTAAGCAACAAAAGCACTCAGCTTTGCCACAAAAGGATTGTGTTACCAAGGCACATGACATGCTATTCAGTCTATCACGTGTCCAGGTAACAAGAAAATAACTCTCTGTGTCCCGGGAATTTTAGTTGGAACTGAAATGAGGTCGGGTTGAGGTTTTCGGTTATTATAAAAGGAAAGAAAAATGTACAAAAAAAAAATCTTTGGGAGTCACGTCTGAGGGTAAATATATAATCACCAGTCTGACCTCCGCACCTGACTTTCAGCCAGCTAATTTGCTTTTGTGGTGGAGAAGGATAGGAATGGAGTGCTAATTTGCATTGAGCTCCTTCCTTATTTGCATGATGCAAATAGGAATTGAGCTAAATTTGCAAAACTCAGTGAGACCGGGATGGTTTGTTGCCGAGCTGTAACAAATTGAGCTGGAGCTTCCTTCTTTACTGCCTGTCGTCTGCAGACATGAAGAAGCGTACATCGTTACATTTTATATAGACGAGTGACGACGTGCTCGGCTCTGCCTGCAGATCCCTGATGCTGAGCCTCCCCCTGTAGCGACGTTCGCTTTGTTTATTCAAAGTTTAATAATACTGAACATCCGGCAAGTGTTAAGCAGATCTGACGGATGGTTCTTGATGCATGCAAAGGGCAAACCAACTAGAGATTACTTGCTTTGTCATTAGACTTTCTGATTGTATTGAGGTTTAGTTTCGCACCTGCAGCTCCGGCACCGCCGGCCCCTTCTCCGCACACGCTCCCGTGTATCTGGGCAGCGGATAGGGCAGGACCAGCGGGTAGGGACTCAAAACACTCCGGATGTCACACGTGGGGGTTGGGGATTCCTCCCTGGACATGGTCACCTGATCCAGAACCAGGAAGTTGTTGTTTGGCGTCCAGATGGTGCGCGTCTGCGGCAGGAAGGGCGGGCGCTGGAACATCAGGGTCATAGACATCGCGCCCAAGGTCACCAGGTCAAAACTAGAGTTGAATAACAGTAAGACAGAATATGATTGGAGTGCAAGGGAAATTATTAAAACAAAGCAGACATTTTTCTTCGTTTTTTTGTGTGCATATTTTGTGTGTGGATGTCTGTACCTTCCATCCTGCCTGCTGATAGTGTAACCGTACTCTGGATGCTGGGGGAAGGTGATGTTGACTCCAACCAGAGGCGAGCCGTCGTGCAAGGCGACGCTACCTCGAATCACAGCCACTCGGCTGGAAAAAACAACGACAGGAAGCCGAGAGAGAGAGAGAGAGAGAGAGAGAGATAGCGATAGAGAGAGATAGAGAGAGAGACAGAGAGAGATAGAGAGAGAAACAGAGAGAGAGGGAGAGAGAGACACCAAGAAAGGGGAGAGATGCCTGGTTTACAATGATAGAGAACATAATGACTGTTTGAAGAGAGAGGCATATTGTGCGGAGCGACCTTGTGTGTGCAGAAATAGCAAAACTGCAGTTATTCTGCTCAGTACAATTCTCTTCTTTAGCACAACAAAATCTGCCAGATTGCCAGGATACAAGGACCGTAAATATAGCTTCACCTACGGTAAAACCTTTCAACACCCTGTTACATAAAGAAAAAAAACTTCTGCATCATGTTTATATTACAGTGACAGTGGTACCTGCAGCAGAATGGGCTGCGTTGTTCTTTAAATAGACCTTCAACTATCAGTCACAATCAGACTGTTTTGAAATATCCATCTTGATTTTGCAGGTAAAGTGTGAAATACACTCCTTGAATCTGGAATAATCGTTGCCCTGGTCAAATGAAGACAGACCGGGGATGACACCTGCGATGTACGCACACAATACGCCTACACAAGCACACACACACATTCATTGACGGAGCCTATCTGTTACTCCAGAAGAGGGATAAATGAAGGACGGCGAGGTTTCTCCGGGTGGCTGCGTTGCCCCGTTTGTTACTCCTGTCCTGAAAGCTGCCATCGATTTCTCCTCTGAAAAACTGCCACATAATTAATTTATTTGTTTATTCTACAAGTGAACCGGGGAGAGAGAGGTGGGAGCGAGGGGGGGCACGCACTTTGCCATTTTTCAGAGATGCATCACTTCTCGTTTGCTGAACCAAACTTTCTAGGTCATCATCTCGCCGGTGATGTATATTTCCTCTGTTAGATGGAAGTGAGCGGGCCGCTGAAAAATTAATGGGGGACACCCGAATGACTGGTGAAACCGAACGACATTAATATGTAACAAACAAATACTCTAATGCAGTTGTAGCCTGACACTGATAACCGGGGACGATGTGCTGCCGTGCATCCGCCCGGATCTCCTGGGGAACACAGATCACCAAGACGTGTGCGCGGACATGAAAAGCCTCATTCACATGCAAACACACACGCTTTCATTAAACAAATAATAGACGACGGACGAACCGATGCATTAATACAGATGCGTTTACTCCATTATCCGCAGCTCCTGTCTTTCCCGCACCGGCTATATAGGAGGACGGCTCAAGGACGCGCGGGCGCGCTAAACAAACACCTGAAGGTGTTTGGCATGCCCGTGCAAACAGAGAGCGCGCCGGCACACACCTGGTATCAAAGGGCACTTCTCCGGGGAGAGTGTGCGTGGCCGCCTTGCCCAGGAGGAAGCGTATGCGGCGGTAGAAGCTGTGAGCGTGCGTGCTGGTGGGCGGCGGGGACGCGATGACGGGCGGCGGGCTCTGCTGCAGCAGGGCCAAGGGGTCGGCCGAGCCGTGACACAGGGGGTCCGAGCCGCAGCTCAGCTGCTCGCAGCAGTCCGGGTCCACGCAGTCCATGAGGCCATCTAAAGCAGACAGGAAGTGAAACATTAATAAAATACGTTGAATAAAATACACACACACACACAAACACACAAAAAGCAGTGTTTTATGAGGAGTTGGTTGTTTAGAGGGGTGCTTGAATTGACAGAGTTAATATAGGCGAGACATTAACATCTTTAGTGTGCACAGCCAATAAAGGCTTTAATAGATTTAAGTGACTAAGGTGCTGAGAACACATTTCTGCTCTAAAGGCCAAGGTACTGTATATACATCCGCAGTGGAAAGACATGAAGAAGACGCCATTAAGACCTGCCAAGAAGTCATTTTTTACACCGCTTGGCCAGTGAGAAACTCTCCCGTGAGTAATCTCATCCACGACGAGGAACTGCACATGCACTATCAACGGCCACGAGTATCAATCAAAAGGAGAGCCATTAGGGGCCATCAGAGCACAATTATAGCATCCATTGTTATAAATCAGACCTGAATCTCCAGCGTTATTTGAATGCGGCCCACAAAAAAACTTCCGGGCGTAAACAATGAGCCGCGGATACAAACCAAGGCGGCAGGTAATGGGAGCCCGGCTGGCATTTGTGTTTCCTATTTCAAGCCTGTTTCTGAAAAGGCAGGAAGGCGTGCTGACATTTAAATGCATCTGACCACGGAGCAGGGAGCGAAAGGCCAACAATATTCTATTATAACCTCCTCCTACAAAAGGTAGCAGAGTACAATGGCTGATTCCATAAGATTCCCTACTTTAACTTGAAAGAACGCCACTAATTGAAATTCTAATATCACCATCATTAAAAAGGACGCACACGTTTTTTGGGGCTTATTATGCAGGTGTGGTTGTTTACCAGAGAGGAACAGCAATAATGTAGATTTTAAACGCATGTATTGCACATGAACATATATGATTACGCTGCCTGGTGTGGAAAAATGCAGTTGTTTTTTTTTTCTTCCAAGAGGAAGAACAATGCATTCGCTCCACTCACCCATCCAGGCGGAATAATTGAAACTCTTTCAGAGTTCCTCTTTATTCTCTGATTACTTGTGATAGCATCTTTCCATCTCTGTCTATCTTTAGAGACAAACAGATTGCTGAGGGAGACGGCTATGAGTGCCGACTGTATATGTGCCAATTAAGGGAGATGGCTGAATTGTGTGATTGAAAATTACGGTATCTGAAAAGCTGTGCAGAGAGGTGTGAGGATAGCAAGATAAGAGAAGCGTAAGTGGTCTCCATAAGGCTTTGTTAGTGAGTCTCTCTCAGCAAATCCATCCCTAAACTGAACAGTTTGATACCTACGGTGCATACACTTCATCAATATTCATACTGCATTACGAGTCACGCAGAATGCACTATGTATATTGCTTTTTGCACAGAGTGCTATTTATTGTAACGCAGAGAAAAAGCTGTCCGTTCCTCCACCCACACACCACCTCGACCTCCAATTCCCTTTTTCGTACAATCAGTTAGCTTAGCATAAAGAATGGAAGCTGTTCAAAGGGAAAAACAATCTACCTACGAGGATCTCTAAAGCTCACCGATTTAAAATCTCATTTATTTAATCCATACAAAACACCCACAAGAGCAATTTGTTTATTGGAGGGCTGTATGACGACTTCGAGGCTCCAGAAACCTTGTTATTTACATCCAAGGGGGCAGCAGGGTCAATCGTTTTGAACTTCTCATCTCGCTCTCTGCGGGAAACTATATTTCCTTTAATGTCAAATTATTCAGTTCAAAGCAACATTCTTTTTTCTTTTAAATCTGTAGTCTCCAAATCTAAGCTGGGATAACCTCCGATGACATCATTAGGTACACTCATTTCACATTTTACGACGCTGCAGGGCCACAGAAGGAATTATACAACAGTTTTCACAGGTTTTCATGCAAAAACCATCAGTGCCTAAGCTGCTGGCAGGCCTCAGTCCTGCTATGACTTGCTTCTTTTATTCAGGCCCTACTTTATAGTCCACCAGACATTTCTTATTGCCTGGCTCGGAGGTTATAATCCAGGGTAAGGGCATGTATTTCATGTTTTGAGCAGCCGTCTGCGCTGACTTTCTGAAGTGTCGGCTCAGTCAGTCATGCAGCTTTGGTAAACAATGTGCAGAAGGAGAAAAAAAAAGAAAAGAAACGGTTACATTGCAGCTATCAGCAGCACTCTGCACCAGCCGAAAAAAAAGGACTGTAAAAAAAAACCAAGTGTGTATGTGTTTGAGGTTTCCCGCTGCTGTGTGCACCAATTCAAAAGCCACTCACCAGAAAAACGTGGATCCATGGAACAACAACGAGGACGCTTCTACTCTAAACAATAGAGACACTACCTTGTTTGCTCTGACGGATTACAACACGGCTTAAAGGGGACGTCCATGATGGATATTTGATGCTTTCAAATGCAATGGGCACAGTTGAAAGTAACGCAGGGAACGCGAGCTACACCCTAAAAAAAAACGGGGGAGAAACAGCATCGCATGGGACCGCGGTGGCAGTGGAAATGAGTGCAGTGAAATGTTCCTTTCTTGTTTGTTCACCTGAGGATAGAACGACACAGCCACGAGGCTGAGCGACACACACCTCTCACCTGTCACCAAACACCTCGCAGCCAAAGCAGCAGAAATCTTTTCTGCATGGTTTGCTGTATTTAGACTTGAGAAAATTTCTCAGAGTGCCTTTTATCCTGGCAGGTGGTATGCATATTAGACATTTAGCTGTGATGAAGGAGGGGCGGGGGGGACCGACGTGCACACTGCGCACACACACACACACACACACACACACACACACATACATATTCAATATAATAATGACCAGCGGGAGTCTCGGCAGGATTTGGGACAGCACAGGAAGGATGCAGTGGGAGGAGCGACCAGGACGAGAAGAAATGAAAAGGAATGGACAATCTGCCACAAAAGAAAGAAAATGAAAAGAGGTACGAGGGAGAAAAAAAAGGGATGGAAAATGCTAGATGACGTGAGAATGTCACCTCCGTCGTTGTCTGTTCCATCGCTGCAGTCAGTTTCCATGACAACGCTGCATCCAGGCCCACTCCATCCCGCCTGGCAGACGCAGCGCCAGCCGCTCTGCTCCAGGGTACAGCGCCCGTGCCCGCTGCACAACCCTGGGCAGCCGTCTTGAAAAAAAAAAAAAGGTGTGACCCAGATGCACACGTGAACACACACACACATTTTGGGCATTCGTGAGCATGTCAGAGGAACAGAATGTAAAATCTTAAATAAAGAGGAATTACCTTTTACTACGACATCCAAGTCATGTGTAACTGTGAAAAGGGGGAAAAATAATGTGAGAAAGCACAAGTAACAGTGACACCTTTTTGCATCGTACAAATCAAAATATCACAAAGAATCATCCAACACTCCCACGCACAGACAGACAGACACACACACACACACACACACAGACACACACACAGACACACACACACACAGCTCACCAATGTTACAGTGCTCTCCCTCCCAGCCAGGCTGACAGATGCAGGTCCCGTCGTGGCACTGGCCGTGTTCTTCACAGCGAGGATGGCATGCTCTTTGGTCGCACGCAGCGCCAGTCCAGCCCTCCTCGCACTGGCACTGGCCCTCGGAGCAAACGCCATGGCTGCCACATGGCACCGGGCACAGCTCTGCCAAACAGGTGGGTTGGGAAGGAGGAGGAGGAAGAGGAGGAGGAGGAGGAGGAGGAGGGAAGGGGGGGAATCAAAGAAAAAGCGTGAGAAGAAAAATAAAAGAAAACAAAAAAGGGTGTGCGAGTTCAAGAGGGAGGAAAGGAGAATGGGAGGAGAGGGGCGCAAATGGAGGAATTGAGCGTAGGAAGAAAAGAAAAATGGTAAAAGAGGCACCGGGGACATGTATAAGGGAAAAAGTTAAAAAGAAAATTCTGAATTGGGGGTGAGACATCGGAGATAGGTGAGAGAGGAAAAAAAAACTAGCAATAGAAGAGGATAACCTCAGAGACTAAAAAAAGTCTACTTTCTCACAATACATAATCTTCCCACCTCTATTAGCTGAGCTCCCTGAAGGAGGGGAAGAGTGAATAGACTCATAATAACAGCCAAATGATTCGTATTTGCACCGCATATTTAAACTACAGGGACTCAAATTCAGCTCTATTATTCTTTTCTGACATTTTGATCAGATTTGGTAGGTATGTTAATACCCTTTCTCTCCCTTCATCTCTCCATCTTTGTCTCTGTCAGCTTTTTCTTTTCAGTATCCCTTTCCTCTCCCTCGCAACACCCGTTTGAATTTCGGCCCTCGTCTTTTATTTCCTCTTCTCCACGCTCCTCGCCATCGAGCTTCCCCTCTCTTGCTGCAGAGGCAAAGCCTCATCCATCAGTAAAGAGAGCAAAGTGCTGGAGGCACACAAAGACTACTTATCCAGCTGCAGTAAAAAGTTATTTCAATTTAAATATACATAGCATGGAGAGGGAGGAAAAAGTGGATTAAAGTTGGAGCGTTTTTCAGCTCTCTATTAGAATTACATTAGCTTAGCTATGCTTCAACAAGACCAGGACGCAGCATCGCAGGGTCCTTTTGATTAAAAGCCCGGCAGGTGGAGAGAGGCCGCTCATATCTCAGACACTCAGCCACGGTCTATCATTATCATGGGCAATATCACTATAATAAGGCGTGCATACACCTGAGAGCGGCGGCTAATGCCAATTGCCTGCAAATCATTGGTGTGCACGGTAAGGCGGATCCTTCCCCACCACCAGCGCTCAGTTATTGTGGCGGAAAAAAGAGGAAAATCAACGCTATAATGGCTATTTTCCTCTCTGTCAGTTCGCACTTCAAGGACAAGGACGCTCTCTCACTGTGTACTGCGTGCTGCATTCTATAGATTTGACACGAGAGAACACATGCTTCACTTTTCCCCTTTCACAACGGCGAACTCGCTGCCTTTTTTTTTTCCACACTGTCAGCGTAGAATAGCTGCCTATCGAAGTAGAGGCAGAGTTTGTGGAGTAGAAAAAGGAAAACTTTGGGTAGGTGTAAATGTAGGAAATCTTTTTATGGATACATCTAACAACCGCACACTGACTAATATGTAGCGCGCAGGTAGCGGGATCTGGAATAAACATCAGCAAGCTTTTAAATGCCAAGCCAAACGTTCCTCAGAGTAGCAGTCTCTGAAAGGACTCGCAGTGAGAAGTGAGAATAGAGGTCTTTTTTCTTTTCCTCCCCTCATTTAGCTGACGAGAATATGTGTGTGTGTGTGTGTGTGTGTGTGCATATGTGTATATGCGTGTAGCACTATAAATGTGCAGCAAAGTGAGTGCTATTGCAAGTGGGTGGCTCCAGAGCGTCATGAGGAGAAATCTCATTTACGACCAGCATGAACAGAGTGAAGAAATCCACATGCATGCACACACATTTCACAGAGTGGCTCTGGTCCATATTTCTCTCTTGTGTCTATCAAAGCCCCAGAAAATAGTATCTGGCAAGACCATGCACGCTAACACTCGCATCCTCGATATGTGTAGTGGTGATTTCTTGTGCGTTTTTGTTGTTGGTAGTGTTTTTCTGTGGCAACAACAAAGACCCTTCAGGTCTTACCGGTGTAACAGTCCGGTCCGGTCCAGTTGGGCTGGCAGGCGCAGGCGTCCGACTCGGGCAGATAGGTGCCATGTCCTGAACACTGCTCCTGACATGCTGGCAGCGGGTCATCACAGCTCACTCCTGCCCAGCCTGCCGAGCACACGCACTCCCCGCGCACGCACACGCCGTGCCCGCCGCACTGTGGGTCCGCGCAGTCCACTGCAGAGAGAAAAGGACAAAAGGAAGAGCGAGTCAGAAGTGAAAGGATGGATGGGAGGGTGCAGTGAGGAGGAGAGGGGGGGGTTGAGTGGGGTGCCGGCCTCATTATAATCATCAGTTCACCGAGTATGAAAGCAGTGTTCTTTGCATCCCATCCAGGAGTTAACCACCCCGGCTACAATCCCTGTATCTGTTCCACAACATTACACTTCATAGGACACTTAGAACTGAGGCTTTGATAAGGGGGAAAAATGAGTTGGTGTGTGTGTGTGTGTGTGTGTGTCATGGTGGTCCGCGCTTCGCTGTGTTAGTGTGTGTAATTACAGCTCTGAGCGCCAAGCCAAAGCTCAGCACAGTTCAGCTCAGCTCAGCTCCGGCGCTCAAGGTCAAACACCTGATTTAGTCTCTGCAGGCCGAGATACCGGAGGCAACAGCAGGGCGGTCGGTCTCTGGGACAGCTGTGCCATCAGGTTATCGTCAAGTGTAACATCATAATTGTTTTAGATATCATGACTTTGTTTGTTTTGGCTAATTTATTGGATGGTTTTTACAATGGACAGCTGCGAGGGGAGGTTGTGACAAAGGCCCACAGCTGGTTTTCTGGACAACAGTGAGGTGCCGGAGAGACACCTGAATCATTTATGATCTGGTCTTTTCAACCCATTTTTACTCTTTTTACTTAAGTTAACATCTTGGCTACAATAACATAACAGTATTTACAGGCAGTGATACAATTTGAAGTTGTTTAGGCTTTTGGTAGTGACATTACAAGCCATATATATATATACATACATATATATATACACATACATATATACATACTACATACATACATACATACATATATTTATATATTTACATATATATATATATATTTACATACATACATACATACATATTTACATACATATATATATACATACATACATACATACATACATATATATATATACATACATACATACATACATACATACATACATACATACATATACATACATACATACATATATACATATACACATACGTGTGTGTGTGTGTGTGTGTGAGTATAGGTTTTCTGCATTCTTTGGATCTAAAGAGGAAATGTTGCCATGGCGCTCCCTGCATCATGAAATCTCATGCTGAAGTAGCTGCCCGCTGCTTCTGTTTGCACAGAAATCATGAACATACTCGCAACAATCACCGTGATTGCGAAGGTTTTTTGCAAAAATAACAACGTTAATCCTTGATGGTCATCAATTGAAAGAGAGAGTTGTGTTGCAGAGTCCAGCATTATGTATGATTTCTGTGAATATACAACGATGACGCTGTCAAGATTAGAAGCAGTTTATTTATATAATTATAACCCAAACCCCGACGCTAAATTGATGCAGACTGCACCAATTTGGTTCGAAGATAAACATTTTGTAAAAATTAATATATAATGTATAATGTATATATATATATATATATATATATGTTCATAATAAAACTATACTTTCCAAGTAGCTTTCCCAGCAGTGGTTCTGGCTAAACTGTTAGCAACATGAGCGTACATGATGAGTCGTGTTTCTGTCCACCGCCTGATATTCACTCTCCTTCCCGCTCTGTTTTGGTCTCCACCGACTCAGCTAAATATCCCATTGTATTCACTACTCATTCAATATCTTGGTCTGGCTTCCATTCGGTGGTAAGAAGTGAAACACTTAAGCATGTTTTCATGTTTTTATATTTTGAGAGTTTTCCCTTTGCCTGAATGATGGTCTTAGAATAGAGGGTGCTGTGTATGCTCTACAGATTGCCTTAAGAGGTAAATTTGTAATTTGAGATTTGTGGTTTTGTGCTGTGTGAATTTTAAATTGACATGACTGATTCCTCTTCCATGCAGCTGAGGGGGTCTGCAGTCGGGTGATAATTCTCTGTGGGCTTGACACCGTGAGAGACCCGTGTAGAATCACACAGTCATTTCACCCATTGTCAGTATAAAAATATTGATTAGTGCAGCTTTGAATTTAACGCTTACCTTCAGCAAAAAAAAATAGCTCAGACGGATATTTAAACATGCAAAAGTGGAGCCGCCTTCATTGTTGTGCAGGTGTGATATCACAAGGTGTGCATTTCGTCTTATGAGAGAGGATAAAAACGTCTTACCTTGTTCACAGTTAACCCCTTTGTAGGCCGGACCACAGATGCAAATTCCCTGGATGCAGGAGCCGTGGTTGGAGCAGGTGGGGTCGATGCACTGACCTTCCTCCACGTTACACTCTGCCCCCTTCCACCCGGCCAGGCACACACACCTCCCTTTCTCGTACACACCGTTGCCGCTGCACAACACGGGGCATGAATCTGCAACAGGACAAACACAGATTACGGCCACGCACTCGGTGGCACACACACACACACACACATGCAAAGAACACACAGGCGCGCGTGCGCACACACACGTGCACGCAGTACTGCAGTATATTAGCCGGCCGACCGCAGTAACCTGCCGCGAAAGGAGCTACGCTCTCTTATCTCAGCTGGTGCGCGGATTCAGCAAATCCTCAAGCAGCCTCTGTCTCCCTTTCTTTTTTCTCTCACACACACACACACACGCTTGTCCGCACGTAAAGACACACACACACGTACACTCCAGCTTATCCCTCACGCTGTTTCAATTTACTCAAGCACCACCTGAGCCCGGCTACCACAGCAACCCAGAAATCGCAGAAAATCCCCCCCATGAACGTCACCTCGCTTACTCTGAACGGGCCGTGAAAACAATCGTGAAAACGGAGCATTAGAGGTTTATGGAACGAGGGTGGAAAAAGCGCCGCCATCTCCATGCAGGGATGGAGAGCCGTGTGGCTAATGTAATGACAGCCAGGTGGAATAAAGTCAGTGAGTGTCTGAGGACGCACTGACAGTTACACTCCAGTTAGACTCCTCATTGCAGCTGGAGGAGGCGCGGCAGCTCCAGACTTCAAAAGGATTAAAAAGACGATCCAGGACGGACGCCTTTTTTTTTTTTTTTTTTTTCATTTTTGTAATTCTCCGGGAGAATTTTGCAGCGAAAGCCCCGGTGCGTTCATGCGTGCGGGCACGTGCTATGTGTTTGTTTGATCCTTTGTTAAATCTAACACTCTGCACCCCACAGTTATAAATTCACACTTCACTTCTTCTTTTTTTCTTTTTTTTACAGCTCTTGCCAAAACTTGCTGTCTAACTTTTCAAAGGCAGAATATTATCGAGCGGGCAAATGAGCGAGGATGAGAGGGGAGCGAATGAATAAATGATGAGCGTAAATAAATCATGGAATGTGATATTATATCAGCTGTTTCTACACAAGGAGACTGATACAACTACAATAATTTTTACAAAGAACGACAGAGGCAGGGCGACAGAGCGAGAGAGAGAGAGAGAGGTGGAGAGAAAGCAAGTGGGAGGGAGAAGCTACAGAGACTGCAGCTGCAGGATGATGGTCTATGTTTTGAAACCAACAGCAACATCACGAGTATTGCCTGTGTAGCCAAACGGGAGCTTATTTCTCCGTGCCACACAACGCCATTGTTATTCCACTCCACACGTTTTGGAAGTGTGAAGGTGCTGTCAATAGCACTTCTTGCAAATGTATAAAATTAACATCTACGTGGCGACGTGCCCTTTGAGTTGCTGGAAGGCTTTTAATGTGAAACATTTGTGCAGGAAGTGTTATGTTGTAGTTTTTTTTTTTTTTGTGACAGTACAGCTGAACACCGTCTGAAAAATGGAAATGACGGCAAATAGGTGGTAAATTAAAACATGATGCCGATTTCTGCGGAGGAGGAACTCAGAAAGTGTACGTGACTCAGTTGCTGCACTAATTTAATTGGTGATGTGTAAATGTAGGTTGTACTGAATTTTTAATTCATTAAAAGCAAACAGCGTCAACAACGAGAGCACATCAGAAAACAGGGAGAGGTCTAACTTAGCTACCATTAAGAAGACCTGATGCTCGCTGCAGTCGAGGTAAAGAATTGGGAGAATCGACAATACAAAGGCCTGTCGCTGTAAACAACCACTAATGGGCCGAAGGCGTATTAACGGCTGAAAATACCCCTTTGAAATGCACGATTTTCATCCTTTTTAATAATTTTTTTTAAAGAGAAACTGTACATCCATGATGATTTTAGAAAAAGGTGACAGTAGAAGTTAATGGTCTTTGGGCTGAGAGCCACGGAGAAGGTCGGGAGGTCAGAAAGGATTTGAGAGACATGCCAACACACACATCTCTTACCTTTGGCGCAGTCAGGACCCAGGAAGCCAGCGAAGCAGTGGCAGTGTCCGGCCACGCACTCTCCGTTTCCATTGCAGTCTGTGGAGCAGCCGTCCATTGAGTCTGCACAACCAAACACAAACATTCACAAACCAGACATGAAAGGCAGAGAGAGAGGGCAAGCAAGAGAGAGAGAGAGACAGAGAGAGAGAGACAGAGAGAGAGAGAGAGAGAAATAAAAAAAAACTTGAAAATGTTCCACATGTAACTCCATAAGCTGGCACAGCTCTCTGTTATTGAATGAGAGATCTGATAAGCAATGGATGGCTCCCCAGACTCAGGGGCTATATTAGATTAGTCTGATCCAGCTGCTATCACTCTCTGGGGAACGGCCAAGCACTCACTTACACTCAGTAGCACTAAGCACATTATACTGCATTACAGGTTGGAAACACACAGCGCACGCAAATTTACAAACATCAAGGCTTAATCAACAAACTGTTTACATGGACGCAGTTTGGAACGAGACTGAACCACATAAAAGTCCGACAGTGCCAGTGCACGAGTTAGCGGAGAAGGGCTAGCGCTGCGTCGCTATCGGAGCTACACCGCCGGCGCGGCGAGGATCAATGCGACGCTTGTTCCTACCAGTGCTTTGTCTCATCTGGAGACATGCATTTCATCACATCCTTCTGTGGGCAATGAGCATTTCATCACGTTCCTCAGCCGGACTTCAATTGGCTGCCTCCCTTTTCACCGCTCTCCTTTTCCTCCCATTGATATGTCCATCATGTCACGTCTCATTCTCCGGGTACAGACAGCGTGGCAGAGACAGATAAAAAAAAGGGAGAGCACTTTTAAGCCTTTTATGTTAGCTCCACTCCAGATGGAAGATTCTGCTGGAGGAGAGGCTGGCAAGAGTTGGGAATTTTGAACCGAGCTGCCGCTTGTCTTGTGCCAGGCGAGCTCTATCTAAAGCAAGATAGAGTAATTAAAATGGGTGTCGAGGATGTCATCCTTTATTTGACCCTGGGCTGTCCTGCTCGGCTCCTCTGAACGGGGGAGGGTGGGGGGGAGACACCGACTCCGGAGTCAAACCACTGCAGTCCCCTGGCTCGCTCTGTTCTGGGAGCATGGATGACAAATCCTTCTGTGGCATGGCTTGCTCTCCCTCCCGCCTGCCCGCCCGCTCACGCGCGCGCACACACACACACATTTACAAACACGTGCACGCAAAGTTATTATGTGACACTCGCCTTGAGGCGCGTGTGACACATGCTAATGAGACGGGCCCTGCCAGCAACCGGCAGCACGGCGTTATCCTCCACAGCGGAGCATCGCTACAGAAACCAAAGTCATTTTCACCTCCATCACCCGTCATCGTCACTCTGATGGAGAGGAGTGGCAATCATCTTTTCTCCCACACTGTCAGGAAGACTCACAAACCTTTCCCCTCGAATACGTCTCTTTCTCTCTTCGGGAAAAAAATATTCCTATACACAAAATTCCAATATCGTAACTGGCGCTCGACAGAAAAAAAACGCGTCTGCAAGGTCACCGGGTTGTTTTTTAATCCAGAGGAGGTGATTGATCCAGAAAGCTCTGAAGAATGTAAGGTTGGAAGCGTGAAATGTCAGGTCAACTATAAAGATCTCCAGGAAATGAACAGGTAATGTTAATTTTTGTTACAGTATTTATGAAATGGCCGCTCAACTAACTAGAAGCATCCAGCCGTGATCTTTTTTTGTTAAAAGCTCCATGCCGAAAAAAAAAAACTCCATATATATACAAAATATTAATATATATAAAGTGTGTGAGCATCCGTTAGATACAACCACTCGTTTTTTTTTCCACTGACAAAACCCTTTCCAGTTAGGAATCAGTCATGCCATAAGTTATTGCAGTTAAATGCTATTATAAAATGGGTGCTTCCAGCCAAGTGATCTGATTGGTCAAATAAGCATTGCAATTGTACTTTATGAGCCTGTAAAGTTTCAGCCGTGCTTTACGACCCTTGGGCTTTATGAATTTATGAAGGAAAAAAAAGGAAATGGCTGCTCAGCTAACTAGAAGCATCCAGCCGTGAGCTCTGCACTTTTCTTTTTGTTATTTTTTTTGTTTGTTTATCATCTTTGTTTGGTAAAAAAAAGTTCCAGGCATCTACGGCAAACTTTTTTTTCGGACTTTTTTTTTTGCTGGTCGTGGCGTAAAAGATATAATATTCAAGAGGACGTGTGATGACAGCTGAAGTGTAGCAATTATGCATAATTAATAGCCCTGCAGGAAGCACCACCACCACTCTCTGCCTGGGTAGAGGCTGAGTAGAATTAAAGAAGATGGGGCTGGAGTGGAGGTGGCGAAATGGCAGATATCATTAAGCCGGAGCTTTTGTGGGTCACATGTAAATGTCAATAATAGAGGAGGAGAAAGAGGTTTTCTTTGCACCTGCTGCTGTTTTTTTTCTGTACAGAATGGAAATGTTTGGAAAAATCCCATTTGAATTCACATAATGATATCTATTTTTAAACCAGCAGATGTTCTGCTCAACATTTTCATGATTATTTTTCCGCCAACATTGACATGCGACGGATTAAAACAATAGTTACAATCACTGAGAAATGACTGCAGAGTGTATAGTGTGTGTGTGTGTGTGTGTGTGTGTGTGTGTGTGGTGGTCAGTCAACAGATGACAGAACAACACAATGTCTTCTGACTGAAAAAGGTCAACTAACCAAACACTTGCTGTGTTGATTGTTGTCACACACCTTTCTTCTTTTTGCATTTTTGTTTTTTAACATTTATCGAGATCAGAGCATCGTGATCATCTATGACGGCGTTTTCTGTCACATGAAATACGCCGCAGTCCATGTTTGAGCACCAACACACAGGTCGTCCCCTTGTTTCTACGATAACAAGCATATTCTTCATCTCGTAGATTGTTTTCATATTCCTAGTGCTCTCATATATTCCCTCTTGTCTTACTCATACGTGCTATTGATTTCATCCTATTTTATTTATTTATTTCCACGACAGTCTTTTTTTTGCCGTCCTCTTATTTATACGCCGTCTTTTCTCCGTTGTATCCGGTTACTATTTGCTGCGGAAAAGCTCAATTTCCCGACAGAGATCCTCTCATTTCTCCCTCGTCTCCCCATGAAGCTCCACTCTGGGCGACAGCTCACCGTGTCTCTTATTAGGATTTATTGTACTGTAGCTCAGTGGTTTTGATTTTCTGCCTCTAAAAAACAGCGCAGAGTCTGTTTGTAGCCCTCGTTAGGGCTGTAAATGGGCAGTGAAATGCACTCTGACATCAATCCATTAATATTATTTTCCTCTTTCAAGCCAAATCTCTTGATTAATTATTTGGACAACCTCAGTGGACGAAATGCTGCTATTCTGAGCCCATCTGTTGTGTCTGCATTTGTTTTGATTATCGGAGAGGAAAAAGGATAGTCGGCTTATTTGTTTAGTTGCTGCCGTTTCCCGTTTAGCCCGAAACATGGCACCCCAAAAATAGGCCTGGTGTATTCCAGTCTTTGTAGACGGCACAAGTGTCAACAAATGTTTGACAGCTCTGAAATAAAATCTGTGTTTAGCTGTCGCATGCTGTCAGTCATTATATAAAAGACTCCGTCAATAAGATGTCTACAGTGCCATGTTTTGGCACTGTTTACCGATTGGCTTACAACGTGGGCTGTTTGGAGGTCGTGATGCACATGTTTAGATTATGAGCAGCGAGCTCGGTGCGCTGCTCCAGATCATTTGCTGAAAAGCACAAAGCTAAATAATTCAAAGCCCAGTTACAGATAAAAAACAACAACAAACAAAGCCAGAATAGAGTGTGATGCAATGCTTCTCATAATATCTTTTCATCCCAAGTTGTAAGCTTTGTAATTGGCATATCACCTGTCTGCTACATAGAAATGGCCGAGTCTCCACTACCACGGTGTGTCTTCTCCCAACAGCGTTTTTTTGTTATTACAACCCTGAATTCTCCTAAAGGACTCCTGGACAAAGTGGGAGTGAACAACCTGCCCTGGTAATGATCCACTACTGTCTATATTCAGCCACGTACTCTTGCATTATTCACATAATATCACACTACTAGCCGTGTGTGTGTCATAGCAATGAGCTGCAGTTAGCGAGCCCTGTCATTACCACAGGAGCTGTCCTCCCCTTTCTAACGGCTGTCTCTCGCCATGCCAAGCTCCGTCTTTCTCTCTCTCTCCATAATAGAAAAAGTTCCCTTCAAACGTCAGTGACTCTCAAACTACTCTCGGCCGTGTCCTTAAATTGGAGCAAATCAACAGATGAAAGAGGAGGAAGGACAAGAGGGAAGCAGCCCTGAGACACAAACAGTGAGGCGCACACATAATACAGTTTCCTACCTCGCACGCAATCTACAAGTGATCACAACACTTGTACTTTAATAAAAAACTGGATGAAAGAATGTTCATGTGGTTCAACAAGTACTCAGAAAGCAGACGTGAATATGGTTCTAAGACTGATAATTTGGAGCCTTTTGTGCGCAGAGATCTGGTATTTTACCACGTACGGTAGGGGAGAAAAGCGGATGTGACTAATAAAGAACATTTGTTTCCTTTTGTTTCCCGTTGGCCTTTTTACTGGGAACAGTGCAATACTTTGTTTTAGTAAGACAAAAACAGATATTGATTTTGTAAATACGGCTGATGCACAAAGACCGAGTTGAACGTTCATCCATTAGCCTGAGAGATGAGGAGGGGGATAAAAAAAGGTAAACTGTCGGTTTGTATCAATTATTTTCAGTGTACATCTACATTATTTGACATAACGTAGTAGTGCTTTGTAACAGGGCGTTTTATCTTATTCATTTTTGCTCCCATATGTATTGAAAACGTATTATTATCATATTACATTCATGCTGACCTACACATATGGAAGAAAGCCAACCCCGCTTCCTGCGACAATGCTCCTCACCTATGGGCGTGCTGTGCAGCAACACTTGCTCCAGGTTGCGTCCGTCGTTGTAGAGAGCGAGGTGCCAGGTGCCGGGGTCCATGTACTCGATGAAGCCCGTTTCCTGGAGGCCGCTCAGCAGGAGGCCCTTGGGGGCTTTGGCAGTGGAGACGGGATCGGTCAGGGACCTGGGCAGAGCCTTCCCGTCCAACAGCTTCACGAAGTCGAACTGGACACAGCATACAGGAACAACAGTCAAGACAACGTCATCCAATTAGAACTAGCGAGACAGGGGAATTCGTCAAACCTGCATGAATGCAACAACGGGGGGAAATTGCAATAGAGCCTTGTGCAGTGGCGTGTGAGCTTTGTGAAAACTGCCAATTGAATGTTGTAGGGAAACTGCCTGCATACGTAAAAAGCCTAGGAGCCGCATTAGGCGTGGATATCAGATGCCAATTGAGCAACAGGAAACCAAAACGAGGAAGGGAAATCATCCCCCGTGGCAGGTCAGTGCTCCGACCAGACATGTTCCACGGCAACAACGTGACGTGCCGCTAATAGCGCAGGCAGACTTTTTACCACCCGGGTTTTCAAATGGAACAGACTATTATTTCGTTTGTCTAAACCTCTCTGTGCTTCTTCCTCGCCCTCTTTAACTTTCCCCCCGCCACCCTCCACACCCCTCCCCTCCGTTCTCGAACCTCCTTGAACTAGCAAGCGCTCGCTGAGCCTTATTCCCCCCGAGGGCTGCGTGTCACACTAGTGTCAAAAACAGCTAATTAGACCTCTTCATGCAGCCGAGAGCCGGAGCACACTGATGTTAAAAAGCAGCCGACTCAGTGTGTGTCTGTGTGTGTGTGTGTGTCCTATACGTGCTTTTTATGCGGGCATAGCGGTGTTCTACAAGGTGTACGACACTCGAGTGTATTGTCTCTGGCAACATGTCATTTCATCTACACTGAGCTGAGGAAATCAGAAATGTCTGTTTTCATTTGCGAAAAACGACGCGAGGCCACACTTTTTCAGTAGTTTTCAAAAGATGATGCTCCTGCTCTCCCTTCAGTTGACATCTGGTAGGAGAAGAGGAAGACACAACGCCAGATGACTGCTAAGCTCTGTTTTCCATCATCTTTAACACTGTGCTTTAATACAGTTAAAACTCCAGATTAAATCATTATCATTTACATATTTTCCGTGTAAAAAAATAGCTACCATGTTACCAGCCAGACAGCAATCCCTGCTCCACTGCACTCAGATGATGATCAAATTGTTTTTGTGCTGACAAAAACAAGCATGCATACAGTTTATTGACACCCGCGTTGCACGATTGTCTTTACTGGCATTTAAAATGGGTGATCACAGACAGGGTGAGGGGTGAAAGGAAGTTGTCTTTTTTTTCTTCCCACTGCTACACAACCCCTGACCTGTCTGAGCAGGCATATGTTTATGGAATTATATTTGCAGTCGAGGTACCTTCCACAGTAGCAAGGCGGACGTGTGTTCGCGCTGTGTCTATTAGCCATTCCCTTCAGCACTTCCCCTCTCCCCCGGTACACAAAGGTGTTCAAGCACATGTAAGAACACGTTTCTTTTTATTTTAAAATGTTCAAACTGAACTTACTTAAAGCATACAGTCTGAGAGCACCGTGGTGATGATGCATACGGTTACATCCTGGTTAAAACCTCGCAGAAACCTCAGAAACTATCGTGGCTCTGCTGCAGGGAGGCTGCTGAGCTACAGGAATAACCATATTTCTGTGTCTAGTAAGGTCCTGGTTTTGCACTGAACTCAACATTGAACCAGCAACACCCTGAACCTACCGCTGAAGACTCACAATCACTGTCATGATGCGTTCACTTACGTACAGAGCTGATGTGCACCTGAACGCCGATCTGCCGATGCTAAGGTCTGACTGCGAATTCACGAACCAAACTAAATTATTTAAATTCAGCAAAAGCGATTCCTCAACTTCTCCCTGTATAATTACAGCCAATTCAACATGCCATCCGATTGGAAAGAAATCAGAAATGACATACTCTTATCTCCATATTGGTTGAAATTGTGCGACACTAAACAACCGGTGGAGTACGGACGGACCCCCTCCTCGCCGTGCAGCATGCATGTTAACCGCAGATTAATTACGCATTTTATCGTTAACCATCACAGTGTGAAATAAAGTTTTACTGACGATCGTTATCCGCCAATATTCAGTAAAATATGTGAATCATGCCTTTGAAGTCACCAGTCTCTGATATTGTTACGTTGTAAACAACCAATCGGTGTTTAAAGGGACACGAGGAAAACGAGGGCTCAGTTAAATTACATTATGATGCGTTCAGACTCTGTTTGGGAAAAATTAGTATTGTGAGGTCAATTATTATGTTATCATGATGTGTTCACATGTGATTTCTTAAAATATAGAGTTCGTGATGAACTTGAATGAATCCAGTTGTTTGAAGGAGATGTTTTCACAGCAACACAAATAGATATTAGAGCTGAATTATGACCTAGTTACACAAAAGTCCAATCAATGATAACTCAAACTAATGACAAGATATATTTTGATCCATAAAAATACAGTCTTTTATTTTCCTATCAATTTAATTGTGTGTCTTTGACTGACTTTGATTGTTTACTGACAAAAAATAAATGATAGTCTGGAGCCTTGTTGAGCAGCTGCTATAACCAAACAACAATATGGATCATTACTGATCGTCAATTTGTGGTGGCAAAAAAAATCGTTGGCAAAAAAAAAAAAAAAAATCTCTAAAAGTTAGATTGCTCCGTTTTATTCTTTCGTGCTGATCTGATCCGTGACTCTGATCCGATCCGAAAACATGAGTCTAATGATCCGCTGCGGCGCTATATACAACACAGTGAGACTGCGTGAGCTTGCAGGAAAGTTGAGAGCGCTGAAGAGCAGGGATGTTGTTGAGAGACTGCGTATGAATAACATCAAAAAAGACAAATACATTTATTTAGAAAGGAATATATTTTTTTGCTCGAAAAAGATAACATTATCTCTACAAAATGTAATTTACACAACGAGTCTCGAGCCACGTGCGTGATTGAAAAAAAAGTTTTCAGTTATCACATTTTTGTGAAGTCAGTTCAGTGTGGATGAAAGACCGGAGATGAAACGCCGCATTAGTGCGGATGTGGTACGTGCTACTTCAGTGAACAAGCCCAGTCTGGGTGAACAGCGGCGTGCTACATTGAGGAGCCTCCTCTACCTGAGTGTGCGTGGGCGGTATATTCCTGCGTCCGTAGACCCCGAGCAGCGCGTTGTGCGATAGGGACAGGTTGAACTTGATGTAGGTCGGGCGGTGCACGGTCATATGAAACCTCCAAAAGAGTCCCGGCGGGATCGCCTGGCTCTGCTGGGTTCCGACGTCGACCTCGCCGCGGTCGATCGCCCGGCCTCGCACCCATTTCTCTGCACGAGGGGGAGAAGAAGAAGAAAAAACAAATCACACACACACACACACACGGTTGATATTGTTGAGTCACATCCTGCAGATCTGTCAGGTGAGACAGGGGAGCGCTGTTCGGTATCAGAGGGAGCAATTAATAACCAACCCGCGATGTCTTGAAACATCAGTGTCTGCTAATAAAGGGAGACTGAATAGACGGGAATGAGTGAGCGCCGGTGGAAAAAAAGAAAACATCCTGCTTTTCAAGAGACCATGCTTTGGCAATCCTTGGGATAGGCTCTGCATAAAGATTAACTGCTTTAGAAAGGAAGTGTTTTGTCTGAGAGCTGTCTACTGGGGCTTTGTCGTGTGCTATATTAGCATCTTCTAACAAGAAAGGAAGTGTGTGTGTGTGTGTGTGTGTGTGTGTGTGTGTGTGTGTGTTTGTGTGTGAAAAGGAGGAAGACAGAGAGGTGGATGAGGAGAAAGTAAGGGAAGGCAGGGGCACGCAGGCATTCACAAACAGCGTCACAGCACGGAGATAGCGTCTTGAGTGAGGGCATGTCTTTGTGTGCGAAGAGAATAGGGTCTTTTCCAACAGTCCCCTGGCCATCAGCTCCTCTCCTCCTCTCCACGAGCCTTTATCAACCAACCAGGCCCGGAGTCCTTTTGTGTTGCGTCGGGGAGCAGGGGCGAGGCTCTCCAGCCCTCTTTTGTGTCGGGCCCTTTATGGAGAGATATATCTCTGCTTCTAAACTAAGATGGAGAAAATATGGTGACAGAGGGGAGCCGGCCGATCGTTACGGCCACAAAGGCAGAAGAACAGTTAGGGGCAGATTCATGGTGAAGGCCGCATGCTCTCAGTCTATAATGCCTGCAGCTTCACCACTCCATTACAGCGAACCCCCGTGCCCACCCACAGGCATATATATATATATATATATATATATATATATATATATATATATATATATATATATATATATATATATATATATACACACGCACACATGTTGGCCGACTGGGGATATAAATCCCCCATTAGAATATATTGTGATGACTCTTTTTTATAGAAGTCAGTCATCAGGTCGGACTTTCAACTTGTTAAATCGTTTTGTTTTTTATCGACTAAATACCGGCACAACTGATGATCTCCCCGTCAGCTTTCTCACTTTGTGCTAATTAGCAAACATTAGCATGCTAACACACCAAGCTAAGACATTAGACGGGGGAAACAAATAGCATTGTCACTGTGAATATGTTGGCACTCTGAGCTAATTGCCTGTTTACGTTCTCCCACAGCTGCTGACGTGGCGTTAGACTAAAATTGTCTAACTTTCAAGAAAGACCCTCACAAAAAGTCAAACATCATCCCAATAAGAGGCAAAGCATTTGATCTTTCCTTTTTTTAATCCTCTATCTCCTTGATCTCTTCTGCTCATTTGGATGGAAACAAAGTAAATTGATTAATTGGTTAATGGATTGAACTAGACCGAGCTGTGGGGAAAAAAACAAAACAAAAACAAAGCGAGGGAAACATGAGAGGGGAGTTAGAACAAAAAGAGAGTTCAAAATGGTTTACAATGAAAGAGAGACAAGAGACAGGTGTCCCGTGTGAAGCATAAATCGTCCCCCTGCGCTAAAACATCTAGCGAACAGAATAAAAGCAGCTTGGCAGGACTACGGTATGCATTCATGCATTCCTGCAGAGTCTACCTCTGCAGTTGATTCCTTTTACAGCTAATCCTCGCTCCTGTGCCTCGTCGCACAAAAAAAAAAAAAAAAGAAGAAGAAGAGAAAAAAAGAAAAGGGCCAGCGAGAGGGATGGATGTCCCGAGGAGCGCAGCCTTTTATTCAACAATAGATGAATGGGACATGAATAGGGCATGACAGTTGGCAGAACACTGGCAGGCTCGCGGGCGGGTTGACGAGCAGGCGGACTGGCAGCCTGGCGGGCAGATGAGCAGGCAGGTCCTCCTGATGCTAATTACTGTACAGCGCCTCTCAGAGGCTGACGCAACTCGGCGACAGAAAGCGGCCGCTCGGGTCAGCCGTGAGGACGGGCGGCAGAGACAGAGTGGCGAGGGTGAGGGTGAGGAGGGGGGGAGATTACTGTAGAAGGGACGAGATGAGACGAGAGGACCATGTCCAAAGAGGAAGAGGAGGCAGCGGCGTCAAGTTACAGCTGCTGATGCAAGAAAGAAGAGAGAAAAAACCTCCTTGCATCTCTCTCTCTCTCTCTCTCTTTCTCTCTCTCTCCCTCCCTGCCTCTCTCCCTCCCTCCCTCCCTCCCTCTCCCTCTCTCTCTCTCTTTCTCCCTCTTCCTCTCTCTCTCCCTCCCTCTCCCTCTGTAGTGGAGCACACCAGTGCAGCTCCAGTAATATAAGAGGGCGGGCGGTTCGAGGCATTTTTGGGAGTCCCCCACAAACCAGACGGATCGCATGGTGACCGGGGCTCCTCCAGGCCTCCCCAGCTGCTCAGATTACTGCTGTCAATCAATGCGCTCCCTCGGCACCGTATGCCCCCGTGGAGCTCAGACCAAAAAAAAAAAGCTGGAAAAAAAAACCCTGAGAGCATTCTTTGAAGGTTCTCGTTCAAAAACGGGAAGATCTTTGTTTAATTCTCCTCGGCAGGCAAAAGCAACACGAGCCTGAAAAAAAAAACAAGCCGCCGTGCCAGCGGGGAGGTAACATTCATACGCACCTCGATGCCTTGTGGCTTTATTAAACGGGTAAAAAGCAACTAGAAAATGCAGATGAAAATAAAAAGTAAAGCGTAAATGGCATTGCATGAATCTTTGCTTTTCATCATTAGTTGGCAGCAAGTTGTTAAGCAAAGAGATGTATTAAGGTATGTTTTAAAATACAGTTGTTTAAAGTTGCGATGAAAGTGTTTTTCATGTCTGCCATCAAGCACAGCGTGCCCTTGATGGAAATGATAGAGGATTAGTGGGCAGGTCTGCTTAGAACCAGCGTTCTGTACAGTGTAATAATGATTCTGCCTCAGCCAATTATTCTTCAGTGCGGAGTGAACATAATAAGCTGATGCCTCCATTGACACGAGTCGCCCACTGTATGCAACACTATATGCGATCACGCCACAAGACATCTGGATGGTGTGGGATTGGAAGTCTTAACTTCTCCCATTTCTGATGACAAACTACCATGTAGCATTGAAGTTCGATCCGCTCTTCGACCTATCGAATGTTTGATTTGGGAAAAGAAAGTCTACTTTAGATGAGTTAAATCCACAATGCCGTGTGCATTTCTACCTGGTAGTCTATATTAATTATTTAAAAAAACATAAAAAAGCTTGATGCAGCACATTTAATCACTTTAACCTATTTATTGCACACTTAAATGAGAACAACGCACTCGATGCCAACTAGCGCACACCTGCCCATATTTATGTGATTTCCAAAAAATAGAACAAGCTCCTGAAGCCGTTGCAGCGCCAGCAGTTATATGATTAAATAAAAAAGAACATTGTTATCGAACAAACTAATTGACTTCTGCCAAATCTGATATGTTCACACTCGAGAGTCAAGAAGTGACTGCACCGATCGGAGTTTTAAATATATCTGCACCCACTCGACACATCGTGAGAGCCAATACGCGACGCTCAACCCCAAGAAATATGCTTTAATTAACCGATCCCGAACTACAGACCCGCAAACGCTATGCATTGCAGTCTCGGCTACAGCTGGAGCGGTCGAGAGCGGTGGGAATAGGACAAAATAAAATTGTTAAAATGACGTTATTCTTTATGATTGAAAAGTAGCAAAACATGTTACCCTTCCCCTACAGACATGACGTCTACCTCTTTTTTTCTGTCTCTCTCTTTCACTCACAGACATACACACACACACACACACCTCCCCCTATTGAAGTACACCAGCCGGTATATCGACCAACTGACGAGAAGCAGTGCGTCCTCCTGTATTGTCGCTCCCTCCTTGTACAGCGGGTGAATCTGAGGGTGTTTCCACACCTGCAGCTCGGTTCATTTGATCAACACAACAGGGAAACATTTTAGATCGTTGCATTTCAGTTTTGGCCCGGTTCCAGTTCACGCTGACTTTTTTTTACTCGTGAACCAATGGGAACCAACATGAGGTCACACAGATGGAAAGGTCGTGGTGTAACTGTCGATACGTGGTCCGTACGGGTCGGATAATTATCATGCGGTTCATCGTTAACCATCACAGTGTGAAAAAAAGGTTTTACTGACGATCGTTATCCACCAATATTCAGTAAAATATGTGATTAATGCTTTTTTAGTCACCGATCTCCGATAACATAACATTGTAAACAACCAATCTGTGTTTAAAGTGACGCGAGGAAAACAAGGGTTCAGTTGATTAAGTTACATTATGATGCGTTCAGGCTCTGTTTCGGGGAAAATTAGTCACATAAATAGATAATAGAAATGAATTATGACGTGTTTCCACGAAGCTCTCAGCAGATTATAATACATCATTCAAACTACTAATGACAAGATTTTTGTTTGATCCATAAAAATACAATCTTTTTTTCCTTATTACTTGAATTGAACACACACTTACAAATTAGAGTGGTGGAATTTATTTTCAGGCCTTGTAGAACAGCTGCTATAATCCAACAATTAGATGGATCATCAGTGATCGCAATTAGTATTGACAGGGAAAAAAAATGTGATCATAGATCTTTAAAAGTTATATTTGCTCTCTTTTTTTCTTTTGTGCTGATCCGATCTGTAACTAACAGATATATAACGGTAGAATCTGGGGCTGTACCGGATGACTTGTGCAAACATTTTAATGATCTTAATGAACCGATAAGCTACACCGAGTTAGATACAAACCAGCAGTCTCAATCAGGCAAAAACGCCTGTGACGACGTGCTGATACACACACAGCATTAAATACAGATCAATTCGGCTAGAAGATCGCTTCCTGAGCAGACCTAAACAATCAGCAGGTTTATCAGAAGCTCAGCTTTTGAAACCATGCTAACCTTACATATACAGCCGAAAGAAACCGTACCAACGAGGCAAACGAAGTTCATTTCAGCGAGAACGAGTTAGCGCCCCACAAGTCAGTGCGAGTTGCTCGTCCATCTGTTGTCTGTCTGGTGTGTGTGTCTGTGTGTGTGTGTGTGTGTGCCTGCGTGTGTGTGCCTGCGTGTGTGTGTGCGCTCGCCAGGCTAGCAAAAGAGATGAGCTACATTAGGACTTGGGACACAAGGTCTAATTAATTTCTCTTGCCTGCGGGTTATTCAGGTAAAACAATTACACCTGTAATCTATTTTCAAAGGAACTAAACTGTCTTTGCAATTAATGTTATTATCCCTCAGATTCTAATGAAGCGAGAACCGACTACAGCCGGGCAGCCGGGGTCTTTGTGACGGGACATGTCTGGGGGGACCGGAACAGTGTCAGAGTGTGTGTGTGTGTGCGTGTGCGCGTGTGCGTGTATGTGTGTGTGTGTGTGTGTGTGTGCAAGCCAGTCGATATCGAAGCGTAGGCCCGTGCGCGCGCCGCAATCTCGCACACGTCTGCACCGACAACATTAATAGTGTTCCAAATGCGAGAGAGATTGAGTTTGCCGCAGGATGAATAAAAATATCACAATGGGCAAGGTCTCTATAATTACTTGGATTCAATTAAGGGCCTTTTGAGCAGTTGGTTTAATAAGCTTTTCAGCCTCCTCTCTCCACTGTGCAGCCTAATGAGTGTCAGTCAGAGTCAGGAGAAGATAATGCTCTCGGCCTCGGGGCCTTCCATTACTCTCTCGTCCTCACCTTCCACCATCAGGCCCCGGGGCTGTCGCCGTGACAGACAAGTCCGCCCGTCCACACACACTCATTCCCTCCATGACACTCAGAGTGCACTTACATGGTTACACCTGTAATATGTGTTGTATGAAATGACATACTGAAGAAGCACTTTTTTTCTTCTTCTTCTTTCAATTGCCCCTCTGCTAAGCTTGTACTGATGTCGTCCTGCGTTGAGGCCTGCGGGGTTGGACGAGGGGACGGAGGAGAAAGCGTAGCTCGCTAGAAAACCCAAGCCGCCAATTTCATTCAAGATCGAAATTTCGCTCTTAACAGCTGATACTTTTCCACTTAGAAGCACCCCTGAACATGTATTTTCTCAGTCACCTTCACACTACGAGTGACAGGTTCACAACACGCTGACGTTTTAATCCCAATGTGAGGCCTCAGCGAGGTCATGATGATGCCACAGAAGAAATATTCCTGCTTGGATTTATTCATTTGAGTTTGTTTTTTTTAAAAGCTCTGGAGTATCTAGTAGTTCAAGACATAAAAACAGCTCTGAAGAGATTCCTTTAACATGTTTTGGGACCTCGACCAACAGTGTAGAGACAACTGTTACAGAGAAATAGTAGCACTTGGCACATCGGTCACTAATCCCTTATATGTTAATAAATAACTATGCTAATGTGTATTATACATGCTGCATAGTTTGAAGCTCTGTAAATAAATTGGTACCGCTGTGGATCATTTGAAACGGGGATCTATGTGAACACCTTCATTCACCGTGATGAATAGTTCACACTTCAGATTAACCTCTGAACTCCAAAACCTGCCGGTGGAATTGAAAAGCATGTTTTTTTGTTTTTTCCAACAATAGATAAAACAACACCGTTTATCCTCGCAATACCGCCGTTATCGTTGTTAGATTTGCCAATTTGTATTTAATACATTATCCAAGTTATTCAACTTGCATTTATTTTTAAATGTTTATAATTCATGGCACGGTAACTGTGTGCACTGAAGACATGTTTTAGTTCTCCCTTCTTGAAGCCATGATTGTTTCCATAGAGGAACACGACTTTCATATTTCAATAAAAATCAGGGCTGCAGATAGTACAATGAAAAACGTCAAAATGTGTAAGTACACACAAGTAATGGTGCCAATGGTTGCGTCTCTGTGGATATTTAAAGGGATGAGAGAGATGTATTATTACATGTTGCATTATGTTAATACTGATGCATTCATGTGGCGCAATCTAAAACCCTTTGTGGTATTGCTGCATGACATGTTACATAACTAGTAACTACATTTACCAGTAGTAAAAAAAAAAAAAATTCCAATGTTTTACTTGGAATTGTAGTATCTGTATGAAGTAGCATGAGATGAAAGTACACAAGCAAAATACCAAATACATCAAAAATCCTGCCTAATCCCTTTCGGTCACACTTTGGCATCGTATATTTTTCACCAAAAAAGGAACTTCTCGTCTGTTTACCAAGAAGATATAAAAATTGACTTTGAATTTATTTGATTTTTTTTTTTTTTTTTTTTTGCCTTTGATGTCAAAGCCCGAGACATCATCAACTACTCTCAGACGTCTGCTCGCTGTTAAACGTGTCATCTGCACCGTCAACACCGACTGCGCCTTGAAATTATGTTTAAATCCTCCGGCCCTGTTTGGCCGAGACGTCTTCAATGCGAGCTGAGTGACAGACAGAGAGGCTTTCTCGACTCGAGGCGCTCAAGCAGGGTGATCTATACTTTCTCTGGGCGTGCATGTGTGTGTGTGTGTGTGTGTGTGTGTGTGTGTGTGTGTGTTACATCCGGAGACTGTAACCCAGCGTGAGAAAATCAATGAGACCGGTGTAACAGGGACCAGTCCATCACCTGCACACACACTCATGTCTCCCACAGACACGTCTCCTTTTCCCACATACATGCATACGATTATGCACACTCCTCTGTGCACACGCTCTCTTACACACAAACACACACACACATACACACACACACACACACACACTGCTTAGCCTCTCTCCCCTCATCCACTCTCCCTGCACGCAGCCTAGAATATTGATGTGCTCTTTAAGAGCCCTCCTTTCTGTCTGTGTCACATGCCATCCATCTGCTCGCCGTTTCCGACCACGCCACCGGGAAGAGTGAAAACAATTCGCCGCTAACTCGCCTCTCGTACACGTGGTTTTTTTTTTTCCTTACGCGCTCATCGCGTAGGCCTCAGATGGCGTTCCACAGGCTCCACAACATTTCATCATCCTCACATTATAATGAGGCAAGATGCCGCTCTACTGTATGTCAGTTTGTATCACTTCGTATCATTAATACATCTGGCGGCCCGCGTTGACTGAAATATTATTCTCAAACTTCAATGTGCTTCATTAAGGCAGGGAATCCACTGACAGAAAATTTATTCTCTGGGCACTTCTGCTTTCATCTGCACCAGAGGAATTTCTCTGTGTGTGTGCGTGTGCATGTTTGGGTGCCGGCATGCATGTCAGTTATAGAAATAGAGGAAAGCGGAGGGGAAAGACGGAGTGCACGCACATCAGCCTGAGGTTGATTATCATGGGGTGAGTGACAATTAATGTAGCACTAATTAGAGAGGCTTTTATGTGTGGAGGACTAAGAAGGGCTCCTGGTGATCTCTGGGAAACGGCAGGAGAGATAGCACTGGAGAACATAAAACGTGGCGCGTGCGCGGCTTGACAAGACACTAGCCATACGCGGGTGACACGACGTGTCAATTAGCGGCTGCTGCCGTGCTGCAGGCCTCCTCGGAAAGGTACATTACGGTTCTGCTGCTCCAGGATCCCCCGATTTTCATTGCGGAGCCGACAAATCAAAAAAAAAAAGCCGGAGCGGAGCCTATCTTCGTGGCATTGAAGTCGACATAAAAACAACAACACTAAAAATACATGAACAGGAATGCAAAGCAGATTACTACCTTCCAATCATTCCGCTGAGCTCGTTTTATCTCCCCCCACTGTGTCATCAGTTTATATCGAAACAAGCAGGAGCTGATAACTATCCTCCAATCAATCTCCTCCGCTATCTTTATGCTCCCAATGTTATGTTGCAACTTGTGTTTACAGCCGCGCGTCAAGAATAAAATCATTTATTCCATAATAATAATAATAAAAATAAAAGAAATGAATGCCGTTCGATTTCTTTGTTTTGCAGATTAGAGTCATGGAAACGACGATGAAAAATAATTATTATATTTTAATGTTAAGCAATTATCACCGTAAAAGTAGCAAATGCTTGTGCCACTTTTATGATGGATATCGCAAACATCCTTCAAGTAGATTGGTGCCCATCAATCATTCCTCTCCTCCCATTACTCTCGCTCTTCCCTCCTCCCCGTTGTTGTTCATCATTTCCATTCCCCGCAGACCTCCCCCCTCGCCACCCACTCGCCGTGTAATCTCGGGGATTGTGTGGTCTCTTGGTGTGAGAGGTGATGGTACAGCAGGATGAACGTGATAATCTGCCACACTGGATTACAGCCTAATCTCTAATCTCTCTGGCCCTCCTCCGCCCCTGGGGACCACCTCCACCACGCCAATTTTATTAATCTGAGCCCGCCGCAGCAACGGCTTAGCTTTGCCCATTTTGATTTCCCAGCTTTCCGGTCGGCGCGCGTACAGCAGTCGGAGCTGAAACAATGGATTTGTTTGGAGGCAACGCTCGGAAGTGAATTCTGTGACCCCCGCACGCTCTATCGGAGGATTTAGCTACTGATGAGAGCGTTAATCCTTGGGAATGTGAGGATTCATCAAGAATAGTTGCTGTAGGGATGTCCCAGGTTGCCTGAATTGCAGCGGGTTGCAGTTTGGCTCGCACAGTCTCCGCATAAGTGCTGAACATGGGCTCCGACGCCATCCTATGTAATATCCATCAGAGCCGGTCCTCGGCGTGAAGGTTGCCGTGTCCTGCCTGACTCCATGACCTGGAACACTCACAATTAATGTCCCATGTCACGGGGGTTAAATTGCTGTTAGTAATTCCTCCGGCTAGTTGAGAGAAGGCCGAGTGGAGGAAGGCTATTCCAGTCACGTACTGGCTAAGAGGGAACATGATTAACCAATTACCTAGCCTTTCTAATAAATGAGTAATCAGTTCAAGGCTGATCTCCAGACTGATGTCTCTCCATCGCATCGGAACATTCTTTGTGCCGGGTGCGTTATGTATGCAAGGCGGAGTCCCGGCGCAAAGGAGGCTGATTGGAATTCATGGCAATGGATACAAAGTCTCAACATGTTCCAATCATAATGTTTAAACGCTCCTATTTACATTTCAAGAGGAAATTCGAGTCTTCCTACTATTTCAATAATTGTGCTCCTATTAAATCCTGTCGCCGAAAACGGTGGAGTGTCCTTTGAGGATTTCTATTTAATTAAGTTTGCAGGAAGAGAAAAACAGAAGTACAATGAGCGGAATATTCTATGGAACAAATGAGAGCGGTATGTGACCGGATGTGTGTTTTCCAGCTGCCCCTCATCTCTGTGTGTGTGTGTGTGTGTGAATGTGTGTGTGTATGTGTGTGTGTGTATGTTGTCTTGGCTCACTGATGTTTAATTAAGGTGGCTCAAAGTAAAAAGCCGGTTTCATAACCTATAAGCTATATAACCTATAGTTAATGTTAGCTTTCATGACTTTGAGAACGCAGACCTTCGACTTCCAGCACTTTTCACATCAATTCCCAGAGAAGAATATCACATCCATCGCTCAGGGCCACAGAGCAGCACATATTAAGGATGTAATACATGCATATTACAGCAAAGAGCAAAGCGAAACCACTTTTGGCAGCGTGTTGTCAACCAGCGGTGACAACTGGAGATGCTCTCTGTGCTGCTGAGATCCACTGCTAGCTCGAACTGTCACCATGCAGTTTGGGTTCAAATCACACGTTACACACAATATACAACATAAAATTGTATTTAAATGTATCAGATGCAACAACATACCATTTAACAATAATGCCATATGGAATAAGATTAATAACCGAGTAACCTGTTTTATAAAACAAAGTAATTGGCATTCGAAACTATGACTTGTGCTGTTAAAGTGGCATGGAAGCCTCCATTAGATGGAAATAACGTTTAAAGGCCGTCTGTCTGGCCCTGATGTATTTTTAATCGACTGATTTCTGGTCGTCCGTTAATTTAAATGTATTTAGGAGAGACACTAAAAATAGAAAAGTGTTGGCTGAAGTCTGCACGTGGGGCTACAGGTTGGCTTTAAAGATATTTAGTTGGCTTCATTTTAAATGCAGTGCAATTAAAACACATATGTGGACTTAAACACTGTGCAGATGGTTAAAGGAGTACTCGCATTGAACTGCTATTGCACTATTTTGGTATTTTTTTTAATGAAAAAACAGATTCCACTTTCTTCATGCATCCCTCGTCAAAAACCTGGCACTTACATTATCCACAATGCAACTCAACCGGCAACAATTCTGTCAGAGATTTCGTCGTGCTGTGCTAACAGTGGCTAATGTAGCCTCGAGCTGCTTGCGTCAAGAAGAGATGCGATGTTTTTTTTCCACCTTCAACACAAACAGGATTCATCCGACAAACCTGTTGATAACGACTGTTTATAACAACGACACATGCAGGTGTGCTTCCCGAGACCAGCACACACACACACGTTGATGTGTGAAATCTGGGAAGTTGCCCCTTGAGAATGAAAAAGATGTGACCTCAGATTTTAATGAAGCAGAGAAGGCAGCTCATGTCAAAACGTGATTATTTCACATGTACTACAAAAAGCCTGAAGTCAGATTTAAAAAAAAAATAAAAAAAACGGGCTGACCAGGATCAGACTGAAGCAGGGGGAAACGTTTTCATGGTAACTTGTGTCGGACTTATTCAAACCTCCTTCATGAAACAGAATTTCCTGAAAATAAATTAAAAGTAGCCCGGTTGTACTATTACTCTTGCTTTATGAATCGGCCCCCGCTGGTGTAAGTGCACACTTCCCTTATTGCTTTAAAAATGTCACATCCATTTTTAAAACTAAATTAAAAAAAAAAAAAAGGAGCCAAGCATAGTGTTTGAAATACTTGAAGCCAATATTCATTCAATAGATTTAACATACAAAAAGGGCAAACTACTGTATAACATGTGCTGTGTCGGCTCACCTTTGTCCCCGGCGTGCGTGTTTTCCGGGTTCAGTGTGTCCAGCAGGTGAATGGAGCTGGTGGGCCGGGTTTTGCTGCGGTCCTCCTGTTGATGATCCGCCGAGCTCAGGCCGTTCTCATACAGCTGGCTCTCGCCGTGCCGCAGATGCCAGGTCAGGCCTAACAGGTGGACCGCTACACACACACACACACACACACAAACAGCCAAAGGAAGTGAAAAGGCAGAAAGAAAACATCATTATTCAAGGCACGCAGGGAGGTGTGTCCGAACCTTCTTTAATGCTCATCTCACAGTTTTCACTCACTTTATGTGCTTAATAGTGCCCGTCAAGGCGGTGGACAATTAGTAAATACACACAGAACACACACACAGACACACACACACACACAAACTCTTAACACGTTCACGTCCACATGCCTACGTGAACACCAAACGTGGCAGCGGTGGGCAATTAAGGCAGATCTTCAGAGCCTGAGCCCAGGGCTGGTATTAAAGCGCTAACACAGTCTTTTATGCATGACTAATGATGCTTTGAAAGCTGCTGCCGATTCACAATCCATATGGGCCTTTTAAACAACAAAGGGTATGGGAGGATGGGAGGATACTGGATATCCCCTCCCACCCATAAAACTGTTTACTGGGACAACAATCCGGCACGCCGTTAAATAAAAAAACAACTAACACCTGGCCATTAAGGAAATTAATTAGCGCCTTGCAAGGCTGTCAATAAAATGTTTGGTAAAACATTCACCTTCCTCTGACCAATCACCGGGTTCCACTCATGTGTGATTGTACGCCGCCGCCGCTGCTGCTTTAGTTTTTTTAGCTTTAAAAAAAAAAAAGTTAATGCCCCTTCGCCGATGTGAGGGGGAACAAAGCAAACGCAATAAATCATTGCAGGTTTTCTCTCCTCTGACACATTCGGAACATCAAACAAAAGCAAAGCCTCAAATCACAAAGTTACTATGCGCTGGTGGCAGTCAGAGGATGGCTGCTGAATGCAGATCAAGGTAAGGAACTTCTAACGACTTCAAACATCTCCGCTGTCTGTCTTCTGTCTGCCGATTGCCGACACCCAGAAACAGCACTTGACATGCGCGTGCCGGCGCTCGACACAAAATGGCTGCTTAAGAAAAAACAAAATCTGCGATTAAACAGCGTGACCAACACAGACGCACGGGGGGGGGGTGCGGCGAAGCTCGCATGGAAGTGCGTGAAATGTACTTGCCGATAGTTTTAACGCGCGTGTGTGTGTGTCTGTGTGTGTGTGTGTGTGTGTGTGCGCCCTCACACTTACATGCTTGCCTGCACATCCTGCCTCCCCAACTGATGAAGAATACCTAATTAAAACTCCAGGTAGTTCAAAGACATTTTAAGGTTACTTTATGTTGCAGAAGCACTGGAAGAAGAAGAAGAAGAAGAAGAAGAAGAAGAAGAAGAAGAAGAAGAAGAAGAAGAAGAAGAAGGAAACACTTCCTCTGCAAAGCAAAGCTTCGATTGGCTTAGAGAGTTAATGCCAATGTTGGTCCTGTGTGCCACCCTGCCATCCATGGGGATCAGCATTTGAATACATCATACATTTGAACCCCCAGACTAGCCGCTTTGCCGCTGGTTGGGCGAGTTATCTGCTCATGCACAATATGAGCTCTTCTCTGCAGAACACTGCGACGACTGAGACCACGAGGGAGCCGCCATGCATCATTTAGTTCAGACTAATTGAACTGTCAGCCTGTGACGAGACCAGACACGGATGCGCGCAGAGTCTTCACCATCAATGTGAAGTTTCTTTTTTTTATTTTCAATTTAGTTATTTTCCCGTCATTGTAGTTTCCTTATTTTCATTTTTAGAAAGATGCATGTGTGTGTGTGTGTGTGTGTGTGTGTGTGTGTGTGTGTGTTGTGATGACTCATTCTGGTGATGAGGGAGACAGGGAGGGGGGGAGAAGTAAACTCAAGAATTGCACAATCAATTTCCTGGGTTTAGTCTCCGTCAACGTCCCTTCTGGTTGTCTGGTACGTCAGTACTCCGTCTTTAGCAGGCTGGTGGTAGAAGAAGCGGGCAGGTGGAGCGAAAGCGCACATGTTGAAGATGACATTTTGTTTACGCCGCTACGAGATTTAAAGACAATCCAGAGGAGATTCCCTTTAGACTACATCCCATTGTCAAGTCTCTTCTATTGGAACAAGAAAAAAGTTCAGAGTACAGCGCAGCTCTGACAGGTGTGTCTGCAAATGAATCAATACAAACCACGTTCCCCCCCTACTACTTGACCGCAAACACCTTTTTTTTTTACACTAGCACGACTTGCTCCTGTTTTGATGTATGCAGGCTCGTATCTGCGTCTCGTGGGCGTTACCGAGACCTGAAGCATTTAACGAGTCCAGTCTATTTCTTTTATTTTACGACAATATATTCGCGTAAACACGGTGTTGATGGCCAATAAAAGGGGCAATGAATACGTATATTCATTTACATTTTGCAACCACAGTGTGCTGCTCTCTGGCCCGGTCCTCGGGTTTTTTTGTTTTTTTTGAAACTCTTTTAACTTCACTTTTTTTCTCAGCAGTCGGGAAGCGCGACACAGAGTCTGCTCGGGTATTTAGGAGTGTTTTTTGCAGTGTTTAATCGTGGGTAAACTGTAAACTACAACCGCAGACTTGCTACCCACACATAGTGACACCCTTGAGCCAAAAGCACATGCATGTGTTGATGGAAACATAGGTCAGGAATGCCAGGCGTGGTGCGTGCCAGGTCTGAGGCCTCTCTGCGGCGATCAGAAGCTATAGCAGCTGAACTATCGCGGCCCCTACCTACCGGCTGTCTTTCCTTCAGCATACAGTTACAAATGAATACATGGAATGCTAATGGGTCCAGTGGGAGGGATGTGTGTGGGGGGGATACGCATTCACGCACGCCCACAAGACCGGACACGTAATCTCCTGCCAGACTTACGCATTGGCCGAGATAATTAAACATGAAATATAGTGTCGCAGCTACAAATGTAGGTTCGTAAGCTTCACCGGCGTTTGTGCTTGCGTTGTAATACGCGGTGGAGTGAAACAACCCATCATAGTTTCGGAAATTAGTCCGCGAGAGTGCTCGGAGAAGCTCAACAAGTTTTTCCTAAACGGAGACATTAGACATTTCCGCCATTCGGACTCTCGTGCTCCATTCTCTCCTCACGTCCTCTCGTCTGGATTGGTTTTCTCCCTCCCCCCTCCCCCGCCCTTTCCTCCCACCCCACACACACCTACGTCAGCCAAGTGTTAGCCTCTCCAGTAATAACTCTGCAGCGACAGTCCTCACTTCTCCTTCTCACCACTCCAGACCTCCTCAAAAGCCCCTCAGACCCCTACTTATCCTGCTCCTGCTCATCAGCCTCTCTCTCGGTCTATCCCGCTCTCTTGTTTTATGGCTGTTGACCTTTTGCTGGAACACTTAGCATCTAGGGCCACAGAGCACAAACACACACACACAAACACACACAGACACTAAGGCAAGGAGGGATAAGGACCTGGGCGCGTGATGAGGAGAGTGCAAGTTTGTGTGCATGCTCTTGTGCTTTCGAGGAGCTGATGTCCTCGCTGCAATATTAAGAGCAGCGATGGCATGTTTGTTGTTCTTCACTTGACCAAGTTAATTCTGGGTATTTAAAAAACGGAGTACTTATGGAGCCAAAAGCAAGGACGTCCAGGATTCTGCAGCCGAGAGTCTCATTCGACAGCTGGGGGTAGCAGGCAGTTGGAGCTCTTCCAAGGCTTGAAACTGTTGAATGGGCACAAACGATGAGCAACTGCTGAAGGTGAAGGTTTTTTTTTTTTTTAAATTGGCAAAAAAGAAAGAATAATAATCTAAAACAATCCTAACTCAAGGTCTACTTAATTGCTTTTTGTTATGCAAACGTGAAGATTTTCCTGAGATGTCACTGTTGTCATGAGATATAAAGTTGCCGGAAAAAAAGCCAGAGAGCTAAATGTCAAATGAGAAACTGCGTTAGTGTTCCTCCGGTTTGAGAAAAAGGTCAAATGTACAAGGATGTCCAGATTCTGTACAGGTCTCTCAAAATTGCTAATCGGAGCGTAAAAACAAGCGAGCAGCACGCAGAACGCTTGGCTTGAATACAAACCGGTTCCACGGATATATTCGCCCCCAGAGGCTCATCCGCCGTCAGGCCGATGGCTGATGGGGTCAAAGACAAAAGCGTATTTACAATAAAATGTCTTCTTTTTTGGGGGGGAAGAACATGCAGTATGCAAACAGAATAACTCAAAATACTGAAGGTATCAAAACTAGGTTAGAAACAAAACAACATTTATATTTCACAAAATGTCGACCGGCGCCGTTAAGTGGATTTTGTGTCTCCTTCTGGGTTAGAGTTAAATGAATTAAGCAACTGTGGAACATGCAGCATTGAATTTGCTGCAGCTCTGATTCTCGCCACTGACTTCTTTTTTAGCAACGGATTTAATTCGGGATTATGGGTATTGTAGTATTTAGAGCCATCTGTTGTACAAAACACGATTTCTCACAATCACAAGTTGGAATAATCCAAACTGATGATAATAAACCTAGCAGGGTATCATTAACGTGTTCAGAAAGCTCTAGTTTGTTCCTTAGTTTAAGACGAAGATATTTATTGGCCAGCTGATTATATGGAAACCGACGGGAAAGGAAGAGTGTATAACAAGTCCCCAGGTGAAGTGAAACTGGGGACGTTGCAGTTATGCGGCTCGCGTCTCGACCACTTGGCCACCGGTACGCCGGGTGTTTCCGTAATTGGGAACATTCACAACATCATTAAAATAAAAATCTAAAATGAGAATGTTCAGTCGCCCAAAAAAATAAATAAAGATAGACCTCAAGAATCAGCGGTTCCCCTCACTTCTCGGTTTATAGGATTTCATAAATTTTTGATCCCTTTGCGTGGCCCACTACACACACACACACACACACACACACACACACACACACACACACACACACACACACACACACACACACACACACACACACACACACACAGCACGCAGTCAGTTATGCCAGCAGCATGCGCTCAGCGTGAACCTTCACTCTCACTCGCTTTTCTTTCTGCCTATCCATCTCTCTCTCTAGTGTCCATCTTTCTCACCGCTCTCCAAAAAAAAAAAACACAGAGACCTCATCACACGTTGGGGGGGGGGAAGAGGGAGAGAGAGAAAGAGAGCGACTCAGAGTGAGTCCAGTCATTATAATGGGAGCGGCAGCAGCAGCAGTGGCGGCGGCAGAATGGCGACAGCGAGCAGCAGTGCAGCGAGCGAACAGGCCGAAACCCTCGCCGCGCATGAATCATTGATCAGTGTGACAGTGAGATGACTGCCAGAGGTAATAGGACGGCACAGCTGTGAAGGGGGTGGGGAGGGGTTTCGGTGCCGAACACTCGCTGTCGGCTTCCCCGCCGAGATGTGCGCTCAAGACGTGGCGGGCTGAGGAGAACGGCGCGGGGCGTAGGGGAGAGGGACTGAGGCAGTTAAGTAGTCGGGGAGAGAGGCGCGCTTGATGTGGCTTCCTCGGGCTTACTTAAACTACTATGGGGGAGAAATAGGAGAACAGAAGGATCCGAGCTGGTGGAAATTTGCGGATGAAGTTAGCAAGGCCCGTCGTGATAACAGCCTCTCCATTGCGCTTCTTGTTCACAAACAGCTGGAATGCAAAAGGCGTACGGATGGCAAGCCGTATCTTCGTCCTTTTTTCTCTGCGATTGTAATAAATGGCGACCCTGAATCAGTAAATTCTTTCTAATGCTCGCTCCAGACGGGCAGGTTTCTGTGACTTTTTTTTTGTTGTATTTTTTGAGGAGGTGGTAGAAGAGATAGCACAAGCTCGCAGTTGCGGCTGCAGTTGCTGCCACTATTGTTGTCGACGTCAGGCATGTGTGGGTCTCCAGATTAGATAGAAATGATTGCGGGCTCCAGTGATGATTAGGTTTCACACTCGTGGTGGGAGAAAGAGTAGGAGATGGAGAAAGGAAATTGTGTGTGTGTGTGTGTGTGTGTGTGTGTGTGTGTGTGTGTGTGTGTGTGTGTGTGTATGTGTGTGTGTGTGTGTGTGTGTGTGTGTGCATTCCCGTTAAATGCCTGCGTTACACTGCATGCCGTTATCTGGTGTTTGTAACAGTGCCGAGTTGGGCTGCAGGACACAATGGGTGAGATTGACTGTGAATATACTGTCTTATCGATAGCTATTACAGCCGAGGTAACACCGCAGTCGGTTAAAAATGATTTATCAATACTCTCACGCGAGCGGAAACACAACCAAGCTGGATTGCCAAGTTCTCTTCGCTCGTGCAACATCGCAAATGCCCGTCAACTACACTCTGACTACCAAAGACTACAGCCCGGCAGCGAGCGCATTCAAGAGCATCAGGCTGTCGATTTAGCGTGTAGTTTAGCATGTACAGTGAAAGCAATTTCTCATCCCGAGTTCTGCATGGCTGTGTCAGCCTCTAGCTAAGCTGCAACTTCTGAGGGATGGGTGAAAGAAACGCAGAGAGAGGAGGAAGGGCAGGAGGGGGGGAGAGATAAAAAAGACGCAAGGAGGTGGAGAGAAGGTAGTCAACAACAAAAAAAAGGAGCAGAGAGACAAATGGGGCAAACAAGTGTGAAGGAGAGTGAAGGAGAGGGACTTCAGAGACAATAAAACAAATCGGTGTCTAAGTCAGCGTTAGAGTAGAGACTGAGAGCGTCTGCCCTCCCGCCTTTTTTTTCACCACGTCGGCCCTCGCTCCACTCTGACAGACGAGAGGCGCTAAAGTGTTTCCCTTACTGCCCTCCACAAACCCCCTTGAAAGCTACTAATACCACTGTCATCACTGTTTATGTGTGTGTGTGTGTGTGTGTGTGTGTGTGTGTGTGTGTGTGTGTGTGTGTGTGTGTGTGTGTGTGTGTAAGAGTTTGCTGACATTTACTTGTGTACAAGTGTGTGTGTGCGTGTGTGCGGCAAGGGCACTGCACAGTGTCTCGTCTGATGTAAACCTCAGGACCGGTCGTCGGTGTGACCTTGCTAATCTGGAAATGGGAAGTCCTGTTTTGGATGAGAAAAAAAAAGGGATGAAATGACAGACAGAGGGATAAAGGCAGAGAGGAGGTGGTGACACACTTCTTTGAGTGATGAGATTTGCTGTGTATCCGGGTGTGTATATACCAGCGACACTCGCCGTCACTGTCATCTAGTTAGTCACGGTAGCGACAGCGCACCAAGTACACAGATCTGCTTCCTGCGTCTCTCTGTTGTTCTTTCATTTCTAATCACGCCCACTCTCTCTTCCTGTCAGAGGCCCCCCCAAACCACCACCTCTCTCTCTCTCTCTTTCGTTCTCTCTCCCTCACTGTCTGTCTGTCTCCCACTCGCTGTCTTACTGATCTGGTCCTTTACTGAAAGCTGACTCATGTTACAACAGACAGAATAGTGTTAAATGAGGAGGGGAGCGGCGCCATGTTAGATCCCCCTCCGGCACTGAGAGCTAAAACAACTGCAGAAAAAAAAGGAGCAGCGACTCAAAGCTGCCGTTCAGTCACATACATATACTCCATTTCCGTGCGTTTTTTTTGTGAGTATGCGTGAGTAACATTGAGGGGGATGAGATATAAAAAAAATAAAACAATAAAATGTGTCTGAGTTGGACGCGGAGTAAGAGCATGTACTTGCCTGTTGAACTATCGAGGCTGTTTTCATTGCAGCCTCTCTGACCTTCTGGAGACATTTTACCAAAAGGGCTCGCTCGCTATTCAGAGCTTTCTGACCAAGTCTAGCCATTTAAAGCAATTTTACCAAAGGCTCCTGCAGCTGTTAGGGCAGTTTTAGCAAAGGCCAGCGGGTTTCTCAGAGCTGAATCAGACGACCGAAATAGAGGACCGAAAACAAAGAGAAGCTGGACCAATCAATACAGACCCCAATGAGGCATGAAGCAGCATGGCTGAAAGAAGCTGGGGGTGAGGAGGACACACACACACACACACACACACACACACACACACACACACACACACACACACGGTCCTTATCACAAAGTTACCCACACACTTTCATGTGCACACACACACACACACACACACACACACACACACAGGCATGTAAGGGGCACTGTTTGTTGTTTGTTTTTTTTTTTACAGATTTTCAACCGACATTTTGTCAAAGGAGCAGTTTTTTCCACCATAAATTTCTGTCCTCATGCACCCCAAATATGTTGTTTTCTTTTCTGCAATAACACTGAACACCCCACTTTACAGTAAACAAGATCAGGAAAAGGCTTCCAACGAATAGAAAGTGAAGAGAAAAATGAGGACGAAACACAAATGTGTTGCTGGTTACGGAGCAAACATGGAAGAAAATAAAAATATTAAAACAATAATTTTAATAATCTGGTGTTACAATAACAAAAACACAACAAAAATGTATAAACTAGAAACTGAAAATAATGAGCCCTTGCATGTAGAGTGCACACACACACACACACACATCACCCACAGACAAGAACACACACATCGTGAGTCAAGGTGAAAAGCCCGCTCAGTGTGAGCTATAATTATGGAACAGATTAAAAACATCTGTTGAGACAAAGAAAATAAAGGAAAATACACGACGGCGCACTGTGATTGAGTCACAGCGCGTGTGACAGCATTTTCTTGTTTTTGTGTTCCGACTCAACTCTGCCGAGCTCCGAATAGAAAGGGTTACAGTTCCCAGACCGGACTGGAAACAGGTTGCAGCAGCCAATCTCACCCGCTCAGCATTGCTGCTGAGTAGATAATTGGTTGCCAATTGCCCTTCCTTGCACGAGAAAGAGGGCCGCCGCTGATTCCGGGCGAACCAGACGACCACCGGCTCTCCGAGAACCTTGCAGTGGCTTCATGCGGACCGCCATCGTCGGAGTCGGCCACCATTTGGACACCCCCCCCCCCCCTTCCTTCGCTCAATCGCACCAAATTGCAATCCGGTTTCTGTCCACTGAGGCCATTATCATCTCAGCTTGGTAGTTTTTCACAATTTTGCATTCATTGGATTGTGCTCTTTACCGCCTACCGCATATCTTCAGGGACTGATGTCGCTAAATGTTTGAGGAGTCTTGTGAAAGCGTTTCTTCCTACTCAGTGCAGCCTTCGCAAAGTACAGTATGTGCGCGATGGCCTGCAGACTGTGCTGACTGATTGCACTCAGGGCACAGCTCAGACTGAATAAAAGTGGAAGATCTTCAGTGGAGTGAATCAGCACATTTCAAGCTTTTCCAATTCACTGTCGACTTGGGACCATCCTCGTATTTTGGTCTTTTCTTCCACATGGCTTTGTTGAAAAAGGCTTCGCTTCTTTGTTCCCTGCACCCCATCTTTCTGTTGGGACTCTTCCTTAATTACTTTGCACATAAAGAACCAAATCTGATTCTTTTGGAAAAAAAAAGTTTTATAAAATATGAAATACTGTCCTATTTCTGATACTCTGTAGTTGAAATGTTCGTAATAGCTACAGCAGCAAAGTCCTGATTTACTGCGGGCACTTTTAGCTAAAAGGAAGAAGAAGAAAAAACGCTCCAACCACCAATATATATATATATAACATATACCAATGTTTTTTCACCTCTATTCCCAGGGAAGATGCTATAGTGTGTTTACTGAAACACTGCAACGAGAGCCAGGAGCACTGATGCTGAAGATGGACAGAGCTCGCTGGCTGTATGGCAAGTGAGGAAGCGGTGCTGGATCATTACCAGCCTCGGACCAAAGAAGCCCTTATGTTTGACAGTCGGGGTGAGGAATACGACAATACATACTGTGAAACTAAGTACACTTGTCTCCAGTAAGACCTGTGGTTAAACCATTGAGGCAACGGCAGCCACCACTACCTCTCGACAACGGCGGCCTCAATCCGAGACGCCGTTTACACGACATCTCCTCTCGGGGACCCTGCACGGCCAGGAATGTGTTTTCTAATCGACGGATCGAGGACGCCGGTCGTTGTCTTGTCAAGGGGACAACACAGTTCTGATACTCTAAGTGATGCACAGTTTTTGTTCACTTGTCACCAAGACGACAGGTCTTTTTCCACAGTGGACATTTTGACACATCATTGCAGGAAAGTAGAGGTTACTAACAATAACAATAATGACGGCTCCGATCTATTCAAGTGTCCCAGTGGGCCGCGACGGAGTGACAGACAGTGAGTCGGCGGCGCGCACGGCACCGGCTCCCTATGAACCTGCAGCGTCGAAATGGAAGTCATCCATCAATAATGTAATTTTTTTGCTTTTCCCGCGGCGAGTCCAAACATCTGACCGAGTCTTAGAATTGGTTTTTGATTCTGCGGTGAGTCTTAATCTACTGTGACTCGAGTATACATCTGAGATGAGGTCCGGGCGCATCATCTTCCATAATAACTGTCTCCAATGGTGGGCGACCTGCCGCTGCCTGATCTGCGGTAATGCATCAAAGTTTTTCCTCACATACTCTTCGCCTAAAGTGAACCTATCATCTAATAATATCACCGTTTAAAAAAAAAGAAAACATGTACCCGCTATAAAAATGCAGCATCCATCCGCCCTCAACTCCACACTCCTCTGCTCTCCTCCAGTGTTTGCTACTTGGTCACAAGATTTGGAAAAACTTTTCAGAGCCCTTGAGTGCTTTTAAAAGATGTACAGTGTATGTAAATATGTATAAAAGTGCAAGAAATCAAGCAACTCTTTGGGCAAACACCAGCTACTTTCATAAGGCTGCTCGCCCATCCACATTACAGCTGCTCGTTATGCACGTTCAGAGCCAGGTTCAGTCAACCGACCAGGCAGTAAACGTAGATTAACTTTGTGTGAGCTAGTGTGATGAAGCACCGATCACCAGTCACAATCGTTTCCCTCAGTCCCCCCCCCCCCACTCCTTCAGACACACACACACACAACAAATTGAAGGCCTTTTCTTGGCTATATTTAGAAGTAATTAAAAACTAATTGTTAATTTAGTTTGCCCTCTTTTTTTCTACTTTCCAAAACTGCTTGGGCTTTCTGTCTGGATCTCATAAATAGACCCAATCCCAGTCCAAACAGATGTCCACAGCCAACAAAACGAGCAGACTAGAGCTGTGACCGTTATCGTGGGTTGGCTTAACCGAAAGCAGATAATATCACATAGCTTAGCTAATATCTCACCTTTCCTCTGACAGAAACGTTCCTCTCTTTTGCTTCTCGTTTCCCTCTTCCTCCTCTCTTTTCCTGCTAATTAGCAGACTTAATGCAACATCGTCGCGGCTAACGCTAGCTAAATACGCCATGGAATACGTACAGTCAAATCAAACCTTAACGTAGGTACAGACCGAACCATTTGCATCCTAACAGGGGGGTTCCAGCTGAAAGAGAGCAGCCATTTTCTTTCTGCTCTTGCTTCCTAATTCTGTCAAACACCTAATAAAATGTTCAGCTGTTGTTAATTTATGTACATGAATTACTTATAAACCTGGAACTGTGGAGAAAACAAACCTAATTTAGCATAAGTCTTTTGATGGCCACCTACAGCTTACGGCTGTTCCACTAATATTCTCCTTTTTATTTTTGCTCTAACAGCAAAAGCAATTCAGATGTATACTAATTAGAAATTTTCATTTAAAAATATGCTGCTTCCATCACTGCTTTCCTGGTGTCTAAGGCAAGATCTTCCACAATTTGTCCACCTCACAAGGTGGTTAAGGATTGACAAGAGTGTTTATAAATATACATCACTGCCAATAGCCCATAGGTTGTGCTCACATTAGCGCAGCGATAGTGACAGCAGGCTGCAGCAAACGGCGGTGTTTACACACAACCTCTTGTGCGACTGTCGGAGGAGGCAGCAGCTGAAAGGGTGAAGAAATATTATATTTCCCATTGCGTTCCGTCTGTGCTCTCTGCGGTCACACATGGTCTCTCCCAAAAATGACACAATGTGTGGATTGTTTGATATTATTTGCAAACGTTAGCTTTTGTCGACATCCTTTGCTTCAGCATCGTTGTCTTCACGGAATTGGACGAGGCCTTGTGTAGATCTTAGGAGTTGTTTGTCTCCCAGTGTTTCTGTGAAATGAAGGGCTAGTAACAACGCTCCAAGGTCTCCTAAGATCCTTATAGCAGTACACATTTTTTGTTAAATGTGAGTGTGTGTCTGAGAAAACGTCTTCTTGCCATAATGTATCGTTGGCGTAATGTGCTACTGAGATCCCAGTTGTAATTTTTCAACTTGTTAGCTGGCGTGGTCAGCACCAAAGAATAGAACAAGCACTTAATTCATTATAAGCTATAATCAGCGCGGAGCCTTGAGACAGACCGGGCTGGCGAGGACGTTTGGAGGAGAAATCCAGCTCAAGAGGGAGCGGCTTAAGCACAGTTATTCTCGTTCTAGCCACCAAGCACACAGCCTGTTATTTGAGATTCCTGATCAATTAGTTTGTGGATTAACAGATTGATCCTATATACAATCTAAACCGTAAAATGCTTGTTTTGTCCAACAAACGGACCGAAACCAACCAGCTGTTCAGTTTACAATGAGATAAATTATCACATTGTCACCATTACTCACATTGGCAAGCAATCACAATGGTTCATCTTTCATCTGTGGATCAATTAATTTGAGCCAGTTCACTAATGAGTAAAATCGTTTCAGGTTTATCGTCGGCTACACATTACATAAACATTCAAACTGAAAAACAATTGCCTGATTAATCAATTAGTGGGTTGACAGAAAATAAATACAATTATTTTGATAATCAGTGACTCATTGGTGTAATTTGGCGAGCAAAAAAAAAAAGTCAAATATGTGCTGTTTTCACTTATAATCTTGTGAAGTCAACATCTTTGGATTGTTTGTTGAACACAACAAGACATTTGAAGGCATCACCTCGGGCTCCGAGGAACCAAAACAATCTGCTGATTTATTGATAATGGGGACGATCATCATTGCAGCTCTAATGAACACACAGACGCAACACACACATGCACACACTTTTTCCCGTTCCGAGTGTACTCAGTTTGACCCCCTGTGAATAATGGCCGACTTTTAAGGCAGATGCTTTGAATTGCCATCAAACTGTGAGAGCGGATTTACTGAAAGAAATAGCGTGAAAGTAATGAACTTAAAGCCACTAACGACTCATTTGGTGCTTTATGGAACCTCCAGGACCCCTGAAGCAGCACGTATTGCACAACACAACCATAAAGAAGATCTTAGCTTAAAGTGTATGCCGCTTCCTCACACGTCTTCCTCTCTTTGTACGTCAACGGTTCATCTCTCCCATCCGACATTAAATATGCCGTTAACTGGAATCCACTTTCATATGCGTTTGTCAATCCTGTGTCTTTGTTGTTGCAAAAAAAAAAAATACAAAAAAAAAAAAAAGTACAATGCGTCGCCATGTGTGCAAGTGAAATGTGATGATTATTTGATTGCGGGGCGCTTTTGAGTTTGCTCATTTCGATGCAGATCAGAAGCTTCTCCCTGTTGCCATAGAGATGATTATCTTTCATAACTGACACATCCCGCCCTCTCCTCATATTTGATTCAACAACCCGGGGTTGTAACTGTTTAAAACAGCAAGACATTCATTAATGCAGAAAATACTCTAATTAGCTCCGTTTTTTTTTTTTTTTTTTGATCATGAACATGATAGAGCAATAGTAGGGAGGTAGTTGGGTTTTTTTTTTACGGAGGCAGAACTCAAATGAGGCTTGGAATAGTAAAAATGAGTTACTGGAAGAGTTTGTCAGTAGCAATATTCTTCAAGATTACAGATGCAATCTTAATCTGTCCTCTATCTCTCCTTAAATGCCCCGTTCGCTATCATAATGCCTGCTGCTCATATCTGATGGCCGTGTTGTGCTTAATAACAAGCCACGACTGCAGGAGGGAGGGGTACGTTGGGAGATAAACAAATTAACAAAGCTATTCGCAGGCCCCGCAGCACCAGGGGGGCATGGGAGGAGAGGAAAGAGGGCAGTAAAGACAGAGAGGAGGCCTGCCTTAGCTAATCACAACAGGGGGCATACAGTGCGCTGCAATCACTTAGGCACAGCATTATCTCTGCAATCACGCATCCTCCTATTATTGTGCTAATTGGAAACCTTAATTTGAGACATAATATTATTGCCTCATCATTTGCCCGGTTACTCTTCCACCAAGTTAATAAACATGCAACTTGCACAAAGAGCATAATAGTTTCCCGGCATGAGATCCGAGGTGCGTCCCGAACTGTCAAAAAAAAAAAAAAGGAATCATCAACGTCAGATGTGTTCAATGAACGATGACCTCGCCGCTACACCATACGGGTCTTGTACCGCACCTCCGCTTCGCACGAGGGCGCTTCTTTGCACGCCGAGAAGTGTAAAGTTTGGCCGAGCGTCGCGAGAAGAGATGGAGAGTTGGCCAAATGTAACAGCTGCTCTACCACGATTTCCTCCAAAGGAGGAGATGCATCTCCGGCATTCTGAAACGTCGGCCTCCGGCTTGGCACGACTGTAAAGGAATATGTCTTCTTTTTTTTTATGTTGCGAATGTCTTAATTCAGGAAGCGCCATCCGCTGTATCACGCCGACAGATAACACACACTGACAGATAATACACACGAAAAGTTAATGGAAGTAGTAGAGACTTTTTTTGCCATCTGTCAGTCCATCCATGGTTTTTTGTTTTTTTTAGATTAATCCATTAATCATTAGTCTTTAAATGTAAGAAAATAGTGTAGGAGGGGAATCTAAGATCACGCAGTCTTATTGCTGTCATGTCTGATTGACACTCCAAAACGCTGAAGATATTTGCATCAGAGAAAGAAAATTAAAAGCCTGAAATGTTTAATTATCTGTTGAAGGTCAAATCAAATGCAAGAAAAAAGGATATACATGAATAATAATTATAAAATGAAACAAGAAGCGTATTGTTATTTGCCGAGAAACGTCTTCAGTGGGAAAGTAGTCCAAATTAACAACCGCCTGGCGAGGTTCAGCAGAATAACCTGCAGGAGCTGATTATATTTTGAATAAAGGATAATCCATTATCATATTTTCAACACTGCTCGAATAAGATAATGAATTCCGTTTCTTATTGTAATGACTATGATGGTAAGAATTAATATTCAATGAGAGCCTGATTTAATGAGAGACTCAAAATCAATAGAAAATCAGCATGGCTGTTATTTGATGAAGATGAAAAAGAGCAAAACTACTGGGGAGAACGATTTTTTTCCCCCTCTCTTCTCATCCAGTGAGTGCATGTTAATGAATTCGCCATTATGTAATGAGGGAACCTAATCATCTGGTGGCTCGTGTCTCAACCTCTCCCCTTAGACAAAGACATTAAGTCCACGGCCACTTTAATCTTGCCATTTGGATATCTTTGATGTACCAGGCTAACTTATCATCTGCGCTTATACATCCCATACGTCTTGACGCGTTTCGGCGTGGCGATGTCAACATGGAGATCGATCATTGCCGAGCAGGAGCGGAGCATGACACCAATTAAAAGGTGATGTCGTCTCCGAGTCATCACTCACACTCCTCACTAATGCACTAATTACCGGGGCCGGGACATTAATGGAATAGCGCGATTCAGCCGGGGGATTAATCTGCATGGATTCCGGAGCGTGCGCGTGTGTGACGTCTGTCTGCGATGTGTGTTCGTGTGTGATTAATGCAAACCCCCGCCCCTCCCTGTCTGCTCCGATGTGACCTTGAGCACCGCCATAGGAGGGGAATTAACCGGCCGGGTGGAGGGTTGGGATATCTGGCCAGGGAGGAGGGGGTGGGGGCGAGTTGGGAAAACGATGTGCTGAGGCGGAGATTCGGGGCCAAGTTTGACGATGGCGCAATCGGAGGGGATCAATGAAGAAATTGGGTATTTGACTTTGACGGACTCTGCTGATGGTCGTCCAGCATGCGGAACGAACCCCTGAAACTTTCTTGAATTAAAAGATCCGAATGTTGAATTAGTACAAGCCCTAAAAAAAACTGGACTTCCTCCAAGTTCGTGAGGACAACGTGTCGGCAGTAAAAGTCAAAAGCGGAAGGAAGTCTGCACCCTTTACACTGCTGCCAATGTGCATTGTGATCAAATAAGATAAAGGGCAATATTAAAGAAACAAATATAAAAAAAATTTAAAAAATTTAAAATGCACGGACAACCTGGTATGTCATGGATTGGATAGATTAACAAATAAAAGTAACAAGGCCGAAATGAAGGTAGAAAGATAAGGTGTGTGTTTGTGTATATGTGGGTGTGTGACTGAAAAACAATGAATGAGTTAGTGCTTTCCTGGATGTGTGTATTCATCTCGGAGTAATGGCCAGATTTGTGCACTTTAGGACCAGGATAGCTAATTTGCAATTCAGTCTTTCCTACAGAAGTTCACATTTAGAATACATAACCCGCTGTGTTTAAAGCCAACTCCTTCAGAGTAAGTAGTGGTAGTACATTTTCAGAAGTCCCGCTTTGATCCTCATTGATCTTCTCACCTCTTTTGTGTTTTTTTTTTTTGTTCCTGTATTTTTTACCCTTTAAAGAACACTGCATGTGTGCAAAAATCCCTGTTTGTCTCTGTATATTTTAGTGATTCTTTGTTAATGAATAAGTCAGCGTCTTGACAATCCTCCTAATTAACTGCGCCCCCTCCAGCCAACTGAAAAATGTCGATAAAAAAAATAAATAAATCACAGCAAACAAAAGCAAATCTTCCCGTGCGGCTACGTGAGGCCGCGGCGGCGGCGCTCGATGGCGCGGACGCGTGCCGTGACTCACCGATGACGTAGGTGAGCAGCAGGGCCAAGGTGAGAGTGAGGAGCGACGCAGACAGGGCCGTGCACTTCCAGTTGCAGCAGCGGTGAGGCTTGTTAAAGGTAAACAGCGGCCTGGTCACGCTGCTCCTCGGGAGAGGCCGTGGCGGAGGGGAGTACACCGTCCCGGAGGTCAGCGGGTAACCCTGCCCCGCCCCCGACAGCAGAGCCGAGGATCCAGAGCCCTGCTTGAACAGGAAGTGTCTGCGGGAGGAAGACAAAGAGGGAATTTAGCGACTGTTCGATAATCCCCTCCTTCTTCGGTTACCGCCGCTATGCCTGTAAATCATATCAGAAATACTTTATTGATCCCGGAGGGGAAATTAATTAATTGTGAGATGTTCCAGTTAGCATACAAATAGGCTTATTTATATAAACATAGAGATACATATGCAAAATGTGTGTGTTGCACTATAATATATAACAACAACACAATCTGTAAAAAAAAAAAAATACGTAAAAATAGAAATAGGAAATATGTGAAAATATGTATAGCACAAGATAAAATAGTAATAATAACATGAACGCTGTAAGTGGGATCTCTGAATCAGTGTTTAAAATGCAGGAATGGTACGAATACGAATATTACTTAAATTATACAGTATAAATACAGCATTAACGCCAGAGTGAATCAGAGTATTGCACAGTTGAATGATTGCAAAAGTAATTGTACAGTTAAGTCAGTATTGCGCAGTTTAGATATGAATACATGAATAATTGGATTTATGGCTGCTGACGGGGTGAAATAAGACAGAAGGCCAGTCGTCCGACTCTGGAAGAGTTGAAAAGTTTGATGGCCTCCAGGCACATGGATGTTTCAGAATAAACTGGACACAGAGGTGGAGGTGGCGCCCCGTTCGTTCCTATAAAACTTGCTCAGTGGTGCATTAAGCGAAAAGAGTAAGACGGATCAAAATTATCCGGATCCTCTGTTGATCTTTGGCATCCCTGGAGCATGGAGAGTATGCCGTCTACAGCGTTTCCTTTAGGCCCCACCTCCCGACCCTCGGTCACAGGCGGCACACGTAACACAGCGGATTCGCAGCCTGCAATGTTTTTTTGGAGGGGGGGGTGGGGGGGGGAGACTTACCACGCTTTCGAAAACAATGGCTTCTTGATTTCCCACACTGGCGGACAAAAGCATGACCTCTCATTTAAAAAGAGACAAAGGGTCAACTTTAGCGAGCTACAGTTAAATCCAGCGGTCGCTGAACCACATGGAAGACATGGAAATAAAGAAGAAGTGGTGTTCTTGTACTGCCAAAGCTACCTATAAAAAATGTAAGAAAAACATTTAAGAATGGACGTGTAGTTTCCTGTCTGGCTGTTTAGCTTTCGTGTAAAAAAAACAACATGATTTCACTTTTAATGATACGAGAGAAAAGGCTCAGATGATGATGTTCTGTTAGACTTCCCCAAATCTAATAAAGAGCAGGACAGAGCCGCTAATGCTGTGCTAAAACCCTGAAACCATGGAGCATCTGCTGGATGTAAACTCGGTTTCCTCAGACATAACTTGGAACTACACAACCTAATGGAGTCACTTAATAATGTGCTCCTTGGCCTTGGGAGCAACACTGTCGGGCTACTTGTCAGCTGGACATGCTCATGATTGCAGCGGACATTAGCGCTGATATAAACACATTGTTCAGTAGTAAATGCTAAACGGACTGGACTTGTTTATCTCTTTTCTAGTCTTCCGACCACCTCAAAGCGTTTTAACCACTACATGTCATCATTCAGCCATTCACACGCATGCACACACTACCAATGCCCGTCAGGACTATCTAATCATTCATACAACATTCACACACCGCAGGAACACCCCCGAGGGAGCAATTTTGGGGTGAAGTGTCTTGCCCAAGGACACATCGACATGGACTAGTGGAGCCGCGGCTCAAACCGCTGCACCTGTGATTGAAGGACGACCCCGCTCTCCCACTGAGCCTCAGTGTGTCCGTTCCATACGCTTTGTCTCCTTTGGACAGGCTGGAAAACCTCGGAAAACCTTTCTAATCAGTTCATCCTTAATTCCAAATAGTGCCGCATTTAAAGATATTCGTCTGACGACGACGGGTGGGACGGACAGACGACCGGAAAACACAATTCCTTTAAAGGTAACACCCCCTCCTCCATGCTCTGCCCATGCTCCAGCCCTGCGCACGTCACTCTGGCATGTAGAGAAATGCGGTCTGGTGGTTATAATTGGTCAAGCGATGATTATTATTACTATCTGGAGCAGTTGCGCGAAAGGACAATTAATTGCTGTCCTACTCTCAACACGAGGGAGCGAATGCACCCCGGTGTGTCCAAAACAACTACCTGGCACCTCTGGGATGCCTGCTCTTATCTCATTAAGTAGATTATATAGTGAATTTGGAAGACAATATCTTACTGTAGGACAGGGCTTTAATCCTTCACAAATTAGCTTAGCACGGACATCGTCTCACTTCAGTTATCTAGCATCTTATTCTGACTCCATTTATAATAATCTGCACTCGGCGGAGTTCAGCCTCGCTCTGAAGTACGCCTGACTGAAACTCATTTAACGGGCCCCCAAGGTGGAGAGATTTGAGAGGACACCCCTCTCTTTTTTTTCTTCTAAATGACACATCGAGGCTGTCTCAGGATTCGAGCGTGACACACAGGACGGACTGTTCTACTTTAAGTAGATACAGCCCTCTCAAACATCACCTGTTGAAAAAAAAAAAAGAGGCTCTCAGCACTGTCTCAAAATAAGCCCTTCGTATCCCACGTTTGGCCACATTTGTGTGCTTTTAATTTAAGTGGTCTCTTAAACTCGCGCGCGATGCATCATCAAAGATTAATCCTGAAAAGCTAAAAAAATAAAGGAAGAAAAGTAGCCGAAGGAAATCCCAAAACGCCATCTCTTTACTCTAAATTGATCTTGTGTCCCGCCACAAAGTTCTCTCTTCGAGGTGAGCGCTATACATGTGACAATTTTAAAGGCCGGATGTTATTCGCCGTTAGCGCACTAGAAAGCCAGTTAAACAAAGAAAAACAAGCCTCCCCACAAACCGCTTCGTAATACACCCACAGCGTGGATAGATAATGTATTAGCCGCAGAATATGGGATGACGATGAGCTCTCATCCAGTCCAAGTCATCAGAGAAGAAGCCCAAATGTGTGCCCCTCGTAGTGCAACATGATGAGCAGCTACTGTAATGCAGAGCAGCACTGATATGAAAGAGAATGGAAAAGCCCCGGCAGCCAGGGATCAATGACTTACCTATTCCTTTTTTTTGACTCATCAAAGCGACTACTTAAGTTATACGGCTGTATTAGTTAAACGAAGACGAGGTTCATTTTCATTATGAAAAAGAGAGCGGTAGATGGCGGCTGATGATAGGAAAGTAGGCTGAAGGGCAATTAATCTAGGTAGCATTTCATCTATATTGCGTTCGGGTAATGGAGGACGAGGGTTGGATAGTGTCAGACGAGGAAGCAGAAATATTGGGGGTTTCGGAAATTAGGCAATTTGGAAAATAACAATCTGGGCTGGCAATAAGCAATCCCATCTTGTTCTGGCCAAATTGACTCATCAAAAAAAAAAAAGGAGCGACGACTGCTACTGTTGTGGAAACAATGGCTATACTGGGGATGCATCAGAAGCACACAAAAAAGCAGGTATGAATCTTTTTGTGTTTGTTTTTTTTCACCCTCTGCAATGGGTGTGTATTTTTCATAACAAAAAAATAATAATATTATGAATGTATTTATATATTTGCTGGAGCTCCTGGTATTCCCAGACAAGCCACGATTGCCCCCAGGTGACTGTGTGCTCTCTGAGGGTTAACGCCGGCTGCGAGTGCGATATGTCGGGGCGGACGCGCAGCTTGCCAGAGTGTTATTCCATCCGCGCAGTGAAAGGTGTGAGGTCACAGGCTGCTGGTGGGACCGCGGTCTCTGAAGGGCCCTCGGAGGACAGGCCATTAAAGTGGGGCCAGACAGCAGACTGACATGCGGCGACGCCGGACACAAGACCGCGTCGTCCGTTTGCCCCTCATGCACGGCAAAAACAAATCCATCTTCCTGTGTCATTTCATCGTCTATTCAGCCTTGAGGACGGATCCGTCTTAAAAACAAAGGAGCAAAAATTCTGCCAAGAGGGGGGGGGGGGGGGGAGAGAACATTCGAGAATGTTTTGAAAAGGAGTTTTTGTATCGTGACGCTTGGCGGAATAAAGCCAATCGTATAGCTCATGTCATGCAAATCACATGAAAATGATTGAAACATTAGCATGAAATGACCTCAAGGCAACACCAGGCAAGGTTGTTTCTGTCGGTCTTTTTGAACGCTAAAGCACTACAGTGTTTAAAGATTTTAAAACACACAAAAAAGAGAACAAAATAAAATACTATAAAACAGACAAAACGATGGAAAACTGTCAGTTAATTAAAAACCTACCGACAGGTTTCAGGTCTCTACAATGGCCCTAATTTGAGATGAGATGGATATTTAATTTGCTTATAACCTAACATTCTCTCTTTTTGTCCATCTTTAGTGTCTGTCTTTCTGTGTGTTTCTCTTGTTTTTTCATTGCCCCTGTAGCTGGGTTTAAAGAGAGAGTCAGATGACATCCATCCTTCACTGTCTGCCCCCTTGTCCTCTCCATCCACCCGTCCAGCGTCTGAGGAGAGCTGTGAGTCAGATAGGGGACACAGAAGGCTGCACATGGAGCAACACCTAAGGGTTAATGGCAGTTCAACTCTGAAAGGCCACTAACGAATTTAGGACAGACACACACACACACACACACACACACACACACACACACACACACACACACACACACACACACACATATATATATATATATATATATATAAATACAGAGGGAGAGAGAGGGAGAGAGAGAGACAGAGAGAGACAGAGAGAGAGAAAGAGGGAGAGAGACCTAACTCGGCTCTGAGATGCCCCACCTCCCCACACACACACACACACATACAAGACGAGTGCACACAAAAAGATGTCAAATGCGGGTGAGCGTTCTCACAGTTTGGACACCGGTGCACAGGTCGGCTCCGCTGCGGTGCTCTTTATTGCTCTGCTGAAGGTGGATCAGAGCAAAAGGGATCAGAATCCGGCTGAAGAAATTGCATTTGTCAACGCGCAGTGGAACTCTATTCTTCTTGTGCGGTTCTTAAAAAAAAGAAGAAGAAGAAAAAAACTAAAAAAAGGGCTACACTGTTCTTCCTCGGCTGCCTGCCTTTGATCTCCTCAGACAATATCCAGGGGCGACGCCCAGGAAGCTCTGAATTCATATCAGAGGGCAGATTTCCCCCGAGACGGCAAGAAAATGAGAGTTCCCCCTCTCCAGGAGGTGGGTGTCTACGGCCCAAGGGCTGTCTCTCTACCTGGATGTGTGTAGATGACTGTGTGTGTCTGTGTGTGTGTGGGTGGAGGTCTACGTGCATGCTGCACAGGTACTTGCGCGCGGTTATAAAAGTTGATTACAGCCCCATTTGTTATACCTCTTAACACACCCAGCGTGAGACCGAGTCAGATATATTGAACATCCATATCTGCAGCCTTCCTTCCACTTGCACGAGCCGGCCCCCTCTCCGGAAAACATAACGGATATGAGTCTGAAAAGGAAATCCATGCGCACTTCAAACAATCTTAATCTCCGCTGACGCGACGTCAATAGGCTTCAATACCGATTCGTCAAATAGCGCCTCGAGGAATATGGAAGTGTACTTGACAACAGGAGATACTAAACAATTTTTGTTTAAGGTCACGCCATCGCTTATAATTCCGTCAGCATGAGCCCCCCCCATGTCAACTTTGTAAATACTTGATAAATCTTTAATCCCTTGCCTGAGATTGAGCCCGATAGCAGCAGCAGCAGTGTCAGGGTGAGAGCAACGAATATGAAATCATTAGATTAGCAGTGTGACAGAGGAGAGAGAGAGAGAAAGAGGAAGAGAGAGACTGAAAGAGAGAGGGTGCTTGAATATTAAATCCCACCCTAAACAGTTAAGCAGTGGGGACTTTGTCTTCCCCACCGCCAAAAGCGAGATAGAAAAGAGCTAATAACATCTGAATTATGTTATGAGGAGGGCACTATTCTATTGACTATGCATGTGATTACATTTTATGCTTCAGAACTAATAGGGCGCTATCAAATGAAACTTATTTGACTAAAAATTCCCAAACGCAAAAATGTATCAAGACCGAAAGGACACTCCGATATGCCGAGGCGCTGCGGAAATTGTGTTTTATAATCACATCTCTCTTTGGGAGAGACTTCTTTATGGACGGCAAATATCGTTTGAAACGATTTGAAACACACTCGCCCAGAAGAAAAGAAAAGAACGCGCAAATCATATTTACAGTGGATTTTCATTTAAAGCAAATACACATAGATAAGTACTGTAATTATGATACACTTGTGACTTTTACATTGATAGTCATGTCTGGCAAATGATTAATTTAAATTGTCACTGAATCTAATTTTATTCTTCCCTTCCTTTAAATGAGGTGAGATCTAATTATGGCCTAATGCATAACTTATTAAACCCTCTTCCTCTGGCGTGGCAGCCTGCCAATCTCATCCTCACTCATAACACCAGAAATTCAGCCACGCACCGAGCTCTCATTAAACATGCAAACGTATTCTTTTGCACCTTGCTGCTCCTTCTCCGAGGCCGCCTCACAAATGAGGATCTCTTAAATAATTCTCTGATCAATCATTACTTATGCAGCGGGTAAATGCTTAATTCTGTTTGGTGGGATGAAAATTTCAGCGGCTTTTGGAAAGAAAAATTAGGGTAGAAAAAGATTCTCGGGCACTACAATTGGAAGAGGAATCACAACGTGTACCTGAAAATTGGATTCCTGCTAGACACTGACTTACACTTTTATTTTAGGCAGAGGACACTGAGAGATACTAGTCCCTCGGTAAATCTATCGACAGTGGGTGGTACAAAAATGATGAGAAGCCAAAAAGACCTGCAGAGATTCGTTACGACTTTGATGGTGCGCAAAGTCCTGTAATAATACCCCAGAGGCCTGCGTGGCGCTCCACTTACTGCTCTCTACGCGTGCACAACATGTCCTTTTCGAAACAAATCCTTTAGTCCGACATTCACTCCTAATCACTCTACTCTGAAATTGTGAAAGAGTACCAACCCGCACTCCTGACAAAATAATTTCCTCTAATCTAACGTGCCTCGTTTGTGAGATTAAAGGAATGCCTTTAATGGAGTGACACGATGTTGAAGTAGGGCGGGTTGCCCTGAGGATGTTTTCATTCGGCGTCTTTCGTTGCAAAGTGACATATCCACCACTTTTGGACCGAAAACATTTTTTGGAACGAAGCCCACCCTTTCCCATTTGTTCCAAATCCTTTCATTTATTAATAATACTAATAATTAAAAGGGAAAAAACAGCTTCGGAAGCACATTTGTTACATTTTCTTACCTGGTCTCGAGGGGAATGTTGCTGTTGAGCACCCAGCTGTTGTGAAGCTGCGCCTGGTCCGTGCTCGAGCTTGTGTCTGCCCCCTGGCCGCCCTGGCTGGCCTGGCACCGCGTCGGCATGGTCTTCCTCTGCAGGCTGACCTGGGTGTAGGGCGCCGGGCGGGCACAGGTGCAGGCGTGCGGCGGCGGGGGAGGCGGGGGCAGTGGGCGGAACGTGAATTGACCACCTGGACTGCTGGGCAGCTCTGCGCAGGGGGAGACAAGGGAGGGGAGAAGAAGGAAGCGGAGGAAGAAGGAAGGAGGTGGGGTGAAGAAGGGCAGGGGGGAGAAATAAACAGAGCTTTATTAGGAGCTCAGTGTCATAAATTACAAATAAAAGTGGCATGTTCGTTGACAGTTTATTGTTATTACACTGATTGAGGGACATAAATCAGCTCGGAAACGGCGCCTGTCCGGTGCCCTCCCTTCCTACCTGCTTTGATACACTTCCAGCCGCCCTATAAATAGGTTCTTGGCTGGCTGCAACAGTGAGCAGTCTTTAAAGAGCTAACAGCTCTGGCTTAATCTGCAGCCGGCAGCCCAAACTACCCATGTGATGTTTATTATGAGATCTGTAGCTCGACGGAATGAGCTAGCCAGCTGTAACTCCCTCACACTGGTAACCTCGGGGTCTAGCTGGAGCTCTCTCAATCCATCATTTATCACTCCCTTTCCCTATAACTCTCCCCCACAACCCCCCCTTCCTTCTCCCTGCTGCTTTCTCGCTCTCTTCTCAGTGTGTCTTCCAAAGGCGAGCGCGGACTAATTACAGCGCTGCCAACAGAAACGTACGCGCATATGTTTGTTTTCATGCGTGATCGCCCGTCCAAGTGTGCAACTGCACAGCAGTCTTTATTTAGTTACACGTGTGTGCGCACCTGTGCTCACGTGTTGGTATGTATCCATGAGCACACGCATAGTAGTATGTGAGAAGTGGCTTGTGGTTTCATCCGCACTGCAGCTGCCCCTGTTGCATGCAGTCTGCGTTCATGTGGGCATGCAACATCCTCATAACGTTGCATCTTGCATTTTCACCCTCTCGCTCATAAAACCTGCTGTGCAAAAGAACAACCCAAGATTTTTTGGCACACTGCATTTGACGCACTATGTATAGGAACATGGTAAATGTATTTCTGGCGTACAAGATAGTATTTAGTGGGATGGGAATTGGAACGCACAGGAAGACCAGAGTTCGCATCTTGTTTTTTTTCAACCAGAAGTCGGTGCAAAGTACATTTTCTCCGTATTCCACCGAAAAAGGTTTACAATGAACTTCCATGAACTAAAAACACACTGTGATAGTGTTCAAGTTTTAACAGAGAAACACAGATAACTCCCAGACCTGTCAATCACAACGTAGCCCCGCTCGAAAGTATACCCTGCTTTATGGTCTTTTTGACTCTAAATGGGACCATCATCTGCAAAATAAACATCACGCTGTATTGAAAGAGACTTTTGACTCACGATTGAGACCATGAAGCCCCGTTGACAATGTTATAAATGAATAATGAATATATCCATCAATTTTCTAATAGACTCCTATACAATCTAAGGGAGAGAGGAGTTCGGTATCTGTCAGACAGACAGTATTGGCCCACAACTGTATTTGCTGCCAGGGCGTCAGCAATAATTCTGAAAATGGAAATGGTACCCACCTGGGAGACTAGACAGTCTTCCCAATGCAACTGTAAGTATGCTAACATCCAAAATAAAAACTGGTAAAAGTAAACAAACAAACTAATCTAGCTTTGGTCTTTTGCGAGCACACACAGCACGTTACTGCTCTTCAACGGCCCATTATGTCTTAAATTGAAGAAACCTTTTTTCCCAAATATTGCGGGGGAAACGGTTATGGGACGTATTATCGTCAACAATTCCATGGCAGTAAATCTGTCGCAGATGCAGTGAGATCTTAAGCAATGTAAAAAAAATAAAATAAAAAATCGAGGAAAAAAATCATATTGCTTTGCTCTCCTCACACTGAATTATTGTTCGCCTTTCGGCACTGACACGTGAGCCGGTGCGCTTTGTCATATCCGCCAATGTTCGCTGACATGCCACACAGCACATCAGGTTTTATGACTCTCGGTTGCTGGTAATTCACATTTGCAAGATGTATAATGTAGCAGTGTGCTGTATGAATGCTATGGCAGGACAGGAGCTGTTCTGTAAATAGGCCCATAAACATTTCCAAAGTCATACTTCCATGATGCCATCTGTCCAGCCGACATTCACATTCTGAAGATTGTTAAAGTAGCAGTTATGACGTTTTCTCTGCTTGTGCCTGTGTGTGCGTCCGTGCGTGTGTGTGTATCTGCATATTTGTACTTCCAAAAGCACAAAGTCAACTCTGTCACAATGCTATTTGAGCAGATGACAAGTTCTCATCTTCCAAAAAAAACACATTGCTGGTTATTGATCTTCCAACATGGACGAAATGTACATCTCCAAAGCGTGCAATAAAATATTTGTCTCCGCTCATCTGCATGCCGACACAACGAAATCACGTCTTACTTACTCGCGCCAAGCCATTACTCATGTCGCGCCCTGTACATTTCATGATTTCAAGGAAAGCGGGAGTAAGAGGGAGGGAGGGTCTAACTGAATGTCGTCCTCCCGTCATTGGTGCTTATTGCTCCGGGCCATCTGTGATGAGGCACATTTCACGCTCACAGTTTGATATTTTTAGAACGTTGGACATGTTTTTCTATTGAATAGCAACAGCTGAGACGTGTAGCTTGTGAGCGTTCTAAGCCAGCGGATGTGTCATATTTACACACTCGTCCCTGCAATGCACGGCGGCCAGCGTTGGACTTTAATAACCGATTTCCTCCCGAGACAACACAGTATATGTGATATTGCGTTCCAGAAATAACAACCCTGCTTGTCAACGATTTCTGCAGCTAATCAGAGTGAGACCTGGTGAAATGACAGGAAATGTATGTGTCATCACCCGGAGGTGCTGTTTAGTCAAAACTAATGGATTTCGAAAATGGAAGCTATTTTAAAAAATAACATGCTTAGGGAAAACTGCGGGAACCATTTTTTTTTCTTTAGCACTACGGGATCCTGTGTCATTGTAATGCACCAGGAACTTGAAAGTGGTGCTTTCTGTATTTTTTTTTTTTTTTTATCTGATTCCTCAGCAACTGGTAGTCCTTTGAGTCGAGCCAGAAATCCCCTGCTTTAAGGCTTTTTGTGTGTGTGTGTGTGTGTGTGTGTGTGTGTGTGTGTGTGTGTGTGTGTGTGTGTGTGTGTGTGTGTGTGTGTGTGTGTGTGATACTGCAGATGTTTTTAGCATTTGTTACAAAAAAACATGAATTTGTTTTCAACAAAAAAACACACACACAAACATTCCCTGAGCTGGGCACTCAAGTGTGAAACTCGCATTCTGGCTGCGCGCTTGAGGCTTTAAATCAACTTTTAAACTTCGTCTTGAGCATAACTTTGTTGACCTTCGACTCTGTTGTTCACAAATTGCAAAGTCACTGCAAACATTACTGCAAAAAAAAAAAAAAAAAGTTTTTGATTTTTCGCTGACAAATTCTCTGACGCAATCACAGTGTGCGCTCGTCGGCCTCAGGTGTGTCGCCGAATCAAAACACGTCAATGACGGCGCCGACCGTTAAACACTCGCGCTTGCTCAGGATGCTGCCGGATCAGTACCACATTGTGAAGAAAAGAAAAAAAAAACATTTCTGTCTGTATGGTGAGGCTTGGAAAAGGCTGGAAACCACGATAAATAAATAAGGGAGAGAGAAAGAGAGGGCATGTAATTAATCTGCTGAGACATTTCTAGAAATAACTAACAGTTTGAGGCAGACTCAAACATTCCAAATATTCTTACAATGGGGAAGAGAGTCGTGAACGGTGAAAAATGCTTTTCAGCCCAAATGGCCCAATTGTTTTGAAACTAATAAATCCAAATGATTTCTGCCTCTTAAATCTCAAATTACTTGGTCATTATTAATTTAGACTTGTTTTTAGAAAACCCTGAGTTAAAAGACCTGTGGGTATACAGTGAGTAGGAAACTAACCCTTCTCTGTGTTTGCATGGGCTGGCGAGAGCGTTGAGTGGACAGGAGTGGAAGGGAAAAGGACAAGGAGAGAGCGCCGGGGAGAATGTAATCTTGGTGAGTAGGGTGACACAGGGGCCCGGGCTGCCAGATGGTGCTTTAGGAGGCTTAGCGAAAGGCAGCTTTTTTTGGTCTCCGCTCCCAAAGATCCCGCAAACGGATTCAACTCCACTGTCCTCACGTGAACGCACAAAAGGTCGATGGCTCCCTCGCTCGCTCTCGCACATCAGACGCAACGCCGTATCACACGGTAGACGTCACCTTAAGTAGGCCTGGCGATGTAGGACAGTGGCCGCGGGGTGTTTGGTGGGCGAGCCGGTAGTTTGAAGAAGAAAAAAAACATCAAACCAACTCTGCGGGGAGCAGATAGAGGCCAGAGGAGGGGCCATTATAGTTTTAGATGACAGTCGTGACAGTGTAGTACATCCTCTGCCCCGGAGTTCCTCTTGGGACTTAGCCCTCCAGCAGAGACACATTTGGAAAGTCGCTTATGAGATTTTTTCCCCTGGAATCATCAGCTTTTGGTTACATAAGCGAGATATGAGGGAAAGGGTTTTATAGCCAGCAGAAGAGAGATCTGGGGGGGATTTACTGGGAAATGTAACAGGTAACAGGTATTTGGGCCAGGTATTAAAAATGCATTACTGTCGTTGAAAGGAGCTAAAATAGCACAGGTATTAAGTATTTATGACAATTTAGGCATTTAAAACCAAGTCATACTAATGCAATGAGAGGAGAGCCTCGTAAAACATGACTCAGAAACATACACATACACACACACACACACACACACACACACACACACACACACACACACACACAGTCGTGTTTTCATGACATTTGGAGACGTTGCCTTAACTTACATTAATTTCTTGGAGAATTACCCAAACTCTAACCCCAATGGCTACCAGCCAAAAGCTAACAATTAACCTATACCGAACCCTTAACCTGTACCTAACCCTTGACCTACAGCTAAGCCTTAACCTATAGCTAACCTATACCTAACCCTTAACCTATAGCTAACCCTTAACTTATACCCAACCCTTAACCTATATCCAACCTTCAACCAAGTTTTCACCCTAAAATGTAGCAATTTACATTACAGTTGATTTTGTCCCCGTAAGGAAGGCAAGTTCCCACTATGTGACTGTGAAAACAGATGTGCCCACAAGTCATTAAAACACACCCACACACACACACAAACACACACATTGTAATGGCCACCTGTGTAATGAGTTAGCTGTCATGGTGGGGCAATTTTTTTTAAGGAGGTGTATTTAAAAAGCACGATTTAAACAATGCAAAATGAATCATAAGCGCAAAAATAATCGCGTTCGCTGGCGCTCGTCATGCTCGTCATTAAAAGGTTCTAGTTTCTCGTCGGGATGTGCCTAACCAGATGTTCAGCGCTACCTGTGCTGGGTGCTCTTCTAACAGGCCAGAGAAAGTTAAGAAGCTACAGTGAGGAATATAATTTTGGTAATCGTGGACAACAAAGGGCTGTGTGAAAAAGATTAGAGGGGCCACGGGGTAAGAAAAGGGCGGGAGGAGGATGTTGTTGATATTGCAGCAAAAAGGTAAGATGTCCGACTTTAAGTTCATTATACAAAATAATCATACATATATTTTTGAATATTTACATTAAAAAAAAGACAGATTTTCTCTTTTTCTTCTTGATATTTAGGTGCAGTTTGCAGTTTTCTCTATCGAAGAGGAGGGTCCAAAAAGTGCAAAGGTGGTTTTATGTGGGAATGTTGTTTCTCCTTTTTTTTTAATGGAAAAGAGTAAATAAAAGTTGCCACAATCCCCACAGCTGAGCTTATAACAAGACAGGTCTCTTCAACCATCAGGTATACCTGAACAAAATGTTGGATTTGCACTGGCCGGCTTCATTGCGGCTTCAAGGATTGGTCTCGGCCATTAGAGGAGCCTGACAAGACCAGGTCTCGCTGATTGGTTCAAATTGATGCCTCTATTTTAAGTTTTTTTTGGCACATGGACATTATAAACTAAAGGAAGGAACCTAACAGGAAAAATATGCTTCCACACTTATTGATAAGTGGTGCCTAATCCTTATTTGTGTTATTGTGTTGTGAAGCACCTTCCGCCTGGACAAATTCCTCGTTTGTACTAACTCACCTGGCAATAAAAAAGATTCTGATTCTGATTCTGTCTATATATTTTCCCCTCGTCGCCACATTTTACAGTTTGTTTTTACTAGATGCATTTTGCTGTATATATATATATATATATATATATATATATATATATATATATAAATAAAATGTAAGATTCAGGTCCCTGCCCTTCTCAATACAGTTGCTGCAGTGTGGGAGCTGCAACAACAGATTGCAGAGGTTTAATAATAAGAAGAGAACATTTCGTTCAGTGGGCAGCAGAGCATAAGAAAATGAGCCACAAAAACAATGAAGTCTAATATTTAACCAGGTTTCCTCCTCTTCTTCACTCTTGGTGTTTGCTTACGCCCACTTCCCCTGTCTTCCCCTCTCCATTATTGTGCCCAGCGCTCTATGGCTCTAGTTAATTTCCTATTGCGGGAAAGCTGTCTAAAATCCATAGAGCCTGACCTCAACAATATCAAACCTGCCTGTCTGACGGAGGAATGTGATCGTATTTTGAGAACGTTTAACACTATTGTTGGACTAAAAAAAAATAAAAAATCATCCACCCCTTCTCTAAAAATACAAACTTAATAATTTCCCCCAGGATAGCTTTTCATCTACCTGGCTTCTTAATTGACTTGCATTAAATTGCCACAAAGTTTATTCCACTGCTGAGCTGCGATGAAATAAATAATTAACCCCAAAAAAAGGTCAGACAACTGAAATTAGAACACGCTGGTTTTTCTTTGTCTCTTTTTTTTTTTTTGCAGTACTGAGTGGGATCCCGCCCTCGCTGACCATCTGTCTCTGTCTCCAGAAAAGGGTTCCCGACAAAGAGATAACGCGTTATCTTCATCAGACATTAAAAGTTCCAATATGACTCCCTTTATTGGCTGGCTGCTGATGAAGTTGGCGTGAAGGATGGCAGTATCGATAATAACAACAGTGAACTTATGATAATGTGGGCTAATATTGCTAATGATCATGGCCCCGGCGACGGCGTTGAAAATTATGTTTCTAATAATTGCGCCCGCGGTGATGGAAACGGCAAAGAAAACGGCGATAGCAGTGGTAAGAATGATGATGAAAATAGCAGTGATGGTGGCAGAAGCATGGATAATTACGCTGATGACAGTGGGCTCTGAGACGGCAATTAGAATAAAAACAGCCATTGATTCATCTCCGCAGACACAGGAATGAACGGTGGGATCTCCATTTAACAAAGTGACACAATCATGTTGTCCAATTAAAGCCAGAAAATACAAACGAAGACGCAGAGGAGCTCTAAGAGTCCCCACTCTCACACGAAAAACAGTCGATTTTCATACAGAGCCTGATAATTAGCCGCCATGCATCATCTGGCTCCCTCACACCGGAGGACCGGCACGCGCTTAGCACGCTCGCAAGCGCGTGCTGGTGTGTGCGTGCGTGCCTCTGTCTGTCTGCGTGATGTAGTGTATATTTATGTGCATATTTGTGTAATTGCTTGTTTGTACCCCCGTGTTCAAAAACAACTGCGGAGCAACTCCACAATCATGTTTAGGCTGCAGGTGATTCTGAAAGTAGCATTTTCCCCCGAGAGTGCGCAAAGCCTCCCGAGTCTAGCTCCCCTCCTTCTACAGCGAGACGCTTACCCTGACGAGGCAAACGCTACACTGCGGGGGCGCCGCCGCGCTTTAAATAGTTTTTTTTTTCTCTTTAAGAAGAGCACCCATCCTCTAGGCCCAAGCGCAATTTAAATGATCTGTTTGCAAACTTGTGATTAATCCGTCAACATTTTCCGCAGACCAAACTTTTGTGATCTCAATGAATTTTGTCATCTTTTTTTTTCTCCCCTCGAGCAGGTTTGCGTGGACGTTGCGGAATAGCTGCTAGCTGAGCTCAGCTCATCTCTCCTGAGAGCACAGCAGTGTCCTGATCCGTCCTGACCTTGTCGCTGCTGCAGGGCGCCCGGTCATTGCCACCTGCCACCGAACCGTGCAGGTGTTTGTGTGTGTTGACTCTGGTGCGTGTCATACGTCCATGCGCACGCGAGCATCTGACAGAGCTTTGTGGAACGCCCAGTAGCGGCGTGGCGTCGTGAGTTATTACGACTTGGTAGACATTTGCATCAGCAGGAAGAGGGCGTAACGAGGTGTGTGAGACTCGGGAGGCGAAAACACAGCAATGGTCATTACGGTGATTAGTACGCACATTCGTCTTTTACAAGCCCCACGATTCTTTCCTTGCTTCCCCCGCTCGCTTGCTCGCCCTCCCATATACGAACCGGCGCTTGCATCTCCCTCAACCCCAAAACAATCACAACAAGCACGCGCAGAGGGTATGGCGGAGATTCGCTTGCACACACATGCGTACACTATATTTCCTCTGACTGTGACACTAAAAAACAGGAAGGGAGTGCCTGGGCTTGACAGCAAACAAACCAACACGAAGAGATTTTTGGCAGGCTAAAGAGAGAGTAGTATCAAAGCTACAGGAATGCACCACCAGCAGCCCATTTCAGTTTTTTTTTCTCCACCCAGAGAGAGATACAGGGAGAGAGAGAGAGTATGCGCAGTGTTGTAGCAGACCTGAGCTGCTGGTAATTAGAATGGGCTCTGAGGAGAGACAGGCAGTGGAATGAATGCAAATGAATTCACTGGCTCCGGCACTTGGGCTCCTCAACCTCACTTTTCATACAGCATGCCTCACAGACATGGAGCTACTGACACAAAACAGAGCAGGGCCACACAGTAAACACTGGATGACATGACTGCGGACATGCACGTGCCAACACATACACACACACACACACACACACACACACACACACACACACACACACACACACACACACACACACACACACACACGAGTGTGCAAGTAAGATGTGGATCGAGCCCCGCAGTGCACGCGGAGAAGCGCGCGCCGATACAAATATGCACCGCCGCAATACGCTCGCTCACGCATTATACTAATCCTTGCAAATGCCACAGTGTTGCCTGTGAAAAGAGACAGAGGGGCGAGACTGCTTGTTCCGAGTGAGCGTCCACAGCGTGTCCCACAGCGGAATAAACAAAACCCTTCTTAATTGGTGTCGATTTGGAACGGAGTGATGATTCATCATGCAGAACTCCCTAGTAGAGTATTGGAAACCCAATCATTTCTAATCCATATGACCTTGACAGAGGGCCGGAGTGTCGGTCTCACTCTTTCCACGTGCGTCCGTCAGGGGCGGACAAAGCCAGGGCGTTGTGACTGACTTTACAACTCGTCGGGAAAAAAAACGCGATCTGCCAAAGTCAGATCACTTCGCTGATTGCTCGATCTGAGCCAGCAGCCCGATCTTTATGAAGCACTCAATTCTCCACAGTAGTCATAAATCAGGGTACTATAAGCTTTCCGTCTCGATGATGGCACGCCAGAGACACTATTTCCATACCACGCTGCTCCAGTCAATAATTCCCGTTCCCATTACATCTACCAGAAGCCGCTCTCGATCTGAGCGAAGGGAGTCCACCGGTGCCTCACCTCCCGGTGGTTTGGCGTGTGAAACTTTGATCAGCAACTCTGTGGCTCCTCTCAAGGAGAAGCAGGTCGTCTGTGAAGGGGTCCTGCTCTTTTGCTAGCCGGTGCTGCAAATGAGTCTAATTAACACATCTCCCTTCCTATCTTAACCAGGCATCCGGGGCCAACTAGAGCCTTATTATGTAGTAGATTATGCATGTAATGTCCCCACTGAGATTACAGTACGGAAAGCGATGCATGCATGCATATATATATATATATATATATATGTATATATATATATATATATATATATATATATATATATATATATATATATATATATATATATATGCACCGTGCACAAGAAGACAAGGCTGTGTGAATGGTGAATGTAAGGAGACTGGGGAAAATAGCAGGAAGGATGAGGGGCTGCTTGGTATTCCGACAGGAGTGTATAATAGATGGTGGAGGGAGATAGAGGTACAAAGAGAGCGCAGCGGAGAGAGAGAGAAAGAGTGCAAGAGAGAGAGAGAGAGAATAAAACGGGAAAAGATGTGCCTTCAGCACCACCTGCAGACTCGACCGGCGGCCATCTTGCGGTCAATGAGGTGAGCGCAGCCACCGGCCCTGGGTCAGCATTAACACGGGCCAATGACAAGTCGCCACTTGCCCTCTATTGCAACAACACCTTGCCGTTCCACTTCACCAACCACACCTATCACACCGGGCACGCACGCTCTTACAGCGCTCTCTTTGCGTCTGCCTCTCTCTTTTTTTTTATCCCCTCTCTTAAAATCCCTGACACACAAACGCACATGCACGCGCACATACACAACGGGAGAAGCTTAACAAATGTGGGAACAGATGCCCCACATCAGACTGCAGTTGCCCTCTGCTCCATGCGAGCCTCCAGAGAGACAGGGGGATACCGTTAACGAAGATAAGACCTCTGCTGTCTCAACACACGCCGATGCTGAACATACGTGCACACGCGCGCCTTTTTTCGGGCCGTTTGTTGATGTCCATATCAGTATAAATCTGTCAAGATGCAATCAGAATATCTGGTTGATAGCTCCAGTATGTGCTCACCTCTCCTCCTAATCCAGCCTCTCACTCTTTCAACCCTCAAAAGCACCAACTCTTCTTCATTAGTTGCTTTTGGTGTCATAATTCCCCTTCATCGAGGCCGCCACAGACCTCTGAGCGCTTTTTGAGGTTGTGTAGCATCTTTAAACAGGTGAAGAGGAAAACAAGACTCTTGTACTCTCTGAGAGAAGTCAGCGCGAGTGTCTTAATATGTGCATCCCCTCCTCCGGTTGCAAAAAGAAGTCAGATTGTATCAAAGTCTTCGCAAGACTCCTCACTTGATTTATTACCTCAGTAAACACTGCAAACACAAGTTTATGGTCTCAATCGCTGCTTTCAAGTCTTCTTCAGAACAGTGTGATGTTCATTTCATAAATTATGGTCCATTTAGAGTCAAATAGACCGTGAAGTGGGGTCTGCTTTAGGGCAGGGCTACAGTGGTGACAGGCCGCTGCCGCTACCAGAGTCATATACGACGTCTCTACGTCACTTCTCCGCACTCCAAATACGGTAAATTGTGTTCACAAGTCAAGATGGTGACGGCCAAATCGCTGAACTTGAGGCAGTCAGTTCACAACCCAATGGGTGACGTCACAGTGACGGTTTATGACTCGGACCTACAACTGAGGCAGAAAACACACTTTGTTGCCTTGTTACGTAACCGATGCAAACAACATTTGGCTGTGATGTATTGTTGATTTGGCTCACGATCAAAATTTGATAACATTTAATTTTGAGTAACTAAATAATAAAATAGTACAGCATCAGAAATGATAGAGATACAGTGACTAACTCTTTAGCCAAAGAGGATTGTATTTTTCACTCAAATGCTGTCGATGCGGTGTTGTTTACCTCGGGATTTCAGTTCAGATCGGTTTACACTTACTTTAAGGCACATCGTTAATATTGATATGCAGCCGCTTTAATTCAGGTGAAGCCCCATAAGTGCGCCATTCGATACACAAGGAGGGAAGCGTGCTTTAAAAGCCAGTGACATTTTGGGAGTACTATACATAGAAGTGCAGTCTGTTGAGGAGCACTGGCTAGCTGAAGGGTCAGCCAGGAGATCCGACTGAATAAACTTCAGCGAGAAAGAAAGAGACACGCGTACATAAACAGGAAGTGGTAGCTCTTGAGCTTGCTGTTTTTGGCCACCAATGAAGCGACAGCTTTTCATCTGATCGTTGGTGGATGAGACATGTAATCGCTTCGCTCTCCAGACACACTCACATAGGGAAAGTAGGGGGAATGGAGGGGGGGAACCAGAGCTGACATGGAGATGGATCAAGGTTTACAGGGTTGACACTTTCTGTGTTGATCTGACATCAATCTATCGTCCCTTATGGAGTTTCCTCTCCATCTGACATGGCCTGGATATCCCCTGGTTTTCTGAATTACATGATTAAAGATCTGTCCGCATATAAAAACTAGTTCCCCCTAGGCCGCATGACCACTGATCCATGTGATCCTCGTTCCTAAAATACCTCCCTCCCTCTGATGCAATAAAAACGCTTAACTTTGCAACTTGTCAGGAATATGCGGACGTGTTACAGCGTAATAATCAAATGCAAGATGAGACCTTGCATGGCAATCTCAAAATTAGGGGAGAGGTCAATACGCTATTACAGAGAAACAGCTAAGTGAGCACTTAAACGTAGCCAGGTGGAGGGATGTTTAGATAGCCATTAGCTAACAACACTTTATGACTATTCAGAAGCCACTTACAGGACACACACTTCCAGACACTTATAGCTATTAGCGGCCATTAACATTTGTGTATAATCATGTGAAATGATGTGCGAGAGCCTCGTCCGCAGCAGCAGCAACAGTAAGCTCGGGGAATATTAAGATCCATCGAGTGGATGGACGACGGCAATTCTGCAGCAGCGGAGAAGAGGGCGCGCAATGCAGGTGTGTACACAACGCATGTAGACATCCAAGCGCCCGGGTGTCTCATAAAATTCAAAACCCCCCGAAACAACCACAAAAACTAACAATCCCCAGCAGGAAGGGACATAAAGAGCCCGCATATTATATGGACATCAACCCTCCGTTTTCATACCGACCACCGGCAGTGAAAACGCGACACCGCTGCCCTGCACCTCACCAATCTCTTCTTCTATCCACAGCTGTGACTAAAAGGGCCACCGACCTCTGACACAGAAGCGTAAAAAAAAATAAAAAAAATTTAAACCAACAACTAGAAAAGACTGCCGGTGACCTCCTCTAAGAGGGTCAGTTTCTCAAGACTATAAAATCTGAAAAGGCAAAAAGATAATATTCTTCCTTAGGCATGACCGCGGAGACGGCGACGAAAGGATAGCGAAGGAGGGGGGGGGGGGGGGGAACTGAGCCAGGACCCCGGCCTTAATGCAGTTTGTAATTGTAAGTGTTGGTCTTTAATAAAAGCCCAGAGTATTTGGTCAGGCTAATAGACTGGGCTCTCTAAATCCTGCTCACCATGCATTATTCAACAGCCATTAGCTATCCCTTCATCTGGGAGGCTTTATGAGTCCCATCATCGGCTGGGACCCGGGCTAGGCACACCAGAGGTGTGTGAGGTGGGGAAGGAGAAGGGGGGATTAGCTTGGGAGAGAAAGAGGAGGGGAGGCAAATATAGGTACGGGATGGAAAAGAGGATTCTAAAGGCGAGCATCAAAGAGGAATGCTGGAGATGGGCGGGAGCGATGTGGCGCGCCGTAGGCAAAGGGCCTGTGATATGGAAACGAGGGCGAAGAAATGCCTGGATGAAAGCCACCACAGGTCAGGCGAGGGGGGGAGGGGTGACCGGCAGGGAAACGGAGCGAGATGCGTGGCCGCCCAGGTGTGGGACGGCCAGCCCGCGGGTCAGATGAAGACCAGAGTAGCGTCAGAGAGAAGAAAGAGCGATGCCAGCCCGAAGTGGCATTTTCTGTGGGCCGGGGACATAAATGTCAGATGCTTCCCTCCCTCCGCCCTCTCGACCTTTTCTTCTTTTTTTTTTTTGTCGATTCCCCTCACCTCCCACTCAACATCCCCCCATTTCTCCCACTCTACCTCCTGCATGCCCTTCTCAATCTGCCCACCATCTCCCTTGCCTCCCTCCCGTCTCCCAAGAGCGGTGCCAGTGGTAATTTTGCTTTTAGAGACGAGGGGAAGGCCGCGAAACACATGGAGATGCAGGCTGCTCAGTTACCATGGTATCACCGGCCAACAGGAATGGCGCCAAGACCGGGGACGCGTATGTGCTTCCGTGCGCACGTGTGTGTGTGTCTGTTTATGTGTGTGTGTTTGTGTGTGTGGGCCTGGCCGTGAGCGTGCACGCTCCTGAGTGCATCTACACGTCTGGGTAATGGGTGTTTAGCAGGCCTGCCAGACTCATCCCAGCCCCTGCCCTCCCAGACTACCAGGTTCTCCTGACCCTCTGCGGCAGCCCAAGGACACACTCCTGTCTCTCTAATTAAAACACAGCCCTGACACGCACACCACACACTCGCACGCCGCACACACACACACACACACACACACGCACACCCTGCAGGTCTGCAGCTTAAAATAACCTTAAAAGGAACAAGCCGAGCCATCATCCCTGCACTCAACACCTCTTCAGAATTCACCCGGTGTTTGCTCGCCAGGCAGCTCCCAGGCAGACTCAATCTGCAGGGAGATGCGCAGCACCGCGCTGCGTCTTCGGATGCAGCGCTCGCTTGTGAGAGGAGTCATCGAAAGGGGGCGCATGTGCTATTGCATGGTCGTCCTGCAAAAACGACGGTGGCGGCGGCGCTTTTACTCTCTCTCCGGGGAAATAACGGTCTGCAGAACTGTTTGCGACCATCAGAAAATCACAGAGAGGTTTCTGGAAAACTGTCAGTGTGTGCATGTGGGCTCAATGCTAGGTAAGCAATGCATAAAACATCGCTGCACATACACGAGTCCCTCCATTTCAGGCTGTCAGGTGGTTGCCATCTTGCCCAGACTTTTTGAATCGTCGGTTCCAAACCACAATTAAGCCTCCTGTATGCTTTCGCAGAGGCATCGTTCTCTCTTACTGTTGGCAGCGCACAACATTAACATTAACGGTGTGTATTCTCATAAACCGATGCCTTGGCACGCCTTAGTCGACTCAAGGGGGACCGAAGATGGCTCTTGGCCGTCCACGCTCCCCGCATTACGTGCATTGTTTCGAGAGGGAGAAACGAAGATGTGAGGACATCACACGTGACACTCAGCGGCGAGACAGCCTCTTCACTTCATCTCCAGCAGACAATTTAGCATGTTTACTTCCTCGTTAAGCGCATGAGAGACCCTGATGAAGGAATCCCGGGGAGGCAATGGCGTCCTGTCACTGTGGGTTACCACTGCAGCATGATTTAATGGAACTGTCTGTCAGAGGGCCGAACAACAGCCTGTCAACCAACAAGCAGGGGAAACACGCACAGCGTACACACTCTCGCCAGTAAGTGTGCTCGGTAAAAAAAAAAAAAAAACACAATGGAGATGGATTGTCAAAAACTCACTGCTCTCTCTCTCTCTCTCTCTCTCCTTCTCCATCATACACACACAGGCAGGCACACAAAATAAGAAGAGGGGCGGGGGGAAAAAGCAAAAGCACATATGTCCGAAAAGGTTCTGGCGAGAGCTAAGACAGGCGGATTTAAGCGCAGAGACGCTCAGAGCAGCACTAGGAAAAATAAATAAATAAAAATCTCCGGCACACATCCCCGGCAAAGGCCCCCCTACCGGGAGAGGAGATGAGTGCCAAGGAAAAGCGCTCGCTGCATCAAGCGAGCGCAGGTGTTATCGGAGTTTGTGGTTAGATCCCGCCACACAAAGTACCGGTGTCATCTCCGCGGAAGCAGCAGTCGCAGAAAAAAACATTTAAATAAAAAAAAGAATCAGCTGAACCAATGTAACGAATGTTCTCCCAAAGTATTAAGCAGATAATTCTACGTGTGAAAGCCAAAGCTCATAATAGTGGCACTGTTAGGTTGTAGCTCGGGGGTTGATTCCCCACCCAATGAACGAGGAGGAGAGCAATCACACCAGCCAGGCATTGGGCCTTTGATATGGAACCTTCTCTCTATTGTGCATTTCCACCATCATCCCAAACTGGCAGGACAGAAAGCTCTGATTAGCATCAAAGCCTTTGATTGCCCCACTCAACAATCAGAGCCGCTCTCCTGTACGAGGCCTTCGCTCATTTGTGCGTCGTGGTGACATTGGTGGGAGGGGGAGAGGAAGAGGGAGAGAGAGAGAGAGGCAGAAAGAGAAACATACAGGGCATATGAAAGAAAACGACTCCTGCATATGCGAGAACATTATGTGCATTTGCTTGTGCAAGCCCACGCGTGCACTTTAGGGCCTAATGCTGCGAGATGAACCCAAAATGGTTGCCTAATATGCCTCTAAAGCCCACCTTTTTCTGATGGTTTCACACCACAGCATGAAAAAAAACATCAAAAAACCTAAAGACAGCTTCTTTAAAGATATTTCTCTCTCTCTCTCTCTCTCTCTCTCTCTCTCTCTCTCTCTCTCTCTCTCTCTCTCTCTCTCTCTCTCTCTCTCTCTCTCTCTCTCTCTCTCTCTCTCTCTCTCTCTCTCTCTCTCTCTCTCTCTCTCTCTCTCTAGCTTAAATATGATTAGCTGCAGAGGACATTGTAGCTCTCTCCACAGCTAATACATTTAGTATGGATTGTCTGAGGGGGTAAGGATACAGCGAGAGTCAAGATCAATACTCCAAGTCAGAGTCTGTCTGGAGAGGAGGAACCATGCTGCGAGACGGTTAGCGGTTCTGAAGCAGCGAATGCTGTCTGGAAGTACCGAATGCCAGGAATCCCACAATATTGAACCCTTCTTCAAAAAAAGGGTAATGCTTAATGCTCGAGTCGGGGAGGTGGGTTATGCTGAGCGTCTACATCAGGCGAGGAGCTTGTTGAAGATTTGTTGTGGATATGTCTGAGGACGGGGATTTATATAAACCAAAATCAGGATGATTCCTTATAGTCTATATAGTGCACCACTTAAGACCAGAGCCCCATAGGGTCTTGTGCCTCCATAGGGCTGATGTCAAAAGTGGTGCTCTAAATAGAGAAAAGGGTGTCCTTTGAGATAGGGGGGAGGACCCAGATTTAAGTAGCATCATTTGCATGCGTGAATCCCTCACTTAAGCCCATTTGAATCGCACACTCGAGCAGCTACAGACACACAAAAAACGCACATGCGCGCACCAGCACGCGAAAACGTCTTGGGCACATTGACACGGACATGTACGCACACACACGAACACACACACACACACACGAACACAAACTTAGCACGGACACGTTCTCTCGCCCCCCCCCCTTTCGTTGAGTCAGAGGACATTAGCACTGCATCTATTTCTGGAAGCCCATTAAGGCCGTAAAACATTTAAGATCTACACAGAGTGATTCTGACTGTCAGAATGACCCGTTCTTTCCCCATTTCTCTCGCTCGTGTATAAAAAAGCTGACACGAAGCTTGTGACAGAAACATGTATTCGGTGCCGTTCCGGATTCGGCTGAGTGGGCTGGCACGGCGGCTGGATGGGAGGGAGCGGGGTTGAGAGGAGCTTGGTGGAGGTGGGGCTGGGTTGTGTGAGATATGCGGGCGTGCGCCCGCCAAATGGGTCCATTTTGCTGAAATGTGAAGCCTGCACTTTTCTGACACGCTACAATAAATCTATCAATTGTGTGTATGTGTGTGTGTGTCGAGGTGGGGGTGTAATGTGTGTGTGCACCATGCATGAAGAGGAAATTGGTGGCATCTAAACAGGAAATATCCCCTTCTTTCCCCTCCATAGATGTGACAGTCACAGTAACAGGGCAACAGCTCGACTCACCATAACACAGGCTGGCATATGCCTTATAATGGAAATGCATTGTACCAGTCGGGGGCGAACAAGGGCTCCTGTGTGTGCACACGCACGCGCACAAGCCAACGTGGACACCCTAGTCTGCCTCCCATCTCAAATCTATACATAAATTTATCATTCGCTGTCCAGTGAGAACCAAATCCATGAAAGCGGCAATGCTAGGCTGCTTTAATGTGAAATGACAGGCTTCTAGGCAGCTCTTGGAAGCCTAACAAGCTTGAACATTCTCTATTTCCAGAGGGGGAGTGCAGAGTGCTAGCAGAACATTAGCTTTACTATATTTATATTCATATATGGTCCATAATTGCACACAATCTTAAACACCCCCTCAGCCTGTGTTTCATCCATGTGGAAAAAAGGCATTTGCTTTGGCAGACGCTCCGTGTCCTTTGCTAAGCAACTACTTGTTGCTGTAATGTATGTGGACATCCTTGGCTCCCTTACATTCGTGTGTCTTTGAGCTGTGACCTTGGAGTCCAGAAAGGCCTAATTGCATGTCACAAATGTTTGCTGGATCCAGCTACATGGAAGTGAAATACTCCTACACAGGAAAAATACACTAACTTTATCAGTCGTCGTTTTATACTTTTAGCAAGTAACTGAAAAATCACAACTTGTACATTTTTTTATTAGAATTTTAAAGCAAAGTTTTGTAGAGTAAGGAGTTTTGTTGGTGATGGATGATCTGAAGTCATGGATTGTATCACATGAAAGGGTCAATCAAATGACAGATAACGATAAAAGGCCTTCGTTGTCTCAGCAATAATTTCTTGACATTGTGAATTATTGCAGAAATGCTCTCTATCAAATAATTAGAGGTGTTGAAAATAATAACTTTCGTTGTTAAGATACATCCACTAACAAAATAATCCATTCATATTTTGTTAATGAGAGGGGAAAAATATTTCTGCATAACCTGTACTTTATATACACAGCTCAATTTAAAAATATTGACTACATGAGCACAAAATACATAATGTAAATGACTTTGTGCTGTGTTGTCTGCACCAACAGAGATTTGCTGTACTAACTGAGCTTTTTTTCTTCTCTTTAACAGTGGACAATTCGTATGACCTACGAGATTTCTGAGCTGATCTAATTTATAGAACATCAATAAAACCTCATTAAATACATGGAGATAACACTTCTGGTTTAAGGCAGAGCGGCGGCTGTATCGCCGTGTTCCCGACATGCTCCATTGGCGAACACTTGGGTGTGAGACATCGGATGGACAGTGAAACCAGAGAGGCCTAAAATATTTTTTGTGGGAAATTTATAGCAGCATTAAGAGTTACATAATCCAGACAATGAAGCTTTTTGTTAATGCTTCATTTGGCTGAACTTTAGATGCCCTTTTGTGTCGAGTTCTCCTCTCTGTCTGCACTTTTATTCACGATAATTAACATTCCCAAGACATGCAAGAAATAAAGTATTCTCAACCAAGCAACTATGATGTTTATCTTTTACGTACAAGTTATTATTTCCCCAAGTAAACTTTCTGTACCTTCTATTTATGAGGTATTTTCCCGCTATTGACAAAATTTGCCCAGCGCATCAGCCAACATCGATCCGCGCTTTGGTTGTTCCTCATATCTTTTTCCTCTCTGACTTCTGCTCAATCTCAACAAAAGCAAAAAATAATCTGACCACAAAAGCCTTTCCCCCGGGGCCCTACCCTATACATTTGCTACACAGTGCTATTGCTTGTAAGCCATGTTTTGGACCTTCAAGTCTGCAATTACACAAGTGACTGAAATGAGAAAAAAACAAACATGTCAAAGAAATTGGGGAAACAGAAAGAAACTATTTCCTCCTACCTTGACCAGGGGAGGAAGCCCACCGGCCCTGTACTTCTAATTGATATACAACTTATTGTTTTTTTTATGGTTTTATTAGTGGAGAGATTTGCATCCCCTACCAAACAAATGGCCAAACAGCCAGCTGACGAGAACTCGACCCCTCACTGGCTTCCCACAAACAAACACTGACAACTACAGCCCGACTGAAACCTAAAACCTTTGTGGAGGTAAACCGATGTGCAGTGTAAACTAGCACTGGGTAATAATTAGATCCCGACCCTCTTGTGCTGGAAGACGTTTAATTCAGGCTGAAATGGACGGCACATTTTCACCTCTCCGAGAAGTCCCCACGGCGGATCAAAAAGGTATGTATCAAGTCTCACGAGGGCCCATTATGGTACACCTGTTAAAAAAAAAAATCTTTTTGATACAAACACAAAACCCTCCTGTAAAAAAAACTCTGCCTGAGTGGGTTCAGTGTTCCCATGTATTGACTGTGAAAGTGAATTTCCTCTCTGAGGATAATAAAGTATCTGTCCACTTTACTGAGGTGCAGGGTTGTACCGCCTTTGTCAATAATTTTCGTGTAGATGTGTTTTCTCAGTGAGCCTACTGCAGCACCGGGGACTGGTCAATATCCCACAATGCACCTCTGACCTGTGAGCAAACTTGCCTCCCTCTTCCTTTCAACTTCCGAGGGACATTGATTTTCCAGCGTCTCCCACTCACGTGGAAACGTGTCAATTTGAGGGATGTATTATAAGTACGGATCAGGGGGCTTTTTCGAATATGGACACGAATATCGAGAGGAACAATTGTGGCTAACACAGCATCCCGAAGACGAAGCCAAGATCAGCCGCCGATGTTATTGTTCTCCTGATCACCAAGTACAGTGTGTCAGTGTGAAGAGTGTTACACCACGGATGTATGATATGTGAGGCGCTATTCTAGGGTGAAAATGGGTGTGCGAGTGTGTGTGTGTGTGTGTGTGTGTGTGTGTGTGTGTGTGTGTGTGTGTGTGATAGTGGGAAAAGGCGAGATCTAGGTCTTTGTGATGAATCTGTTTCAGTGGCAAGGAAGGTGCTGCGAGCAGCATGCCGTCTGTTAATTCACATTCGCCGCGGGGGGTTCGAGTCTGTGGCTGGTGATACCGGGAGGTGCTGAGAAATGAAGGGACAGAAGAAAGAGAGGCTTGACAAGCGCACAAAAGCAATGTGCTTTTTTGGCGGAGGGTACCCGATGTTTAACCGTCAGCAAAACAAAATTAAAAGACAAACTATACCTGTAACTTTCCTGGCTGGTTCCCTTGTGGTTGCACCCAGCAAATACAGTAATTGCACACGAAAAATATTGCAATGTGGCCACACTACGGCGTGGAAAGAAATCTGCTTCATGGAATAAATATTCCAGCTCGACATGCGGTGGAGTGTGAAGCCACTCTGTGCTTGCAGAGAAAATTAGCTGGAACAGCAATCTCAACTGGAGAGGTTTTGATCTCTGAGCCATCATGTCATGTCATTAAAGTATTAAGCGATGATTGCAGCAACACCGACCGGCCTTGTTTATTTCACAAGTAATTATAACCCCGTGTTGCATCCACGCAATCATAACCATCGTCTGTGATGAATCTTCCCCCCACAGAGTTGCCTCTCACGGCCGCACATCCGTCATAAGTGCATTAATCTATAGATTTCCTCTCATCCGCCTCTGGCCAAAAATCACAAGCGACTGTGCATCACCCTGCATTCAGCCCACTAATGTAGCACACAACTGCATACACAGTATACAGTTCACTTGAAACGTCACACTGCTTATACCTCCCCCTAACCACACACACGCTCTTTATTTACCTTCCTCTGCCTGGGATATCAGGGGAAATCCATCCAGCAAAGACGGTCCAAATGTAAATAGCTCTTTGCAAAAGCCCTGCCCACTCAAGATCACACCGAGAGAAAAAGAAGTAGCAATGCCCGGGGCGATGAGGACAAGATGATGCAGTTAGTCCAAACTAAGACGATTCATGTTTAGCTGCTATCTGGATCTCTTTGTGTTGTACCGGTTTGAAACACGGCTCTGGGATCGTTTCATGGTTGTTGCAACCGCTCTGTTTCTTGTCTTGTAAAGCGTAAGAGAAAAGACACCGCTACATCGGCCCACATCACATAAATCAGGCATGAAAGCATAATGGTGAGGATTTGACTGAGGGCAACCGGGGGCAAGGACAGACATATGAGATATTGCTCTCATTCATTCTTCCGCCACACGTTTCCCCTCCGCCCCGCCTGTGAGGTGACCCATCTCTGGTGCTGACCCAAAAACACAAGAAAGAAGAACCGCATCCACCTATTGCCAACCGCATACCCCATTATCTCTCTCCCTCTCCACCTCGCTCTCTCTCTCTCTCTCTCTCTCTCTCTCTCTCTCTCTCTTTCTCTGGCTCTGCAGCTACGAGAGGGAACGGCTCGTGCCTCCCCGAGGTGATCATCTCTCAACACATCTCAGAGGCTACACTCATATTTCTGCTCGTTCCCAAATCGTACAGGGATCTTCCAAGCGCTCAGGCAAGGGCTGCAGTCATTCCCTTTATTCCACCACAGTTGAAAAACAATAGATGAATGTACCTTAAATGTAACACCAGTTTCTCCAGGGACGAAGGGAGGGAGACTTTAAGAATCGCCAGAGCGTAACCTCTCGGTCTAAAAACTACAGACCGGTAGACCCTCCGACAGATTAAAATACACCCAGAGGATCCAGATAGTCAAAAGGGGAAATCGGCTCGCAGTGTCTTTGAGCCTGCTAACCTTCATGCTTCATCATGTATGCTGCTCATTAGTTTTATTCAGAATTAACTAATCAAATCACATAACTGACCGTTCACTTAACCTCTGACACGGACAGCAATTACCCAATCATAGTTTAGCAACCGTAACTATGGCTTATCAGGTAGGGGAAGTTTACAGGCAACCCCATCCAACTTATTAGCCAAGATAGCAAAATATTTCCAAAACACATTGGTTAGCCCTCATCCTAGCCTTTTCTTTTTCTTCAACAATAACTTTTTGAAACGATAAACAACAACGCAGAAATATATCTTTTGTCTTCACTGATCAAGTACTGTATGTCAGCTAAACAGGATTATGTTAGAACGAAAGAAGGCGTTCCTTACACGTTTCTTTATTATAAAACTAAGTCTGACTAGTTTCATGTACACATACTCATGAACATGAAGCAACGTACTCTTTTTACATTACATTTCATTTCCTTTAGCTGATGCTTTTATCCAAAGCGACTTTAAATAAGTGCATTTAACCGCGAGTACAAACTCAGAAAAACAAGAATCAGAAAAGTACAATTTCTTCAATAAAGTCAAACAACAAAGTGCTATCAGTAAGTGCCGTTTAAGTGCTACTAAAGTGCTACTACTGCGCTACCTTCCTTATTCAAGGTGTCGTCGAAAAAGTGTGTTTTTAGTTTGCGATGGAAGATGTAGACACTTTCTGCTGTCCTCCTGTCAATGGAGAGCTCATTCCACCGTTGAGGAGCCAGGACTGCAACCAGTCGAGACTTTGTTGAGTGTTTAGCTCGCAGTGACGGCGCTACAAGCCTGTTATTTCAACATCTTCTTTGCCAATCATCAAGTGATGATGCTCTAGCTTTATGCCTGGGTGATGTAACGGTAGCTTCACCACAACATCATGTAGCCAATAAGTGTGGCGTAATGTAAGTAACATTTAAAAAGATTTTAAACCAACTCAGGGAGCTAATGTTAGCTTTGATAGCTAGCTCACTAGCGAGCTAAACTTGATCATTTTTTCCCCCTGTGACCGGAATCATTTCAGCCGGCAGAGTCAACGGTTAGACATGAGATGCTACCGAATTCAGGAAATCAAAAATGACTATAAATTGCGATCGTAAAAAGCTACCACTGTTATCATTATAAACCATTGTGTGTCATGCATGAGTGAAAAGCTTGATGGGCATTCTCTGGTTTTCTTTTCCTCTTGGAGTAGAAGTGCAGCATTACTCCAACAAACGCCCATTAAAAGCAGGCTATTACAAAGGCTACAGTACATAAACACAGGCCCCCCCTTGAGTTATAATAAGTCCAATGCGGAAATACCTCAAACCCACTTCAAACACCTCCACATTTAGTTGGATTTGATATTGTGTTTCCTGCTCTCCTTTCCTTAATGATTGCTCGCTATTTCTTTAATACTCCACTTTGCAATCATGATGATTAAAGTTGAGTTAACCTGCTGTTTGCACAGAGTCTATTTGAGTCAGCTTAAAATAGTAAAAGTTTGCTCTTTACATCTTGCTCCATGTAGTCTCTTTAATTCTGTGTGTGTGTGTGTGTGTGTGTGTGTGTGTGTGTGTGTGTGTGTGTGTGTGTGTGTGTTGGGGGGGGGGGGGGGGGGGTATTGGTCACATCGTGCACTGAATATTATCCACCTTGGCCAGACTCACTGCACCGGCTGGTGTTGATCTGATTCAGCTAGTATACACACACACACACACACACACACGCACAAACACGCACAGACAGGAGAAAAACAAAACATCTGTTTGGAACGAAACACGCACAGACACAAAAGCAAAGTGCACACTGACTTGGAAGCACTCGGACACGCACAAGTATATGCTGTGCACATTCATGCTCACACACACACACACACACACACACACACACACACACACACACGCCCACTGCATATGCACACACATAAACACTATCTCGAAATGGCATCGAGCATCTGTTTGGACAGCGCCACGCATTTGTTTTTTTGTGAAACACTGGCAAGAGCCCTGCATTGGCCACCAGAAGCTTTCCTACTGCAGCAGCAGCGTGACCGGGTGACCGAGCAGCCGTCCAATTGTCTGCTCGCCTCATCCGCGTGCTCACACACACACACACGCACGCACGCACACGCAGGCTTTCAACCGCAGACACGGCGATGCAAATTAAGTACCTCCCCTCCCACTGACACCGCCACTCTCTTTTCCCAAGTCACCCATAAAATGCTCATGCTTTTAGCGGCATTCGGAAGCATTTTAAGAAGCTATTTATTTAACAGCATGATTATGTATCTGGTGTTAGGGCGATCTATCTCGCAAAGTGATTGGGTGCGCTATTAACGCCCTCTCCTCTGGCACATGTGGCAGCTGTGCAGAGGACGGGGAGGGACGGGGGCGGGGAACGGGGACTCTACCATTTGGCATGTTTGCTATTATTTTCCATATGTACACATTGCAATCCTCGACACGGTGTGACGGCGTAATAATAAATGAATCTGTTGCGTGGGAAAGACGTGGTCAATCAAACATGCCGTGAGCCCAGGTGGGCATCAGCGTCCGGTGTCGTCTTTCTAAAAGATAAATGCTATAAATAAAGCCGGCCCGCTTTCAGGTCCAGGGCCTTGAGATAATTCCACGTATTGTAAATATGACGGTGATGCCTCTTGCCAATCTGTCATGTCTCATCTTCACAAATGTATCTCTTCAGGGAGCAGCCGCTTTAGCATTTAGCATGTACATACATCACATCAATGTCACTCGAAAAAAAGCACCCAATTTGTATTGCCGACAGCTTAGTTGGGGCCAAGTCGTTCGTGAGAGGAAAAAGCAGCGCGAGAAAGACAGACAGTGGCGACAGAAACCGAGTGCAAAAATAAACAGGAACGGTGAAGGAGAGAACCTGGGACTCCGAGGCAGAGAGAGTAAAGCCAAGGCCTGGAGGAGTTTTTAGTTATTTACATATGCAGATTCTGGTCACCCCAGATCCCTACCCTCATCAGGAGAAACCAATTAAAACTCTCTTCATTTAATGTTTACCTTAATTAACCGTAACAATTAATGGCTTTCCGAAGTCCTGTTGTGGCTTTTTCAATTAAAAGCTGCCTGTGACAAAGGTTGCAATCCAATCCTATAAATCATGCAGACAATGCTGGAGTGAGTGGAAGAAGTCCATCCCACGGCAAAGTGAATGAGTGAAATAGGCTCATATATCACCAGTTTTTTTTTTCTTTTTTTCTTTAGATGCGGACAACGAGTGGACAACGGGCACACGTGGGGGCATATTGTTCACGCAGGTGTCCAGCCGCCCCCGAACCCTCCAAACCGCACTCGTACCGGTCAGCAGATTGTTGGGTGAGACCCAGTGGACCATTAGCCGCCCGTAGCTGCCAGGGCTTGAGAGCTGATAATGACAGGTGGTGTACAGACCCCGGAGGTCTGACAGGCTCAGGGCACCGTGCCATGTAACAACAGCCTTTACTACTGGCACCGCGGCTGCGAAGGCAGCCTTTAACACTGGCACCGACGCAGCCGCGGCAGAAGTATCCCTGGCAGTATCGCTACGGCTGTGTCGGAGGAGTAGCTATTACTGTGGGCAGTTAAACTAAAATGGCAGCGGCTGTTAATGGCGGGTAGGGGTGGGGAGGACCACGACGTTGCCATTACTATCACTGACATGCTCTTGGCAAATGCATTCAAATCCCAATGTCGGCTCAGATGACAATTCTGATTATCAGAATAACAATGAACCTGTGGGTTTTGCTATTCAGGCGAGCCTTTTTCTCAGCAGAAGCCTGCTTCGCGACAAGTCCCATTCATCCCCACAGATGCTATTGTGCAGTGTGAAAAGGTCCAGATATGCTTACTTCTCTTTTCCCTTTTTCCGACATTGTTCAATTAGGCTTTCTAGGTTGCCCATTCATTCATAGAAGCCGGAGTCTTTTCTCTGTGGCTGTACTGCAGACACCTCAGGTAAACTAAACAAAAAAAAAAGAAAATTCTATTTTGGGGGGCGTAGAAAAGAAAAGTAATCACCGCTACAAAATAATAAACCCCACTGACCCCCTTACACCTACAGAACACGTGTGGCTATCTGTGTGCGTGTGTGTGTGTGTTAAGTGTTGTGTGTGTGTGTGTCCATGCTGTACAAGCACCTTTTGTGTCCCCCGCCCCCTCTCAGCCTCACTCCCCCAGTGCAGAACACTCTGATTTGCGCTAATCTCTCGGTACACTCTCAGTGTTATTGTTCCTTTCTGCTGTGAGCTTATTCATGTGCCACTCACCATGCTCTCCTCTCGTTTTAATACTCCAACAGCGCTGGAAGCTAAAAAAAAAAAAAAAAAACCTGTTTTAAGCCAGCTTATTTGACTGTTTATTAAAAAAAAAAAAAGTAAAATAAATAATTGCGCTCGCCTCTCACCTCCTCTGCTGCGCAGGTGACGGTGGAGTTGCGCGGGATTTGTCTGCTTATTAAAATGGCAAGTAGCGGTTGGACTCTGTGATGTTTCCATCACACAGTTTATGTATACAGACAGCCTGTAGGCTGCCGGAGGACAACGTGAGATGAAAGCAGCGGTTGATGTTCTGATTTGATGACTGTTTCCATGGCAGCGAGATGAGGATGGAGATGGGGTGTTAGCGTTCAGGGAGAGAGAGAAAGAGAGAGAGAGAGAGAGAATATGATCTTTCCCCCTCTCTCTCTCTTTTTCTCACATACACAAACACATGCTCCTCTATACTACAGTCCAGTAGGTCCTTCTTTGGATCAGTGAGCTGTAAAGGTCCATCATTAGGACAACAGGGTGGGGTCTAACATTCTGACAGCTTGTCATGAACAGCAGCCTGCATGACTACCTCTGTGATGAGGCTGCTATTAGCGCGAGGAAAAAAACCACACGATTGTACTGTTGCTACAATGAGGCACCTGGCGGATTCATGGTAGCTCTCCAGCCTCTGCTGGATGGGCTGAACGGGGCGGTTCAATAAAAACGGTTTCTGGCTCCAGTGGACGTGTTTATAGCGTTTCCTCTGGCCAACCGCGGCACCAGGGTTAAGTTGATCATCTCTCACTCTGGTAAAATAGCCAGGGGAGTCCGTGTACCACTAGATCAACTCTACAACTTAAAGACCCTAAACGTTACAGCTCAGATGATCGATATGGCACTGAGCAATGTTCTTTACGAGCTAATAGACAAATCCATTCCTGCAAAACCCCTTGGGCCTTGGGGAGGCAATAGGGAAGTTAGAGTATGCGGCTGTTTGCCTGTTGTTGCCACTTAAGACCTCTGCTCGCTCGCACGCACACACAAAAACATGCCGGGGAAGTTGGAGGAGACACTCGGACGCAGCTTGTGTGTCTTGTATGTCCATATGTGCATCCATAACGCCTCTATTGCTGAGGGTGCTGCAGTTTCTTGACTCCGCCGAGGTTATCGCGGCTGCAGTGCTGCCGAAAGGAGATTTACGCCCTCAACATCAGAGGGAGGGAAAAACACATAAAACCCATTTTATTCACATTGCTTAAAATGCTCTTATCGGACACTATTGGATAAAGGGGGGTGGGCTCACATAAAAAGATTTGTAATTCCCTCGCCATCTAATTAAAAGTCCAGATTGCCTATTAAATGTCAGAATTGCATCATGAAGTAGAGAAATCCTGAAATTCTGATTCCCATCTGAAATCTAATTCAGTGTAACACCTGTTGCTCTTACACCCGATTCCATCAGTTCCTCCACACGGTATGCCAAACTTAGCTATAACATATATCACATGACGCTAGCTACAATGAAATGCATACAGGCAAACACGTTCTAGTTCATTTTTTTAGTTTTTGCGATTATAACTAGTTTCAGACTAGTGCAGAGAAAACATAAAAAATACACATTTACGATGCGTATTTTACACTTTTTCCATTTGTATTTGCAGATTTCTCCTAAATTCATCGAAAGTTAGCATTAGATAACGCATCATATGCATATGCAAAGCCGTAAGACAACAAATAAATGGCTTAATGTGACTAGTCAACTGTGGAAATTAATTGTGATATCGTTGTAGAAAAACAGATTTCCTCACTGATATATGCTGTTTCATGGCCTGTGACTTCTGAGTGATCTTTAATCTAATTATGAGTCTTGTGGTGTGAACGTTCCTTTACACAAAGCTCAGTTTCAAGCGATCTTCTATATCGCTTACGTAGACCCAACCTTCCAGTTTCATTCTATCTATATTCTGAAGGGTCTGTTCATATACCATGCATAGCCTGATTTATAGAGCATTTTATTCCTTCAACATGGCAAAAAAAATAAAATTGCATCGGTGTTTTATGATTTATGGAGTGATACAAAAACCACCCTCAGTAAAAAACTTTGACTCCAATACGTCAACAAAATGAAACAAGAATTTGGAACCGAGTTTTATTCAATGTTCAAAATATGTGTCTTAATATCAGTATATATCTATTAGTTGATTATTTATTTTTGGATTGTAATCATCAATATTTTGAAGGTTTTTTAAATTATTCATAGCATGATTTATACAACAAATATATCTCTAATATGTTATGAAACAAGAGTTCTGAACCTCGGCTTTATCCAATGTTCAGATTCCTCTTTTGGAACAAGTTCGCACATTGTACAGAAAACTTGTAATACCCAAAAAATAATCATCTCAATGCAAGTAATCAATTGTGAAAGTTTCACAGCGAGGTCTACGGTTCATTTTTGTTTTTTTAACCCTAATCACCTGGGGCGTCGCCACTTCCAAAGCGTATAAAAGCTAAACCTGGCCAGGACTTTCTGATGATGGCTCGGTCAGATCCCGTCTAATGTCTTCACTTGCCAGCGAGCCTCTCAGTCTTCCTGTGTTCTCAGTGCCCTCACTTTGTCTTTCTCTGTGCCGTATGCTTGCTCATTAAACCTTAAGGTCACTCTTTCCCTCCACGCTCCAAACCCTTTGTCTTGACGCCCTTGCTAACCTTCTGCAACACTTACTTCGACACAGCTTGGCCAAACTTGACTGCGAAACTTTGGCACATCATTATAAAAAATAATGGGCCATGTTTATAAAAGATACGAGGGCCCTTTGTGACATTGTGCGGTTCCCCCAGGCCCCCAAACGACTTGGTTTATAGCCGCCATGTAACATTTATGTTTAAGGTAACATTCATGCTTGTCTTATTTCGAGGCAAGGACAACAGCTACACTGGGAAAAAAATATTCTAAATGACTTTATTTGAAGGTCTAATGGCAGCAATCTATTTTGGGGCAATATGCCTCATTTAGTGTTGGTAAGTATAGACCTGGCAGGCTTCTCCTGTACCTTTTTACAGAGTTCACTCTCTCATTCAAGACAAAGAACATTCGCAATGCTTATACTTCATACATTGGTTAAGCATTGGATAAGCACATTGGTTTTAGAAGAAAATGAAATTAGTGAGCCCCTTCCTGTATTGCACATCTTAAACATTGTTTTATTTTTATTCTATAGTGTTTATACTTTCACAAAAATAGTGACAAATGTACATATATCAGAATTCCCTCTGAGCCATTATGGGATATATATAGGGCTTCTTTCATGTGACAGAGTCCAAAACCCAAATGTTTTCAATTTGCAACTCTTAAGATTCGAGAAGCTAAAAAAATAAAAAATAAATTAAAAAAAAGAACAAGCTGTTGGTTGGTTTGCCATCCATCTTGGACAATTCCAGTGTTGAAAAATGCATGTTTTACACATGAACAAAATTAATTAATATTTAGAAAGCGAATTTGTTTGAGAAATGAGTGTGCTCAGATTGAATTCAAGAGGCGCAAGCTGGCAAGTGTAAATAAATTCATGGCGACGATTAACGGGGGAAGGGACTCACATATCTGTTCAAATGACTTTGTCTCCGTTGAGTAAAATATTCATTTAGCTAACATCCAGCTTTGAAATATTAATACCAGCCTGTTGAACAGAGAATAACTTTTTTTAATTTCTTCAAATTTTGCCAGGAATATTTTCACGAACAAGGATTTTTTTTTGTTGGCGGAAGGCGCAACATTGGACATGAGACTTTAGACGGGACAAACAACAATCACGCCATAATATCTTGTTGTGTTTGTTTGTGTGGAGCAATAACACCGTGTCACTGCCTGGTCAGCATAACAGATGTGGGCCGACATGTGTCTTGACGCAGGGGGATTACATTTCGTACAGGACTGTGTTATTCTTTTCACCACTACTACTCTCAAAAAAGGGTTGATTGCTAACTCGGGAACGATAAATGTTTGAGGCAATTTGAAAACCCATTTTCTTCCCACCATTATCTGCAGTGACTGGCGGAAATGGAACACTCAAACCTTTCTAGTGTATTAATTTAGCACTGTTATCAGACAGTTATAAAAGGGAGTTGTCAAGTAAAAAATAATAATAATAATGGACGTCCTGCAGCCAATCAGAGTCAAGTGCTTACTCAGGCCGTGGTAATTACACAGATATTTGCTTTTTAGCACGGAAAGTTATCTCCCATAATGAGTGATAGAGCCTTTCATTGGACTGGTTGTTTGCAGTTGCCTGAGAACCATTTCAGCTCGGAGACCGATGTATGAAAAGTGCAGTCATGTAAAACCAGGAGGCTGTCTGCTACATGCCAATGTGTCAAACCCCGAAAAGTGGAGAGGGGAAAAAAAATATAAGATAAGCTAAAAAGATAGACAAAAGCCTTGAGTAAATCTGCAACTGATTAAACTAATGAAAAAGTGGCCAATTAATTAGCATCTCATTATAGGAAAGTGTTGTAACCCAGATAATGGACCTAAAGTTTTTTTGTTTTTTTTTAAATGATTCCACGCTGCAGTTATTCAGGAGACTGACACCAAATCCATCTTCACTCTCTCTCTTTTTCCTTCACCTCAACATTTATCTCAGCACTCAATTGTACAATTAAATCAATGCTATTGCAAATGAAGAATTTCTATTGTAGGAATAGTTTTGACATTTTGAGTATTACGCTTGTTTGCGTTCTTCGTGAGAGTTAATCAATACCAGTCTCATGTCTACATGCTAAACCTGCTATGTAGTGAGAACCAGGAGATAATTAGGCTATGTAATGAAAACCAGGGGCGACTCTGGCAACTTTTTTGAAGTCTAGCGGTGAGGTTGCCAGACAACTAGCGGGGAGGCTACACACAGGTGCTGGGTCGATGGATACAGCAGACTGTTGTTTCCCACGAGATCGTTCCAACACCAACACAACTTAACTTCCCCCGAAACCATGAATTGTCACCGAAACATTTCACTCGTATGGAATAATGAAACAAGACACGGCGAGCAAGTGAGGCAAGCTAGTTTCTCCCTTCTTCATGTTAATGAGCTAACTTCCTCCTTCCTCGCTCGCTGTGGCTCCACATTTAACAGACAGACAAGAGAGCGATATTGATCCCCTTCTCTAATTGAGTGAATACATATATTTCTCAAAATGTCAAACTGTTCTTTCAATATTTAGCATTGTAACAGTATAATTGTGTATCTATACTGTTTATTTATACACTACATAACCAAAGTGTTTGCATGCATTTATTTATATATGTGTGTGTATATATATATATATATATATATATATATATATATATATATATATATATATATATATATATATATATATATATATACACACACACACACACACACAAACAGTTCATACATACAAACATACATATATAAAAACATTTGGGCTAGGCCCCTGAGCCGGCCTCTTAACAGCTATTAACACGGTGACGGCTGAGCAGGCGCCTCGCAGCTAACAGTGCTAACACCGCTAACAGTGCACGCTGCGATAAAAATTGCTGACATTGCCTCCTTCTTTGTGGCAACATTTTGTAAGTTCAATTAATATAATGCCAACAATTGTCCACATACTTCTGGCCATTTAGAGTATTTGGGTGTGCATATGTGTGTGTGTGTGTGTGTGTGTGTGTGGGTGTGTGTGTGTGTGTGTATCAGCAGTAAACTCCCGCTGAACCACACTTCATCTTTCTACTGCCAATCTCTTCTGTTCTAACGGTGTGCTGTCGTCAATTCGGGGTGTTGATGTTTTCCTGAGTTTGTCAGCAGGTCTGACTTGTGCTCGAAAAACGCCTACAGCCTCCCCCAGGGGAAGTGTCACAGTTGGACATGCAACCCACCCCCCACACCCCACCCACCCCGCAACCCATCACACACACACATGAAAGAGAGTCGAGACAGACGTCTGTATAAACGTGGCCTCGCACACAAACTGAATCTCTCACTCCTTTACTCCTTAATCTGTCGCTCCCCCCTCGCTATTTTTCCCACACACACACACACACACACACACAAACACACCCTCACAAACACACACACACCGACTAAATTGACTTGTCAGCTTCAATCAGACCAGGAACAAAAGGATTCCTGCCAGTTTGAAGCTGACATCATTAATGCGTTGGGGAGGGGGCGAGCTCTGAAGACAAAGCGAGTGCAAGGTCGGGCCGACTTAAAATGCACTTTCATTTTGGCAGGGACGTTAGCTTTTTGATTCCAGCCCCTTTACGCCAACATCTCTTTGCGAGTGTCTCTAACTTTCATTATCACTGGGAACAGAGGGGCGTGCGAGACTTTGTTGTGCTGATGGAGAAAAATGTGACATCCATAATGCATTTCCTATTAGAGGATGCCACGCATGGACACCCCTGGCCACGTGTCAAACGGAGATGGACAGCGAGAGGATGAGTATGAATGGGGCGTCGGTGGTGGAGAGGAGAAAAGAAGAAGAAAAAGGAAAAAAAGGTGGCCAAGTAAAGATACCGACCCGAGAGAAAACACAGAGAGAGAGGTGCTGAAGCTTGAGCGAAAGGAAGAACATGTTCTTGAGAGATTGTGTCAAGGTTTGGAGAGCCGCAGGACATGCAGCTCTTCATGTGACATATGAAATCCACATAAAACCGGCTTTCCTGGTGCATTGTAGCAGTAAAGCCAAATGCTTTGAACATTTAAATCCTCTCCTCTCACTTCCATGACTTCATCCGTCCTCATTTGCTTCTGTTTCCTCTGCCACATGCCCATCTCTCCCCCCCAATTCGCCCCCACCCGTTTGCGGCTTTCACTCTGACCCTGGATAAAGATGGAGTCCCTCATCTCAAATGGTAATAACTTTGGTCCATATGCACACAGCCATCGCAAATTGATTACTGTGTAATGCCGCTTGGGCTCCCACTTGCTAGCTCTCTGCTCTTCCATCTTGTGATTTTGCATGAGGCTGACTCCATGTCCAATTCGGCTGCCATTAAACAGCACCCCTGGGTGCATCCCAAACACAAACAAGCACATCCTAAACTCTATGATTCCCTACGGTTCACTGATCCCTCTCCTCGACCCGTCTCAGTCCTCCCTCCCTCTCTCTCCCGCCATCTTTGTCCAACGCTCACGAGAAACCAGCTTATCCTTCACCTGTTTTACCCTCAACCACTCGTTCCCTTTTATTCTCATTCTAATTATACCATTACATTACCATTTCTATTCTCTCATTAGCATTTTTTGCTCTACCGTCTCCTATTCTTCCCCTCTCTTTCTTTGCCCTCCCTCTCTGTCTTTCTCCATCACCCTTCGCTTTTCTCAGCCACTGAATACGTTCCACCGTTTCTTTTTTTTGTTGTGCTGCACGTAAACAGACAGTGCCCTTGGGGATGGGTTGGAGAGCTCTGTCTTTGTTTGTGTGCACCTCTAACTAACTCTCCATCTGCAGGGAACCAAGCACAGCCCAGCAGTGCAAGACAGATAGCTGGCACCCTCCCAGCCTCTTCTCTAGTTTGGCCCCATGTCTACACCCCCTCCTCTCAACTTCTTCTTCCTCGCGGGCTATAGTCCTCTCACAGAGGTGGTTGTCTGCTGCCCTCAGGCAGCCATTAAGGTACTGTAGACGCCCCATATTAATTTTCCTCTGAGCCTCAAACCAAAAATCAGCTGCAGCTTCTGATGGATATTCAATCCTTTCTGAGCCACATGCCGCCCATAGTCGTCAACGGACTTTCCTCGTGCTCCATTCCCAGTCAACCCCAGGTTCACCTCCAGTACGGGCTCACTTCAGAGACTAAATAACCAATAGCACATTCTCGGTTTTTGGCCACATCAAAGAGCTTTAAAAGGGAGAGGAACTTAAGAATTGGCTTTAGTTCAAAAACTAAATCTTTCAGTCATGTATTGGCCAGGGGTGGTAACTTCAATCTTGAAAGGAGTTACAATGTCATGTGTTGTTTTACGTTGCATCACTTCGTAAGACTGTAAGGATGCAACTGAAATACAGTCACACACAAGCAGCCTAAACCTGCTACTTTCATGGCACAAAATTATTCATCAAAGGTGCACTTCATTAATCTGCTAAACTTAAATCTCCCCTGGGCGCTTTGCATAGTAATGGCCAATCCCTCGCCCCAACTCATGGAAGAAAAGAACTTCACTCACCATTGTCAGGCTCGGACTTCCTGTCATGCTCAGTGTCAGTGAGGGAAAGGGCGGAGTTGGCACGGCTCGTCAGGCACGAGCTCTGCTCAGACTTCAGACCGCGCATCCACATGTGCTGCAGGCCGTGAGCGGGAGAGGGGTCCACTTCCGGCTCCGTGTCCACGTCCGAGCCCACGCCCAGGGAGTAGCGGCTGTGGCCGTGGGCGGCCGGTCCGGAGCACAGTGCTTCTTCCTCGTCCTCCTGATGCTGATGCTGCTGCTGCTGCTGCTGCTGCTGCTGATGCTGCTGCTGTTGGTGGATGTGGTAGTCAGGGCTTCTCATGGGCCCAACCTTGCAGAAGTCTAATTCTAGAGGAAGAGGAGAGACGCACAGATTGAGATCGCACAGCCTTTCAAAAAGCCTTTAATACCAGCCTGTGTTTTTATTTGCTTTCTGCAGCTAAGCTGACCAGGTGTTTGTTAGAGGCCGGCATTTTCAAGCCAAACACAGAACATCTCCCATATTATGTCGACATACAGGCTGTTATTTGAGCAAGAATTTATTACAAGTTTTGCAGCAGAAGTCCGGATCAAAACGCCAACCTTGATTTTTCTTATCCGTTCACAGTGAAGCTATATCCTGTACGGGGCTGCCTGATGTGTGCTATCGAGCTCGAGATGTATTGAACTGCTGCTCAAACAGAGCCCTGATCTCATCTATATTCTCCTTGGTGGGGTGAAGAGATCAGATAAAGATCAAACCTTATTAATATTGACTCAGACTGAGGGAAAAATTGAGCCTCATATGCTTTCAGGTATTAGAACGCCCTGCAATCCCAAGCATCAGCCTGTTATCTGAGAACATCAGATATACTGCGTTAGTCCTCTGGTTACACTTCAATTCAATTCAATTCAATTGAGCGCTGCCTTTTATTTTTTGCAGAGGCAGTTGAGTAAATTTTATTCCTCGCCACCTCAATTTTCGGTTTGGAATGTATAAGTGGAAGTGATGGAACTGATGGAATTTTTAAAAAGCGTGGCGTAAATTGAAATCTATACAGATACTCCTGCAGCCTGGTATCAAAGAGAGTCCACTGAGGATTCAGGAAGAACGGCTTCCTCTCCCTCTCACTAAGTGCAGTTAATATGTGGGTTAGGTCGGGCCCTTTGAACACGAGCCGCAGTGTTTCAACGAGAGCCACAGTCGTGTTGACCACTCCGTTGACCAGCAATGTGTCCTGCCGTGCCTGTTTGATGGGGTCGAGGCCAGCTGTGGCTCACACACTGTTCGGCTGGAATTAAACCGGCGCAAGATTGGTCACCACTACACATACTGTTTAGCTCAAATTGTCTGCAAGAGGGCAATTCAGCAGCAAATAGGCTATTTCCCCACAGCAAGGAACATTTATTGACCGCAAACTGAAAAGCGGGTTTTCTTTGGAGACAAATTTATATTACAAGAATATATTTTACTAGTTAGTTCGAGGGGAAATATCTTTTTTTTTAATAAATTCCCATGTCCTACCATTGCAGTTAGCGGCTTTTGACTTACTTCAGAGGAAAATGTACTATTTATATACTCACTACATCGTTCAGCCTATGAAGTCAGAATACCTTCCAAAACCATCTGGGTCATGATTACCTGATCCATAACTGGATGTAATGGATGACAAACACATCAAAACTTGGTTAATATCCACCAACTCAATTGGCTGGGGCCTGGCAGGGTCAACCTAAACTGTGTGTCAAACGGTGTGTGCTATAGTTGGCAAAAAAGCTGCAGTTGACAGTTGTGCAATATAATGTGTAGCGTTACTACAAGTACTTCCATTTAAGTACTTGCCAATACCGAGTACTTAATAATACCATTACAGTGTTTGTTGCAGACATTTTAACATTTAACGTTGTGTTTTCCCGATACAGAGCATATATGCTAGTACTTTGCAGTTGGGATTTAAAATTTTTAACTGTTTAACTGTGTTATAAATTAAACAGTTATTAATAGTGCAGAAATGTAAAAACATACGTATAAAAACCACAGTGTGTAAACCATGGTGTGTCAGTGGGGTTAAGTTGTAGCTAGGTTAGCTAACTTGCTACCTAGCTACAACTTAAGCTAATTTGCTAGCTAACTTGCTAAGCCCTTGACTTCCACCATTAGTTTGCAAACTAGCAAGACGCAGCAGCTGAGCTCGGGTGTCCTCGCGGCTCTTGAGGAGGAGTTTCGCCATTTATTCCCCGATAAAAACACACACAGTCACAACTGTAATTATGACTAGGCTTTAATTCATACTCACTGTGACACACGCATGCTTTGGTCCTCTCTCCGGGACGCTCGCTGACGGGACGCCGAGCCCGCGAAATGACGGAAACCCCCTAACAACGGCTGCGGCGCGAGACACACAGCCGACAACCTCACAGTTCAACTCATTAATTAATGCGGAGGAGACCGAAGTGGCTGCGAGCAACGTCGAGGCTGCTAATTCTCCCGGACAAGTGAAGTGGGTACGGACTGTTGTAATGGCGTCAACCCGTGTGTGTCTGTGTGTGTGTGTGTTTGGTTATTGTTGCAGTTAATTGTCACGTTGCTGTGAGTGTGCTTGTATCAAAGTACTTTTGTGAGTACACAAGCGCAGTATCGGAGTATACTGGCAAAGATATACTTTTTATAGTTTATATATATATATATATATATATATATATATATATATATATATATATATAGACACACACACACACACACACACACACACACACACACACACACACATATAACTATATGCAGAGAGAGTAAGTTGCAAGGATGTGATTAATGGTTAATTAATTAATTAGAGTTTATTACTAGGCAAGCAAAACTGATTATTGTGATTAGCTGTCTTATGTAGTGATGTAGGGTCATGGAGCTTTTGATCCACCTGTACATGTATATAGATATCCATCAATCAAAGGTATTGTTCCGATAGGAGCAGACTTTGGTTGTGGGAGTAAATTGGACAGAGAGGAATGTGTAGTATTAGGAAAAAATGAACAGCTGGGAGAAGAGAAGGGAAGGATAGAAAGGGCGGAGAAGGCAAGATGCGGCGGTTTAAAAGATGAAGGAAAATATGAAGAACATGGGTGGGGAATAAGAGGAGAGACAAATTGGCTGATCTTTGTCAGGAACACGGTAATCCATTAAAAACGTCACTGGAGGCAATGTCCCCCCTTAACAGTTGGTTACTTAGGTAGGGTATGCTATATATAACTCTGTTGCCCCAAAGATGAACAGATGTGCTTTGCAGAACCGGCTGCCATTGACATTTCAAAGGCTGCTTTGGGGGGGTCTCTTGCACCTTACCATATGACACTGATAGCAGGGGACATTGTTTGTTATGGAAACAGAAAAGCCGTAACTGTCGCAAAAAAAAAAAAAAAAGAATGCGAGTGCTCTTTGACAGCACCATGCTGCGGAAGACATGATGATGACTAATGGCCATCGACGGGTCGCCGCCCGGCAAACAATACAAACAAAATCCATAGAAGGTGGCATTCAAACCGCCAAATCCCCGGAGCAGCCTGCTTGTCGGGAGTTGTAACTGTTGTGAATGGCTAATGTTGCTTGTTAGCATGGCGGGTTGGTTTCTGCAGGAGTAGCAGGAGGTTTAGGGTAGCGGGAAAAAAAGAGCATCTATTGATCTCTGCGAACGCTGCACAGCGGCGTTATCCTGATGAGGTGCGGCTTCTCTCCTAACACCACACATGACCTGCATAAAGGCCATCCATCACCAGCCCACGCTGGCCCATTTCTCCTCCTGTCACCGGCAGGGAGGATTTTTTGTTCCGGTGTGTATGTGTCAACGTGCACCCGGGTGGCGTGTGTGTGTGTGTGCGTGCATGTCTGTATCTGTGAGTGTGCGTGTAATGAAGGGTGGTGTTCCACCTGAGGTGAGGCCAGAGAGGTTTGGGGTTGACCTAGTTTAGCTGTGGGAGAGAAATATCACCTCCGTGGAGAAGAGGTAATTGGCTGCCTCCGACTGTCCTTCTGGCTCATTGTGGACTGTAATAGGTAATTCACATAGGTCCTTTTAAAGACCTCCGTGTGTGCGCCTTTGTGTGTGCGCCTTTGTGTGTGTCGGTGTGTGTGTGTGTTTGTGCGCGTGTCCACCATATGTGTTCCAGAATCCATCTGTGCACTTATACAGCGTCCGCGCAGCTTCGGGTGTATGTATTTTCCAGGGAAACGCGTCCGGCCTAAGCGAGCCCCGAGCGAAGTACCTGGCTGCGGTTGGCTGTAGTTGCTCTGTCTCTCCCGGTGCGAGCCGAGGGTGAGGCGCAGCTCGTGCGTGTAGTCAGGCAGGGTCTCGCGCGAGGTGTAGGAGCGGTGGTGGGCGCGGCCGTCCTCGCTCTCGTCGGACGAGCTGGTGTAGGACATCTCCATTTCATGGCGCCCCTTCGACAACGGCTGGTAGGGTTTGCTGTCCATCTCCTCCATGGCTTGTAGGGCTCCCCGCTCAGTCACTCAGCACGGCCACGGCACGGAGCACGGAGTCTGGAGGTGAGGAAGAGACGGACGGTTAAGATGAAGGCGGGGGGAAAAAAGGCCAGCGGGGAGGAAGAAGGATGGGCTGCTGATGGGGAATGAAGGGAAGCAGGGGAGAGAGGAGAACAAAATATAACAGGAGGAGTCCGTCATTGAACACAGTGGAACAATAATGCACCGTCTGCTCGTTCCAGTTACAGCGGACATTCATAAACACTATTTGGCTCCTTTCATGTGTCACACCAAAGGTTGTTCCCGGATCGATACGCTCGGGAAGGGGCCGCGATGGCGGTCATTCCGTCCGGTTTTAAAATCAAGCGCAGCCCTCCACAGGGGGTCGCGGTTTCTGTTTTTTTTTTCCCCGGCCACTGTCGACTTTATCTCTCTTCCACAGACAACCATTGACGAGTCGCAAATAAATCAACAAATTCGTAGCCGGGGGGGCCACCGCATCTGTCATTAAACACTGTGACTCGTCCATATTCCAAGGTAATTCCAAGATGAGACACGCCAGTCCGTACAGTGTTGTTGACAAATTAGCTCCAGTCAGCACGGACTTTCATGTTCCTCCCTCAGCCCTCTCCAAATCTATTTCTGATAACGTCTGGCAAAAATGTGCACATGCGGCCACAGCTAATGATTGATTGGGACGACGATTACGGCACACGAGGAGTGATTAGAAAATGCTTCATTCATATTAGACCTCTTTCGCCGTGCCTTGCCCGAGGCCTTCCCAGCCTATTTCCTGCAGATATAAAGCTTCTAAATGGAGCTTGAGAGGGTCATTGCTCATAGAGACAAAGTGCTATGGTATTGACCTCTTCAGGGAGTCCTGTAGTCCATATATCAAAGCCATTAGAGCGTGCCTGCTCAATACCTCAGAGATCTGCAGCACAGGGTGATCACCACTAGTCTGATACAAGTTTACAGCTGACCTTTCTTCCACTGCAGTGATGCTTTTATTCCACCTGAAAGACTTCTTCCCTTGGCCTCACGTTCACCCTCCTCATTCACGTGCGTTTAGATGCGTGCGGACCAGCCACCAACCCCTGACAGAAAACAGTCAAACCCCCTCACACACACACACACACACACACACACACACGGCCCTGCAGACATCATCAGAGCAAAGATGATCTGTAAAGGCTCAACACTCGTCTCTCCTTGCATTCCATCTCCTGCGTTTTCCCCCCTTCTGCAATGATTGCGCCAAGCACGGCAATGCCTTTTTAAAAAAAGACATTTTGCATCCCCATTACCTACGCGGCTACTGTAGCAACACTTGCAAGTCCCTGCGTTTCCCCCGCGCATGCACTCGCGGCTCTCTGTGAGTGCGACGCCCTCTCATTTTGATTGGCAGGAGTTATTGCCGGGAATCAAAGCCCGCTATTATCTCAGCTGCCCTGTCAGAATGGGATTGACTGGTGTCACCTTCTCTCTGGTGCGGCGAGGAGCGAGTATACATTACCCTGTGAGCTCCGAGCATGCTGCAGGCACCGACTGCTGTCTGTCTCTACAGAGGCTCTCTGTCCTGTTTTATGTCTGTCACGTGCTCACACGCTAGAACAAAAGCGGGCAAACCTTGCGTTCAGGCGCACCATCTTGTCGTGTGTAAACATGCAGAGACCGAGTCGTGAACATTACGCTCGGCGCATGTAGTCCTGCGTGTATATCGACGCGTACAATGTCTAGTTTCCTTTTAAAACACTTTCCCCTCCTGGTTAATACTTTTCTTGTATCAGTCCACCTCTGCTCTCCCTCCTCCTTCCCTCTCATCCCTGCCCTACCTTACACGCTTTCCACCCTGCATCTCGTCCTCCGAGGCCCTTCGCATTTAGAGAAGTAAGCCTGCTGGCGGGGGTTATTCTCGCTAATTCTAGCCCACAGTGGGGTGCCCATTAGGGGGCTTGATTCTTGGTTTTGATGTCAAAACCTGGAGGTTGTTTCTTAGAGCCAAGCTCACTTCAAACAAGACACATGGGCCGTTCTGTAAGACAAAGTCAGCATGCGCCACCTGAGCGCAACACTAGCCTAGATTTGCAATCGAGGAGTGACCGCCTCGGGGCGGCATGGCCTCGCTACGGGTTACAATTCATGCAGAACGCACCTAAGGACGGCCCTTAAAAAGGTCCGATGACGTCGGAATAATTAGCATCGCGCTGCGGTTAATTTTTAATACCGGAATCGTCTCAAAACCTGCACTACAAGACTTGTATCATCCCCCTTCATAATTTTTAGATGTACATGTGGAGCAGGGGCGCCACGCGGTGCTCCGATGGATCCCTTAGTGAAGCTAAGTGCTTAACTGATCGCATCACTGTTGTTAGTATCTGACAGAAGTCAGATACTAACAACAGTATTTAATCGTCTCCATGCGCAAGACTTAAGTATGTAAAATTCATAGACTGATGATTTATGCATTACAACCACAATACAGAGCCGCACGTGCGCCGCGGCGGAGTTCCTATTCATCGGCGGACGGCTTCAAAAACACGGGGGCGAAAGAAAAGGCGTCGGATGCGGTGGAACATTTCAGATGCAACTCCTGCGTGTTTGTTTGCGCCGCAGATGGATGAGCAAGCGAGGAGTCGCGTGCGCCGACAACGTATGTATATGTTACTGTGTGGGATTTTATTTCTAATTTCATTCTAATCTATAATTCATCAGCGTGTAATGGACTATTCACTGCTCGGTTCAAAATGAATACAAAGTGACAACACTGAGTGAAACACATGGATCGCATTATATTGTCAACTCCCTCCCTTTCTACTAACCCTCTTCTTTCTGTCTCTTATCACGTTATCTTTCACACACACACACACACACACACGCATACTCAAACCAGAATGTGTGTGGAGTGATAATCCATGGCTACGCGGTTGCAATAATATCTAATGGGACTCTCCACCCTCTTGACCTCCTCCTTTCCATCCATTTGCTCAGTGAACGCATGGACCAGTGGGCCGATTTATTTATTTATTTATTTTGCAAATCTGCTTAGAGAAGTGACAGAGGCTCTCTCTCACACACACACACACACACACACACACACACACACACACACACACACAGTTGCTTTTAAACAGGATTTACACTCTCCAGAAGGGGTAGGGGTCCTTAAGATGTCCGACCACAACAACAATGGCACGAGCAGCGCGGCGGAGACGGTCATGTGTGAAGACAAGGACCATAAGGACGAGTCCAAACCGATTTACACTTTCCAATCTCAAATGAATGAGCTGAAATCATGACGAACAGAGAGAGTGAGAGAGAGAGAGAGAGAGAGAGAGAGAATGGGAAATAGAGAGAGAGGCAGAGAGAGTGGATTGGGGCCATGGCGGTGGCAGAGAAATTGAGTTTCACATTGGTAAATAAACAAGAGGGGCGGGGGGGGGGAAGTGGAGAGCAGAGAGCCGTCCAACAATATTAACTCCTCAGATTATTGATACAGTATAGTTCCAGGATTACGAATGCATTTTCTTCCATGCAGAGAGCGTCTTTATTTTTCATAACAGCCTGGCGACCCCCTGTGAGTATCGAGAGCTGCTAGCTTTTGTTAGCTCTGGCCTTTACACATTTACACATTTCCATGAAGCGTGTTTGCACTGAGACGAGCTAATCCCGCACACTAAACAGGCTTCGGCGATGAATATATATATATATATATATATATATATATATATATATATATATATATATATATATATATATATATATATATATATATATATATATATTCATGCTGAAGTGTGAGCTGCCTTCGTCGGCGCAGATGCACCGAAGTGATGTCATGACAGCCCCGGTGTTGTGTGCCGGTTTATATATTTTGTCTACCGTTGCGATGACTTAATCATCCGAAGGAATGGAGGCGCGCTCTGTAGCTGAATGCAGATCCAGGCTACAGGTCCTGCGGGAGTAAACAGCGAGCTGCCACAGACACACTCTCCTGGAGTAAGGGGGTGTGTGTGTGTGTGTGTGTGTGTGTGTGTGTGTGTGTATATATAAATATATATAGAGAGATAAATATATGTGTGCATGTGTGAAAAGATGGATTACAAAGCTATCTGTTCTATTTGTTAGCAGTGTCGTAGTTCCTCATGCATCTGACAGGGACACCTCCGACGAGAGGCCCCTGAAGGATCCACGGGACCCCGTTCTACCTAAGCCACCCCGAAACACAATAACACCACAACACCGCCCACTGAGGCGGCGAGAGGAGGGGAGGGATGAATGGAGCATGTGAATAAAGAGAGTGATGGGAAGATAATGAGAGATGGAGAGATTTCACAGTGAAAATGGGGGGAATTGAAGGATGGAGAGATTGCCAAGTGAGACATGGAGTGATAGAGGGTTTTAATTAGTGGATAAGGGCCGGCTATCTGTGGGCAGCGGCAGCACGCTCATCACGTAGCCGTGCTTTCATAGCTGACCAAGCCTGAAATCTCTTGCCGCTAATGCCGAGTTTATACCGGCAGAACTCGTACCGTAGTGTATACCCAGACGCACACAAACACACACACACACAAAGAGAGAAAGAAGCCAGGACCCCTCTATACAGTATCCCTGATAAAATTCAAAGATGAAACACACGCCGGTAAAACAGCCACAGACGGACACACACTCAGCGCCCCTCTGCGCCCACACACACTTAACAGCCTTTTCGCTCAAACCGGCAAACAACACACTCGCACACCCACGCGCCATAGAGGAGCAACCCGGTCTATACGGGCCTTTTCAGTAAAGACTATGTTGTGAATTCCTTCTTCTTTTTTTTTAAATGACCCTTTGCCGGCGGTTCCTCCCGCAGTGTCTTTGCCATTCAGCCTCCGACGCCGCCGCTGCTGCTGCCTGCCTTCATTATTCCTCTCACCGTAGCGCCCAAGGTTAACGTTTGTGTGCACACAGCACCGGCATGTGACACAAAAAGCCTTGGAGCGCCCACGCGTCGGGACGAGAGCACCGGTCAAGAAGTAGGGCTGTCCGATAATTCAATGTGACATCGCATCGCGATGCTAATCCTCCATCGAGATATCAGCTCAAATGTCCATTTGTCGAGCGTTAAGTAGCACGTGGTTATTCCACGTCGGCTACTTCCTCACTGGATTATCAGAACAGGTGCTTCGTGGCGACAGGTATCGCCATCGAGATGAACCCGAGAAGCAGAAGGAGAAAAAAAATAGCGAGAGCGCGCGTCTGTCCACTCGCAGTGCAGACCGGGACCCCGGGACACCATCCTGGACCGGTTGGACTATTTATAGCTGAATATGAGTCAAATCCCACATCACCATTGCATGCCTGAGTGGAGTGATGAAATCCATAAGACCCTACACTATTCATGCCCTCTGAATGCAGCCTCCAGCGTGGGAGCAGCCAAGCTTTGCCGAGTCAAAGACCAATTTTTTTTATATATATATATATCTTGACTACAGTTGAAACTTATTTCTTTTAGATCTTGATTAAGGTATAGCAGTCCAACACACACACACACACACACACAAAGGGCGAGAACATGCAACACCACATTCTCTTGCAGGGGGCACCCATGCATCCACCACAAACACACACACACACACACGCATGGAGCAAGACACCACCCAAAACCACGTAATCAATATTCCTGACAAGACAAAGCCTTATTCAACACATTTGATATTCCTCCTCTCTCGCAAGATAAATACATGCCCCTGTCGTCCTAGCAGGACTAAAAGGCTGTTCACACTAACTCGCTTTGCAAATAAAGCTTTACATCAAGACTGACAACCCCCTAAGCTCTCTGCATCAGCCACTGCTTGGGTAAAAAGCCTCTTCCAATAATGCATTTGACCGCTAAAACCCTCTGACACCCAAAGCCAGGCAAAGTGGCAGCATTAAAGATACAGAATTAATTGATAAATCAACGGCATCGATTCCAGAAATTGGATTGGGTGATTAGCGATTGAGACAGTATTTCCGGCGCAGCCTCTCCTTGATTAGGTTGTTGATTACGGAGAAAATGAGTGAGTAAAGAGCATTAGCCCTGCAGAGGAGTGGCTGAAAGGATCTACTCGTCGCCACTGAGCAGCATCGCAGATTGATTTCTGAAGGCCGAGTGGGCTAATCTCCCATCTACACCGTCGCGATGTGGCGCTCGTCATCTGAGGATTCTTTTTTTCTGTGTGTGTGTGTGTGATGCCGCCGCACTAAAAGTCGCTACAGTGCCCCGCCCCCCTCCTGCTCCTTCAGATCTGTCCACAGTCCCTCACCTCCTCTCAGATTCTCCCTTCGCAAACCAGAGGAGCAGCAACTCAAAGGCCACGGGAACCAAAACAACAAAAAAAAAAGAAAAGAAAAACCTGCGATCCCGGCGGCGGTGCTCTTTTGGGAGCTGATGAGACAGCGTAAAGGAAGGCGTAACTGCGCCTCAAGGTTATTCCACGGAGGGTTCGGTGAACCGCGTTCTCCGGGAAAAACAGAGGGAATTTAAAAAAACATTCGCCAAGTCGGACTGTACGGCTGTTAGAAGTGGAAGAGATGTTTTCAGCCCTGGAGGTGGAGATGCATATCAGGGAAAAGGGGAGATACAGTTTTCTAGACAACCAATAAACAAAGCATGAAATCAATAGCGCATAGTGTAAAATGTATTTGCAGTTAGGAAATGGCAGAGAGTTACTTCAAGCCCTTTTCTCTTCAATATCGTACACCCGGCTTTGTTTTGCATTTATCCAATATCTTCTTTTCCATTGCTCCCTCTTTTCTTTTCTTTTCTAAAATTTGCAAGGCAAAACTGCATTAGGCATGTTCCTTAACAATTTGCAGTTCTCCCTTTGTCGCTTGTCAGATGAATCATTGCGTCGTCTGAGCACACAAAAGGAGAACAAAATAGGATTTTTTTTTTTTCCAAAACAATTCTTTTTCCTCCGACACGTCGGGTCGGGGTGACACGCAGCGGTGCGCTGTGAAATTTTGGGATTTCAGAATTGTTACATCTGGAGACGACACGTATTAGGTCTGCTCCACTTGAAGAAGGGAAAAAAAGGAAAGAAAAAGCGTCTGCAACACGCGGCGCTGCCACGATTTTCTTGGAGTAGATCTTGGGTATTTCTTTGCCCGACTCAGTTTTTCTTTTGTGCAGTTTGGCTTGGCAATTTGGCTGGGAATCAGCGAGGAATGTGTGTGTCTCTCCAGTTATGAGTCAATTTGGGCGGCGATACGCGCACTTGAAAGGCATCCCGGAGTTCACGGCGGATCGAGACTCATTCTGAAGTTAAAAAAACCTCAACAACAACAAAAATAACAAAAACAACCCCCCCCCCCCCCCCCCGAAAAAAAAACACGTTGAACCCGATTGTACTGTACAGTACTGTATTGTATAAAACATGGCTTCCAGCAGAGACCCATCAAGCACCGTTTTCGAGCCATTCATCTTTTCTACGAGTTAATAATTCATGATCATCTAGAAAGTAGAGCTATGAATATTACTGATGATACACATGAGGCTATTTACCAGTCGGCAGGAAATAGATGAACTCGTTTAGAAGAGAGATGTACAGTATGCCACCACTGTTTTACGTTGCTGAATAAATCATATTGTTGGCCCGCAACAAAGCTGCGGACGCACATTAGTCACGTCACGACCTCGAGGCGTGCGGTTGACCTTTCACCTTTCATCTGGGTGCTAACATGACGCAGTTGTGCGTGCGTGTGTGGTCGACTCCCTTTTCCCGGATCGGCCGCTGGAGTCGCTCCAGCCGGCTGGAAGTTGATGATGTGCAACAGGTTTTTTTTCTTTCCTGATTATTTGATGGATATTCACAGAATCCTTTCATAACAATATTGTTCCTCTATTGATTGAAGCGAAGGTGAAAACGCCGCCGTACATCTTGTCGGTGTGAAAGCCGGCCAGCATCGACTCCCTTTTGTCCCCCGTGCCATCCCAAAGCGGGGAGATAAAAAACCGACGCAAATATAATGGATTTCAACTTAATTATTTTGACACGGACGCAGAGACGCGCACTTTGAAGTGAAGGACAATTTATGTGGTAATAAATTGGGGGAAGAAACAAAAATTGATTTTTCTTCTTCTAAAGTTGTCCACTGACTTGATTAATAAAAATTTCACGGTGAGAAATGTGTCCCTGAAGGTGTGCATCGGCTCTCTCTATGTGTGTGTTTGTGTGTGTGTGTGTGTTCCTGCTTAGATATTAGTGCACACAGCTTTTGTGTATACATAGGGGGTGGACGAAATAAGATGAACACCAGTGCCGTACCACAATGCAACAGAATAAAAAACGCCTTCAAGCAGTATTAATGTTTACAGAGGAGGTGGACAGAATAAAAGGAACACCTTGCAGCACATTTAATAAGAGCGCTTGAAGTCGACTGACGGAGGACGAGGTTGCCGCAAATTTGACAACTGAGAGCACGTCACTTTTTACAACACAAATGTGAAATATTTACATTCGCCTTTCTTAAGTCTTCCGAGACAGCCGACGGCGTGGACAATGGAGACTTGTAACGGACATTTCGGACCAAACTATCAATCATCTCGTTGAGAAAATAATCGGCAGGTGAATCGTTTATGAACATAATAGCTAGTTACGGCCCTTAAACAACAAATGCAAATCAAGCCCTTCAGAAATTACCATACGCTTAAATCAGCCCTTCTGTCTCAGCCCTCTAGCTCGGGCTCTCTCACACACACACACCCAAACACACGCACAAACACACTCCTCTTGACAAATTAATCTCATATTTTAAAGAGAAGTAGAGTGTGCTTGACCAGTAAGCCTCTCGTGGGTCTGATCCTTCTGTCTTCAGAAGGTGAAGGAAGAAGGGAAAGGGAGGATGGGGCTGTTTCAGTGTTTGAAGTTAGAGGAGAGTGAAGGCTTTGATTGTATTTTCACAATACAAATCTCAGATAACACTCTGCTCCTTCTCCAACTGTATATAGTTCCTGACTCTTGCCCATAGCCCAATGGAAGAAGACAAGAGAGGATAGAAGGCTGGAGATGCCAGTTGGGACACAGCCAAATACTTTAAAGAAGAACGCCTCGGGCATATACTGTGTGTGTGTGTGTGTGTGTGTGTGTGTGTGTGCCTGTGTGTGTGTGTGTGTTTCTTTGCAGCATTGGTGAACCGAAGGTGATTTTGGTTTTGATACTATTTATGTCCCTTTTCCTCTATGGCTGCTGGTCCCGCTTTGGATTTCAACACTAAAATAAATAGTATCGCGTTCAGCTACTTTGTCATATGGAAAGAAAAATAAACAACAACAAAACAGAGGAGACCAACAGCTTGCTGACGTGAGAAACCATTGTCTCATGGTGGAAATAAAGGTAGCAGAAATTAGAGAGAGAGGGCAGCAGACATCTTGTTTTCAGAATTATTTATGAAAACACATATGTGGACAAAGTAAGAAGTCTGCTCTGCCCGTGAAAGATGTTTTAATATTTTGCTAATTAATAATAGTGTCCATATGCTGGACCCAGGCTTTCCATGTTCCCTCCATATTTTCACTGAATGAGAACGCTTTGCTGCACTAAGTGCATTCATTGTAAGCACAACTGTAAACACTGGGCCTGTGCTACCGTACATTTTTATAGGGTAATTCAGTGATATGATATTGCTTTTGTGTTTCACTTTTTTTATTTATTTTTTTAATCGCAGCGCAGGCAATTTCCTTGCTGCAGAGGCCGAACCAGCCGAATGAATAGAGGCAACCCTAATTAGCACTGCAGGACATTTCCTCACGAGGATGGAGCAGTATTGCAGCAAGAAGGTAAATATTTGAAGTTGTACAACGGTTACATGTATACGTGTGTGTGTGTGTGTGTGTGTCTAGTGGTCCAGCAGTCTGTTTACACAGCCAGCTCGGGTTCTTTCACTTGAAATGATCAGCAGGGTGGCGGGCACTGACAGATATTATGCTCTTCTGGCAATTACATTCTTACCACATGACGGAGGAAGCGAGGGAGAGAGGGAGAGAGAGAGAAGGGGATAAAAACTCCCACTGGGCCTCGCATCGCCTGCGAGCTTCAACTCTGACTGCAGCACTAAAGTGTTGTACTCAATATTATAAACAAGCCCTCTCACTAATTCATGACCCCGATTTTATTAAGGAAATTTCGGTTTCGCGGCGAAACTTGTGGGACGGGAAAGGGAAGTGTGTGTGAGCGGTTCCACGGGAGAAAGAAAAGGAGCATTTCAGTGCCAGGGGCTTCTGCATTCCTGGAATGAACATTCATAAATAATGCAGGGCTGGATAACAAAAAGAACTCCCCCGCTGTCTCACACAGCACTGTGCTAACCAAAGGCCACGCTGTATCACTCAAATCTCAGAAAAACACAAATTATTAGACTCAAGCGAAGACATTTCTGTGTGTGTCTATGCGTGTGGTTTCTCGACTCAGGACAATGGGATCCGCTGACAGCAAAACAACAGTGCTCCGGGCCAGAATTGTCAGGAAGTTGCACTATGACGATGGGCTCCGAGCACAGGGGGCAAATGCACCGCCAAGGAGTCCGCAAATTAGAAAGTGAGCGTGCAACAGCTGAGGGAGAAGCTGACGATGGCGGCCGCCGGCGGCCTCAAACTAGTGCGAAGTCGAAACGTAAAAAAAAACTCGACCGTCTGCGGTACCCTATCTTATATGATATTGATTAGCCGCGTGGCTAGCTGGTTGACTGACTGACAGAAATGCCAACGCCTCACGAGTGGCACGTGCTCGCCGTCTAATTGGCGGAGTGACATTTCAATTCAAAAAGGCCTGTCCTCTTAATTGTGAAAGGCATCGCCATAATGGGCGTGCCATTTCAAATGTGCACTTAATCACCCACTCACCACCACCACCACCACCTCCTCCAGTGCAGCAGACCCGCAGGGCCCTTCAAAAAAAAGAATCCACATGTGGACAACACACACACACACACACACACACACACACGCACACTTCACCAGACAATAGCATGAGCTGCCCCCGGCTATGACACACACAGCCCATCAGCACATACAGTGGAGCAGCTCGGTGGGAGAAATGAATGTAGAATTACAATCGCCAATGTGTCTACATCGTCTTCTCCACCGTGCATGTGACTGTACGTGTGTGTGTGTGTGTGGGTGTGTGACAAAGGCACAGACGGAGAGTGTGTGGGTGTCTAACCTCCATGCACAGATGCTCTCTATTAATCACAGGGAGCAAAGACAGACCGCCTGGCTTTTTTTTTTTTTTTTTACATTCACGACTTCAGGAGGAAGGCCGAAGCGGCGCTGTGAGCGGCGTCAGGTACAAGGGGCCAGTTTTCACACAGCGCAACACCCTGCATCCACCAACTACAGGTCTTGTAACTGAAGCCCTTTTTTGGGAGAGGGAGGGGGCGTGGGGGGATGATGTGCAGGCAGGTATGCCCCATGGGTGCGACAAGCCAAACATCAATACTGAAAGTCATGCACGGAGGCTGGAGGAGCGGTGCATTCGAATCCATGTATGAGACATATCGACAAATTGCAGTTTCTGATTTCGATGCATTTGCATTTTTATATGCGGGACGTACACAGCTCCTCTCCGTTTCTCTGCTCTCCCCCTTCGCCCATTAGCAAAGCCAGATTCAACAAGACGTGCCGGAAAAAGAGAAAAAGTACTGGGACGCTCTTCAGAGAGTCTCTTCCTAATGGGAGAATGTATATTTAGACAATTACTCAGAAATTATTTGTTATTTATTTATTTGTGCTGCTCACGCAATTATTTATTTATTGGGAATATGCCTTCAGCGGTTTACTCCTAGCAATTATTTATAATCCACTGTGAAGGAGAGGAGTGAGGAGGTCTAATTTAAATCTATCGGAGCATATCCATCCTGGTGCAATTTTCCCCTGCCTTCACAATAATTATGATTTATCAAAATGCATTGGCTGCCCCTTAATTATTTCGCCCTCACACATTCCAAACACCAAGTGGAGAGTGTGTGTGTGTGTGTGTGTGAGGTATTGAGGGGAGGGGGCAACAACAAGCAATAGCTTTCACCGACCCCGGCAGCTTGATCCCGAGAGGTGAAAGTTCATACGTGAACCGGACGCTCGTCCGTGGAGCAGGTCAACGGTGTTGGACCCGTATAGTGCCCCCCCCACCTCCCCTCCCCGCGACAGACATATCTATGATCTAGACCCCCAACCCCCCCTTCTCCCTCCCCCTGGATCTCCGGTGGCCCTGCTGGCATCATTAGTCTATACCTCCGTGCTGACGGAGATGGAGTGGACGAGCCACAACCGAGAGAGCAAAACAACTCAAGGCTGCAAAACGACACACGTCTACCCACACACACAAACACGCACACACACACACACACACACACACACACACACACACACGCACGAAGCAGAGCGCGGCAACCCTGCTGTTCCGCACCTGAACTGTCATTATTTAGACTCCTTGTCAAACAGACAGCACTAAGTCGGCATCCCTACTCTTCAAAGGAGGCGCACTGATATTCTTTCAAAAACGTTTTCCTTTAAACAACAACCCGCACCACAAACACACACTCTCCGTGTATGCTCACACACGCACATACACACACGGGCCGTTGCAAAGAGCCCATCTGAACAGCTGATAATAAGCATTCCCCGTGAACTCACGCAGCCTCAGCACCGGAGCCCCGTTTAGCCAAAGCAACATTGTAGCCCGGCCGAGCCCCGCTCCAGAGAGGCCAGACTGAGAACGTGGCGCTTACCTTTCCGACGTAAAGCCATTCCTTTTTTCTTTCTTTTTTTTGAGCCCGACTCCGCGCTATAAGGACCCTGCAAATGCTGAAGACTGCGCAATCCCCCCCCCACCCCCTCCTTCGGTAGAGCTTGGACTTGAGACGCGGTGCTCCTGTTAAAAAAAAAAAAAAATTAAAAAAATGTGGCTGAAACACCTCTCTCTCGCTCTCTCTCCCTCTCTTTCTCGCTCTTTCTGTCTCTGTCTCCTCGCTTTCTGGTCTGGTTTCGAGGCGGCGGTGCTGATGCTGATGATGCTCGCTCTCGAATGCCGATGGAGGACGACGAAACGATGCCGTGTGCGGAGGGTGGAAAGGGATCTCCTCGCGGAGGGGACGTGCGCACGCGAGCCAGCTCCGCCGTGCCGTGCGAGGGTGACAGGAGGAGGGGAGCGCGGCGCGGCGCGTTTAGCCGCAGTTGAACCCGACGAAAAGCTGACGGGCGATGCTGTTGCTGGCGAGGCTCGGTGCCGCTATAACAGCGCTCCCTGGATCATACCACCGCGCAGAGGAGAAGGGGGTGTGGCAGCAACGACCGGTCCACAGACACAAAACGCGCGCAGGCTCCCGTCCGCTCGCGTCGCGAGGTCGTCTGGTGGCGCTGGTTAGACTCCGGCAGGTGATGCCATATGGCCGCACTGTTGTCCCGTGCTGGAATGCTGACTCATGAATGAAGACACACAGGTGGAAGTTTGGCGGGTTTTTTTCTGCTTTGGTCACCGTTCAGTTGCATATATCCAAAACAAAAACACAAAATATATATATTTTTAAAAATGAATTCTCATGAGCAACAAGCCTGAGAGAAGAAAACAAATCACAACCACACACACACACCTATATATATATATATATATATATATATATATATATATATATATATATATAGATATATATATATATATATATATAGATATATATATATATAGATATAGATATATAGATGGATGGATGGATGGATGGATACTTTATTAATCCCCATGGGGAAATTGGTTATCAAGAAGCAGCCATACACCCTTTACAAACACCAATAGATGGAGATAGATGGATAGATAGATAGATAGATGGATAGATTAATTGATAGATGGATAGATAGATAGATAGATAGATAGATAGATAGATAGATAGATAGACAGACAGACAGACAGACAGACAGACAGACAGACAGACAGACAGACAGACAGACAGACAGACAGACAGACAGACAGACAGACAGACAGACAGACAGATGGATAGATAGATGGATAGATTAATTGATAGATAGATAGATAGATAGACAGACAGACAGATGGATAGCATTATTTTCGTGTCATGCACATGACGTGCCCATCTGGGTTTTTTAAAGGCAACAAAAATGCAGTTGCAGAGTGGACACACATTTCATGAAGTTCCACTCAATTATTAAACTGACAGGTTACTTCACGGCTCAAATCTTAAACAAAACATTCAAGCCTTCCTCTGCGGGCCTGGCGAATAAAATCTGCTCCTAAAAAAAAAAATAAAAAAAAATACAAAGCCTTCCTTTCCTGAAGCAAAGCTCAAGTTTTTATTTTATTTTCATCCAGCCGAAAGAAATCAACATCAACATAAGTCCTTCTTCCTAAAGACCATACATCCCTTATGTCCGTCCACGCCGAAAGGTCGGTAACACAAGAAGTGCAGCTCATTCTCACACTGCCAACACATCCTGGAAGTATAGCGCAGAGGCTGCTGAGATAGGGAGTAAACTAATAGAGCAAAAAATAGGTCTTCCTCGGTAATGGTGATGCACTGCCGCAGTGGGCCCGCTTTTGCGCTAACACCTGCAGATATAAGCTCATAATATCTGCTTTGCTAAACGATCCACCTAATGATTCTGACCCGCGTGCTCTGTGTGTACGATGCACCGGCGCGCGGGCCACTCGCAGCAGTAGCTGATGGTACAAACAACTTGTGAATGACAGGGGTTCTAATGATGCAGTTTATTATTTCCCCAAAGCACGGCACGCGCGGGGCTACAAACAACCATTTTGACAGCTGCTTCAGTCTATCTGCCTCTCTGCCTGTCTCGCTGTATCCCCCGCGCAGCCCAGCGGTATATGCATCTTTTATCAACAATCGGTTTTGGCACTTTCCGTCAGTTTCATCACTGGTTCTTCTCTAAACGGGGGCTGCGAGTCCGAGCTATCGCGGGGGCAGAGAGTGAAATTAACCAAAGGGAGCACACACACACACACACACACACACGCACAGCACACAAAGAGAAAGAGGGGAAAAGCTTTCAGTTCCAAGTGTGTTTGATAATAAACTCTGCTCCTCTGACGTCAAGATCACCAGTGTGTTTGTCATCTGGACGTGGGTTGTCAATATGTGGCTGCCAGGCCACAGCAAGAGGCTGTTTCTTGGAACAATGGCTGCGAATGATTGGATTGGATTTTTATCAGGGCGACCTCCAGAGTTTGGAGAGGTTTGTGCACATGTGCGTGTCTGAATACTCCATGTTTGCATGCAGAGTCCTTAATGGCAGGCGCATTACACCTCCAGCCGTCGGGTAAGTGCGCTCTTAGAAGAGGATCGACACATCTCACTGAGACATCTCCTTGACAACCGGCTTAATCCGGAGATTTCAAATGTCACAGTTGTTGTTGTTTTTTTTACTGTGATTCTTTTATTGTTATTATGGTCTATTAGAGCAGTGTTTTTCAACCTTTTTGAGCGGCACACCAACAACCAAAAAAGTTGCAAAATGTCACACTGTAGCAGAATATAGCGTATACGCTTAGTAATTATTTTGCTACCTACTGGCATGGAACAGTATTTAATCACGAGGCCAGCCCACTGGATCGCAGACTCAGGCGCTCAACAATGGAAAATTATTTGCGGCAACTAAATAATATTTCTTTGTACTGATTAAGGGCAATTGGACATTTTCCCACTATATTAGAGAAAAGAGTGTTCTTGCTGTAAAAAAAAAGTCGGGTTACAAGCCGCTACTACCTTCGGTGGGTCTCCCAACTAGCTCCCCGCTGTAGCCAGCTAGCTCTCCACTAGCGCTGCTGCTAGCGCTGCTGCCAGCTCCCCGCTGTAGCCAGCTAGCACTGCTGCGGGACGCGGGCAGTAGCAGCGGGGAGCTAGCAGCAGCGCTAGCGTGCTACGGCGAGGACACCCACCAAAGTTAGGGGAGAATTGTAACCCGACTTTTACGGCAGGAACTAGAAAAGTAACATGATGTGGCACGCAAGCGTGGTTTGGAAGACCAGCTTTCATCGGGGCTTGCAGACAACACCCAGTCTGCATTTCATCTGGTAATAAGCATCATTAGAGCCTCAGACGCTCTATAGTGCTAGTGAGAGTGCACGCCAGACAGAGATAATGCAGCCGGCATTATCTCTGATGTCATCAGATTATAATGCAAATTGCGTTTAAAAACGACATAACCTAATTAAATAGTAACTCAGCTGGCGACAAAGACAAATGCCAGTGAAAACAAATAGGAGAGCCCCATCTCCATAAGACCATGTTTGCTGATCCAATTATCCCTGCCCTATTTGGACGACGTGGAAGCACAGCTGAGTGCGCGGGGAGGGAAAAGGGGAGCACAGAGGTGGACTTAGAGATGTGGCGCGCAGGAGTGGAGGAATAAGAAAGCCCAGGCCTGTTGCCGTCGCTCCCGTGAATGCTAACACGGCGCCCGGGCGGGAAGATAGCCCCCAATACTTCTCACCCGATTGTAAAAGCAACTTGCGCCGAGTGATCCGTTAAAAAAAACGAACAAACCCTTGAATGTGCCGGAATAGATACTCGTGCAAATCTCTCCACGCAAGCTAGAGAGATAGACCTTGTCTCCGAGCCTTAATGCTACTTCAAGCCCTGGCAGCTGGAGGCACAGTTTGAAGGAGCATTACTTAGTCCGGGAACATGCAAACTGCAAAGCCGACACAGTTTTTCCTCCTCGGCACTCCGTGTTCCTCGCAGGCTGTGATCGATTGGCCGGTGATCAATCCCTCCACCACAGAATTCACTGTAGTTGAACGTTGCACGCTGAATAGAAACTAGCAATTATCCTTTAATTTCTTTTTGTTGTTGTTGTTGTTGTTGTGAGAGCTGATTTCCTCGCTGCCCATTCCTCCTGTCATGTCCCCGGCCTCCTCCTCCATACCCACGTCTTCTTCTCCCATCTTTTCTCCCGTCTCTCTTTTGTTTTCCACTTTCCACTTTACTTTATTCCCCCAAGTTCTCCCGCCTCCCTCCCCCCCTTTCTCCCTGCCTCTAGCTCCATCCCTCTCCAGGGTGACGCTGCTGAAGGGGAGTTCTCTCCTTCTGTAATGAGGGATCTTGGATCAATGCCGTCAACAACGCACACCAGCGATACGGTGTTATTCTGCCCTCGCGGTGGATGCCTGATCTCCAGGGGTGTTGAGCGTTAGCTCGGGTGTTCTTTCTCCGGAGGGGTGTTTGGGACCCCCCCCCACCCCTCTCCTCCCTCTTTTCCTTGTTCTCCCGGGCACCCACCCGAGTCAGACACACAGTTCTGAGCGTCTCGCGGGTGAGACGGAGCCAGCCATTTATTGAAATCTGTTTTTAAATGACAGCGCTGTGACCTTTGCCGATGCGTGCGCTCCGCAGCCATAAATTCTCACGGATTCCATTTTTACATTTCCTCCAAGCGTTCAAAACCAAATTACACCTGCGCAGCCTTCAACCCGTACGGGCATGTATCCAGTATTTTTATCTTCAATTATTTTATTTTTTTTTCAACTTTTGGTTGCTCCTTTAGCACTTCTTGGAGGCCGATAAGTGTTTTGGAAGTAAAATAAAGCAAGGGGCCTGTAATCTGTCCCCCGGAAAAACACACACATTTTGACAGCAGTTCCAAAAGGCAGGCCTGTGCTAAAGCCTGTCATCAATTCCCCATCTGAAAAAAAACGAGGAGAGGGAAGAGCAGAGGCGAGCACCGGAGAGGTACATCTATTGATTAATCACCGCCAGATTCCTGACGCGCGAGCAATGTGGACTGTTGACAGATGAAGCAACGATATAACCTCAGCGCCCGTGACACACTCTCCTTCAAGCCTTTCTCGCGTAATTAGTCACATCCACGAAAAGGGCATGACATTAATAAATTCTACATTAAACCCACATGTATAAACGGAGCGACGGAGATTAGAAAGAAAGCAATATTTTTTAACCAGGCAGTGCTGTGACATTCAATATCTGGCGAAGACGGGCCCCGAGCAGAGGGCACAGAGCGCCGCTATAGGAGGGGAGGACGGGGGCCCCGAGAACGCGACCCGGGAATTATTGATTTATACGGCATATCTTTATCCTTACAGTATGCATGAAAGTGAAGGGAACATCAAGAGCATCTCTCGATCACCTTGAACAATGGAACCGAGTCTTTGTTCCGGGCTTAAACAAAGCGCCGACACACACACACACACACACACCCTTTTGGTCCACAAACCAGGGCTACAAAAAAAAAAAAAGCTTTTTACTTTGGACTCCTAAAATCTAAGGATTGTTTCGGTGCGGATCAAAGTGTGTGTGTGTGTGTGTGTGTGTTCCAGGGGCTTTTGTATTTAAGTGTGTGCAGTGCTGAGTGCTTTCCCCAGCCATGTGCAAAAAGCCCTCAGATACCGAATGCCACCCCAAAAGTGCGGGTGCGCTTCTCCTCTCCTCCTTTTATCACCGCACCCTCCTTGCTCTCCCGGCTCTCCTTACCTGTGACAGGAGCGCCTTTCAAACGCACCTCATTGCATTTCAAACGCCGGCGACTCCCACTCCCTCGTTTCCAAGACTCCCACTCAGACGTACACGCATGCAGCTGTCAGCTGCCCAAATATTGTATATCCCCTGGCCTTCTCTCCCACCCCTTCCTGAACCGACTCCTCCACAGCCTCGAGTTGTTGAGAGAATGATATTTTATGCATGCCACAGCAGCCCACACACAGACACAGCTTATGAAAGACATGCCGAGCTGACTCTCCTGCCAACGTTAGCGCGTGTGTGTGTGTGTGTGTGCACGTCGAGCATGTCTCTCTACTCCCCTGCCTGTTCACGTATATATGTGTGTGTGTGTGTGTGCAGCTTTTTATATGCTAAATTAAGATGTACTTAAACAGTGTTCTTGTATTCTAATGCAGGAGCACATGGCACACATAGGATGTTCGGCGGTGTCTTGGGGATCAATGTGCATTATGTAAATACTCTCTCTCTCTTTCTATAAAACTTAGGGGTACAGAAAGGCCACAAGAGTCGAGTTTTGGCATTCAGGCATCCCACTCCCGGGAGAATTAATCACGGCAACAGATTCAGATGGAGTCTGCCTCCATACCTAAGCATTTGTCAGAGCAGGAGAGGACGCCGAACAATGAATTTGCATCTGTTTGAAGTGGTATTATTAATTCATGCCAATGAGACTTTGCATAAGGGAGACTGGGTAAAAAAATTTGAAAAGGGAGGGATGAAAAAAAAAAGGGAAAGAAAGAGTCCCAGTAAGCAAAGGGACTGTTTGCTGCACGACTCCTTGTTCTCGTTCTCCTTCCCCGCTTGTGGAAACGGTATCGTGGTCCGAGCATCTTTTACGTTCAGTGGCACCGTGTTGACCGAGTCCTCTCTTTTGGGAACAAACAGGCCCGGCAAAGCGTGGGCCTATCTTATTTAATCAGCATGTGTGGAGCTAAACGACACGCTATTATCACCGCCCGCCTATCGGCTGCTGCTCAGCTTCTCAAACAGCCCAGGCGAAAGGTCAAACACTGATAATGAGTCGACAGAAAGAGCTCTTCCTCATTAGACGGGAATGTAGAATATGAATGGGGGAGATTTGGGTCGGCGTGCACACGCGGGAGCCGCCGCCGCCGCCGCCGCCGCCGCCGCCGCCGCCGCCGCCGCCGCCGCCGCTGCACGTCCATCTGGCAGCGTAATCCAGTTTCATATTTGCTCTTCACTCATGTTTTTTTGGGAGGTTTTTTTTTCACAACAGGTGCTCGGGAGTATAAGTGTGCACGTGCATCATGAAAGGGAGTGCGTCCACATTTATATCCCAGCATCCCACGGGGGGCTGCGCTTGTTCATGTACCTGCGTTTACACAAAGCTTCAGTTGCATGTGATATCCCACATGTGTTTGTTGTACCGGTGTGTGTGCGTGTGTGTGTGTGTAAGTTGGCACAGCTATTTCCCCCTCGGAGGATAGTGGGTATGGTGGTGGTGGTGGTAAGGAAGGAGGAGGGGGGGGGGGTGACAATATACTGGTGGCACATTATCAGCAGAAACACAAACACTGGCTGGCGGGATCCCAGCAGTTAAAAGAGGGTCTTTATCCGTGAATGCGTGAGACTCTGTGCGTTTGCATCAAGGGAGGAGAAGCACAGAGGGGGTTGTTGCCAAGTTGGGAGGTTTTTTTTTGGCCTTCAAGGAGAAGGGTAATTACACGAGAGCACATCGCAGATAAAACATATTAATGGTATTACTGGTCAGAGGGGTGCTGTCCTTGGGGCGTCCCGGAGACACACATCAAGCGCGCTCCGGTTTAATGCTGTTGATTTAAATCTATCTTACAACAAATACTGTAACTTCCGCGGCCAATTCCTCCCCCCTTCTTTCTACGGGACCTCGTAAAGCAGTCACGCGGCGCGGCGAGTAAAGAAACCGCGTTTTACCCAGAGTGCCCCGAGCTCGGGCTCCGGCGACAAGCGCGAATTTACCTTTGCTTTAAGTGTCCTTGAGCGTTCAGTCCTCCACCTGCATGCAGGGGAGCGCCGCTTGTTTGTGGTGCGAATCCCAGCGCGCGTGGAGGCAACTTGAACTCACCCTTTAGCAGCCGAGGCAGGCGGCTCTGTCCATGGTGCTGAAATACAAACGGCGAGACAGCCAGACGCACTCTGCATCCCAGTCCTATATAATATACATACTGATTGCAGCTGGGCTTTTTTTCAGCATGCAGAGCGTCCCCCACTCGAAAAGTGCCTGAAATTAAGCACACTCGAAGATAACAGCACGCATACGAAATTCACTCGCGGCTCGAGTGTGCTGTCGACGGACACTGTTATCCCATAATGCAATGCAGAAATGCCACGGAGGAGCAGTTTTGCAGCTGGAAAGAATTAGAAACAATTTGGGGATTGTGTGTATGGCGCTTCAAGACAAATAACGCCTTCTGCGGCCCTGCAAGGTTTCCACGACTCGGATAAATAACACTTGTGATGTCATCAGGAGGGCCGTCTCGGCTCGGGCTTGAGATTTCAGAGCTTTAACTGGACTTGTGAGCATCTATGGAAGACGCCATTGAATGCGTAGGCGGGGCATCTCAGCCTCTTCTGCTTTATTTTTCACATGAAACATTTGTGAAATCTGTCTCTCACTAGTGCCTCGACTTGATGGAGGTGACATTTGAAATCTCCGGCTGCCCTTTTTGAAGTGAGCAGCCACTTGTGCAAAGGATATCGTCATTAGAAAAACATTGAACTTCCAGTTTGATTGACGCCTGTCAGTCTCGTATATGATTTCCTCTCGATGCAAACCACCAACACTTGAACACGTGTTTATAGCAATTGCTGAATATTCCCAATATGTTGTTTGTCTTCTATTAGTATTTAATATGCGATCAGGGGAAGTAGTGAAGTAAATGTTGCTCCACAAGTGGAGCAGTGTTTCCTGCTTTGACTTGACACGCCGTACTTCTTCCATTGTGAGCATTACTGCAGAAGACAGAGGACGTTTATAATCTTATCTTTTGTGTGCAGCCCAGTCTCACGTTATTTAAATGCTTCTTTTTTGTGTGCACATTTGTTCTGAAGCTGAGTCATTTGCGAAGCACATTTTAAAACAACTAATGTAAAACGAAGTTAAGAATACAAATAGATGACAAAAAACACATCTATATATTAGATATTAGCAGGCCCCGTTTCCTATAGAGATATGTGAAAATATCATTCACGGCTTTATTGCAAAAGGCTTTTTAAAATGTCAAGATTCATAGAGAAGAAAATCTCTATAATTACGTGTAGTGTTATCTTAACTCTTCACAAACAGCTGTAATGTTAAGGTCAACACACACTGTGTTTAGGAAGTGGACGTAAACACGGTGACGACGTCGCCTGTTGGTTTGAGTTCGACATTTTGGGCTTTTTGCAACCAGAAGTGACCCAATAGGGCGGAATGAATTAAACTAAACGCTGAACAAGACATTTGTAGGCGATCAGAAAGGTTAAAGTTGGAAAGAAGCCACGCCCTAAAGTATTGTCTTTTCTTTTTATAACTCTAAACGGACCATAAGTTACTACGTGAACAATTGAAGAAGACTTGAAACTAGAGATTGAGACGATAAATCCATGTTTAAAGAGAAAAAGAGAGTCATTTTCTGATCGACTTCAACGCGATCAGATCAGACTTCGTTCTTCGCGTCGCCCCCTGGTGGCCGTTAGACAGAATGCAGCTTTAAGGCCCTTCAGCACTGGAGGTGTGGTAACTTTTGTGTTTGTTACGATTGTTCTCACGTCGATGCGTCACATAAAGCAGCTCGGCCAGATGCACTAAACGCTTCAGGCCGTCAGTTCCTGGACGTCTGTCCGTTACTCACACGCGATCCAAACGGAAATGTGTTCATTGGATCGTACTTTGTGAGGGATTCAAATAAATTCAAGCAGATTAATAATGCATCGACACAAAAAAAAAATGGTCACAATTTATGCAGCGTCCTGAGGTTCTTTCTCTGCTTTTGGTCTCCCGGCCCGAAAGCCATAAATATAACCAGACTCTCGATAAGTTCCCTCTGCACCCGTTTTGTGTTTCAATGTATCACAATGAGAATTCAGCTGTGACTGCCCTTGGCTCCAAATTACTCTGAGGCAGTCTGCGGTACGTGGACGGGTTAGAGAACAACAATAGTGTGACCTATTAATCCGGCTCTGAATGATCCTGCTCCTGCTCCTCACAAAGCAAAGAGACGGAGGGTTTTTTCCACCATTCTGTCTGTTGAAATTATTTCTGGAAATCATTATATTAAAGATAAACACTCGCAAAATTAGCACGGCTCCGTTCAAACGGTTCCGTTCCTTTGACAAAAAAATAGGCCGTGAGCCAGAAAAAAAGTTGGACTACCTCATTTGAAACCTATTTTCTCAGTCAAGCTCTCAGTCTGAGTGATGGAGTCCTTTATGAGCACATTATTTTCCGACGAAAGTTGAAACCGATTAGGTTATTTTTAAATTGAGGGGACGTCTGCGTTGCGTCTGTGCTCTTATCTCCGGGTGGAAGCAGGCTCAGTGGAGGAGATGTGATGTCGGGCATCTCTGTGCACCAATCAGCCGCTTGGCAGCGTTTGAATCAGACTCTGACAGACAGTTGTTGGGTTGTTTGCCAGGACGATGCCACTGTCAAACAAGTCGGATCAAACCACTCCCACTGGGTTTTCATAAACAAGGAGTCTGAATACACACAAAGTCTAACTTTGACTGCTGCTAATGAATATTTTGAAGAAAAAAAGAAAATCTATACCTTTCCAAGTTGTGTGAAAAACGCCTAAAGCTGTTTTTCTCATGTTCTTCGTGTCTCTGGGGCGCAGCTGCAAAGTCTCTTCTTTTTGTCTTTCTCCTTCTTTTTGTCTTCCACCTCCTTCTCCTTCTCCTTCTTTTTGTCTTCCTCCTCTTTCTTCTTCTTCTTCTTCTTCTTGTCTTCCTCCTCCTTCTTCTCCTTGTCTTCCTCCTTCTTCTCCTTGTCTTCCTCCTCCTTCTTCTTCTTCTTCTTGTCTTCCTCCTCCTTCTTCTCCTTGTCTTCCTCCTCCTTCTTCTTCTTCTTCTTCTTCTTGTCTTCCTCCTCCTTTTTGTCCTTCTTCTTCTTCTTCTTCTTCTTCTTCTTCTTCTTCTTCTTCTTCTTCTTCTTGTCTTCCTCCTCCTTCTTCTTCTTCTTCTTGTCTTCCTCCTCCTTTTTGTTGTCCTTCTTGTTCTTCTTCGTCTTCTTCTTCTTCTACTACTACTTCTTCTTCTTCTTGTCTTCCTCCTCCTCCTCCTCCTTCTTCTTCTTCTTCTTCTTCTTCTTCTTCTTCTTCTTCTTCTTCTTCTTCTTCTTCTTCTTCTTCTTCTCCTTGTCTTCCTCCTCCTCCTCTTACTATCAATAGAGGTTTCACTTCCTCGTGTTTATGTTTATGGCTTCAACTGACACCGACTGGAGATCCACATAAAAAGTGGCGGATTTTTGCCTCTCATGACATGGAGAAATATTTCACGTTTGGTTGACAGGTTTTCAGGTCTGAGCCCGAGTGAACGAGAGTTTTTAGCTGTAATCATTCCTCCTGTTCATTTAACCATGAAGAGATCCCTTCATAAAGGGCTTTCAACGTAAGTGTTTGGGGACAAATTCTGCATGAAAATCCGCCTGATAACGTTTCAAAGTTACACTCTGCGTGTCCCTGGACGACGTTTCCTTGTTGAGCTGAAGTGGAGGGATCGTAACACAAAGACAGAATCTTGTGTCATGTAAAAAAGACTTTGGAAAATATACTAAGTTGATGTGATTAACTCAGGCGGCTGCAGCCTCACATTATCTTCAGTTCACCTTTACAGCGTATTCTTGCACAGGACATGGGCCGCAGATTTGTTTCCCCATCACTTGCGCTCGGAGCGCATTTAAGGGAATCCCATAATGGTCATTAAGGACAGGAGGAATGATTACAGCCGGTAACAACGTCCACATCGGGCATCTGACTTTTGTTTTAAGACCGACTAAACCCAGCCTCTGGAGGCAGCGAAGATGAAACAGACATTTTCTTTTATTCTGCGTGAAAAACCTTTTGTCAGCCCGTTATATGAAAAGGCCTCTTTTCTATTCCTGTATTCTTGTAAAATGTTGAAATATGTTTGAAGAGTCCTCTTGAACTAAGCAGTTATGTGTGTTAATCTATCCATTAAAATGTGATTCAGGGCTAATCCCACAGGATAAAGTGGGGGCAGGATGGTGTCATGTGACCTGAACTAACGAGGGATGTGTGGGTTTTGCGGTCAAGGCTGCGGTCAAATATTCCTTTTTGCTTCGAAGGGTTTCTAACTGAGTGAAATGACCCGGAAGTATCTGAGTGGACGCCGTGATAACATCTGTTAGGATTATCCAAATGTTAAGAGAAGGAGCTTCAATGCTTCTTTTTATTAGCTCCTTGAGCAAAGGAAACACTGGACCTTCCTGCACGAAAGGAAAGGAGATAATTGACGCTATTTCACGAGCACAAACGATCGTGAGTAACCGCTGAAAACGCTTCGATGTTTTTAAACTTTCAATAATCTGTTAAACCTGCTACGAACGCGACATTGCTGCTGCTGGGAACTGACGTAGAGCGATCAAACTGACGTCGGCTATTTGATATCCTCTCTCTGGTGTTGTCCCGCAGACTCAGTCCTCATGCTTTGATTTGACTTCAGTCACAGGAGCTTCCATGAAAGAGTTAAACCGGACGAGCTCTTCAGTCTGAGTCACGTGTTTGATTTATTCTCATGATATATGACCGCCGTAACAACATAAAGGGAAATGAGACATCGTCAGTGGGGGAACGTATTTGATCCAGCATGTTTTACACTGAACAATGAAACAGTTTAGTATCTCTGTGACGGTCTCTTGGTTTCACTTTTATGGACGAAGCATCTAAGATGCGTTTTTTTTTTTTTGTCGTCCATCTTCTGACCGTTGTGGCTTCACCACTGCAGGCTCATGTCAGGAGGCTGTTCGCTCGCCTGGACAGTAGAGAAGAGTAGACTGGCAACTGTGGTCAAGTGGAACGGGTTTCAACTGCCTGAAAGACGCAGGAAGTCATAGAAACAGTGACTTCCTGTTTGATCCGATTTGTAGGCTCGTTGTAGTTTGCAGACCTCGTTCAGATTTATTCATTTGTGTTTGTAAATATATGTAGAAATGTGATTGTATCTGTATCCTTTTTTTAATGTCTGCCTGTGGGCTTTCTGATGTGGCGTTTCCCATCATGCACTGTGGTGGAGAGTGACTACGGCGCCTGGCTTCTTAGATCTGAGATTATCGCTGCCCACATGTGCGTGACGTCAGAGCAAGTGGAGTCGGATTCGCCAACCACGTAGCGGTTGTCGTCTCCTAACTCCTCATGAAGTCTCCTTGCCATCTTTCCTTGACTCTGTGACACAGGTCAAGGAAAAGGGGTTAGGGAAGAGAAGAAGAGAAGAATTTTTGGACTATTTGACCACCACCCAACAGTCGGTTTTGCACTCTAAGCCACGCCCATTTCCGAGCGATCCAATGAAATCGGAAATAATCCAAAATAGCCGTTTTTTTAAATGATGACTTTAACGTTTGAGTTCAAGTTTTTCGGATGCTTTAAGTACGCAAGTAAGTAAGTAAATGCTTTTATTGCGTGCGTCATAAAGTGTTTTATTCATGGGACGCTCTGTATCCTCTCAACCGAAAATATGTGCGGTACAGAAAAAAACCCTGCAGCCTTGTGCCAAGTTTGATGGGAACAAGAGGTGAAGGGGCATGTCCAGCCTGCAAGTCTGGGGTATTGAGTTGCATCCACACACACACACACACACACGCACACGCACACACACACACGTTCTGCATGTGTGCGTGTGGATGGTAGCTTGAAAACATATTGATCGATAGCGCTGTGGACTGGATTTGAATATCATGCGTCAGTGCAGGAACCACCCGGCTGGTCAGGAAGGCGCCAGTGATCCCGGAGCGCCGCGGCTCTGTGACGGAGCAACGGTTTGGCAAGGTGTGAAACACTTCTCCGTTAACACTTTCACACGCCGCCTGTCACTTTAATGAAAGCCAACAACACCAAGCTGTGACACGCGCGCGTTGCCGAACTGTAAACTCGGTCCGTCACTTTAATTTAACCTCGCGGAATCGCTTCGCAGATATTTCTTTTCTGAGACGGAGACAGACTTTTTCTGCCTGACGTGTGACGGGCGAGTTAATTAAGACAGTGACATTATTAAAGCCAAAAGTGACTGTGGCGTGTTTTTATTAAATCACCATCTGACCTTTTCCTCTGGATTCAGCACCTGATACCTTTACAATTACTGTATCGCACCTCGGAAACGTTCATCGGCGAAGGAGAAAATATGGATTCAGCAGTTAAAGATCTCACACCCAAGCGGCATTGAGCTTTCAGCTGTGCGTTGGCCCTGGGTGTGCAGAGCCACACACACACACACACACACACACACATGCAGACATTTCTCTGTGTGGGCTGTGCAAATGTGCAAGATTTAAAAACAGCATTTTGTTTGAATATTACTTCCCAGAAATGGCCTGAAACTTCAAATAGAGAAGAGAAATGACATTTACAGGAATACAAAAAGTAATTTCCCGTAAACATTTTCCCACATGTAAAGTTCTCAGCCCCGTCACGTTGCGCAGATTAAATTATTCATTGATTAAAAAAAGGAAAAGGAAAAGCCACACCGTTACACAATACAAGGCCTGCGGCAATAAACGTATGAACCATTGAGACTCAAAGGGCAGCGATGACAAACAACGCTGCTGGGATCCAACGCTCTGCTCCATCTCGTGACTTTGCCTTGAGCCAAAAGTCATGAAATTACAGTTTGTTATCAGAAGATGGCGAGCCAACGTTTAGACAGCTCATCCCATGAGCAGAAAAAATGCTATTTTCATCTTAACTGCGTATTTGCTTAAATCCCCCTCCCACCAAAATTGGTCTTATTTGACCGCAGGTAAAAGCTCAAAATTGGTCAGTTTTCGACATAAAGTGGTGGATTAAAAAACTTTAAAGCCACGTTTATAGATTTACGATGCCTGATTTCTTTTTTTTTATTTATGTAAACCTGCATTTAATAACTGCGAAAATGTTCAATATCCCTCCGAGTAAAAGACGTCCTTTCAGCATTTTGCCTCTGTGCTTTGCATAAAAACCCTGTAAATATTTAACATAAGGACTGCACATTTTATTTCTTTGTTCCATCACCTGTCTGCCTCCAACAGCCTTGATGTGAACTAAACATCAACAGACGAGTAGACGCACAAGACGCATCTATTGAACGCATTGCCAAGTGTGGAGGCATGCAAAAAATACTGCTGATGCCTCCATGCAGGTGTACCGCATGGTACAGCTAAGTGATTGGCGTCTTTCACAGACATGACACCAGAGATTTGGACTTGACACAGAGGCACAGGTGTAGAAGTGATCAAATGACTGATGGCGGCGTGTGAAGAGGCTGCTTCAGCTCCAGGGTCCTGATTGCCTCGCTGGGTGAACTGAGACATCACGGCTGTAATTGGAGCACTGGTTCCCAAACTTTTTGAGCAAAATGTTTGGGCCCCACCGGCCCAACAACATGGGAACAAAACGGTCCAACTTCTCGAGACTCCTCCATCCGTGCTTTTTTAATTCATAGATTAAAGAAAATTGAAATCCATTTCAAGTAAACCAGATTTCTCCATCTGACAAAAATAATAACATGTGCAAACACTTTGTTAAAGCAATGCAAATAAAGTTATATATGTGCAAAAAATAATTTATATTTGGCAAAAAAGATAACCAAGGAAGCCGGTTGGATCCCTGTTTTCTCCCCAAGTGTCCTTGAGCAAGACACTGAAGCCCCAGAGCTTCACAGCAGCACAAAGCTCCTTCATTACTAAGGATGATGGGTAAAATGCAGAGAACAAATCACCCACTGTGGGATTAATAAAGGATTTTTATTTAAAGAATCTGCCTCTCCACCTGTAATACCTCCGCGCCCCACTAGAGGGTCGCGCCCCACATTTTGAGAACCACTGCTTCAATGACACCTGCGACTTTTTTCCTCAAAACGTCCTCTGTGGAAAAAAAGCCTCTTAAACCTTCACTCTGTCTTTTATTTAAGTAAATGTAACACCACCACGATGTAGAAACACGGCCATGCCGTTAACGCTGCAACAACTGTATTACAATATGTTTTATCGTGTCAATGGATCAAATGACTTTGAATTATGTACAGCCTTTGTAAAAGGTGTCTCTCACAGCGGAAAGCCGTCGCAGACCTGCTCTTTCCCCGAGGCGCTACAGAGTGTTTTAGCACAGCGACTTTAATGTTTTCATCCCACCGCTGTTATTAGCATCGTTTGGAGCAACAGCTGGCAGATGGTGTTAGTGGGAAGCTGTACACCAACCAGCAGCAGACACACAGGTAGCTGCTAGCTAAACGCAGCGGTGCGTTACGCGGCTAAAGAGCCAGGTGTTTTACCCGGGGGGGAGGGGAAGATGGTGGAGACCGAAACGGAGCCAAAAAGGAGAATGACAATTGGACTTTTGCGTCTGTCGAGTGAACATAATCTCGTTTGCAGAAGGAAGCAGGCAGGAAAAAAATTATGTGGAGGAATAATGGGGATTTTTCATCATTAAGAAAACAAACAGGAGGTGAGTTATAAAGCGATCGGAAGATCTCCAAGTGAAACAATGAAACAAATAGTCCATAAAATACCAAAATCCAAAGTCCAGAAGTGAGCAAAATGACGACTAAAACAGAATCAGGAACACAAGGATGAATGGGATCAAACAGGACTATAAATACATAAGAAACACAGGAGAAACGAAGGCCGGCTGAATGATTGGTGGAAGAAACAAAAGGGAATCGAGCGAAGTCGACAAACTAACACAACACACAAGTGACCCAAAGGAAGAAAGAGGGAAAACCACAAAGATGGGAAATAAAAAATAAAAAAACACACGACACAAGAGGCGTGGAACTTCATGAATAAAAGAGGAAACAAACTAAACTCACGTGTGTATTCACACAAGTGCGTTTAATATTTACACCTGTGAAAGGAGTCAACCGTTGACTGACAAGTTTGCCTCGTTAAAAAAACATTTAAAAAGGTGAAAAAGGTCAAAATATACAAATGATAAAAGTACTAAACTGAAACATTCGTTACAAAGTCACAGCTTAAATATTAATATTTGTCTGCAAAAGGGTGAGATTCACAGTGGCGTAGTGTCACATAACAAGGAATTATTTATAGTGATGCATTATAGATGTAAAGAAGCGTCATTTTTTGACATTGTAGCTGCCTGAGATGGAGCTAATATCAATCATGAGAACTTATTTTCCTTTATTACACTATCACATTTCATAGGCGGATCTATTCTGATCAAAAAAGGTAAATATGGCTTACAATGTACAATTCAAATTACAATGTATTCAGTTACTTTCCACCCCTCCTCCTAGGAGAGATTTTAGATTATCAAAACACTAAATGAGGTAGTGTGTTCATGAAGTGTATTTCTCCATAGCAGAGTTCAGAGAATCTAAGATAAAGACTCTTAATGATGCTTTTGCCGTCAATCTGTCCCCCATCTGTATTTCCTTATCGATGGCCAGCTGATTGGACGAGCGGGGCCCCGTGAAAGAAAAGCACTAACCACATTACTCATCCTCTTTTAATTAACGGGGCATCGCGGATTCCTTCTCGAAGTGAGGGCCGGCATCATCAACGGCACAGCATTACATATTCGCCGCGTGTTGCTCCATTAACTTAAAAAAAAAAAAAAAAAAAAACATAAACGCTGAATCGATTTGGCGAGACAACAAAAAATAATGTAGCATGACTGCATTCCTCTTGTTGCATTTCACATGCTGAACACAGGGATGAAGGTGGGCGTTATAATGAATATCTGTTTACGGGTGGGACAGTACAAACAGAACAAAAGGCGTCAATCGCTACTGAACGCTGTAAACACGCCCTCCTGGTTCCTGCATTCATCAGACGCAGCACAGCCGGGCTGGATTCAGCTCTGCCCTGATGATATGGAGCAGGAAAACCGACGGAGCACAGAGCACCTGAGGTCCCTGAACCACAGAGGCTGCCTTTTGCAGGCAACCAAAGGCATATCTGCAGGCGGCCACATCACACGGCGGTATCTGTCTGGGGCTCGGTGTACATCATCGCGAGCTCTGTAACACCCGCGTACTGAAACATCCAAACGCTGCGATTCCCGGCGGAGCGCCACCCGCTTTTCTCTTCTACAAAGCCTGAACATATTGCATTACAGCGCCGGGAATGTATCACGGCGCCGTATCCGCTGGAGGTTTTTTTTTTATACCAAAGTTCTACCAAAGTGTAGTAGAAGGTGGTCTTTGGTTGGTTCTCTCCAGCGCGTGAGCGCTGTAAACAGAGGTGGTCACCAGAACAGAATAATGGGATTTGCTCATAATGAGAAAGGGCGTAGCACATCACACTTAGAGCGGCGATTACTGTCGGCTCACTGAGTCCCACTGTAGCAGAACTGATTCACACGTACGAACGTACGTCTAAAAAAACAAAAAAAAGGTCAAGATTTCTCTTCAGGGAAATTAATAATCAAGCAAACCAAAGAGCAGTGAAACGTCAAGAGTGACACGCTGAGTCCGAGGCCTCCTGCTATCGTAAGAGCTGCTATTGTACACGTTGTACACGTTGTACACACTGTACACGCTGTACACGTTGTACACGTTGTACACGTTGTACACGTTCAGGCAAATTGATAATCAAACAAATCAAAGAGCAGTAAAACGTCAAGAAAGACACGCTGAGTCCGAGGCCTCCTGCTATCGTAATGGGGCCTGTTGTACACGGTGTACACGTTGTGCTCGTGTACACGTTGTCCACATTGTACACGTTGTACACGTTGTACAATGTGTCCACGTTGTACACAATGTACACGTTGTACAACGTGTCCACGTTGTACACGTTGTACACAATGTACACGTCCACATTGTACACGTTGTACACAATGTCCACGTTGTACACGTTGTACACAATGTACACATTGTCCACGTTCTACACGTTCTACACAATGTCCACGTTGTACACAATGTACACATTGTCTACGTTGTATACGTTGTACACAATGTCCACATTGTACACAATATACACAATGTACACATTGTCTACGTTGTACACGTTGTCTACGTTGTACACATTGTCTACGTTGTACACGTCGTACACGTTGTACACAATATACACAATGCACACATTGTCTACGTTGTACACGTTGTACACGTTGTACACAATATACACAATGTACACATTGTCTACGTTGTACACGTTGTCTACGTTGTACACTTTGTCCACGTTGTACACGTCGTACACGTTGTACACGTTGTACACGTCGTACACGTTGTACACGTTGTACACGTTGTACACAATATACACAATGTACGCATTGTCTACGTTGTACACGTTGTTTACGTTGTACACTTTGTCCACGTTGTACACGTCGTACACGTTGTACACGTCGTACACGTTGTACATGTTGTCTACGTTGTACACGTTGTACACGTTGTACACGTCTTCATCCGTTTCTTTTGATTTCTCGAACACGTTCTCCCAGCGGTCTGTGGACGAAGCAGAAATCCCGCGCGCCCTCGAGGGGTTGTAAACATTAAAAGCGAGGAACACGCAGTGAGGAGGGAGATTAACTTGATTTCCTCCGGTTCCTTTTTTTTCGGTAATGACATTCGCAAACTCAGCAAGCGAGGTCAAACTACGCGCGGCGCTCCACACCCCCGTGTCCATTTTTAATACCTGGAAAGAGAGACGGAGCCCCAGCTGAATTTACCTTTTTTTTTTTCTTTTTTTTTACGGACACGTTGACTTTTAAATTGATTTTTTGGGTTTGAACCGGCCAGTTCGTTTCACATTTCCCGCACGTCGTGCGTTCCAGAGGGAATTACAATTAGTGTAAGCCCATTGTGAGCTTAACGTCTAACCGTCTGTCAATATTGCGGACGACCGGGCTTCGAGGGTCACACCTGCTGCACGTGAACACTGGACTGTGTGTCTGCACTGCAGGAAAACACAGGCGTAATGGAGAGGTGCCATTGTATTCGCGCTAAGGAAACCAAAAAAAAAAACAAAAGAGGAACTAGGGCAATGCATTGTTGCCACAGTTTACAATACAACCCAACAATTAGCAGTGCCGCTCGCCGTCCCCAGTGTCCAGTGTGTTAATAGCTTTGGGCGGGTTCCAGTGGTCCATTACTGAATAATTGGACAGCATAGTGGGCCATCACCGAGCCCCTTGCTCTTGCCAAGGGAGAGGTGAAAGCCTTATTGATCCCGTGTCTGAATCTCTGATCAATCAGCCCAAATCAGCCCGCGGGGGGACGAGGCAGCGAAAGCAGGTGACAAAGGATATCTCTATGACTGTGTGCATATGAATCTGCAACCGCGGGAGGAGACGCTGCAGCATCACAAGCAGGAAATCAAAAAGTGAGGTGTGTGAGGGTTGAAGAGGGGGAGGGGGGGGGTTGCATGTCGATGTGCCGGTTCGGTCAGCCGCCCTGCACCCGACTCGCCAGGTGACATCGGTGGCGGAGGAGCCCGCTGTGGCTTCCTGTAATTGAGTTAAATAAATGATTGCGTTTCCAGTGGCGGCTGCCGCGGCCTTCAGCTTTATGCCTGGCCGATTTAATTAATTTTTAATTAGGCGGGAAAATTGCAGGCCTTATTCCGCCGGGACCTTTAAGACATCTGTGCATTAGAGATAACGTTCTTAAATACCCCGAGCCGCCGCGCGAAAGGCGGGAGCTTTGAGGGCGGCCGCGCCGCACGCGGTCCAGGTCAAGAACAAAAAAAAAACAAAAACGGGGAAGGTGAGAGAAACTTTTTTCTCAGCTCACGACGTGATCTGTTTTTTTTTGTTGTGTTGATCGCGAGGGTGAATGTCAGCGAGCCGGAGTGAGCCTCAAAGCCTCCGACTTGAGAAGATTTGGCCCATCCATCAGTCACGCGGTCTCACGTCGCTGTCACGCGCAGCTTTAATTGAGTGATTGATGGAACCTTCCATCCTCCTGTCGCACACAAACACACACACACACACTCAGACCCACTCTCCCCTGATGAATATGAAGTGCTGTCCTGTTTAGCTTCTTGCCGTGTAATCCCTCTCACACTTAGCCACCGCGCCGTGGCCCCCGATGGCTTGATGTATGGCGGTCGTGGTGTGTAAGAATGTAGCGGGGCCGGATGTTCAACGGCCCGTTGGAAGATGTTTTACAGCCCCGGCGAGCGGCGTGTTGTCACAATGTGTTCAATATCGCAACGCATCAAAATTTACTGCGGGCTTCCAGCACTTTCCATTCATTGTGCTTTATCGCTGTGGCGACACACATTGATCTTGGCAAATAATACTTTTTATTATTGAACATTACCCCACGCACTCCGTAATCAGATTTATCTCCTGTCCGGCATGTCTGCGTCGAGGCAGATGAACGGAGGCGGATACGGGAGGAGGAGGGGAGAGGTGGGAGAGAGAAATCTTCCCTACCCTCGACGCGATAATATCCACGAAGAACACTTTATCTGAGAAGGAGACGATATCTACGTTTGTTATGCCAGAGAAAAAAACACCTGACCTTCTCTCGGGTGATACAGACTGACAAGTTCTTACAGAAATGTGGGAGCTGATAGCGTAAAGAGAGAAGAAGAAGAAGAAAAAAAACGAACCCCTGCCTTGCTTTTGATGTCGCGGGGTGTCACAGACCTGATCATTTGCTTATCCGCATTCTGGAGGCACGTGGAAGATGAAAGAGGGAGATAATACAACAACAGTGCTATAAACCCCCGGTGAAAATGCAAAGGAGGGAAAGGGGAGGGAGGGGGGGGGGGAGAAATAGCAAAAATCAATCTGCTATTAATGAATTTCAAAGAGCTGATAGGCCTATTATCAGCGGCTCTCCTCTGCAGAGCCGTTGCGGTGTTGCAGTGCTCCATTTTGGTCCATTTACAAATGTGTTTTTGGAGGGAGCGTTCTGTTGGAAGAGCTGATGGCGGAGCCTGGAAGTGCCTAATTAGGCGGCTGTCCAGGAGGCTCTAGTGTGTGTGAGAAACGCCCCATCTCTGGCATTTAATCTAAGCCTGTCACATCCACTTTGCCTCCCCCTTCAGGCCCCAGAAGCACTCTGAACGAACGGCTGAGGGGACACCTGAATGCATCGCTGTAAATTTCTCTTTGCGGCGATACGTCTCTCGCGTGAGACCGGCCTGGAGGTTCTCCGGGCCGAAACCCCGCTTCGCCCACCAAGTAATGCGGGCAGAAGCACTGTAATGGTATAGTGTGTGTGTGTGTGTGTGTGTAGGGGGGGAATAGAAGTGAAAGTGAATACACCATGACAGGTGGAGAATCAGTTATAATTGGACAAAGCAAACAATGACTGAGACTCAATTATTATTTTGTTTAACACAGTTTTGTTTTGCCAAGTGACAGACTTGTAAATTGAATTGTCTTCTATTGATTGCAACTCGTCAATGAGACGCCACGAATGAAGACAACACAGCATTGCCGAGACAAACACTGTGTCAAACGGGGGTGTGGCTGACAGGCAGGGGGAAAACAATGTGCAGGCTGATGAGACGACAAGAGTTTCTTGAAACGCATTATTTGTCAAATCATCTCCACGCGACTTTGTGTTTTTCCTGCATGAACAACAGAAACGGCTCGGTGATGGTTTTAAAGGGGCGATTCGCCCAAAATCCTTAAATCCCGGTGTGCCTGCAGCAACCACTATCGGCAGTGTGGTGTTGTGTGATTGAATGAACACAACACACACTCGGCGAACCCCTCGTCCAGCCTGCACGTGTGGCAGACGTGTGTTTCACTCCGAACAGGATATCTCTCATTTGACTCCATGCAGATGTGTGCAGGCGTGTGTCTCAGCTCTGCATGAGGGGATGAAGGGTGACGGGGATGAGGGTCGAGGGCTAAAGGATGAGGGGGTGAGGGTCGAGAGGATAAGGGATGAGGGTTGAGGGGATAAAGGGATGAGGGTTGAGGGGCTAAAGGATGAGAGGATGAGGGTCGAGAGGATAAAGGGTCGAGGGATGAAGGATGAGGGTTGAGGGATAAGGGGAAGAAGGGATGAAGGGTTGAGGGGATGAGGGTCAAGGGCTAAGGATGAGGGGATGAGGGTCGAGGGGATAAAGGGATGAGGGTCGAGGGCTAAGGATGAGGGGATGAGGGTCGAGGGGATAAAGGGATGTGGGTCGAGGGATGATGGATGAGGGGACGAAGGGATTACGGTCGAGGGATGAGGGGATTAGGGTTGAGGGATGAGGGGATGAAAGAAAGAGGGGATGAGGGTCAAAGGAAAACAAGGAGGAGTTTGAGTTTGTTGGCGTGCAGCGGGAAACCGCCGGTGGCATCGAGGGAGTAAAGACTGTGAGTGGTGAGAGTTCGTTCCTGTGTGAGAGAGAGAGAGAGAGAGAGAGAGAGAGAGAGAGAGAGAGAGAGAGAGAGAGAGAGCCAGGACGACGTGAACGGGTTAATTGCGTTTACTTCTTGTTCCTGAACTAAGTTTCGTAGAATCACCAAGTAGTGAGGGAGGAATCAACAAGCGATCAATGGAAGTATGAATCAGACAATAGAAGGAAATCCCAAAACCAGCAGGGAATACTGAAGTTAATACTGTGTCTGAAAAGTCTGATACCTTCCAGTACAAAGAGCACAATATGATATCCCGTTGTCCTCCGTGGACTGAAGTGGCAGCATGCACTTACTGGTATGCAATAGAACATTTTAAAATGGCCATAAATGCTAAATGGACCTGTTCTTGTACAGCGCTTTTTCCACTCAAAGCACGTTCCCGACACCAGTCATCATTCACCCATTCATACACTGATGGCAGTGGCTAATGTTCCACCTGCCCATCAGGAGTAACTAATATGCACACACCACATTCATACACCGCAGGCATTGCATTACGTTACATGTCATTCAGCTGACACATCCAAAGTGACTTACAATACGTGCATTCAACCGTGAGTACAAACTCAGAACAACAAGAATAAAGTTAAACTCTAAAAATGCTATCAGTAAGTGCCATTTAAGTGCTACTGGAGTGCTACTACATATGCTACCTTCCAAAGGTGCACAACTACAGGAGCAATTTGGGGTTAAGTATCTTGCTCAAGGACACATCGACTATTTGAGCCGGGGATTGATTCGCCGATCCTCTGATTGAAGCACGGCCGTGCCTCCGCCGCCCACAGCAGGCTTCAGGAACCAGGAGAGTCTGAATGGCGAGATGAAATATTTTCGTGAACTGGCTCGTGAACATACCGGCTTTCAAAGCCAGCGTTAATAGGACACTTGGTTTGTTTCATATGAAATTGGAGCCAGTAGTCTTAAATTAAGCTAGCTTACTTTAGCATTATCACGGGAACAGGACGCAGGGCGAGGTAGTTCAACAAAAAACAATGTTTACGGACATCAAAAGACAAGTGTTGACGCAGACGGCATAAACAAGAGAACACACAGGTGGAAACCATGAGGGGCGGGGCTTGCAATCCAGGGGGGAGGAGTCTGGAACGAGAGACAAGGTGAGTGACAGCTCCTTAAATAACACTTTAACCTGCTGGCTGCCTCGTAGTCTTACCAAAGAGGTGAAGTTAGAGCGTGCAACTCCTCATTGGTAACTTCTCTGTCTGTTGGAGAATGGAGATGTAACTGTGATGAGTGAGCTTTGCAGGTGCCGGGAGGCGGATCGTTTTAAAAACCGTAATCCCGCTGGCTGTTCCTCGATCCCTCCGGTCTTTACGCTTTCCACTAAGCGGACCGTCACGAACCGTCGCTTCGTGCACAACAGGCGACCGAGCGAGCGCCGTCAGTCTTCTCGACTAACTCGCCATAATTGTTTTTTTCCGAGAAAAAAAAATGTCTAACTACGTCTTTGAGATATCCATCACACAGATTTTTTTCGCCACAAATCCAACTCAGCGGAGAGGAAATATTAAACGCAACCGCTTTTGTGAAAAGCCCAGTAAAATGACTGTTATTATCACTGCCGGCGCCGGGAGTCAGCGCAACATGTGCCACGGTAAACACTGTGAGTAAAACTGGAAAAAAGGTTGGAGTATAATAATGTGTTAAACATGCTTGGGTATGTTAATAGCGACGTTCCTTTCCAATAACCCAGGAACTCACACTGGACAGTTTCCCCCTCATTATGAAATAAGTAGACATGTTGCTGCTCTTCTTTCGTCTTCGGGTAGCAGAAGCCCGGTCTGGAGTTATTGGCATGCAGCTGCCGCCTCGGTTCAAATCTCTGCTTCCTGATTCCAGATCATCGTCAGCATTCCTCATGTTGGCATCCTGGGAGATTGCTGCAGAACATAAAGCAAAAACACGTCCGTTTCTCACCAGCTTTCCCCCCCCCCCCGTCGACCCCTCTCACCTCGAGGGATCGCTCCTGTAGTCGGTCACCGGCGACGTGGAAAGAGGAAAGAGGCCAAAAAAAAAAAAGCCCACGTCGGAAAAGCTCTCTCAGGAGGGCGAGGCCGGACGCGCCTCATGTGGATGTCTCCGTTTGTACAGGGAAAATGAGGCGGCGACATCGGCGCCCACTCGCGCTGACTCCGGCGTGACCTTCTCCATGGAAACGGTGAGATGTGGGTGGGTGGTGGGGGGGGGGAACTGTCATCTCAATTAAGCCAATCACGTGTTCTGGGCTCTGTGGCGGCCGGCCAAAAGGGATTCGCCGAGGAGTCCTGACAGCTGGATGCTGAGAGCTCAAATTGCTTTCCATTAGAAACAATTACATTTTTTGGGGGGGAATCTGAATGAATCCAACGCCGGCGCGCTCGGAGGAGGAAGGGCCGCCGCCGCCGCCGCCGCACGCTCCGTCACGTTCGCTTGTGTTTGCGAGGCGAGTTTTAAATGAGATTTTTTTTTCTCATAAGTAGCCTCACAGCCCGACGGTGTGAGTTGGAGTGCAGCTGCAGCGAAACAGTTCGGACTGCGGCCGGTCGTGACGACCACACTGCCGCTCGCACCTCCAGGAGGACACGTTGAAACCGTTCAGGCGCCCCGTCGAGATATTCTGATTTTAGTTTTAATCACTGCGCTGATGTCTCTGCGTCGTCACATCAGAAACCTCAAACACCTGTGAAGACGCAGCGTTAATCAACTGGTGATTATTACAATATTCAACCTGGAAAGTTGCACACACAGACACACACACACACACACACATGCACACACAGACACACACACATAAACAGACACACAGACACACACAAAGACACACAAAAACACATGCACATACACAGACACACACGCACACACATTCACAAACAAATAGACACACACACTCACACGGACAAACAAACGTACACACACATAAACAGACACACACAAAGACATGCACACACACACACACAGACACAGACACACACATATACACACACAAACACACACTTACACACACACACACACGCCTACACACACACACACACCTGCACCTATATATATACACACACACACACACACACACGTCTAGACAAACACACACGCCTACACCCACACACACACACACACACCTACACACACACACTTACACAATCACACCTACACACACACACACACACACACACACACACCTACACACACACACACACCTACACACACACACACCTACACACACACACACACCTACACACACCTACACACACCTACACACACACACACCTACACACACACCTACACACACACCTACACACACACACACACACACACACACACACACACACACACACACACACACACACACACACCTACACACACACACACCTACACACACACACACACTTACACACACACACACACACACACACACACACACCTACACACCTACACCTACACACACACACACCTACACACACACACACACACACACACACCTACACCTACACCTACACACACCTACACACACACACACCTACACACACACACACACACCCTCTTTCCTCAGACCTTCTCTCGTCTAGATGAGCGCCGCCGCCTCACGAGCGCGTTAAACAACAGGAAATCGTGACCTTGGTTTCACACAGAATATGAAATAAGCCGAGCCATTATTCTGTTAATGCGGCGTACGTGGAGCCCTTCAAGCGCTCCAGCTCCTGCTTTAACATTTAACCGTTCTTTATTACTTGCTGACGAGGCTCAAGACAGCAAGGTCAATTACCAAGAGCCCCCCCCCCCCCCCCCCCCTCCTCCACCCCCTGCTCCCTCCATCAGGAGCGACTTCACCCGGCTCATCATTTCACGTGAAGTCTTCAAAAGTAACCATAACCAACCCACGTAACCGATTAGAGACGACTCCTTTTGTTTTGACACACTTTTTCATTCCTTTTTTGCGATTTCAGCCGGAACTGAGGAAACGATCTGCAGCGGGAGAGAGCGGCAAAAAGGTTTTAAGATCTCGGCGTATTAAGAAATGTTCAGCACGCCGCCTTGAAAAAAAAGAAGAAGAAGAAGAGGGTCACTGCATGAAAAGTGTTACAGGCCGCATTATTTAAGGCTTCGGGTCTCCCTCGGGCCACATTTGGAGGAGAATATGAGCGGCGTGAGCAATTGGACAGGACGCTAAACACAGAGCGTCAGGACACGAGCTGACACGGCACGAGCCCCTCCCACTCCCTCTGACAAGCACGCACCGAATTACACACACACAAACACACATTTGGCGAATTGAAACCTCGCCTCATACCTGCAGTAATCACACCTGCCATGCATGAAGCGCCCCCCCCCCCCTCCCCCCCCCTCCCCACACACAAACACAATCATAATCATAATCAAAGGTCACATGTAAGAGAGAGAGAGAGGGGGGAAAAAGAGAAAAGCACACCATTGTACCATTGTAATTGTTACATGCCTAATTTAGTAGAACATTGCATCGGCTTTGGGCTGTTGTCCGCCATTGATTTACGTTATTGCAGCCCGATTGACTTTCATAGCAGCTTTCAGTGAGCTATTCCCCCTCCATGTTTACTACACTGGGTGTGCCCATTACATCACATAGGCCTACGATAAATAAAACGCACCGCGCCTACATGATAGGAGCTGCAGCTACTTATTGCCAGAGATAAAAATGTTTGTCTCACAGGAAGCCAGACCACCCCCCTCCCTCCTTCCCCCCTTCCACACACACACACACACACACATAGATTCACACACACTCTTGCCAGGGCGGCTGTAATGTAATGCTTCAGAAGAGGAATGATATTAGAGGGATTTTTCATCTATTGTCCTCCGACAACTACTTCTGGCTCCCCCCAAAGGCATTTTACTGCGTGAATTTTGAAAAGCAGACACGGCCGACATTCCCTTTTTTTTTTCTTTTTTTCTTCGCCTCCTATTTGCAGACAACCCCGCTCACTGGAAACTAATTAACTGGACATTTAGTTCTGTCAGAAGCCGGCAACTAAACGCCCAAAGCTCAGGCGAGTCAGAAAGAAATCATTCTTAAGCTGCGGTTAACAAAAATGCCATTTATGAAAAGGAAGGGTTTAATAGCGTTTCTGCTCATATTCAAATTTGTACCGTTCACAGCTCGCTACAACTTAATGGTCTTTTAAAGGGAGACGGCCTTAGAAAGGAAAGAAATAAAGCGGAGCTCAATCCTTGAAATTTTTTATTTTTCAGACGTGATCTTGACACGCGCTGAAGGAACGTGTCCGTTTTCGCTTCGATGGAAGCGGTTGAATCATTGAGTCATTTCTTTTTTAATTTTTAGTTGCATTTGATGCTAACAAGGTTGCGGATGGATGTCGAGCCGATGGCGCCGGTAAAAGAAAAAAAAAGATGGAGGAGAGGTTGAATGACGTGGAATATTGACTAAGATGCAACTTCTGGAATAAAAAATGCAGCGCTATTGATTTGCTATTTAAGTTTCCCATCCAACTTAATGCTCCCTACCTTGACACTAAAAGGGTGAGGACTTGGAAAATAGATGGGAACCCACTCAGGCTGATGCTCGTCCGGCAGAAGCGCTGTTGAATCCAACGTCTCAAACGCAAATAGTCGCTTTGACAGCGCTAAACATGAAGCCTTTCCGTGCTCCACAACACATTGACAGACATGGCTGTGGCCCGTTGGCCCTGCTGTGAGCTCAGCCTCTCAACTAACTCGGGCCTGAAGGTGTCATTTATACTCGGGTTTTACGCAGAGACGCGAGCGCGCAAGACACGCAAGACACGCATGGACCCCCTTGCGTCGTCCCGTCGGCCATCTTGCGTGCGTGGCGCAAAATTTCGGACTATCCGACAAAGCCACGCGAGCCGTTTGCAGCCCGCAAGACTGCAAACCACGTCCTTTCTGAGCCTCGCAAACCTCCGGTTTCATAGCGTAAAACCGCCATTTTCTAAAGCCGGAGCAGAAACACGAACAATGGGTCCCGTTGAAGAACGTTTGGCTGAAGAGGTCCTGCAAATTTGAGCATTTATATAACCCGTCTGAAGGAGTATAAGGACACGCAGATGGCGGCGAATTCCTGGAGGGAGATATCGGTGCAGGTCGACTCTAAACGGTCGCCGCGCCACCTTCTGTTCTGGCGTGTGGAAAAGGCGGGAACCATGAACCAGGACGAGTCGATGCGACTGCGTGGCCAGTTGTACTTGCAAGAGTGTGTATCGCCCCTTTCACAGTCCCGAGTCGCAGAGTGCTGAAGAGTCTGTGCCGTCCCAGTCCTAGCTGCATTTGTATGACAAACAACAACAACAACAAAACAAACCTTCACTTTGTCGGATCGTTAAAGCGGAGCGACAGCAGCAGATCCGCAGAACCGAGCCCCCTTCGCTCCGGCGGTTTCGCCCCGCTCTCCGTGGTTTCAATCATTGTCAATCATTAAGTTTAATGCACTTCGGAAGACCGGGGAGGACCCGCGTCGCCCCGCTCGGCGCCGCGCAGCCTTCCCGCCTCGGCTCCTCGCAGGAAGACAAAAACAACAAACCCTAAATCACAGGCTCCTCTGAATATAATTACTGCTCTCTGGGTAATTCCCCCCAAACCCTTTTGTTCCTCTGCCTTCGCTCTCTTTCAGATGTGCTCATTTGAATACGGAAACCAAGGAAGGGGAAAAAAAATAAATCATGTTCCTTTAATATATGATGTGTTTTCTCTCCTTGGAACGTTATTATGGAGCCCTTACAGAACGGTAGCGGGAATAAAAACGTCATCGGACATAAAGCTCCGGCTTACTGTTGGGCTGCAGACACCGACTATGCTAATGACCGCTCCATGCAGCCTCATTATGAGCCGTGGAGAGAGGTCGTTTTTCTTGGCTATTCTCCCTGATGAAGTATTGCCTGGGGTGGGGAAGTGTGTTGAGGTCCATTGGTGTGTTTCTTCAGAGGATTCAAAAGGGTGGGTGGCAGGGTGAGAGGGTGGTGGTGGTGGTGGTAGGGTGAGGGGAGGGGGGGGGGGGGGCAAATGAAGCGAGTGCAATCATTAGTGCACATGATTTATACATGTATATCAAAGGTCTCGTGTGTGTCTCCTGCAGGGTGTTTGTGTTTGCCTTTGGTTCACCAGTTGCTGACAAATGAACAGCAAATTAGTTGAAGATTCAAAATCCGTGGGCCTTTGATGGACGTAATTACAGCTTGAGTTTCCTCCGCCACTCCAGGGACCATGCGTGGTTTGAAGATGAACTCGCATCCCGGACCGACGGAGGAGAAATACTAAACAATCAGCCATCCTGTTTTCTTCCGTTTTTTTTGTCTTTGTCAATGTGATCCACGTGGCCTTCAAATTAGACCAGCGAGTGTAGCATCTATAATTTCATGCACAACTTATGCGTATATTTACGTAATAAGCTCAAGGTCCCGAGACAAAAACCCAGCGTGCCAATTAAGACACTCAATCCCAATCTTCTCCCTTTCTCTCTCCCTTATTTCTTTTTTTTCTGTTGTCTTTCTCATCCTACACCCTCTTCTTCTTCTCTCCTGATTATTTCTAATGCTGCAATCTTCTCGTCCTGCCCCTCCCTCACCCCCCCCCCCCCCGTCCCTTGTCAGCGTCTCAACCTCATAATTAGCCAGCATTAATTAGATGCACTGGCATAATTGTTAATCATTGGTTACGCTGGAAACATCTTGGAGAATGAACGGAATGCCAAGCGAGGCGGGGAGAGGAAAAACAGCGGCTCGGTAGCAGAAAGTGGGAGAAGGAGAGAGGGAGAGAGGGAGAGAGGGAAGCAAGCGGGGGAGATTGGGTGTGTAGTTGTGAGGAGAGGAAATGCAACTCGGTGTGACCAACTCCTCAGCTTTGCCCAAGGAGGCGGCGCGTTGTCGCTCTGAGATCAGGCCGGCAGGTAATTCGCTAATGACTCCGAGTCCTCTCTCTCTCTCTCTCCGCCTGTTGCTGTTTCCTCACACACACACACACACACACACACAAACACACCTCTGAGGAATCGAACCCCTGGAACGCGACGCGTGGAGCGTGGATCACACACACGCTTAGTGGCCACCGCGTTGAACGGCGTGAAATGGAAATGGCGAAGTCGAGGGGATTTGGTTTTGTCTTGGAAAAAGAAATCCCCCCCCGCCTCCCTCCCTCCCTCCCTCCCGCCTCCACCATGTCCTCCGTCCCCCACATCCCTCTTTCTCGGCTTGCTGACACCGGCGGCGCCGCCGCCTGTCCATCTCCGATTACCGTCTAATCGAATTCAGCCTCATGTCTGGCTGCTCCCGCGGGTCTGCTCTGGCGGTCGCCTCCTGTGATAAAACACAAAAACAAGACGCCGCCATTTCATTGTGGAACCAATCAACGACGGAGGAGGGGGGGGGGGGGGGGGGGGGGGGGGGGGCGAGGTGGGAGGAGGGGTCAGGGTAAGACCTGCAACGTCTCTCTCTTTAGCTGTCTCTGTCCTCGACCTTACAAGGCTTTGCCTCCGTTCATGAACTTGTTTGCGTCTCTCCCTGACCTCCCTGACCTCTCTGACCTCCAGCCTTGTGTGTGTGTGTGTGTTTTTTTCTCGCCGCCGGCCCGGCGCCGCCGACAACAGTCGGGCTTTTTTCGGCGACGGCTCGCGGCGCATCAGGAGTCAGGCGGCATCCTGCAGAGGTTGCGCGGCTCATTCTTTATTCTCCGTGTGTCAACTGCCCGTAAATGTTTACGGCTTCGTGGTAAGACCCCGACTATTCAAATTATCTTGTCACAATGCCTCCCCGAGCAGGAATAAAGCCCTCCTTTATGGGCAACTGTAAACAGTCGCTGTGTGCTTCACAGGGAACAATACCCATTTATAAGAGTCCAGCAGAGGCCGTGTCCATAGGGGGCAGTCAACTTTCTTCTTCTTCTTCCTCCCTTGGATCTCCTGTTTCTTCTCCCCCTGTATGTTCTCCCCCTGCTTTCTCCCCCCCCCACCCCTGTTGCCTTTCTCCCCTCCCACCTTTCCCAGGGCTTGGCTGAGATCAGGGCCCGGGTTTTAATGAGAGCTGCAGTTTTCTAGCCTGAGCCCTCCTCGCTATGCAGCTCCATGAGCCTCGTAATCCGCCATCGATCCTGCCATGAGTTGTTGCTGTCAGCTTTCCGAAATAACAGAAAAGAAAAACAAAAGCTCCGTTCCAATTAGCCCGGGTTATAATTGGGTATTATTACAGTGTCGGAGCGGGGACTCGGTGGAGCGCGACGCCCCCGTCACCGCTCGCCCTCACGCCGAAACCCCCCCCCCTTTCCTCCCCAAGGCGGAGACACGGCGGCCCTCTTTGCCCAGCTCCACATCTCCACGAGCGGAGAAGCCGAGCAAGCGCTCCGTTTGAATGTGACCATAATCCCAATTACACACAGACAGCCATCGGGTGCAAGCTTGCTGGATATACTGTATATATATATATATATATATATATATATATATATATATATATATATATATATATATATATATATATATATAAAAAGCTACATCTACAGATGGACTTGTGAGAAATGTCCGCTGACTTGCTTGAAAACGCTCAAGGGCGGGCGAGGGAGATAACCTTTCTGAGGAGGAGCAGCAGCACAATGTGGCTCTCCTCGCTTTTGTCCCTTCAGGCCGTCTCACCTGCTTTGAGTCGCTCACCGGACAACTTTTTGATTCGTTGCTCGGCCTTCACGCTGCTGAGGTTGTACAATGGGGTTGATTTAAATAACAAAGGGAACCGTTTAAGGAATGAGCCACTCGCTTATTTCCTCTGGATAATAGCCACACGCACTGATATGGCAACTATCACTCAATTATATATATATATATATATATATATATATATATATATATATATATATATATATATATATATATATATATATATATATATATTACTAATAATAATAAGTAATAATAATAATAATATTAAAAAAAAATATATATATATATATATATATAATATATATATATATATATATATTGCCCCCCCCCCCCACTATTAATATAATGAAAATCAGTTTTTTAGTACACACATTTGTGTGTAAACAGATGTTACATGCTGCTACCAAACACTACAAAATCATGAAAACTATATCGATAAAAACAAACCTCCTCGGGAGCAGATGGGACGATCCGGAGACAAATTGTTCCAGCAATAAATTATATTTCTTTTTTTTTTTTGCTCGTTTCAAAACTGAGTTTGTACTTCTATCATCTCTGATTCCAGTCACAAAAAAAAAAAAAAAGATCTTCAAAAAATTTGAATTACTGGCAAAGGCAGAGAGAGAGAGAGAGAGAGAGAGAGAGAGAGAGAGAGAGAGAGAGAGAGAGAGAGAGAGAGAGAGGAGAGAGAGAGAGAGAGAGAGAGAGAGAGAGAGAGAAACATAGGACTCAAAGCCAAAGTAACATTTGGTGCAAAAACTCACAAGTGTTAAGGAAGCTTAAATGAGTCTTCACACTCCTCCTCCCCAACGAGCATTCAGAGAATTAAATTACACCCCTCCGGAGAGAGAGAGGAGAGAGGAGAGAGAGAGAGAGAGAGAGAGAAAAAAAAGAGAAAGAGAGAGCTAGACAATGAGTTAGCTCCACCGTGTGTGAGGCTAGCGATGTGGAGTGTTTTTCGCTGCAAAAGAGCCCGCATCAGGACGACATCGACTCGGATGCCGGCGCCGACGTGCAGCCGCTACTGTACCTGTACCCGCGCGTCGCATGGCAACAGCTAAACCAGCCGAAGGGGGCAGGGGGATGCGAGGCAGCCTGATTGTCACAAACACGGTCACAGAGACCTGGCTGTCAAGCTGCTCGGGGGGGGGAAAGCACTCAGAGCACTTACAGGCCCGAGCCGCCTCCCCTCCCTTCAGGTTTACTGTACCCTCATCCGTCCCGACTGCCAAACCGGGCTCGGTGAAGGACAGGCGAGGGCGCCGCACTTTTTTACCCCGGCCCTCCCTCTCTTCCCCCCCCCCCCTGCTCGCTCGAAGCGACCTGCGTAAAATTTGTGTGGGCCGTTTGAAGCAAGGCCCTGATTTGTAGCGTCGAGGCCTACACCCCTCCCCCCTTCCCCCCTTACCCACTTCCTCCCTTCCAGCCTTTGATGTGTGAGAGAAAAGCCAAAGCTACTACATTGTGCCCCGCACCATTAAAGAAAAAAATTGTTTTCCCAGACTTTTTATGTGCTGATTAGGTATTCCGTGTGAATGCCTCTCGGTTTTTTTTCTCGATACGGAGCCGCGGACCGTGAAGGTGTTTAATAAAGAAGAGCGCGACGACGGGGCGATCTTTGCCTCGGCTTCCTCCCGTGGGAGGAGGGGCGGAGGGGGGAGTCGGGCAATGGGCAGCCGCCACCTGCCGCTGGGAGCGCGCCACTTTACTGGTGCCATGAAAAGACAGAGGCAGCTCTCCGTAGGCCAATCAAACTGTATAACAACAGCTGGCCGGCTGCCCTCCTCAGCCTTGCTCTCTCTCTCTCTCTCTCTCTCTCTCTCTCTCTCTCTCTCTCTCTCTCTCTCTCTCTCTCCCGCCTCAATCTGTCCCTCCATCTTTCACTCGGACGCTCGATCCCCCTCCTGTGCCGCTCGGCCCTTTCGGCGGCGGCGGCACCACGGAGAGCCTCTCCTCCGTCCCCTCGCTCCCTCTCCGACGACAAATATTTACTGTGCTGCCCTGATTTATTCCGGGTTAATTAGAGAAAGTTAAATAGCTATCATAGGCTTGATTCGACAAACACACACACACACACACACGATCACACTGACAACTGGCTGTCTCACACAAACTCAGTGCCAGCTCCTGACCTGCCCCCTAGCCTCCAAGGTATAATGTGGTTTATTATAGACATGTGAAGACTTAATTAGATGTGTATAATGCAGGCCGTCCAGGGAGCGCTCGCTGTACTGCTGTAGAAACCAGGCCGCGTATAAAACTGGCCGTGTTAACTGCCTGCATTAGTAAATCTCTTTGTGTGTTATGTTTGCGATGAGAGGCAGCTTGGTGGTAAAGCACTGCTCGCGCCTCATTATGACAGATATATGTTGCTTTGCCAGCCGGGGAGAGGAAGAGTAAGGGGAGGAGGAGGAAGGGGAGGAAGGGGAGGAAGAGTAAGGTGAGGATTTCACACGCGAGCATCTTCCTCTGTTTTTTTTTGTGTTTTTTTTTAAATATAATTGGCTCTCTGTACGGTGAGAAAAACGGAAAACAGTGTGAGCAGTTAGAAGTAATGAGCATCATCATTAAACAAATACAACCTGACACACCTTTTGGCTCCCCATTTGACAACTGCGGTAGTGACAGCTGGCGCATCTGAATATGTGTGCGCAAAGAAAAAGAGAGAAAGAAACACACCCTTTCAAAAACTCGGCTGGCAAAGAACTTCTGAGGCTCCGGAGAGTTTCTACATCTCTGGCAAAATCACCCAGAGAGATGCTCAGCGCCCTGCCCTGGAGAAAGCCATAAAGATTAGCAGTTAGATGGCAATCTTTACTGCAAACAGTCTTTTCCAGGAGCGGGAGGGTGAAAGAGCAGAGGGCCGGAGCTGTGCCGATGAGGGAGATTAGCCCGGGCGGAAACAAAGAGGGACCAAACAAATCCAGTCGAAAAAAGGAGGAGGAGGAGGCCGGTTACACAAAAAGGAAGAGATGCTGTAAAAAAAATAAATAAATAAAAGAAGAAAGAAAACAGAGCGTTGCTGCTGACTCCTGGAAAATATTTATGACCCAGGGTGGGCATAAAACTTGAGCGAGAGCCTCTGTGAAGCAAACGGAAACAAAAAGAGGAGGAATCGATAAATCCATACGGGTTCACGGCAGCACCACGTGCCCTGACATGCGTCACATGCGTTATTGGCCCCTTTGAATAGGACGGAGGAGCCGCGGTCCGACACCGCCGACCCCATCGGGTTCCTCTCTCGGCTATAGAAATGTGCGGCGCCCACACAAAGTACAGGGAGGAAAAGCGGTGACTTATTGCGTAACTTCACCAATCAGGTATTTTAAAGGGATGCAGGAGGCGCCGGCGTTGTGGAAAAAGTCCACAAACCCCCGTGAAAAAGAGCCAAGCCAAGCCGGAGAGCTTCCTCCTGCCGCCTGTGGCCCGTTTGTTCCCGCCGAAAAAGGAGCGAGCATGAAAACAGGTCACGGATGTCGAGCTCCATCTTTTAAAAAAATGAAGGCGCAGTCATTTCCTGCATTGTTTTGAGGCGAGCATGAATCAAAAAGGTGGAAATGGTTGTTTTTCTTTGGGACTATTTTCAAGCTGTGGATTCATACACAAACCCGCAGAGGAGCATTTTGTATGATGATTATCTCTGAATAAACTGCAATGCCCTTTTTTTTCATAGTGAGGATGGTTTTTCCACTGCAACATGTAACATTTAGATAATACTTTAAATTAATGCATTGTTGGTTTTGTGTCTCTCCATGAGATAGAAAGATAAACCAAACATAAATCGAGGTATCTCATTAATCGGTTTGACATTTGAAACTCTTTGTATATATATATATATATATATATATATATATATATATATATATATATATATATATATATATATATATATATATATATATATATATATACATCAGTTATAGCAGTTATAATGATGTTCATTAATGCAAGAATTAATTAGGCCGGGTTGTGTAGCGTGCCCTCTCAATGCACACAGTAGTGACACATCCCACTCAGAGGTAATGTTTTAAGCTGAATATTGTTTCTTAACAGGAACTCTGTTGCCTGTAGGTGTTTCTGTAAACTTATCTAATCCATGCTGTAGTATTTAAATTCATACAGCCCCATATGTATTGTTCTAAATCAATAATTGCCTTCCTTCTCTTCCTTCATAATCACTGTGAAAAGTCTAAAAATAAATCTAAATGAATCTAAATTGTGCTCCACGTGCACATAGAGAAATGCTTTCTAGCATAAATCTGCTTTGGTTTAAGCAACAAATTTACCTGCATAGACTTTACAAAAGGATCATGTTACACCTGTCGGTGTTTCTGCAGACTTATCTCACCCCTACAGTAGTATTTATATTCATACAGCACGCCATTTATTGTTCTGAATCGATAATTTCCCTCTTTGTCTTTCTTCCCTTCCTTCCCCGATATTCCTTCCTCGTCCTCTTCCTCCGCCGCCGCTGCTGTCGGTTTGTCTCTCAGGTGACCAGGATGACGCTTTATTGCTAACTTAGCATGAACAAATTGCCCGAGAGAGTGACATTGATTCTTCCAATCGTTTTCTGCTTCTTCTTCTTCTTCTTTCTTTCTTTTCTTCCACACACTAAAGACACGCACTGGCTTTCTATGTAACTGATGAAAATCCATTTCATAACGCAGTGAAACCGACAGTAATCTGAAACACAAAGCACGGCTTTAATATCCTCACCTGATTAATCTATTTCCAATCAAACGCCTTTCACATTCACCTTCAGGTGTCGCGAAAAAAAACACACATTTTTCGCAAAAAAACTCAACAAACCGCCTAATTAGGTAAAAAACGACACTCTGCCGTTGACTCGGAGTCGAGCGGATCCCTCCGGACTAAGTGTCTCACAACAACAACCTCACAAACCCATTTCCATAATCCGAACTTGTCCGACCGCACGCTCCGCTCTCCAAATGTGTTTGCGTACAGTTTCTATTGTCACGCCGATTGCGGCTAAATGAGACAAACATGAACCCCGCGTGCACAAACAGACGCGCTGTGATCATCCCCCCTTTTCGGAGGCGTGCGGCTACGATTACGATGCGTGTGCGTGTTTGTCATATTTGTTTCGAGCTCGGCCTGGATGTGCGGCTGTCATTTTTTATTTTTTTGTTGGTGTGTGCGAGCGTGCGGAAGCGAGAGCCGCCGCACCCGTTCATTATCCTGTAAATACAGCCTGAGCCAGAGATGTTGTTTAGTTGTGGGATGAAACAGGGGGAGCAGCTGGTGGCTGAATTTAGGGATTTACTGAACACTCCAGCGAGCAGACAGGAGAGCTACCGTCCTCGTTTCAACACAACGGTCACGAGGACGAGTGCAACTCTGTCGTTTTTCTGGCACTTCTAATTGTATTCCGATCATATAAACTGATAATATCATAAATTTGGACGGGCAAAATCCTTTTTATTTTGCAGAAAACTCTGCTGCAAAAGCCCAAACTTCCAATGTGTGTGTTTTTGTTTTCCACCAGGCTGAACCCACCTGTTGCTCGTCCTGCTGGATGCATCATTACTTTGACTCTTTGTGTCTCCGCCTGCCATTGTCAGCGCCGCACAACGCCGGCCTCGTTCAGTTTTGGCCGTGGTTTTCTAAAAAAAAAAGAAACTTTTGATTGCCAGGCCTCTTCTGCCAAATACATATTGGTTCCAATCCCTCTCGATGGTTCAATCCAAATCGGACACAATAAGAGCTGAACGTGCTGTAATTACCTCTTCCTCCCAGTGTGGTGTACGACATATCCGGTGAACCCATCGTACTCATCCATGCACTGCAGGAACAGCCTGCGAGGGACCGTCAGGGTCTCGCCCAAGGACACATCGACATTGACCAGCAGAGCCCGGGATCGAACCACCGATCCTTTGATTGAAGGACGCCGCTCCTACGACTGAGCCGCAGTCAATCAGGTCAACGTGAAGGTTTTCCAGCATTTATCAACATTTTATAGGCAACACAATGAAGACATTTATGATTAAATCAATCCTCCCATACGTCCACACAAATAATACAGCTGAAATCTGTAAAGATAGGACGGATGCATGTGGATGTTCTCCCTGTTCATTCATTCAAACGTAGAAATACATCTTCCAAGCCTCTTCTTCTTCTTCTTCTTCTTCTTCTTCTTCTTCTTCTTCTTCTTCTTCTTCTGTCTTCCTTACAGTGTTGCATTGAGTCCAACCCTCACCAGCATGCCTTCACAGGAGATGATTCATTTGATGAGCATTCATTATTTTGCTGGCGCCGTTGAACCCGTCCAGCTGGTTTGCATGGTTTTATACGCACGTGTTGTACTGCTTCTTAACAAGATGTTGTGTCTTGTCTTGGTGTTTTTGCTCCGATGTCATTTAGAAAGTGTTTTGTGACACCTTTGCCAGGGATTATAGGAGGGAAAAAACTGCCCCTTTGGCTCATTTTCTGTGATTCTATACGTTTTATGCCGTGCGTATTAATCAATTTGCAATATCCCTTCTCTCTCTCAACTAAACTCAACGAGTCGAGAACTGCTCTTGCCCGAAGCGAAACCAGGCGCGCTGACCTTCACCTCCTTAATGGCTCGGCGAGCTTGACTACTTAAATGGAGAGATGGTGCGTGTCCCTGCAACCACCGCAGGGACATTATGATATATTACATTTCTGCTTTTGAGGAGCCTGCGACTGTTGTTTCTTAATAACTTCTCTTAACCATTATATTACTCGCAGCACTTTTTCCTTTGGTTCATTTTCTCATATATATTATTTCCTTTATCTTTTTGTTCTATTGCTACTGCTAATTCCCTTGTGTGTACGTCTACGCGTCTGATCAGTCAATAAATTAATCAAACGAATCAATTTGAATCAGTAGGAATTTGATTTCATTTTTTTATTGCGCAAACAAAACAAAAAAGACAATACATAGACGTAACATCAACAGGATGACAAAACAGTGAGATACAGGCCAACAAGACATCATATGTTCAGTGGATCTCAGTGTTTGACTTCTTAATTCAAGTTCAGATGCATCTTTTATATCCAGTTAGTTATAAGAAACAAGTGGAAAGCAGTTGTTCAAGGTCTCGTCTGTTGACTTCAATATGAGGTGATGGATATTGGAAAACCACCAGTTTCTTTTTAATGGCTTCATGTGAAGCACTTTGAATCGCCTTGTTGTTGAAATGTGCTTTATAAATACACTTGCCTGGCCTTCCATTGTTAATCTCATAAAACATGTTTTCAATGGAGCACAGCTGCGTTTTTTTTAACCCCCGCAGATCCCTCGGATTAATTGAAAATGGAAGTCATCCTCAAAAACCTTTTTTTCCCGCGGACCCGGGCTGTCATTGTCTGCTTTGGTTTCTCTGCCGCGCCGTGATGGCCGTCTCTGAGGGGGCCGCTGAATGAGCCGTTGATTAGATTAATAAAGCAGCAGATTGAATGTGGTGATGTGTTTGGTTTACAGGTCGCTCCCAGGGCCCCTCTCCCTCTGCGGTTTCGCTATAGGGGACCCGGCAGCCAAGCCATTTGTTGTCCGCCGAAGACGCTGATAGGCCCCCCGGGAGCCGGTGCGGTTGGCTAACTGCACCGGCGGACAGGCGGTCATGTTGCAGCGAGATTCTCCGCCCTCGGCTTCTTCCCTGTTTCGCGAACGCAACCTTCCCCTCATTTAAGTCTCTGGCACCAACGCAGTGAAACCTTGCGGGACGATCTTGAAATGTACCGCTGACGCCGGCCGAAGCGAGTCCGGTTCACTTTGATATTTCACCAGAAGAATTCAAGTGCAGGAACTTTTTCTAATATCCTGGTGTTGATATTGCCTCGCCGTTATCCAGGGTCCGCCGAGGCTCGTATTATTCCAGGAGATAATGGAACATCGCCTGGCGGTAGCCTCCGCTGCTTATTTCTCCCCCTCTGTATAATCACTGATATGACATGATATAATGCGACAAATGAAAAATATCGCATTTCAAACCGACCGGCGCCTCCCATTTATCATCGTTTCAGGGGAATGCCCAAAGGGTGAAGCCACAGTGCTTACCTGGGACTGTAGCCTATTGATCTCAGCCGGCTACGCTAACTGTGCTCTATTCATCCTGCTCTGGCTCAGGTCTCGCACAAACAGAGCCGTCAATCACCCGCCGCGGAGTAGCATTAGCACCCCCACCACCCTGACACTGTAAGCTAACACTATCATTTCTCTCTTAAGTCACTTTTTACGCCGAATTAAAGGGGCCTTGGCGGGGGAATCCTCCTCCATTTAGCCTCCAAAGACTCCAAATTAAATTTAAAGTTTAATTAAGTTGTAATAAAACTTGAAGGGGAATGCAGTGCAACTCCTCCTTAAGCTCCAGTTTTGCTCACACCAGCAATTTTAAAAGGTACAACCATCCGTTCTAATGTATGCGGCTGCCACTGCAACCCGTTTGCGCTGCCGCGTGCGGCGTGTTAACACGGCTGCCTGCTGGCATGCGGGGTGAACGGCATCGATGAATATGTATCGACGCGTGCCGGGTTAAGTATCCGACTCAAGGTCAGAGCAACAATGTCGCCAAGTCAGGAATCCTGATCAGCGCTTTGAGCCACCGGTGGGGCGGGGGGGGGGGGGCAATATCTGGAAATAATATCGACACCTTAAACAACTGGTGATTTCATTGGGAGCTCAAGAGAAGAAGAAAATCCATTTCGCATGGTTTCCCCATCAGTAAAAAACAGAATGTGGACATTAATAATTCATCTGGATTCAGAGGGAATTGATCCACAGAGATGGCAGAGTCCTGACGGCTGGGAGTGTCGGAGAAATTGCTCCCACACTTTGTGGACGCTCGTGCACGCGTTTACATATGGCCACGATCCGCATTGCACATACGCGAGAAGATCTTCCCCGATGAGACACTTTAGCCCCGAAATACGTGGAGGAGAGCGATATCCTATAGAGCCTCTAAAGGCAGACACGCATTATGTCATGATAAATTGGCTCATTAAATAACAATGCACTTAAAAGTAAAAAAAAAAAAAAAAAGCGATTCACAAGAGGTATCCGGTTAGCTCTCACATAGCTTCTTTTTTTTTTGCGAACGCTCGGCGTTGCCCAATTTCTGCTGCAGTTAAATGGCGCCTCGCTGTCTTGGTATTCGTGAGCTTTTTTTTTTTTTTTCTTTCTTTCTTTGAATTGAGTTTATCCAATTATCTTGCAGGTGTGACATCACTGGAGCCGAAGAAAGCCTAGGAGGCAGAGAAAGTGCTGCCGGTTGAATGAGAGATAAGCAAATGAAAAAGATGCAAATGGAGAAAAGTTATTTTGACTTTTTTTTGGGGGGAGGGGAGGATGTCTAAGCTAATTGGTCGCAAGAGAAAAGATGCTGATGCAGAGGTTTTTTTTTTTGCAGCCTGCTGCAAAGCCACCCACTCCACAGCTCAGGGGCGAGCACGTGCACTCGCAACACACACACACACACACACGAGGATGCGCCCGCTAGAAGGCAATCCGCCGCAGCTCCCGCTACACGCCGACGCCGCCTTGCTAAACAATAATCCGCTGTGCCAGTTCACATCGGGCGTCTTTGTGTTCTCGTCCGCCGTATCGTTTCTCTTCTCCGACGGCCCTTTTGTTCGGGCGTATGCTAAAAGCCGGCATTAGCGCAGCGCTAACGCATTCCGCCTTTTGTCTTTTTCACAAAGCATTTCCATCTCTCACCTGCCATTAGCCAACGCGCTTCGTCTGCCCGAGTACACAGGGGAGGAGAGAGAGGGGGGGGGGGGGGGAGACGGCGAGCTGTGCTCTCCACACCCCATTAGGGACCAGGGAAAAGAGCTCCAATGAGCCTGGGCCTCTCACACACAGGTGTGCACACACACACACACACACACACACTCCCACACACCTTTGCGCACACTCACTCCACGCGGTTAGTCACAAAGCAGGTGTGCCGTTCCTTCAAAATGTTTGCCGCAAAAAGTTCCAGAAAGACACAATGAAATAAAGCCAGACGAAATGAGTTCTAATGAGCTGCAGAGGGAGCGGAGGACACCTGTTTGTTTATACAGTGTTTCACAAACAGTGTTTTCGGTTAATCACCCGAGGTGCTGCCGGGGTGACGCTTATCTACATCACAATGGAGGGGTCGGCTCCCATTAAACACGGAGGACAGATGCTGCTCCATTCTGCGCTGGCTTTTTCGGGTTCGTTATCATTTTTTTGGGGGAGGAGGGATTTTTTTTTTTTTCTCTCCCACTACCGAGACACAGATGCAGATGTTCTGCATTGTGCTGCACCTGCACTACTTCCAGCCCAGGCTCCCGCTCGCCAGACCATCATAACGCAGCCAGGCCGAGCCTCCATGTACTCACGAGATGAGCCCCTCCCCCCCCCACTTCCTCCCATTGACGCAAAAGATGGGAAAGAAAGCCATCAAAAAACGATTTCAATCTTGCCTCAATTTTCTCTCGATAGTTGTCTGTAAAGTAGTTCTCCTCTATAAGGAATAAAGAGAATCCTATTACATATTTCTTATTTTTACTAGCTCTGTTGCCTCTGACGGCCTTTCAACAGCTGTAGTTACCACTTTATTTGCTGCCTCCATAAAGGTGACTTATAAGCTGTTATCACAAGGCCGGCAAGAAACGTCAATACAAGATTAAAAGGTGCGAGCGGAGAAAGGGACAGACTTCATTAAAGTTGATGTAGCTACAAACACCATTTGATATGTGAGAGACATCCGGAGTAGTTGAGCGGTCCAATTGAGTTTTGCCCCCCCCCCCCCCTCCCCCCTTCCACCTCCATTGACACCCATTGACTCCCATTGATTTGTCGGCGAGCTGACGGGGAAATCTTGTTAAGTTCAGCATTTATTTTCAGACAATGGTAAATATCGGCGATGAGAAGATGGCCTTCACTGGTGAGACGCACTGACCCAAAGATGATTAAAAAAATGCAAGCTATTCAGTTTTGAAAGGTTTTTTTGTTCCAGGAACCCGCTGGTTGGCAGGTGGTTATTTTTTTATTGCAGTAAAAAGTAACTAGAGAACATCTGGTGGCGGTTCAAATCAGACCTGGGCGTTCGATTCAGGCCTCATTTTTAACTTAACTTCACATGAACACCTTTGTGGGAGCTGCTGCTGCAAACATGTCTCCAGGACCATGTTTTGCCATGATGTCACACACACAAACACACACACACACACACAGACACACACACCTCAAACTTCCTCAAGTTCAAGAGAAACATACAACAGACTTGACCATGAAACGTGATTAAATAAACAACACGTATCATGAAAATATGTAAAAGCACACCTCGGCAGCTCGAACCCCCCCCCCCCCCCTCCTCCAAAAAAAACAATGGAGTACATCCAGCCGTCATCATCCAGCGCTGTCATTCGTGGTTAAAATAACATCACACTATTGTCACTCACCAGTTTTTATATGGGAGACTCATCATCAACGGATTCATCATGCAACAGTTCGATGGCATGAGCGACAGGATAATTCAGTTTTGAATTATCCCATAATGATGATTACCTTTGACAACAACACAGAAAAAAAAGCACTTATGTTCAGTGTGGTGCAATACAAAACTTCAGCAAATTTCACTAGACAGCGAACAGATTTTCATCGCGCACAGAAAAAAAGAGAAAGACAATCGATGGCTGGAACAAAACAAAGAACAAAAGCAGCGTAGTTTGCCAACCGGTTAGCTCGACTAGTCGCCAGATCCTACAAGTGGCCATCTCCTCTGTGCCATGGGACTCCATTGTTGTCCAGAAACTACTTAAAACACTGAAATGAAGCACATTGCTGCACGTTCCCTCTCTGCAAAGAACAGTCGACTGCAGTTTGTCTTGGATCAAACGCGGCTGCATTGTCCCGCTCCTATAAATATTCATATGAAATAGTTCCCAACGAAACGCATCATTTCCTCCTGTTTACATGATGCGATATTGACAACCTATAAGGGAAATGTGTCTTGGATTCCAATGACATGACACATTGAGTAACATGTGAGTGTCCGGCTGTTGTTTCCAGTGTTGGAGTCGATATAGTTGGCACTGAGAGATGCACTTCAACGTCATTGGATATGTTGATGGGAACAAAGCAAAGTGTCCTTTCAAAATGACTTTTGGATACTCAAACATCTTTGGTTATGGGTTAAGGAAAAGCTTATGGTTGTCGTTAAATGTGCCGCATATGAGATTTGGAGTGTTTCCATCGAGGCGCCCCACGCGGGGACTGTTAGCTAAGTGGGCTAATAACGCCCGACAGTGCAAACAAAGGCAAAAGAGCTGACGGAGCTATTCGTGGTGAGCGGAGGAGGAACCGCAGCCGTGAGCTCACGTGCACCAACAGGCCTGAGATCAGGAGGCAACAGGAGGGTTTTAAAATGTATATTTACTTTGAGCATCCGTTAAGAAATCCTTTCAAAAGAGAGATTTAATAAATATTCAATAAAATATAACTCATTAAGCTGAATTGTTTATATTCTTTATTAAATCAGACGCTGGTGGCTGTCTGCGGATCTTCTTTCAGCCAAAAATGCTTTGACCTGTTTCACACCACAAAAAAAGGTTGAGAACCACGATCTGAGAACATGCCATAGAACATAACTTAGAACATACCTGAGAACATCACTTAGAACATAACTCAGAACATAACAAAGAACATGCTTTAGAAATTACCTTAAAACATGCTTTAGAACATGTTTTAGAACATATCTTAAAACATGTCTTAAAACATACCTTAGAACATGCTTTAGAACATATCTTAGAACATGTCTTAACACATACTTTAGAACATATCTTAGAACATGTTTTAGAACATGCTTTAGAACATCCTCTAGAACATACTTTAGAACATGCTTTAGAACATCCTCTAGAACATACTTTAGAACATGCTTTAGAACATGTTTTAGAACATGCTTTAGAACATGCTTTAGAACATACTTTAGAACATGCTTTAGAACATGCTTTAGAACATATCTTAGAACATGTCTTGGAACATACTTTAGAACATGCTTTAGAACATACTTTAGAACATATCTTAGAACATACTCAAGAAAATCCTCTAGAACATGCTTTAGAACATACTTTAGAACATTCTTAGAACATACTGTAGAACATACTTTAGAACATACTCTAGAACATATTTTAGAACACGCTTTAGAACATACCTTGGACTCAAGTCACAGTGCTGCTCGGCTCACATCACAGAGCGGTTCCCTCTCTGCTCAGCAACAGAACTGTACCTCAGTATCTTCATCTTAACAGGAACAGAACTGTACCTCAGTATCTGTTTCTTAACAGGAACAGAACTGTACCTCAGTATCTTCATCTTAACAGGAACAGAACTGTACCTCAGTATCTTTATCTTAACAGGAACAGAACTGTACCTCAGTGTCTTTATCTTAACAGGAACAGAACTGTACCTCAGTATCTTTATCTTAACAGGAACAGAACTGTACCTCAGTGTCTTTATCTTAACAGGAACAGAACTGTACCTCAGTATCTTTATCTTAACAGGAACAGAACTGTACCTCAGTATCTTTATCTTAACAGGAACAGAACTGTACCTCAGTATCTTCATCTTAACAGGAACAGAACTGTACCTCAGTATCTTCATCTTAACAGGAACAGAACTGTACCTCAGTGTCTTTATCTTAACAGGAACAGAACTGTACCTCAGTGTCTTTATCTTAACAGGAACAGAACTGTACCTCAGTATCTTCATCTTAACAGGAACAGAACTGTACCTCAGTATCTTTATCTTAACAGGAACAGAACTGTACCTCAGTATCTTCATCTTAACAGGAACAGAACTGTACCTCAGTGTCTTTATCTTAACAGGAACAGAACTGTACCTCGGTGTCTGTTTCTTAACAGAACAAACAGTTGCTGCCACATCAACGCTGGTAATCCGGTATATTGCACCTCTAAGATCAGGGGAAATATCTCCTTCGTCGGTGAAGTGAATCTCTCGTCTCAGAAAGCCCTCTTGACCTCCCGCTGAAGAGGTTTTGTAGTTTTAAGGCAGCGCGGCGTCGCTTCTGCCTTTCCTCCAGAGAGGGGACGGTCATTACTCGTAACGGGGCCGCTTGTCAGGAAGACGTAAACACGGGTCATTTCAGGCATTTTGAACAAGCAAATCTCTTGTTTTTCAGGTGAACACCGTGAAGGAAAGAAGAAGAAAGAAAAAAAACACTGCCCGTCTCCGCTCTGTGGGTCATAACATGCGACAAAAATACATCACAGAGAAACAGTGCTGCTGCTGCCGCTGCCTCTGATTACTCTCTTAATGCCTCTTTCCAGCACATCGCGCTGTTCTCTGCGTCCGCCCTCGGATCAGAGCGAAGGCTGCAGCGGGTGAGAGAGTTCATTGCAGCGTCCGCGACAAGCGTCCCTCTTCAGGTGGGAGCGCAGAGCTCAACCCTCAGCCGTGACCTCCCCCATCCGCCACGCAGAGATAACGCGGGCGGCGCGCAAACTCAAGGCAAACAGCGTTCCCGCAGTGACGCCAGCTTCGGTCGAGGCGGGAAGTTAAAGTAGCGCATCACAACTTCGGCCTCGCAGCACACCGCCCCCCAAAACTCTTTATTCATGAATATCTACAAAGGTCAAAGCTTGAAAAGTTGGGAAATTGTCGGAAGGAAGTTAAGTTCAAGGTCTCTGGTGTCATGAAGGCCGAAGACAAAAACCTCGGCACACACATTTTTTAAATATTTTTTGCATGCTGATGATTTTTCCCTGCACAATCATAAGAGACTCTAACGCGCACGTCTCTGTTTCATAAGGGCTCAGGAAAAACAAATGTCCGCCACGTGTAACAGGTGTAGAACACAACGAGACACACTTTCTTACTCACAAGTGTTTAACCTGGAGACTTGAGCTCAAATATACGGCAGCCTATTAAAAATTAAACTCAATTGCCGGCTGCTCTGCATCGGAATAACTTGCATCAATTATGCATCGCTGTAGTTTGCCAACAGAATGAATTTGTTTCCATATAAGCTTTGTTATTTAATCTCTTGAGTTTAATTGGGTTCGTTCAAAGTTGATTTCATAAGCCGTGAGGTTGTCGTCACCAGACGTTGTGTGTGGTTTCCACGACCTGAGTGCACGTTGATGTTTTCTCTCCACCAACACTGTTCTCAAATAAAAATGATTACAAATAAACTTTAAACAAACGTTGCGGTTTTTACGTTTTCGTGTGCAGATTTCTCGCTTTTCTTTGTTTCTAACTAACTTACAAAGCAAACTGTCGCGAATGTTCGCTTCAAAGATGGAACAGACGGTCCATTGGCATTATTAACGCGCACACAAAACCAACGGCTTGCATTTCCTGGCTATCACACGACCTCGTGTGCTCCTGGGCTGGAAAGCCTCTTTAAAAGTGTAGATTTGACTTACGTGAACAGCTTTTATTCATCCCAAAACAAAACCATCAAGAGGTTTCTTCGCAAAGCCGGGGGTCAACTTGCAGTTAAAAATGCATATCCTTTTTGGTCTGACATGCTAAGAATGTTAGCTTTAATGCAGACTATCAGGATGCCCATTAAATCTTCACTTCTCTCTCCGAATGTTCTAACTAGCTGTGGCAAAAGCCTTGGGGCGCCTGACTCACTCAAGCCTTCCTCCTGTCCTTGTTCTTCTCGTCTGCCTCCACCAAATGGATAATGGATTCTGAGCAAAAATACCAGCCAAGAAAACCAGCCAACCAGTCAAAAAATGTTCTCCGACGGTACATCACGTCCCCACTGATGACAGTAGAAGCAATTAAGCTCAAGTAAGAAGGATCAAGGTGGCCGACTCCTCTTTTTACCCAGGTAGGATACAGTAAGTGCTACTTAGCCGAGCTCAACGGCATAACTCCTTGAAAATCTCACTGTACGTTCTCACAGACAGCGTCTTTATTATGCATAAATTCTGGAGGCAATCTTGGCAGAAACATTTTTTTTATGAGCCGTTGTATACAATCTAAAAAAGAAGAAATTGCTTTCCGTACTCTTGTTTTCTTCTATCGGAATTGTTTCTGTCCAGTGGGAGAACCGTATGGAAATAGATGGACTTTAACAAAATAGCTTTCTATCTTCTCAAAGAATACTTTCAACAATGCACAAAAGGCAAAACAGAAGCAAACAACACAAAGGGTTACGTGACAATCGCAGGCTCGCACAACACACACACACACACACACACACACACGTCCACCTCGTCAGGCGTCATGTTGAAGCGTTCGTGCTCGGCCCGGTCGGCTTCCCGGCGAGGAGCTACCGGGCGGCCGCCTCGCCCTCTGAACGGCGCTCCGGTCCGATTTCCCACGTCGATGTTGTCAGAAGATCCGTTATAAACTGTTTTAATATGTTTTAATGCCCATGTGCTGTGATATAAAGCTGTACTTTGCTGCGGGACAGACAGATTACTGCGACTACATCTTCAAACCCTTCTTCCATGTGTTTCTCAGAGGATCTTTTATTTCTTTCTGTTCACAGTAGAATTGCTACAGAGAAATGCCGCTTTCCTCTTTTTTTTTCTTTTTTAGTTGTTAGAACAAAACTTTAGTGGAACAAAACCGACCGGGGGATTCTGTGCATCGTCTGCCTCGTCTTTTAAAAATCACGTTCCTATACAAGCACATTGTGTTGTGAATCACGTGTCGAGGGAAGCGTAGTTCTCCGTTGATGGCGATTGCTCTCAATGGATCACAGATGATTATATTTAAGTGCAGGGAGAAGGTCGGCGGGGGATGGAAGTGATCACAAACCAGAAGGCAAGTCTTCCTGTTGACAAATACATTAAACATGTTAAGTTTAAGGTCTTGTTCCTGTTGACGACGTCATCAAGAACTTGTCACAGCGTGAGCGTAACACAATTAGGACGATTCAAACATGCAGCGTGAGCATCTTCCAACATCCCCGCGGTCACAAATACTTTAGTGGCGTTGCAGCACCTGAAGGAAAAACCCTCCCGCGCCCGGAGAGACTCGTACTCCACACAGAGAAGGTCACGAACCGGCCGGCGGATGTAAATCCAGGATCTTCTTTCTCTGTGCCAAGACTATCATTATACCTGCTGCCTGAGAAACTGTATCCTTTGTGCGATGATAGACTTGCAGCGTGTCATTAAAAGCAGTAAAGGTAGTGGCGTGTTACATTACCACTGGAACAGTTGTAGGTCTTGCTCAACGGCCCTCTTCCTCATTAAAAGTTAGTTAATTGACGGTGAACTGGATCTACTTGGGAAGAGTAATGAGCTGGGAGGGAAGGTCAGGTTCAGTGAATCAGCACTCATCTCACTTCCGCTAATTAATATGAAGAAAAAATTCCAGTCGACTCGCATAAGGAAGCAGAAAAAGAAAAGGAAAAAAAAAACCTAATCGTGTGTCTGTGCGCTCAAGAATTGACGGCGCATCAGTTAAACCCGGCGAGCACAAAATGTTCCCTTTTCCCCCGGACTAAAACAGGTCGAGTTAAACGCATCACCGGCAATTTGATCCCCTCCTCCATCCCTTCATCCTCCTCATCCTCGGTCCATGCGACTGGTCATGTGCGTATTCGTGACTGCCCGTCCCGCCACCCTGCAGTGAACGCATTAGCCCCTTCACGTGGACACTTTATCATCCTCCCTTCTGTCAGCGGCCGCTCCTCCACCCCCACTTTCGCTTCTCCGCATCTCTGCGCCGCCGTTTTCATCTTTCATTTTCTTTTTTTCTGCCACCACGGGCTGCCCAGTGTCCCCCGCTTCTGTCTCTCTCTCTCTCTCTCCCCCACCTCTCTCCACTGCCTCTGCTTTATCTCCCCCATCTCTCCAGATGTCCCGCTCGTTCCTCCCTCCCTCCCATCTGCTGATCGAGCCCTGATAACTCTACCGAGGGAGGCTCCCTCCCCTTCACACTGTCCCCCTGTATCTATCTGACTTTCTAAAGATGCCATCGCTCCGTCTCTCTATCTCGGTTACCCTCTCTCCTTGCCTTCAACCTCACTCCACTTCTTCCATCCGTCTCCCTCTTCCCTCCCTCCCTGCATCTGTTCACAAGCCCGACCATTAGTCCAGCCGTACACGTCCATCCATGCAGCCAACTCTTCCTCTGTTGCACCCAGCCAGTCCACGCCCCAAAGCAGTGGGATCAAAATGTAGGGGAGATAGAGCAAGAGCCAAGATAAGCTCTCCCCCGCAGGTCACTGTTTATGTACCAGCTGATAGGAATCAATCTGCACCCCGGGATACTGCTCCTTTTGTTGTGTTTTTCCTCTCTGTGGCAGGCGCAGTCGTTTTATTTCGCTTTTACTCTAATCCTCGCCTTTTTTTTTTTTTTTCTGAGGCGCCGCCAAAAATCATTACGGCGCAATACCTTGATGCCATTTTTTTCTTCTTTCTTCGTTTTGACTCCTCCGTGTCAGTAGAGCATTTGAATATTATTCTGAAAAGCAGAAGGGACCCGGTGTCTTGTCGCTGTCTCCGGGCGAGCTGTTTTATTAGCTTCTGTGACGCGATGCAATCTCCCGTTCAGTGTTCCCGCTCCTGCCTTTCTGAAGTGAAACGTGTCCTTGTGGTACATCCTCCTCTGCTAAGATAAATGACTACCTATTGTTGGAGATGTTTAAAGAGGATCTATTATCATATTCTGAGACTCGCCGTCCAAAAATGTAATTCATACAATTTAACCTGTAGTGCCTCCATCAAGGGAAGAGTGAGCACGTTAGAAGGAAGGTCCCACAGACGTGAGCAGTTTCATGGAGGAACATTTTTCCTTTCAGCCACGGTTTCTGCATGAAGCTGCTCACAACAAGGCCCGTGAATTATCTTGAGAGGCCGGGTCATGATTACTGGAAGGAGATATATTGCTGTTGAGTTTTTCAATTTGTGGAGCTTTGACGTCGATTCCCACGAGCCGAGTAACATAAAGTGCCATTATATCGGAGAGAAGGCAGACATCTCTACGGCTGATAGCTCACAATGCATCGAGATGAATGAATAGCGCTGCAGAGGAAAAGATATATTTTTGATTTTGGGGTCAACTGTTCCTGTGAAAAACAGCGACACTGAGGTGACATCTCCGCCTGGCCCTATTCAAACCCGTGTTAAAATACCGACATTTGGGTGACATCACCTTACCAATCTTATGTGGTTGTTACATTTTCAAGAACACATGAACACACGGGGACTTAATCCTGAAGAGTTGTCGGGTATAAGCTTGTTACTGAGCCGTATTTACACACCGAGAGTGTCTGGCCCCGTGACAAATCCAAATCCAATATTCACTCTCCTTTTTTCGCTCCTCTTTGGTCTCCACCACCTCGGACACTCGGTTTTCCTCGAGCCTGTTTGTTGAAAACATCGAGCGGCCGCTGCTGGCATTTTAAGCTGCTGCGGCTGGAGAGACTGCACCAGCACGTTAAAGATTACTACCCCCCCAAGCCATGTTTTATGAAATGTAAAAATACTCGAGAAATGCTTGGAATAATATTTCATGCCTGATCTTGTTTTTCCCACGAATGGAGAAAAAGAAATATTAAAATAACGAGTTACAAATTCTACATCTCCTCCTTTTCCCCTCGCTGGATTCGCACAAAACCTCAAACCTATGAATGTGCAAATGCGTCTCACTTTGAAAGCACAAGTCGAGTCTTCTCTCGGCGTATTTGCACTGGAGGCTCGTGCAGATTGTCTATTGGACGGCGATTCGCTTCAAAACGTGTGATGTCACACAAATAATGCCGCTATAAACATGCATATGTTAAACTGAGATGTGAAGGCGAGCGCAGAGGAACGTTCGCCCTGCAGCAGACGAATGTGAAAACGGTCTCAGGGTGTTAAACTCTGCACAGTGAAGCTCAAATATATAATATTGAAGTAACAATTGTGAGTGTTTGACAAGACAATGAGCTGAAACCCTTTCCCCATTACACATAGCTGTGGGATCTATTGTTAGTATAAAAATAATGATTACTGCAAATTGATGCGATTATGCATTCAAATTTTCACCTGAGTAGAATTAGAAAAGTTTTAGCATCAAAATATACTTAAAGTGCTAAAAGTCAAAGCATTCGTTAAGCAGAATGTCCCATTTCAGAATAATGAATATTATATAAATGAACTATAATTATTGATGCATTACGGTGTTCATCACTTTAATGCTGCAGCTGGCAAAGGTGGAGACGATTTTAATTACTTCATATAGTGTTGGGGAGCTTGTAAATTCCATGAAGGGATCAATTAAAGCTTATCATTATCCACGATATTACATCATAATTGATTTGTTGACCGTATTTTGTATTAATCTGAATCTGCAAAGTAAATGTTTTAAATAAATGTAGTGGAGTTAAAAAAAGAGTACACGATAGCCCTCTGAATTGTAGGCGAGTAGAAGTGTAAAGTAGTAGAAAATAAAAACACTAAAGTGAAGTAGAAGTACCTCCAAATGTAAATCATTGTACAGTTTACAAGTTTTAAATGAAATTCCCTGCATTGATGGATGTCATGATGTTATATATTGAAATGAGACGACACCAACACACAAAGCACATATTCTGTTTTAGAAGACAAAAAAGGATTATGATGTAAAAAAAATGCATATATTGTTAATCACGTCCACGATATGACTGAAGCTGTGAACTAAAAGGGTGAAAAGGGCAATTTTCACTTCATCTTGACTCCAGCAAATGTCGTTTGTTGCATTGCAGCTCAGCCATCAACCGGCCCTCGCCTGTCAGTCTGGTGATGGTTAACTAGCCACAGTCCTGTGAGAGAAACAGCGGCCGTTAGAAAAGACACACATTAAACTACATTACATTGTCATGTCTTACGACATAATTGTTAACAATTTGCAAAATCTCCAGTGTGATTTCAAACTTCCCGAAACAGAAAGCTGCGTCGAAGGAGACCAGCTGACCATCCGGTGACACGCTATGATATTTCCTAATGGTGACGCTGTCACAGGGCCCGGGTTAGCAGAAGAGGACACACACACACACACACACACACACACACACACACACACAGCGGAGAAAGGTCAAGGTAAAGGTGGATGGGAGTGGACCACACGCCTCCTGCTACAGAGAGATTTATCAAGCCAGCTCTGCTCCCCGAAACACATGGTTAATTTAGCAGCCATTACAGGTGACATCTTGATGAATGGATGAGGGCTGTTCACGCATACATAGGCAATAGGCATAAACACACAAACACACACGTACACACACACACACACACACAGGCGGAGCCAGAGAGAGAGAGAGAGAGAGGGAGAGAGAGGACGCTCATGGAAAGAATAATGGTCATTTTACTGCAGTGTGCAGGAGGACAGGAGATAAAAGTTAGTGTTGGGAGAATGATGTGTCAGGATGGTTTCATTAGCTCAGAGATAGAAGACTCCTGTCTGCGCCATCAGGGGGAAGGAATCATTCTTCACTGTCGGAGACGGACATGTGCACTAACACAGTGACAAACTATCATGTTAACTACTGCTAGCCCCGTGGCTGCTGATCCACTTGGCTGTGTAATTCGCTAAGACATTTTAAATGCTCAGAGCTGAATGAAGTTACCGCACCATGCGTGTGTGTGTGTGTGTGTGTGCATCCCCGGAGATGTAACTAGTGACGTCACGAGACACAACAGGTCGTTGCTCATCAACCCCCCCCCCCCCCCCCTGCCTCCCTCGTCGCCCATTTGTCATCGTTCTCCCCCCGCCCCTTTGAATATGATACGTATTGATTTGGCGGCGCTGCCCCTTCACCGCTTTTTGAGTGGGAGGTTCCAAAACACACACGCCGCGACTATTTGATCGCTGTCAAACACGTGTTTGTGACAAACGTACACTAAGCCGCTCGACAAAGAGCCGTGTATTCAGACCAACAGATGATGTAGAGCCGCTCTGCCCACACACACGCGCATGGGAAAGCGGCCTGCCTACGGTTGAACGGCGGCCCAGAAGCAGCGGCGGATAGAGAATGAGGCGGCGACGCCGCTCACGGCGGCTTGGCAGCGTGCAGAACAGACGCACAGACAATGGAGAAGTCTCTATGGAGATAAGCCTGCAACCACTACACGACCAACACTTCTTTTTTCTTCTTCTTCCTCCCCTTCTCCAGTCCCAATGCCTGCAGGGACGCTGTAACCCTTTAATAGACATTTTGAAAACATGGACAAATTCATTTCGCTGCGCTTTGTTGAATAGCAAAGTGCTCTCAAGGACTCGCCGCCGATGCAGTGGAAATTACTCCGTGCAAATTGAATGAGAGGCCCGAGAATACGTACAGTAGCGTCGTCGCGCGGCGCCCAATAAAGAGGTGCGAGGAAGTCAATACGTTGTCTGTCTGTATCATCGGAGTAACAATCATATCAGATCAAGCAATCACATCAGATGCAAACTTGATTCGATTACAGTTTTCCGCCACCGTGGGTATTTTTCTCGCCACTGGCGTCGCGGAGTGGAGCGGGTGTCATTACCTTCGGCACCCCATCAAGATGCACCCTGAAGGTCGGACCGGATGAATTGGAGCGACGGCGCCGTCGTAGAGAGAGCGGCCATTATCTATGATACCGAAAGAGATTATTCACTCTCCTGAGAAAGGTGAGGAGAGGACAGGGGAGGAAAACATTGAAGAGGAAGGAAAGAAAAGGCGAGAGAGGGGGAGAGAAAGATTAAAGGGAGCGGAATAAAAATAGAAAGGAGGGTGGGGAGAACCGGAGAGCCACATCCAGCGGGCCCGGAGAACACCTCAGTGAAGAGTCACTGTGAAATGTTGATAGCTGATCGGTGACAAAACTCCCCTACCCACTTAAAGCTGACACCTCGGTGCAACTGTTTCTCTCCACAGCAGGCAGTCAGGGATGATATCAGTGTACCAGAGAGAAGCTCAAATACTCCCAGCCCAGTTAGAGCTGACACCAGGAAACAGTCTCCCTCCTCCGCTCCCCTCTGTCTCAACTCAACTTTTTTTTTTTTTTTTTTCCTCAGCGGAGATGTCCTCTGACAGGATTCGGTGCTCTGAAACCACTCCGCGAGGCTGTTAGCCGCGGATCCCCTCAGGCTGGAATTTAAGGAGGGAAACGCCTGCTGGTTTGAGTGAATTAAAAAGGAAGTTGATCCGTAACCCGATCGCCGAGCCACTTGCCAATAATCTTAAAAACACGACGACGTCCCGTTGTACCCCATAAAAATCCCGGAATTTATATTTGAAGAAAAAAAAAAAAGGCAGGGGGCGGGAAGTGCTGAGGTGAGCCAGCCCAGCCTATGGGATATCCCATCCTAATAGGGGTCTTCTCGAACCCTAAGCCCATCTCCCAGTCTGTCTCTGCCTCTCTCTCTGCAGACTGTGGTGATGAAGTGCTCTGTGCCTGCAGGAGTCCAGCGGTGTGCCGTGCATGATAAAGAGCGGGAGGTTGTGGGGGAAGCCTGGGGAAGGCTGTGCAACCTGCAGCTGCTGGTCCAAAGCTGCAGGCCAGAAGCCGAGCATGCTGTAGGGTGGGGTGTGTGTGTGTGTGAGTGTGAGTGTGTGTGTGTGAAGGGGGGGGGGGTTGAGGTGAATAACGGCGGCACAAGTTGAATGCAAATAGGCTTGGCATGCTGCATAAACATACTGTGTGAAATGACACGCATAAACAAAAGGTGAGGATTTATCCGCCTGTACAAAAGTAATGCTAATGCATGCACGCACACACACACAGACGCACACGTGTAACTCTGCATATTGTACATTCTTGTATATATATATATATATATACGCTCACCCATGTGATCATCTACAAGAGGAGGAATACAGACACAGGCAGGATATTGAGGTAAGAAACAGCTTATTTTTTCTCCTTTTGTGACACATCACGTACGCCTTCACACCTTAACCTTCACCGTATCACACTCACGGGGGTGAAAAGGCATAGGAAGCCGAAGAGAAGGTGAGTTTTTGGAATTAAAATGAGCCCTCCCCGAAAAAACATCTTGCACAGAATTAAAAGAGAAATGCATCAGTATAGATTTAGTGCCAGAAAAAACACTTACGGTGTGTATGTGTGCGCGCAGGTGTGTAAAGCGTCTACATCGGTCTCAAAGCTCAGAGGATTAAATTAGAGGAGAAGTGGGTCCTCTGTTGTGAACAGGGGAAGGGTGGACCACTTCACGGGTCACACCTCCAGACTCCATAAGCACTCCGGGCCTCATTGAGGAGATCTCAGGGGTTCGGGGTGGACAGGATGACCCGGGGTTGGCCCGAGGAGCCCAACGCCGAGACGGGCAGACTTCACCGTGCAGGTCAACTTCACCTCTCAAGGGTGTAATTAAAAAGTTAGAGGTGTGATTTTTGCTGTTGCTGCAAAACACAGTGCAGTGTGTTGCCTCAGGCAAACGCTGCTCGGTCTCTCTCGGAGAACATTTTTGTTTTATATTGGCCATTTGAATGATTTTGGTGTAAACATTAATTCATCTTAATATTTTGCATTTTTTACATTAAATTCTTGAGTCGACTTTGTTGTTTCACCTTCTCAAAATTCACACGTATCACAGGAAGTTCAAATCTTCCTCCTCATGGATTTTTCATCCCAGGAGCAGTTTCAAGGCAGCGATGCTACAATCTTTATGGCACTTAAAAATGAAAAGTGTGTTCCTGTGAGCAATCATCACCATTTGTATGTGTCTGTACATCATGACCAGGTCGAACAAAAAATGATTTTTATTTTTTATTTTCAGAAGTAATGTTTGAGGCCTGGGGAGGGAGAACAATCCAGTGTTGACGTAAAAAAAAAAAGCTAAAGTAAAAAAGGAAACCGACCGTGACTCACATTTATCCTGTGACCCCCTCAGGTTCCTAATCCCGGGTCTGAAAGCACTGGTTTAATTACACCTGTGGGACACGTGTAATGCTCCTCTGACAGTTGTCTGCTGGTTCTGATGGTTTTCAGGACATAACAGTGTCGCTTCTGAGTGACTGTGGAGCCTCATGCAGCTACGAGCAGCAGGAGAGGAGAGCAAGTACTTTTACTGGAGGATCTGTACTTATACAGTTAAATACAGTTTTAAAATACTGCGTGCTGTAAAAGTCGGGTTACAAGCCACTACTACCTTTAGTGGGTGTCTCCGCTAGCTCCGCGCTGTAGCTAGTTAGTGCTGTAGCCAGCTAGCGCTGCTGCTAGCTCTCTGCTAGCTTTCTGCTAGCGCTGCTAGCTAGCAACAGCGGGGACACTCACCGAAGCTTGTAACCCGACTTTTACGGTACTTATTTGACCGTCCAGTTACTGGATACCATGAAGACCTTTCAAACTAAATACTAGACTAAACAAAATGTGATACAACGTTGAACATATTTGTATGATATCTTTTTAAAAGTTACTCATTGTCTATTGTTTTCATGCAAACAAAAGACTGTGCAAGCATATGTAGTGTTTTGGCAACAAATACACTTGATTTGGTTTAGTGAAGATAGTTTGGATTAAATGATATTCGTAGGTTGTTTTTCGTAAGCACAGAAGTTACGTGGTAAATAAATCCATATTGACTTGTGGTTTCAGTTGGGACTTGGACAGCGGTCTCCTGGGTAAAAGTCCAGTGTTGTTGGACACATCTCCCTCGACCTCCTCCCTACATGCACTGTTTTTACTCTTTATGTTCTAGGAACAGTGCGGGTTGTATAAGAATTAAAGTGCATTATATGTGTATGAGAAGAGCCTGCATTGTTTCATATTAAACTATCCAATAGTATATAAAAAGAAGTGGAAATTAGCTCCATCTCCACCAACGACAACATTAAAAAGGGGACCGCCACAGAATTGACATATAAAGGTCAGTTTATTAAGGGAAGGTACCAATCAGCCTTTTAGAAACTGTTTCCTGAGGGTCCCCTGTGGCTCTGGAGGAGCCCCGTCAAGTCTGACAAAACAACCCCGATGACGTCGGGCTAACAAATTCAGAACGGAAAGATTCTGCATGCATTATGGGAAATGTGGGAATCGGATCCATGCACAGTGACTAAATTCAGACTTCACTTTCATTTAACTGCTGCATATTTCTTTCCTGTTGAGGAAACGCCTGCACACAATTTCCCAAGAAGTGAAAGAGCTGTTTATAAAAGAGAGTAGGCAGACATCTCTAGGGCCGATAGCAACCCAACCAATCACAACTCACACCAGAATATACGTCCACGTTGATAAATATGTATTTTTGATACACTGTCCTTATAAAAAAAACTGTCCTATTTTGGTTTCCAGTCTTCAGAGGACTCGATGAGGAGGATGCAGGTGGTGTTGTATGATTTAATGTTTAAAATAAACAGGCAACAGAGGCGAAAAACAGAGACAAAAAAATACAACACCGACCTGGGAGTTAAACTCCGTAACAGGCTGGACTTCCTGACGACACGAGGCGAGGCAATGAACCGGGGGAAACGCAGACCGAAGCCACGAGGAGAGAGATTAGACACAGGTGGAACAAACCAGGACGAGGCGGACCGTCACAAAGGCAGGAAGTACGACAAGACATGACACCTACAAATAAAACAGACTCAACACTAATGAATGACATGAGGCAGAAAACCTCTCAAACGAAGCTTCACGGGAACAGATTCGACGTCGCTTATCGACCTGCGCTTGAATCGAACACTCAGATCTGCTCTTTAACTGCACCCCCCAACTCAAATATGATGATCTTGACACCACCCTATGGAGCACAAGGTCAATTCAAAGTGTGGCTCCAGCATGAAGACATCCTTACTGCAGAGATTCTGCATCGGCTGGATGACCTTTCGGCCCGAGCAGAGGGAGAAACAACCTGACTTCTTCCCAAACCAAAATCATATTTATCCAGGAAAGCCCTTAAAAATCCTTTGCCATCCCTCTCTCGCCCGACTCAGCAGATAACGACTGGCCACTGGAAACTTTTTATTTGTTAATCGTGTTTTTTTACAGGGAGAATCGCAGTAATTGAGAGCTGACAGCATCTCAAATAGCGTTTATTTTGTTTTTAACAGTTGTTTTTTTTCAAGGCAGATATAATCCTTAAGAGAACATCTGCTATAGTGAAGAAGAGCTCTCGGCATCTGCTAATAAACTAGGAGCTGCCAGTCATGTCTTATATCCTCCCCCCCACCCTCTCCACCATTCCTCATTTCCCAGAGGAATGGAGGGAAGGGGGAGGAAGACGGCGAGTTAATCAAAGGAGTAGTCTTGCAATTAAATGACAGTGAAAGTTGCAGGATTGTATCTTGAATCCATTCGGCTTACTTCATGCCTGAGCTGAGGGCTCTGAATAGACTGTTGATTCCCAGGTTCTGTGAATAAGCTAGTCACGGCACGTGAGAGTGCAGCATAAAAGCGTTTTTTTTTTTTTTTTTACACCGCTTGTCCCGTTGGCGTTCGCCGGGGTTCGGCGGTGTCCAAAAAAATCCCCCCCTCGTTGAGGTTAAACTCAAATGTTTTGTTCATGAATATGTCCAAGAAGCCTCCATCCGGCTGAGGCAATTCGCTCTGATGGGACTGAAGGTTATCCATACGGACGCGGAGCGTGACCTTAGTGTATGATTACATGTTTAGCTCCGATATTGATGTAATCCTCAAAGGGTATTACCCTGCGGCGGTCTACTTGTAGCTATGCAACGCGGAGCTTTAAATCTGCACCCAATCTCCCGGTATCTTGCCCCCCCTGCGGCTTTTCCTATCAAGCGGCACTTCCCCTGATGGGCCGCCGGTCTATTCTCCGGCTGCTGTCGGACAGCTGACCCTCCAGCCGAAGAGGGGGGGCCTCTTCTCACTCAACCCGGATGTTTTATTCATGGCACCTGTGGAACTCGCCGAAACTGCTCGACCACAACCGAAAACAAAACGGCTCCTTCGCCTCGGGAGAGAGCCACTTTAGGTGTTGAAATAAGACACCTCGCGTCTCTGTTGCGGCGGCGCTGTGATCCCCACGCCGCGCAACAACCACGCTGTGACAACTAAATCCATTTACGGTTGGTCGTACATCAAATATTCCTATGCTTTTTTTTTGTCACCCACGACGTTCGAAAGAGAGCGTTTATTCTCATTTCTTGGATGTTGTCGAGTGCGTGCTATTTACATCCAGATTTAAATTACCCCGGCTGTAAGTTCCACGCTTTTGGAAATAGTTTGAAGTTTTACGGATACACATTTATTTGTATATTGCCGGGAATTACAAGAAAATGTATTCTGTATTATATATGTTCTCATGTTTTATTGTTCCACTGGAGAAATACATTTTTGTTCCACCGTTTACTGATATAAGGAAGAGCGTGACAAAAATGTAGAGCGCCGACCACGAGTCCACAAATATAAAAATCTCAACATAGAAAGAAAGAAAAAGAAATACAATTCCCATGACAATTGGCGAGCACAGCGTGGTAACTTGCTTTCCCTCAGTCACACAATTCACCAGCTCGCTTGTGAATGCCCTTCCACAATTGTTTTAGCTCTAATCTCTGCTGTCAAACACGTTCACAGCGTTCCCTCCCCTCTGTACTGCAACACCACAAAGGACATTAAAATGCAATTAAAAACATCAATTAGAGCGAAAGGAGAATCAAAACAAGCTCAAATAGAATAAGGCAGGTATAAAATGCAAGAATAGAACTTGCAGTGCAGAGTAAAACATGAATAATTATTTGATTTTGTAAAAAAAAACAAAAAAAAAGCCCCGGCAAACAGAAAGGTATTTGGCCTTCATTTGAAAGAACGAGCAGAGTTAGAGACTGAAGGCTGCTTCTGTCTGTTTAGTTTTGACTCAAGCGAGCAGACAACCTGCAAACAAATGCTTTAGAGACGGACATCACTCGTTTAATTAGTATTTTGGATTTATCCCTTGAACAAGCAGTGTAAAGAGTCTTGGTCTGCATGAGGACTAAAGCATCAGCTGGATCATCCACAGCAGTCTAATTTTTTTTTTTTTTTACAGAGTCCTTTAAAGACGAGAACAGACAGTAGTCGTAGACATAAGGCATGAAGACGGGTAACAGTCGACACGCTCGGCTCTGAGCTTCAAACCCTCTCTAGGTATCACTCCAGCGTCAGTTTTGGTCGTGTCGGGGCCGGCATGTCAGTGTCCGCTCATTAACTGCAGAGTCTCCGTCATCAGGTTCACGCTAACAAACCCCCTGAGACAGGCCTCGGAAAAACGTTAACGTTCAGCGACTAAATGTCAAGGTTTTCCTAGTTAATTCCGCACAGCGGTGACCTGGGTGAAAGTCCTGTGTTTGTTTGACCTTGACCGCCATTTTGTGGAGTATCTCACGCTACATGGACGCCGTCAGAGGCTCTGACCGTGTGCTGAGGACCCGGGGCGGATTTGCGTTAGCTGAAAGCGCTAAAAGATGCTAAAACGTGCATCAGACTGATGAGTTGAGAGAGCGAGAGAGACCACTCAACAAAATATAAAAAAAATGTTTTACTTGTTGTTTTTCCCGCACAGATTACCGGCTGCTTATAGCCTTGCATCAAAGCAGACACGCACTGTATACGAGAGCGGTATTGATCGCCTTATCTCGGCGAGTGAGTAGAGTCAAACTATTGCTTTAAAAACCAGAGCGGGCGGCTGCGAAGGAGAGCGCATGCCTCTTCCACTTGTCCAACCCCCGATCTTTCAAGGCAATCAGTGGATTTGAGCCAGTAGCGTTTTTTACATTTTTTTTTTTATCACAAAATGTCTTCCTCCCCCTCCCCCCTTCATGAAAAATGCACGAATATCCTTCATGATCAATAACAGCGGCTCCCGGGTGATCAGGCAGAGTGCATGATACACCTTGTGTGTGACAGCGGCGTATTGTGGAATGATTGAAATTGATACGTCAATGTTCAGTAATCACAGAGCTCCCTGTCTCTTCCCCTTGATCAGTCGGAGTGAATCAGAGTCAGTCTTTGATCAGACGCTGGCGCCGCACCCAGGGACCGACAAAAAAAAAGAGACAGGCAGTACAGAGGAGAGGACAGACGCGGCCACGTATTTACCCCTGCGTTTCAATTTCGCTAATGATTATTCACGTCCAGCCACTGTATAACAGCTTGGAGGAAGCCAAGTGCTGAGCCTTTATTATGGAAGATCTGAGTGAACATTATTGCTTTTGCTGCATGAAACAAACGCTTCAAGCTATTATAATGATTATCATTATCTGCTGAGAGACACGCTCGACGCAAATTGGCTCTATGTCAGTAATTAAGAGATGCACCCCACTTTTAATTTCTCTTTTTTTTTTTTTTTTTCCGGAGAGGGGAGCCGAGGGAAGTTTTCACGGTGCTTTTAAAAATAAAAAAATTGTCGAGCAGCGGTTTAATACACGACCTATGAGGGCGTTTCATTTGACCCCTTTGCTCAAAAGGTTCTACGTTTGAATGTTTCCGCCTTTCGCGACAGCTACTCACATGGATAAAACGCCTAATTTGACTGTCTAAACTCTAAAACGCCCGTGAACCACAAGAGGTGAGCTGTCCAATTCAGGCCTGACGCGTGTAATCGTACTTCACGCTGTTCTGTTTTTTTTTTGTATGTCTAATTTCCTAATTCTTTCCCTGGAAATGGCCCGAGATTGTGTGTGGCAGTGTGTAACCGTCTAATTTCCTCTCCACGTCGAGGCAAGACGAGGCGCCCGCCCGCATTAAAACAACGCTTCCAGCCCATCCCGATAGCAACAGCCTTCCAGTTACAGTAGCGGCCACCAGTCAGTCCAGGTGTGAGTTTATGTATCCATCAAATTGCGCATCATAATTTGGATTTTTTTCTTTTTATCACCTCGCCTCCTCCTCCGCCGCTCTCGCGCTCGGTGTTGCTGTGACAGAATGAGGTTAGCATGACCAAAAGGGGTGGCGCCGGTAAAAAAAAAAAAAAAAAAAAAAAGGCAATGATAGGAGAGCCAAACGCCAGATGCTGTCACAGAAGAGTATTATTTGTTTGCATCTGACATCCTCTCAAAGAAAAACAATCATCTCCAAACTTCCCTTTTCACTTCGCGCGGAATGGAAAACTTTGGAGCGGATGGTCTCACAGCGCTTCAGAGTTGTTGGCAGCAAAACACGTGGACCTGCTGCAATTTGCTTACAAGGCCAAAATTAATGTTGAGGATGCTCTTCCTTTTTGTTTTTTTTGTGTAACGCTTCAAACGTGTAAATGCAGCAAATGCAGATAGCGCCGTCAGGGTTTGTTTTGATTTTTCCCACCGCTTTTAACACAATCCAGCACCGGCGTCGCCGCTCAAAGACATGCTGTTTGCATCTCCCATAATGAATCAGGTATGAAAGCCAATATGGTGTGTGTGTGTGTGTGTGTGTGTGTGTGTGTGTGTGATGCCGGTGCGCATTCTCCCCGAGCGGGTGTACCGCCGCTCCGCTGCCTCCCATTGCAACCAAACTGCTTGTCACACACACAGATTCTTCTGAATGTTTCTCCTTTGATCTATCTACTTATCCGTCCATCCATCCAGTCGCCCATCCGCCCATCTATTCACGTATATACCACAGGTCACATCGGTAATAAACACGTGGAAAATGAGACATCGGGGTTCACCAAGCAGTCAGCCGGCTATTTGGAGGTGCTTACCGACCGTGAACAGCTGGCTTGATGTTGGCCCCACTGACTGCACGCAGCACACTTAGGCTGCAATCACACCAAATCATGCGTCGCCGAGAAAAAAAAACAACCTTGCATTCATTTGGATGTGGGCTTAGTTTGGGCTGTGTGGACCGCAGGGGGACGCTGAGAAAGAAAACAAGCCGAAACGCAGCGGCCTGCGACCAGAAGTTGATTCAACAATAACTTTCGGAGGAACAGAACGCTATTTGATAGATAGATATACAGTTTATTCAGCGGCGAGCAAGCTACATAGTAAACAAAAAAATATGAAGTATGGGAAATACTCAATATATACAATACAAGAAAATAGCAGAGCAGAACTTATTAATTTCAGAAAATGGAATAAAGAAAATGCAAGTATATACAGTGGAGGTTATTGATGATTCGATTGAGGGAGCATCTGGCCACAGGTGACTTAGTATCAGGTCTTATTGCAGGTGTCACCGGCGTGTTAAATCAAATAGGAGTCATTCAAACGGGCCATTTGAGTCACACTCACACGGTGGGAACAAACAGCGTTAATTGCCGCAACGTCGGGTTTAGTGTGAATGAAGCCGAAGCTTTTCTTCACAGTGAAGTTTATTTGTGTTGCACATTTCAACAATAAGGCGATGATTCAAAGTGCTTCACATAAAACCATTAAAAGCAAAAACATGATGCAGATTTAAAACCCGTTAAGAAAACATTATAGTCACACAAAAAATAAGCAAAAAGCAAGTTAAAAAGATTAAAAGTTAATAAAAAAAGTTGCTGGCCAGGGACTAATGTTAGCACGCTAACTAAAGAGGTACATGAATATGACAAGATTATAGAAGTTGTGCTGTTTCTCTTTTGGTGATCCCTAACTTATCAAAGTATCAGAGCATTGCCCGGTTAAGTATCGTTGTGTAATACAAAATTCAAACTTCTTACCCTATTCATTGCAACAACAACAAAAAAGCAATCACATATCTCTGGTTATGAAGTAATGTACTTGTGCTCAAGGCTGTCCGTCTAGCACTGCGTCTATTTAGCTAAGAAGAAGAAGAAGAAGAAAAGCTATATATCTTAGAGCAAAACGATGGAAAATAAACCTCTTCTAATTATTCAGACTAAGCGGAGGTCAAGAGTGGAAGTGGGCGGAAGGACTATTATGCGATCCTCCGCCTGCAGGTGAGTATTCCTCATGCGTCAGGATGGGGGGGGGGGAATGGTACGGTGTGAAAGGGCACCAAAAAAAATGATAAGCCAAGCATCTCACCACGGAGAGAGAGAGAGAAAGAGAGAGAGAGGGGGTGGACAAGGTGAAAAGGGAGAAGGAGAGGATTGTGAAATTGATGTGCGGTTGGAGGAGAGGAAAGACGGAGCGGAGGAGTGGGTGGTTTGGCGGGGGCTGTTGCTGGAGTGCAGGGCGGCTGGGGAGGGAGAGAAAGTGTGAATCCATGGGATATTAGATGTCCTGACCCGGCCGGTGGAGGGCGTGAGGATGGATTGGCCACTACGGACCGACTGAGAGAGAGAGAGAGAGGGAGCGAGAGAGCAAGAACAAGAGGGAGAGATGGGGTGATGGAGGTGCGGAGGAAAAGAAGGGAGTAAGGACAATATCAATGGCCAGACAGAGACACGTATGGATTTCTCTTCCGTCTCTTCAGAGCCCAACTTTACAGCGGCGCAGAAGTGGATCGAATAGGGAGGGAGAGAAAAAGTGCCTGCTGATCCTCCCCAGAGAAATCAACACTTATGCATGAAAAGCTTCTTTGACTGTTAACTTTGTTTCCCTGATTATTGTTCAATAGGATGCACTTGCTTTTTCATGTCCTTCTGTTTACACGCAGACACAATGAAAGCAGCATAAGGTGGTGACAGAAAATAATGAATACCGCATGGATGATAAAAAGCAAGTCCGTGCCTCACAGTGAACTAATAATACAAACAAAAAAAAGACAGAAAAATGTATGAATAAGTGTTGTTATTACAAAGTGCTGCCTCGCGACTATTTGCATAATTCCAATTATTGCACAATGACACAGTTCCTTCCTGATGTGATTTGTGCTGACTGTTACTCTAAAACCATCAGCACAAACAAAGGGATCTTACACTGACGCTCGAGCTGAATCCGTCAGTGTTTGCATCAGCATCCACATCATTTCGTGGAAAGACATCCGGAGGTTTTTGCTCTTAAGAGATTGTAAATTAGATCCGAACAGAGCGGAGTTGAGTAGAATATAACAGATCCCACCGCAAGGTCGTTTGCCGTTTGCCGCTCTGGATAACTCCGTGATTAGGATCTCGATGGCGACCGTGCGATGGCGAGATTGTTTACTCAGCGGCCGTAACGAAGGTCGAGATTGGACCTAGAACCGCGGAGTTTGAGCCAACGCGGGCCAGAAGCCATTAAAGTGCTCAGAAAATAAAGCAATGGAATAATCCCGCGGGGAAGGGCGGGGCGAATGGGCAAAGCATATCTTCTGGTAAAGAGCGTGATGCAATCTAAAGCTCCAGAACGGCTGCTAAATAGAGCCTCTGCTTAGATTGTGTGCCATTATTTCCCTCTTTGACCAGAAGAGAAGTGAATACAAGCGTCATATTATGATGAAGAACATCTGGATTATCACTCCCTCCAGGAAATACACGACGCCATTGGTACAACGTGCAACGCCACCGTCAAACGGTTGAAAAATACATTTCACACACAAAACAAGATGGCGTTTCCTTTACACGATAAACTTGTAAACACGTAAATATGTGCGACAAATCAACCGCTGGCTGCACACGACTGAGAGGGAAATGGGTCCAATGATAATATTTTCTCTAAAATCTTTTAACGGAGGACTAAAAAACGTGTCTTCAGGAGCTTGCAACCATTAAATGCGTCCCAGCGCAACATGGAACGGAAAGATAGTTCCTACACGTAAATATAAACAAAATCAATATTCTAGAGTCAAACAAATACGTAAACAAGCCTATAAAATAATGAATATTTATGGCAGTTAAATGGATGACAGGTCCAGAACAGCTAGGCAGCGTTCAGGAGGCAGGAGAGGTTAGGAGCTCGCTGGTAATTTGGTCCTAAACAGCTGATTCTCTTGAGTTTCTCCTTGAATTCGTGGTACGATTTTGACGTCAACCATCACCGACAGTCGTCTTGTTTTGTGTCTCCAATTTTCTCCCGTCGTCTTTGTGTAAAAGAGCCTTTTTCCTTCACCAGGAGATCTCTGAGGTCCTCCGCCTGACACGACCTGACCGCACGATGAGCAGCTCCATCCACACACAGGCTCAATTGGACATGACCCAGACCGTGCGCCAGGGAGCTGACAGGGATGCATTCAGCTTAAATGTCCAGTCCAACTGATTCAAACGTTTGTTATCTCACATCCAGCTCGCCATGTCACGTCTGGATGAGGTCAGGGTTGCAGAGGCTTTTGAAAAGGGACTTCAGCTTCAGTCAACAATGAAACTGTGAAACACTGAATGCAATAGCTTCTCAGTTAAGTCAGTTTACTTGTCTGTCGGTGATGGATCGATGACATGAAAATGAAAATAATCTGAAATGACCCTTTTTTGCGGTATACAGGACCGAATAGAGCGGCGTGGAAGAGAGTAGAAGGGAGTGATGGCCTTTGTTCCCCTAAAGGGGGATCGCCTGTGAAGAAGATAATGAGTAAATCAATAAGGCTGGTTGTAAAACTCAAGTTCAGTCATGCCTGCTCGGTTGGGGGTAAGCTGTGTCTTACCGTCAGCCCTCCAGCACCAGCGGAAAACATACTGTACCCGCGACGTGCTACACCGCCGCGCGTTAGCGTGAGCTTCTCAGCGCGTGTGTCACCGCGTGCGATCCCTGATGCGTGCACGCGTTTTCTTCCAGGTCGGAGGAAAGGGACGTGTTTGAGGCGCCGGAGACGAGATGAGGGGGAACGGGAACGCAGCGGCGCTTCAGGTGAATAAATGCCGTCTTCCTGTGACAGGGACAGCGGTAGAGAGGAGGGTTCAAATGGAGCTGGTAGTCGAGCAGGAGCAAGGCAGCTATTCTGGAGGGTAAAAAACAGACTTTAAAGTGTATACTTTGACATTTTGGATAAAATACACTTATCCGATACCATTTTCTTCATGTCTTTATAGTAAATATGAAGTATGAAGCTGCAGCCAGCTGGCTTATCTTAAGCATAAAGACTAGTAAATGGGATCTGTCTAACAAAATGAGTGTATTAAAGAGCTTTTAATGTGCTAGTAGGTGTGTTTAGCTGTGTGTGTCCCTGTCTCCCTTCTTTATGCTAAGCTACGCTAGCTGGCAGTAGTTTCATATCCACAGGGCAGTGACATGTCAGTGGTACACATCTTCTCTCCTGTCACGCTGTTGCTTTAAATGTCTTTGTTTTATTTGTTTGTGTCTCCCTTCAACCTTTGTTTGCATGGATTCAAATGTACACCAATCCAGAGGCACATTGCATCTGCGCGGCGTGACCGCGAGCTACACTGCTGCGAATCGAACGCAATCATTTGCCGAGGAGTCGTATCAGCATCGGGTCAGCGGGGGGAAACGTGGGCGGTGGAAAACACCCGCGTTTTGACCCCAGTTAGGCGAAGATACCGGCGCATTCATTTGAGCAGTTCGACGTCGGCGATTCAGCCGGAGAAGAGAATTGAAACAATTTGACATAATTGGCCGTGTTCCTCGCACACACGCCGCGTGCTCCACACAGCCAAAGCAATGATTTACTGAGTTTAGCTCTTAATTGTCAGGAAAACACGAAGCGGCGGAGCGGCGGGGAAATGCACGGCACGGAAAATACTTCAGGTGCTCGGGAGGCTGTGCGCGTTGCAACAAAGAGACTGCATGAATTGCAAAAAGCCAAAGACATGTTACTAAGCATAACAATGCTAACCTTATAGCCGAGGGAGCGTCGTACTGTAGCTACATGAATGATAGCTCGGCGCATTTAATATTTGGTGCCGTTTGATCGTTAAGTCTGTTTGATATTTCATTCGAATCAAATGTAGTCGAGTGAAACGCCGCTCCGGCTCCTCTTGAGGGAACTTTATTGTATTTTTTTTTTTGAATGAACATGAAGAAGAATACCTTATTTTCGCTTTCATCCAGGTTATCGTTGCGCTACTTTGTCCCTTATTCTACACATTTGGAGCGTTTTATATCCTCTATCGAAATATGTTCTGACACGCTCTCTGCTCTATCCCCCCCCCCCCCTCCCACACCTGCTTCGCTCATAAACAACCCCATAAAAAATGCATCACCCCGAAAAACCATGATTCCCACTTTTGACCCATTTCTACATCAAGGCGGGGAAACGTGAGTGGACTGCGCGAGCCGCGTCCGCCCGCCACGCGTTATCCTCCTTATCTGTTCGCATCCAAGAGGTGTCCGGTAAGGATACTTTCAGGACGTTAATATTTCACAGTCGCTCAGCTGCTATAATGGCCGTTGTGCTGTGAAGAGAGGAGAGCAGACCTTCGGCCGGTTATATATTCAGGACGGAGCTCCACTCTAATCCACATACACTCCAGCTCCGTCCCCCATGTGTGCCCTGCCCTTAAGAAGACAAACAATGGATATCCTTCACTCTCCTCCAGATCACCTCTTCCAACACATTATCCTTCATCTTTCTTCATCTCTTTCACATACACATTAATCTGTGTTTTTTCTTCTTCATGTAGAGCAGAGAGACCCGTCAATATGAAGAAGAGAAAAAAAAAGAGAAGGTAGTTTTTTTGCAAACATGCACACACACACATAAAAAAAAAAAAATGGATTTTATGCGAGAGGAAAAAAAAAAGAGCCCTGGATCACTTTCTGTTTGTGTAAGAGGGATTTTTAGTTAAGCCCAATTTAACATTCAGTGAGTTTAAGCAAAGGTGCTCCACACTTTCTATTCTGCAGCATAAACACTCAATATATGCTAAGCCTCATTCTCTCGGTGTGCATAATGCTGCCTGGATCTCACCGAGCTCTCGCGGACCCGCACACATGGCCCCGTCCTCCTTACTCCGTCTGCCAATAGCTGCCAAGGAAAATCAATATGTCAATACACCATCGCAAATGTTGGGTCTTGACTTTGCAAGGTAATGTCTGCTTGTCTCTGCAATTTTGCTGCGCGCGCGAAAACACAAAAAAAAACAAAACTGTTTCCGTCTCTCTCTCTCTCTCTCTCTCTCTCTCTCTCTCTCTCTCTCTCTCTCTCTCTCTCTCTCTCTGTCTCTCTCTCTCTCTCTCTCTCTCTCCCACGGACGTTGGCTATAGCGGGAAAAAGGCGGGTGTTCGATGTTGTTTTCTGGCCTCGAACATGACAGTGGCATTCTCTGCTCTCCCTCTGTTCACCCTTCACACGCTCATCAGAGACAGCTGTGCACCGAAAAAAAACAAAAAAAAAACAACCTTCAGTCTTTCTTTGCTGTTTTTTTTTGCAGTCTGACAACCCTCGCGAGCGGGAGCAGAGGGAGGCCCATCAATCCAACCGTCCGCTTTGCAGATTTCTCACTCTTTTTTTTTTTTTTTTTAAGAAAAAGAAGAATCGGGGCCAGATTTCAAATGGGAACCGCGAGCCCTGAAAACCACAGCGTTGTATGCAGGCTTCATCCCAGGGCCCCACAGTGTTTAAGCGTGGTGCTGAGAGGAGTGGGAGGAGGAGGAGGAGGAGGAGGAGGAGGAGGAGGAGCGGGGCTCAGCGCTAAGAGCCCAGAGACCCCCTTCTCTCCGAGAGATCGGTTCTACTCGGAAAACTCTATCTGCACTTAATCCTGTCTCTCGGGCACACACACACACACACACACACACACGTGCGCGTGCATATAGGAATGAACGCACGCCAACACACATGTAGCGGAGGGTGAGTGCGTGTTGCACACCATCGCAGCAGCAGCTGCAGGAGCCGTCCTCCGCGGTAGGACTTGCACTGATGAGCTTGGACGACTGGAGCTAAATGAGAAATAATGACGTGTTTGGCACTTAAAAAGCGTTCCTTTGCTACACACGAGTTCCAGCACGTCGCAGCTGACTTGTGCTGCGGGGGCTGATCGCTTTTGCAAAGAGCACATGTTGAAAAGCAGCCTTTTTTGCAAAGACATATATGAACCGGCTCCCGGGGGGATTTTTTTTTCTTTTTTTTGCTCGCGGCGCAAAAAGTGTGTGACAGACGAGTCGAGCTGGAGCATCTTCAAGAGTGAGGCCGTCCTACCTTTACGTCTGAATATGCATGAGATTTCAAATCAGCAAACACTTTTTTATGTGTTATGTGTGTGTGTGTGTTTGTGTGTGTGTGTGTGTGTGTTTGTTTTTGCATTTGAAAAACACACATGCTCCCTCTTCAGTCGCCACCCCGCTGTGCTCGTATGTGGCAATAAACAGCTCACGAAAACAAGCAGACTCGGCGTTCACATTTTATTTAGATATCACTTTCCATCATGAAGCACAAAGGAGCACCGAGGCTAGTTTTGATCTGCGCGCTTTTTTCTCTTCTTCTTTTTGTGGGTTTGTTTCCAGAGAGAGGATTCATGAACAAGGTGACGAGGGAGAGACCAAACAACCCTGTCAGACAGCAGCAGTGTCTGAAAACCCATCAAGGTTGCTTTCTCTCCAGGGATTGTTCGTCGCAGCCACCCTCACTGTCTTGTTCTGTTTTGATCCAGCATATAAGCCCTCAACAGCTTTTCGGATGATCAGTGATTTTGCTGCAAAAGGTGACTCATGAATAATAATGTTTTTTTTTTTTTTGTTGTTTTTTTTCCCGAGCGGGGTAAATTAATTCTTTGGAAACGTGTCAATGCCTTCTCCTGGAATAAACATTGACACGTCTCCAATTTAAGGTGAAATTACCACAAAGGGAGATAAAAAAAAAAAAAAAAAGCGACTGTTGCCGGGGCTGATGCGTGCTGGCTGACCGCCGCTGACCACATAAACGTCATTCACATGAAATAAGTACAAAAATAGAAAATAAAAAACAGGATTTAGAGAGGGGGGCATGTTAGGAATAAGTACCTGCTTATGCAGCGGTGTTTCTGGCTATGTGACAATACGTTTTAACATTCACCCGTAACGGCAAAGTAAAAAAGATATCTTGGTCTTTGACATTTTCCTAAGAGCTAGAAGCAACATTCGTGTCTCTGCGTGCCTGGTGAGGTGCGTTTAATAGTTTTATCGGCGCTTGTTTGATGAAAATGGATGCCTGCTGCTGGAAATAAAGCCTGTGTTCTTGATGTTCTGGGGGTGTGCTGCTGTTGTATTGCGTTTTAACTCATGAATACTTCATTTCATTGACTTCTACATTTGCTTTTGAAAACCTTTGTTACTGAATCTATAAGAATGATATAGAAATCCCATCGTCAACTCCAGGGATAACTTTAATGAGACACTAAAACTTCGTGAACCTCGACTGTTTGTAGAAGATTACTCAGCAGTGCGATGAAGAGCGCACAATGGGAACACCAAGGATCCGACTGCACGTTATATAAAATGCGTGGGTGTCGGCAACATTGTGTTAATATTGTCTGATTGTGTGTTGGAGTCCACTCTCAGAAGGTCACGTTCTATAAATGAATGGACTGCTGCTGCTGCAAAGACGACGTCTCTGTGAAAGTCAGTTGGTTCCCTCGGCAAAGAGCCAATGGGATGTTTCCGCTGAATGTTCACAAATAAACACAACTTTTCAGCTTGTTAACGTCAGGCTACGCCATGCACGATGACGTTGTGTCGTCACATTCGACAACTTGTCGACGACCGACTTTTTAAAGACGTAAAAGCTTCAAAACCCAACAGGGGGCCACAGATCTACTGCCATGCTCTACATGGTCGGACGAAACGTGAACGCGAACGTGAACATGGTGTCTCAGCTTGTGTTAACCACCGAGCACATTTCAGACATCGAAACAAAAACCCATGAATGAAATAAAAGAAAAACAGGACTTGCAGTATTGTATTCTGTGGATTGTGATGCTGAAATAGACTGTCTCGGTGAGGGAACGGCCTCCATGATGGCATTACAAGGATGCCGCTACCGGTGAAGGCATTGATGTGTGAATATCAACATGTCTTGCATTGTGGTGGCCGTACGACACAACGCACAATGAAAGGAACCTTGGGAACTTTGCACACCTCCTTTGCTGTTAGTGCAGCGAAGGCCAATCAGAAGGCTCGGCCACATTTTATGATTAATTCTGGTAGTGCAGGAGATCTTGGATATAAGGTTTTTTTTTTCTCCTATGCATCCAGGAGCGCCCAGGGAGATATGTTCCCAGGCAGGAGGAGTATCTTTCTCTTAATTTCAGGTTTAATTAAGTCATTATTAATTCACATTACACCGTAACGCCTTTGCAGCTTTAACTTCCTGATGCGCAGCCCAGTAGACCAGAAGCCCTCCTCCAACCCTATTATAGACTCCCCCAGTGTAAAAAAAACCACACAAAAAACAGTCAAATTCCACAATTTCCTCCTGGCTCCTCTTTCTAAAAAAGTAATTTGACACTGTTTAATCAGAGATGTGTAAAATTGGTCTTTCCACCACTGGATTTCCACTCGTTGCTCTCAGGTAAGGACAAACTAATTAATCTATAATCCATGACAGGCTGTAATTTATTGAGATAAAGTCACACAACCATTCCCCATCCTCTCTGCCAATATCCACAATCCAGAGTAAAGTGTCAACGAGAGAGAAACGCTGCAATGGAAACAGAAAGAGGAGAAACCAGTTGGCATCCTTTGCTTCTTTCACTTGCTAAATCTCTGGTAATAAATCATATTTGGCCTGAACACACCTGTTCTAATGCTATACTCTGCCTTTATACTCTTTCATAAGTGAATTTATTCCGTATCATTGGCTTCGGTGGTTACCAATGTCTCCTTTATACAGCGAGAGTCGCCCGGTTTGAACTCCTGTTTTTATTGTCGGCTACATGCCAAATACAAGTCAGCAAGTTTTTGACTTATGTAATATGTATGGGCTTCAAAATTGTGGTTAGTGCCATGAAAGATGCATGGCTCGTCCGGGGTATTTTCCCAGGTTCCCTGTCGGCCGTGCAGGGCGTGTCTCTCGGGGCGGTAATGACGGCGATGACATCACTTTGCTCCCCACGGAAATATCTCAACAACTGTTGGACGGACTTTCTTTTAATTGTATTCGGCTGACCGAGAGTCCCACTGACCCGGACTCTGCGCTGGATTGATGAAACATCTGCTACAGATTGTTATCTTACTATTATAATATATGTATTTATATATAAATTAGCAAGCGCGAAACACTAAACTAAGCCGGTGATCATGGTGAACATCAAACTTGTAAGAAATCTGCTTGCTAGCTTTGTGAAAGTGGTCTTGTTAGCATGCTGGTATTAGCATTTTGTTCAAAGCCTCACAGATCATTTAACGTGGCTGTAGAGTCTAATTGTTTTTTTTTCAATAAATTAGATGTAAAAAAAAAGGAAGCAATTAGAGAACTTCAATTGAAACCCCATTTATGAACCCTGAGACGATCAATCGCTTCATCAACAGTCAATTGATGGGAAATGAATAACCATCAACTTGATAATATATCATACCATTTAATTCATTTATTCAACGTTCTCTGGTTTCAGTTTACTTAAATGTGAGGATGTGTTGCTTTTATCTGCTTTATGTCTTAATAAATTGAAAATCTATGAAAAAACGAGACATCTGCAGACATCACTGTTGACCTCTTGATCAGCATGTTTGTCACAATATCCTGACATTCAAGACTAAATAATTAATGAAAAACTATAGGAAACACACAAAAGCAAAAAGCTTCAGGTACTTGAACCTGGCGACTGATTTAAATCTCAACCAACTCCAGAAATAAGAGACTAAGTGTGTCTCAGCAATGAGTTATTGAGCCAATGACGACTAATTACTCGCTATAATGCTTGGTTCTCCTGCTAATGCCTGCTACTTAATTCTGTCCAATTTGCATCCATCCGTTTAACATTGGTTGATGTATTTGGATCCAAACGAGGGAAAGTTGGTGGTTCGTTTGTGTGTGTGTGTTTTTTTTTGTACGTCATGTTCGGCGTTCATGCAAAAACGACGATCTGGTGACAGTACGAGAGCGACAGAAAACAGTGCAGAAGGCGAAAGCGTTGCACTGCTCTCGCGTACATCCAATGGAGACATAAAGGGAAGAATGGAGTGCCCTTCATAGCGATAGACAGTTTACAACGGCCCCGGGGGAAGTTGACACACCGGGGGAAGAAGAGACACAAGTGTTTTGATTAGTAATACTAATTATCTTCAGACCGTTAGCAAAGAAGAGAGAGCATTAAATTAAATGGCCTGCTCCAAATTCTCTTCCTTTCAGCAACATAAATAGCAATCCGACGAATCAAATCTTCACGTCTTTCTCTCCCTCTGACTCCCTTCTTGTTCCTCTCTCTTTAAGGAGAGACAAATTAGTCAAGATCCCGTTCATTACAGTGACATCACACAGCATTAAATTGTTCTTCCCGCTAAATCACGAGACGTCTTCGACACACAGTATGACAAACCGGGTCCACACACACACACACACACACACACACACACACACACACACACACACGGGTCTCTGCAGACCAAACGGACGGATTCCAGCTCCGCTGTCACACTTAGATGATAATTGTAGTATATATTGTCACAGTGGATGCATCCTGACGAAACACAAACACGCCATATGCAGATTGGCCAGTTTAACAGGCTGAGAGTAAATCAACATTTAGTGTGCACCGACGCCGGGAAAATATTTATCCTGGAGGACAAACGATTTGTGTGACAAAGCGGCCATATTGGGAGAAGTAAATAAAGGCAGATTAACCGTTCTGGTGTTGTGGCGTTGTTGTGTTCCCAGACATGTTCTAGCAGGACAGATGGAGGCAGTGAGACATGCAACCCGCATTGTTATCCTCCCAGACTGGGCAAAGCCGCGTTAGAATTAATCAAATGAAAATGAACTCAGCGTGAGGAGCGCTTGATTACTTATATCATGCAAAAGGTCCCTTAGATGTGAGTTTACCGCGGCTCAGCTTGAGGCGGGACCGCGGAGGCCGATCAGCCTCTTTCAACTCCGGCTCTTTGAAATCCCAAAAGAAAGAACCGAAATATATATTTTTGTTAAAAAAACGCTATGTTTCATCCGGTTACTTTTTTGTTGTTGTGATCATTTAATTCGGGTCCCGCAATGCCTCTTGCCCTGTAGCCTCAGCCCCATCGCTCTTCCCATACAGGTGTTTGTAAACCCCTCAGCCACCGGTCGCTTTCACTCACCCATCGTACTCTGTCAACAACAAAAAAAAAAAATGATGTGCTTCTCTTTCTTTCCTTTCTTTTTTTTTTTTTTCTCGGCCTCCCTGTCAGACCAGACTGTCTGATATTGATGTCAGACGGTTGGTGAGGTCCAGCCGGTCGAATGAAAGGTCAGAAAACAGACTCTTTATTCCTTTTCAGTAGCCACCGCAGTCCCCCCCCATCTCCTCCTCACCCAACATGTAACGCCGCACACCGCATTATCAACCCTGATGAAAAGACGCCAGGCAATCTTTCATCTAACCCGACTGAGAAAATGTCATCTCTTTCACTCGGACCTGGCCACGTGGTTAAAGGCGAAGCCGCTTGGTGTTTGTCGACCCTGCGCTGGCTGTCCCCTCGCACGGCAGCGTCTTCTTCGAGGCATTGTATGAAGAGATGAAAGTAATTCACTGATATTTTTTACCTTTTTAAGCACTGGTGGTGCCGGACTGTGACGAGGACATCGCTCTGTTTCTAAGTGAACAGCATGTGTTCCCCATAAGACACAATGCACGCGCTGTGTTTGAAGCTCTAAGAGCATTTAGCTGCTGGCAAAGATCAGACTGAGACACCGATCAGTGGAGGAGACTCTGGGGAAAACTCCATCTTCATAATACTACTCATAATAATAATAACACATGCATGCTTAGAGACTTAAATATGCAGATACCGCACGGTCGTTTTCTCTTCCTTCCTTCCATCTTTCTTATTTCCTTTGTGCATGTGTATTTATAGCCGTGTGTGTTGTATACATTGTCTCTCTGCTTATTTACACCCCATAATCAATGTGAAAAGAGCCAAGGACGCTGCAATTATAATAGTTATTTCCATAAAAACAATCTCTGTGTATGTTCTCACACCAGAAGGACCCGGCTAATTGAATCCATTTCTTTTGCAGATGATGGATTCACCTTCTGTCATGGTGGATGTTGTCTGATTTCCATGCTGTGAAAATACGGTTTTTATTTTCTGGCTTATCTCTGCTGCCTCCACCTCATCTGCTCTTGGTTCCTTCAGCATTACTCTCTCTCTCTCTCTCTCTCTCTCTCTCTCTCTCTCTCTCTCTCTCTCTCTCTCTCTCTCTCTCTCTCCCTCTCTCTCTCTCTCTCTGACTATCTCACTAACATTACCACCACCAGCAGAGAAATGATGGTAATTGGCCATTTTGGGCTTGGACAGCTGCTAACATGAAAGCGAAAGTGGCTTCAGCTTGGAGTGCTGGGCTCTCACCTCTTCAACAGTTTTCCCCCTAATAACCAGAAAACCTCTTTTCCCTCGCACACACTCGGCACACTCTCAATGAGTACGTGTGAATAAATGAATGTGCGACCAGGTAAATTGGATAAACACATATGGGGATGCACGTCGCCCGCGTCTGATGTCACGCCGCCTTTGACGGATTGCGAGCGAGCGCCGGGACAGACGTGACTCTCCCGCATCACCGGCCTCTTATCTCGCCTCCGACGGCCTTAAAGCGAGGATGATGTGCCTCGCCGAATGATAAATGAGAAAAGTTTCACCTAACTTGGGAGCCTTTATGTTTTAACCCGAGCCACAACTCGTGGCTATTGGGCGGCGTTGGATTCGATGGAGTTGGCCGGCATCACTCCTCCTCCTCCTCCTCCTCCTCCTTCTCCTCCTCCTTTGCTTGACTGAGCCTCTTTCCAAATGTGTAAAGCAAATGAAATCATCTCACGGTGTTACAGTGAAAAAATCATGAAATTGAATACAGAGTGATTCCGCTATTCTGCAGAACATTCCCGCGGCCGGGTACCTTGTAACAGAGATTCAATCGATGCCTGTAGCTTTAATCACATCTAACTTTAATGCTAGCCACATCTCCAAGGTCTAATTCTTTACTTTCACACCAAATTACTTTTTAGCCCGAGGCACATTTTCCTCAAAAAGTGTATCTGCGGTCACAGCTCCAGCAGCATGACCATGGTCCATTGATTGACACGCGGCTAAAGGCTGAATTCCAATGGAGTTACTGCACATGTAACTACACCTTCATTACAGAGAGAGCGGCCCGAAGCCCCAGGGTGCCTCTGTCATTAATGCCGCCTCAATTCAGACCAGCGCAGCACCCAATCACGGGGCCCTTTATCAGGTTTGGTAGCCGTTTCTTATTGAGCCGATCTAACAGCAGCTGCTAATTCAATGAGAGAGCGGCTACACTTCCAGAGCTCTGGTAGTTAATTCAAATCCTCGTTGCAAATCCGGTCAATTTCATTTCATCATTTTAGATCAACTCCTCCGGTTTTTACTCTATCAGTCAGAGTCCCCTGAAACCTGGATTTGCCTGTGTGGTATTACTCCTGAAATAGACAATATTCTCAAATGTACGCGAGATATGATTTTTAATATTAAAGGATTGTCTCGTAATCCGCAGCTACGCGTGGCGAAAAAAGAAAAAGAAAAAAGGTGTGCGTGACGTCTTGTGACAGAGCCAGAGTGCCATCGTGTGGCAGAAGCCCTTCGCTGCAGGTTGGCAGGATCTCTGCGACACAACATGAAGCGTTAACTAACAGCACACAGGCTGCATGTCCCAGCCCACTCCTACTGCGGAATATGTGCGTATTTTGTAATTAAAGACATGCGTCTAATTTGAAATGTGAAAAAAAAGAAGAGAAAAACAAACATTTACACCTTAAGTAAAAATAAGCAAACAGTTTCGGCCGGTTCCTCTAGATGTCTCTCTTCCCTCAAGTGTACCTCTGCTTTTGGCTGTTTAACAACCTCTGCATGCAGTTACATCACCCTGACAGAGAGGATGTGTGTGTGTGTGTGTGTGTGTGTGTGTGTGTGTGTGTGTGTGTGTGTGTGTGTGCGTGTGCGTGTGTGTGCGGTGGGATGCTGGGATGGAAGGGAGGGGTTTGGTTTTATTCATGCCATGAAACAAACCATACATAACACATTTATGGAAAAAAAAGAAACAAAACCAACCAAAAAAAGAAGAAGAAAGAGACACAAAATGAATGAAGCACAGACATGCAGAAAAAAATTAAATGAACAGGCTATAAACTCCTGGACATGTTGAAGCACTTGAGATATATCACGACATAGGATGTTTTAGAAGAAAGGCTCTTCATGATGTCAGGGTTATGATATTTGGTGGCGTCGGCCGCCAAATGTAAACTTCACAAAATGTCTGCGTCACTCCCTCTTTTGCTCGATAAGACAGGACGTGCTGGAAAATGAATGGGAAGCTCGCCATGCATTTTTTTTCCTCTCTGCCTGTAACTAGGACGTAGTAAAGGAGCTGCAGCAGAGGACATGCAGCAGAGGACAAGAGGGAGGGATTATATCCAGCTATATCTAATAGGCCTAATAATCTAATAAAGTGGCTATTGCCTCTGTTTAAAACTGGACCGCACGGGCCGCTGTTTCCCCAACATGGCCGGGGCAGAGGACGCTGACCAGAGACAAGGTTGGGGTCAGAGGTCAACATCCATCACGGAGATAAAAAAAAAAAAAAGAACCATTTTAATGACGAGTCAGCGAGAGGAATGCCATTTTACTATCAATCACACTGTTAATTGTTTATTCTCTCGCCTCGGATCTCACCCTTTTCTGTTGTTGTTGTTTACTCCGCCGCTCGGCGATGCTGACACATCGTGGCGAGAAGACACACGATGATCTGCAATGTTTCGTGTGCTCTTCTTCTTCCCCAGTGAAATATCTCTCCTCTCCTGCAGTCCCCTCCCTCTATAGCAACCCCAACGTCTCCCCCTCCTCCCCCGGCCCGTCCCATGGGTTCTTTTCCCCCAATCAGAAACACTGCTTTCCGTAGAAGTGGAAGATGAGCGGAAATGGTGTTTTGTATGCCGGGGCTGCTTTGCGCTCGCTGCACGCTGACCCACAAACACAGCCAAGTCCAGCTCGGCCCACAGCGGCGAGATGTAGAGCCGGATAAACAATCACACGGATGCAGAACCGGGATGATAAACATCGGCCTGATCAGACTTCTGACAGCAGCATTTGTTCAAAAAAACTGCTTCACTAAAACAGTCATAGGTCTTAACAAATAAAAAAGCAAATGGTGACACATGAATGCTCATAATTCGGTCCTTTTCCGGAGCGTTGATTCTGATTTGAATTCCTAAAAAATCGGCGGTTTCCTCCCTCGCTCTGAAGCAGGAAGTAGAGCTGCGCTCGTCTTCCGCTCGTCTTGTTTAATGGAACCCGCCTTCCTGTTTTCAGATTCATCCTGATAATGGCCGAAAGTCCCCAGCTGAGAGCTCCACACACACACACACACACACACACACACAGACACACAGACACACAGACACACTCACCCTATCCTGTCCGTCTCAGTCTCTCTCTTCCTCCCTCTCTCCCTCTCAGATGGCGGCTGCCAGGACCTTCCCATCACCGGCCACGGCGGCGGGCCCTTCACACACGTTAACATTCCTGCCGTCCATGTGTGTGCCATGTGAGACGCTTCGTGTGTGTGTGAGCGCCCCAAACTGATTGATTATCCCAAACCGATTGCAATAAAGATCAAAGGTCTGTGAAGGAAAAGGAGGAGGGGGGGGGGGGGGGGGGGGGTCAAATATCCGTGTGTGTGTGTGTGTGTTTCAGGGATACTGCCATGTGCAGCCAGACCAGGGGAAGTATGCAGGTCAGCAGAGCAGAGGGAATGTCAGGAATGTCAGTGTAATTCAAACTCTCTTCTTCCTCTGGAGGCGACGGCTATACACCTGGGCATGCCGGAGGTGGGCAGAGATGTTGTTGTTGTGTGTGGCGGTGCGCCAGTTCACTTTATCACCAGAGCATAAGGTGCCAAACTAATATGTACACGTCCTCGTCGGCGTTTTTCCACCGTTCCCCAAACACCTGCACTGGGAAACAAAATGAGACCGAACCCCCCAGCTGTTCTCACACGAGTTACACCTCCCGAAAATCCAGTTCCCAGGCTTTTAGTAAGCCTTTCATTTGATATCACAACACATCTGCCCCCTCTGCCACCCTACTCCCCTCCCAACCCCCCCCCCCGTCTGGCTCGGCTTTTCCACGGCAGCCTGTTTTCACTCCACGGCTTTGACAAAGACTGGCGAAATAATTACAGCTGGGCCTTAAACTCAGCGAGTGTTTGTCTCCAGTAATCTCCACCAAAACCCACGAGCGGCGACCGCGTCATAGGAAGAGGAGGAAGAGGTCGATTGTTCTGAAAACCAGCGGCCGGTGACATCATTTCAAAGAGCTCTGTTCTTAGTGTTCAACACTCGAGGTACACAGGCGACAAAGTAAACTCGCCGTATGTGCACAGCTCGCCGAGCGTCAACAAAACTTATCATTTCAGACAAGGGCCCGGCTGGTCGGTAGTCTATAAATCTCTGATCTGTCTCTCTCCATTCATCACTCTCTCTTTCTCTTTCCCCCTATCATGCTTTCCCGTCACTCAAACCAAAACGCTTGTTTGGGTGGATTTATTTTCCGAAGAAAATCGGTTTAATTAGTCTTTTTTTTTTACGAGGCCCGAGCTGAAACACTTGGGCGGTTTGAGCCAGGATGTCTTTTGCGACGGGCTAGGGGACAACAGGAAAGACGGCTCGGGGTCCTGAGGAAGTGAGTGAGTAAGGGGGGAGGCAAGGAGGGAGGGAGGGAAGAAGTGAGGGAGCGGAAGTGAAGGAGGGCAATAAACAGCAAGGCAACACAAGACGATGACAGAAAATGACGGCAGAAAGGAAAATGGATAACAGCAAAACACAAAGAAATCTGAAAAAACATATATATATATATATATATATATATATATATATATATATATATATATATATATATATATATATATGAGCAGGAAAAAGAAAAGCCTATTAGGTCTATGGGAACCTTGTGCTGCGGAAGCTGCTCCAGAGGAGAGGTCATTTGAAGATGAGGTCGCTGTGATTCACAGTGACAGTTGCGGATGAGTTACGGGGGAAGTGTAGCATGTAAATCACCACGTTGCCACTACTACTCTTACTACTACTCCGCCGCTGCCGCTGCCGCTACTCCACCCTTCAAGTATCGAGGGAGAGGAGAGCGGCTCCTCGGGCGAGCAAGGGAAGCATGGACACATAGAGATATTTACATACAGTCAGGCAGACTTCCTGGCATTGTCAGCCTGAGAGCGTTGATGTCAGATCCACTCCTTCCTGTGCAGAAGGGAGAACGCCATGCGATGACAATGGGCCCAAAACAGGACAAAGAGGAAATGTTTAAATTTAGGCCCCCTTCTTCCACCATCTCCTCTTCCACGGCTATGGAGCTGTTTAGTTTTTACTGAATTCCTTCGGTCCCCACCACCACCACCACCACCACCACCACCACCTTCACGCTGAGCTCCCGCTCCCCATTGTGCCCCTTTTTCAATAGAAGGATTTTCACATTCAACGCAAATCCCCAAAGGAGGATCAGCTCGTGAGAGCAGAGTTCAGTCAATCACTTGTTTTCACCGATGCGCCTTTAAAGATGATAAGTGCTGCCTTATTAATTCATCAAATAAAGAAGAAAAAAAGACTCATGAGTAGACATAAAACATATGCTATAAAGGCAAATAGTGGGAAATAGTTTCGGATTTGAATGAACTAGGGGATGAAAACAGGACTAAAAGCACAATAATGTAAGCTATATGACTAATATATATATATATATATATATATATATATATATATATATATATATATATATATATATATATATATATATATAATGACTAAAACTTGCAAACAAACAGACACACTTTGAAGTGTCAGTGTCAGCGTGTAGCTGTTGCTGTGTGAGTGTGTGTGTGGGTGGAGAGGGTTCGTGTGTGTGTGTGTGTGTGTGTGTGTGTGTGTGTGTGTGTGTGTGTGTGCGTGCGTGTGTGTGTGTCGCTCTGTCTGCGTGAGCGCTTTATCACAGATCAGAGTGTCGGCGTCTGCAGGAGCTTACGGGGCAAGAGTTCACCGGTAACGTCGCTCGCTCGGGGAGTTTCTCTCAGTTTGGTGATCGCTGGCGGAGTTTAGAGGCAAACACCAGACTCATGACAGCTCAGGAGGAGCCGCAGCAGACCTCCAGCCGGACTCACGGACACTAAAGCCCCGCTGGAGGAGTAGAGAGCCGGCGTGGTGCGTTCAAGGACCGCGACGACGATGCCCATTTAAACTGGGCAGGGAGAGAGTTGCCTTCCTCCGGGGTAAGTTTACAGCGTTAACCTGCTGGGTGTGGGAGTGCTGAGCGGGGACACGGGATGTTGTTTTTCCCTCGAGGAGCACTTTAAAAAAATAATAATTAAAAAAAAAAACTTTCTTAAGTTATCGATAAGTTTTACGCACGCGGACGTTTTCCACCGACTAAAGCGCGAGACTTATTTGACATTTGGTATTGGCAGGAAACTGAATTCGTCAGTTTGACTGACGCCATTATGTACAAGAAAAAAAAGGGAAAAAGACGACTTTAAGACGCGGAACCACACATGGAAGTGAACCTGTCACCGTACGGAGTCTCTACGTTATTTACGTGACGGTTCGTTAAGTTTGCGGACATTGCGGAAGCAAAACGGTGTTGTAGCTTAACGTTATACCGTTTAACCACACGGCTTTTATAGCGGATAACACCGCATTAAAGTTATCCCAATAACCGGATATTTACGGTAAAGTGACGTCACATGTCTGATTCTAATGCCTACAAGTGCTTTTCCAGCATGTGTCTTTTATTTATTTTTACATTTGTGTAATGATCGAGTAACGTGTCTTTCTTTCAATAGCACTCATAGAAAGCATATCGGCTTCTTCATTAATTAAATTGTGACTTTTTTTTCTTTCTTTTTTTCCACGAAAAGGCCACGAAACACATCTTTGTCAATGATCTCGTGTTGCAACAGAGACGCGTGCTGGAGGCCCCAATTACACCAGCTCGCTTCCATACATTAAAGGGATTATGAAAACGGGGTAATTAACATGTAGTAGCGTGGCACTTGCTGAGCATCTTCCCTTTCTCAGAAGGAGCTTATCTGAGCTGCGATGACGTCACAGCCGGAGCTAGGATGGGGAGGAGGGGGGGGGCAATCACAACACAAGACCTCCAATGCTGTCATTGTGTTTTGTAGCACGACACCTATCTATTATTCTTGAACGTTTGGCATCCCGTGTAGGAGGTGAGACACTGAGATGATTTAATATATATTTATTTATTTTGTATTCATGGCATATGTTGTGAGACAGAATAAAACAGATTGAGCTTGATGTGAAAAGATGAGGTCGTCTGTTTAACGTCGAACTCTTGAATAAATAACATGAACATCTTTTGTTCCTCCAGTTGTTTTTGCGAGAGAGAGAGAGAGAGAGCCCCGAGACATGACGTCCAGTGGAGCTGATAGCTGACACTGTAGAATGAGAGAGGATGGAGCAGACAGACAACCCTGCCCCCGCGAGCAACAACCCTAATGGGTTTGTCAACCGAGTGTTTAATGTGTCTCTGGATGTGGAGAATGAGACCAGCAGTGTTTATATTCAGGAGGCCGGGCCCGGGCCTGCGGAGGGGCAGGGCCAGGGAGAGACCCCGGCTGCCTCTTCTCAGACCCACGTCATGGAGCGACAGGAGGTCAACCGGAGGCCTCGTGCCGCGGGGGGCATCTGGAGAATCTTGAACCGAAAGAGAGCCGGTCCAGAGCTGGAGCGCAGACCCCACTCCATGATCCTGCCCGGGGAGGCCTCCGTCCCGAAGCTCTCGTTCGCCGACAAAGTTCGCTCCTTCAAGAAGCTCAAATCCCCCTCCGTGTTTCGAGGGAAGACGGGGAAGTTGTCCACGGCCAAGTTCGTCAGCTCCTTGGCGGATGAGGAGTCCTTCTGCCGGGATATTGGCACTCCTCAGCAGTCCGGCAGGAGCGCGCTCAGACACCGCGGCAAGAGGCACTCCTACGCGGGCCACGCGTCAGAATTCGACTGCTCGTTCGAAGACATCGACCTCGCGGCGCCTACGGACGGCCACCAGCCCGCCGCGGCGGCGGCGGGAGAGGCCGTGACCCAGAATGGTTGCAAACTGTCAGAAAGAGTTTGCTACACAAAAAGAAGCCAGGGAAATTCAAACAACTGCAACAAAACAGCCGCCGGACACGACGAGCCCAGCGTCAAAGGCAGCCCGAGCGCCCACCACGGGCGGGGGAGGAAGCAAAAAGACGTGTGGAGTTACCTGAGGAGGATTTCCCTTTTGGGGAAAGCCAATCCGGTCTACTCGGAGAGGAGCTTTGACTCTGAGCTTCCCTCTTTGGACAAGACCATGGACTCGGACTACGGCTCTGTTGACTTTGAGAGTGTCAGAGACTTCCACCCACCGCCCCCAAAGCACTCCGACCCCAAGGGGCACTTTGGCGGCCTGTTCAAGTTCTTCAACAGCGTGGCGGAGACGGCCAGAAAATGGCGGACGACGACGCACTCCTTCTCTCCCCCAGAGGGAGAAATTACACCGGCGGGTTCCCCGCAGCCACCAGTGGACACCATTCACAGCGTGTCCCTGACGCTCCACGGCGAAGGACTTCCGAAACCCCAGCCGACGCGGTCATCGGCAGCGACCGCTAAATCCTCCCAGTCGGGCGGCCTCGACAGCGAGGCCCCGGCACCTGCGACAGGTGGCCGATCCCCGAAGGTGGTCCTGAGAGCCTTCAGGGCGTGCCCAGGAGCTCGAGCCGTCAACGGCCTTCAGAGTTGCGAGGGCGCAGACAAACACGCAGACAGAGACACGAACCACAGGTCCACAGCCGTGGTGGAGAATCACATCGCCAAGTCAGGTCCAACCGCAGAGATTAAAACAGAAGCAGGGGTCGAAAGTGATCCATTAAGCCGTCTCTGTCAAGAGGAAAAGGTAGAGGGGCAGACAGGAAATGAGGGGGATTCCAGGGATGCTCCACGGTTCACCCGTCAGATACAGGAAGTGAGCGTCCAATCACAACAAGGTGATAAAGAGAGCCCGGCCAATAGCGTACCCGCAGCCACGGACTCCACGGAGGAAATATTCAAGGTATGTGACTTTAAAACACAAAGTGAGCGATGCTAATAACCAGCCGCTGAATTTGAATAAATGCATTTGCTCATGCAGTCAGTCATTTGTGTTGCTGAACAGCATTTTTATGTATAATGTGTCTCAAATTCAAGCCATAACCACATTCCATTGCAGGCTTTTTTTCCACATCATTAACATTGCCGAAAGCATGCAACACGTAATTACTGCATAAATGCTCAAAGTACCATTTATGTAACCCTATTTTTTATTTTATTTTTTAACCACGGTCATTCTTTTGCTTCTTAAAATCATCAACAACTCACTCGGCTGTAAATAGCACCAGAGCTGTTGCTCATATCCTCACAATAGAAGTTCCTAGGTGTGGTTCATTAACTGTCGGGGAGAAACAAAAACAGTGGCGACACCCGCCTGCGAGGAAACGAAGGAGGCCCCCGCCGCTCTGCTGCTGTCCTTCTGCCCCATCTGTTGGAGAGAGGAGGAAACACTCAGTCCACAATGGTGGACAACACCATGTTAGCTCGTCCCTTCCTGCTCGGCCTGCGAGGAAAAAAAAAAAACCCTATTTCCCACAAAGCTGTCCGTACGTGACCGCGGTAACCCGAGAGCTCTGTGACGTGGGCGCCGCATGACGGCACCCTTTCCCCGCTTCACTCCAGTGGAGGCATTAGTCATCACCCCTTCCTAGTCACACCGACGAGTCAGGACACGTTAGCCCTAAATGCTGATGACAAAAACGAGATGTGACATCTGAATACTCAGCACGCTCTCATAGGGGCGTTATTATGCAGAGGCCTGTGGGAATATGTGCTTTGGGAAGAGGTGTTGATGTGCAGCCCGACTGATCGAGGAGAAAGGATGGCACCAGGAAAATCCTCCCTACTCAGCGACTGTTTACATATTAGAGCCATCTGTTTATTGTTTTTTTTTTGTCTTTTCTCTGAAGTTTAAATGCCATTCGGGGGCTTTTTCTCGGCAGTAGCCGCTAATGCATAGCAATTAGAAACATGAGCTCATGGCTCGTGGAATCTTTTGATATAAATAAATATAATTGAGGTATATTTGACTGAATCTGTAGAGACGTCCCTCCCAATTCCCAGCACAAGAAATGCAGTGTTGCACCTTTTATCTGGGCCAAATTGCTGAGTATCTGTGCCAATCACAGCTGTGCGAGCAGATTGCCAGCCAGACAAGCTGCGGCGTCAGACAGCCGGGCCCAGCCGGGCCCGACTCGAGCACAGAGAAGACCTCTGTGCCGCCTCACAAGCGCCCTCGCCCTCGCCCTCGCCCTCGCCCGGCCTCCGCCTCGCTGGACCCGTGGAGGCCCAGCCCGGACCGAGATCTCTGCAGCCACTACAGCGAGGTGGGCTCGCTGTGCCGCCGGAGACGCAGGCCCGCTCCCACCCTGCAACAGTCTCGCTCCCGGCCTCGCTCCGTCATAGAGACCAGTGTCACCACTAGGGAGATGCAGTCCACGGAGCTGCACCACAGAGTAAGATGTCAAAGGCACTCACGCGTGATTTCACTGAATGTTAAACACACAGACACTGACTTCAGAAGGACAAATAAGCTCCCTCACGAATATTCAACTACGCAACTATACAGTGTAAAAGCCTTCATGTGCAGTAAACGTAAATATAGCATTCCCAGAAGTGCAAAAAATTAAAGTTGGAGGGCAAAGTGTCACTCGTTGTCTCAACCAACTCACTGATTAATACACAAAGAGCTTAAAATGAATCAGACACACACAGACTTTGAAGGGCAGCCCAGTGCTAACCCAATATATGTATACACCACTCACTGTTAGTTGCAACAATGCATGCATGCTCCGTCCCATTTATAGAGGCCAGTATTTCTGGATGCTGCTTGTCCCTCAGCTCACCTCCCCTCTTTTTCTTTCGCTCTCTGTCTCTCACACCCATTCTTTCTCTTTCTTCCTTCCTTCCTTCCAGACTTCTCTTTCTCTCTCCTCCTAACTCCCAGTCTCTCTCTCACTCTCTCTCTCTCTTTTCTGTCGCCAATTTTCTGCCTCATCGCTCCCATAAGCTCTACCTCTCATTGCCCTAACTCAGAGTCGTTTCATTTTATCCTGCGAGACCGCCCCGGTTGGCGTGATGTATCGTCTCTCATGGTTTGCTGCAGGGCATGCACACCGACCAATGCACCAGAATAGACTTCCTGGATGTGAAATACTTTCAATTCACTGCAAAAAAGAAAAGAAAAAAAAGAAATGGAGGGGGACAAGGCAGTAAGCGCAAAGCAATGTAACATGAAGGGCAGCGTAATGTGTCCATCCAACCTTGTGTGTGTGTGTGTATCAAAGTCGCTTATGGACTATAGGAGATGCCCTAACCGCTCAGTGCCCTCTAGGCCCTGTCTCGCCCGCCGGGCGTGTCGCCGTTAGAGCCCCCGCTGCGAGCTTCTCTCCTGCGGTGCCGCTCCCTGCCGCTCCCCCCCAGCACCCTCACCGCCATGGCGCTGCTCCTTCCTCAGTCAGGTACCCGTGTGGTTGTGTGTTGTTGTTGTTGTTGTTGTTGTTGTTTTACTTCCCATTAACATCCAGATTGTTGATTGACGTGCGGGTTTGTGAAATCGATCATCCGTTTGCGCCCCCAGACATGGGGCAGTCCTCAGCGTCGGTGCGCCTGCGGTCCGGAGGCTCTGGTAGCTGCAGGAGGAGGAGGCTGCTGAGACCGGGATCAGAACCGCTGCAGGTCAACATTGTGAGTCCAACACACACACATACACACACACACACACGAATACAGATTAATCTAGCTTTTGTCAGGCTTTCAACGGCTTCAGAGAGATTTATATGACCACGTTGTACAGATTATGAACCACACTATGAACACTATTGACGTGCTATTAACTACACACGTCGTCACACTGGGTTCGTCCACCTGTCACACGCACATATATGAGCAGATGTAAGCGAGAGGATCGGACGTACCGCGGAGCGGGAGTGTGACAAATGACCTCTCGCTGCTGCTGATAATGTGGAGATGACTGGTCAATGCTTCATCCCATGATTAAGGGAACTGATCCGTGAAGATGGTGGCCACGTGGATTAATGTCACACAGGACTCTCGGGCCATTACTCACCATGAATAGGCCACCCAACACAACACATGTTTGTTTTTTTTTGTTTTTGCATCTCGGGCGAGAACCCGCGCAGGCAAAGCGCACAGAGAGTCATGACATGAGATCGTTTTTCATATTCCTGGTGTTCTGGGATGGGCGAGAACGGTGTGACGCGTCTGTGTCAGTTGTGTAAAATAGTACATCGGAGTAACACGACGCGGGCAAACCAGGCATTTGAGAATCGCTGCTTTGATGTGCGAGCGGCCCCCCGGGGGAGATTCCACTGCAAGGAGACGCAGAGTTTTTTCTCTGAAACATCCTGACGGGCCGGTGAACATTTCTGGGACCGCGTCCAACCCCGAGTGCCGACAGAAAGAAGCGCGACGCATAGAGCGCGTGACACCGTTTGCGTCATCGTTTGATCGTGCTAAATCTCCCTCATGCGATGTTCCATTGACTGTAATTTGCTTTCTTTTACTGCGTAAAAAGGCATGGCGCGTATTGTTTTTTCCGAGCAGTGAAGCTCACGTTTTCAGACTCAAATTCAAAGTATTCGCGAGGAGTCGGCGAGGATTAACCGCAGCATTTGTAGTACAATCAAAAGTCCATTTTCATGAGCGATGCTGTGTCTACTCTACCGCTGAATGCGGCGCCCTGAGGCTTTTCTGCCTTGGCACGTCCACGCATTGAAATTTAGTAAACTGAGGCCATGCCGCTGCGTTTAGGCTTTGATTATGACTTTTCTTTCTCCTCCTTTCTGGTCTAAATAGTGTTTGTGAGCCACCGCACGTTGTTGCCATGACACTCGCTGGCTGTTGTTCATCTCCTTGCTTCTATCTTTAGGCAGCCTTTTTAAGTGTGAGCTAAATAGAGACAGTGTGTGGGTGAGAGAGAGAGAGAGAGAGAGAGAGAGAGAGAGAGAGAGAGAGAGAGAGAGAGAGAGAGAGAGAGAGAGAGAGAGAGAGAGAGAGAGAGAGGAGAGAAAAAAAGGGGTGGGAGAGAAACGGAGTGGGGAAGAGAGAGAGAGAGATGCTCCCTTTTGTGTGTGCACTTTTGTGTCGTGGCCCTCCCCTCTGGGGTAGGGAACATGGACTCACAACACTGGAAATGTGTGTGTGTGTGTGTGTGTGTGTGTGTGTGTGTGTGTGTGTGTGTGTGTGTGTGTGTGTGTGTGAATGGCGAGGGCAGTTTGTTTGCCTCAAATGCTGGGATTCACGACTGCTCCTTGAGCACTGGAGGTAGCACATGTACTGTATATGCAGCATGTAAATATACGTGTATGTGTATTTATATATACACACACACACTTTAAATGCACGACATGACATGGCACGGTAACGCAGCTGTAGTGGAGTGACACGGATGGATGATGCTTCGACGTTGTTAAATCTGTGTGTTGCTGACTCGTTTCTGGTAAGTCGAGCATCGTTTACATGGAGAATGGATCTCATGTCAGGTACCGGATCGGTTGTTTGGGATACATGTGCAGTGTGTGTGTGTGTGTGTGTGTGTGTGTGTGTTACAGCCTTCCTGTTAGGATGACTAGAGCCTGGAGGCCGCAGGCAGAGAGAAAGCGTTCTCACTGCAGTGGATTAACTGCTAATGCTGACGCCTCTCTTCTCCCTTTCATTTAAATGGATTTCTCCCTCTAGTCACTGCCCTCTCCTCTCCTCTCCTCTTTTCTCCTCTCCTCTCCTCTCCTCTTCTCTACTCCTCTCCTCTCCTCACAACAAACACTTAGCAATGGCCGTCTTTGTTAATTCCCATGCAGACGAGAGGACAGTTGCCTGTGTGTTACTAATGCCGTGCCCGAAGCTCTGCTGTCAACTTGTCAGAGAGGAGGGGGGCGTCTTATTAAGGGGCTTCATGCAGATTAAGAGTTTCAAGAGCAATCTCATATGATTGAGTTTGGGGCGAACCCAGGTCTGTCTGGTCATAATCACATTATGCAACGCGATCTGTTTATTATAAACGCGCGAGTCGGCGGGCGGTGGCTCGCTGGGGCGAGCAGAGGGGCAGCGCTGACAAAATAAAAGTACAAGTACTTATGCATGCGCACTTTTTTTTTCCACACACCAGCGCTCAGCTGTTAATTTGACCACACACACACACACACACACACACACGCGCGCGCATGCACACGGATTCTGTTTATATCTGCCTCCCTCGGCCCAGAGCCTATGATACACGCTCTTCCCTCTGACGCACGCCTCACGTGCACGCCCGATGCGTTCAGGATTCATCCGTCAGGGTTCGTGAGTCATCGCGTCGACGGCTTCATCGTTTTGCCGAGGAAGGAACAGCACCGGTCCGGCGATGCATATCTCTGCCGAGCGCGCCGTGATTCGGTGGCATTTTGACTCTCCCTCCCCTCCCCCGTCTCCCCCGTCCCCCCCTCCCCGGGCTTTTATTTGATTTTTTTGTGTGTGTGTGTGATGTGCAGGTGCGCTCTTTGAGCCACAGGCGAACTAGACTCCTTTATCAGTGTTCATTGGACATCGTAACCCCCCCCCCCCCCCCTCTGCCACAGGTACCCGCTGTGGCTTACTGCACAGCCACCAGCTCATACTGTTCTGCAGGAGGCATCGGGCTCTAATAAACAGCATCGCCGCCGTCTGAATCTGAGCAGGTGGTTGTGTCAAAGCCTCCGCGGGCTGTTTCTTTCAAAAGAATAGGTTTTTAACTAGCAGGTGTGTGTGTGTGTGTGTTGTTGTTGTCGTATGCATAGACATGCGACTCATGCACGGTGTGTGCTTCTAGAGAGAGGGAGAGAGAGAGACAGACAGAGAGGCTCAGGGCCTTATTTCTTATATAACTGATGAGAGGGTTTCCTTTGCTCCCGACAAAAGCCACATTCACTTTTATTTCAGATGGCTGCATGTTCCCAGGGACTCGGGGGAACTGTGTTAATTCTCCTCCACCGGTGTATCCTGTTTTACAGTGTGTCTGCGTTATGCTCATATCTTTGTCAGCCCCGTGCATGCCCGTGCATGCAGAGGTTTGGGTTTGTGCTTTCTTGAAGCTGGGCTTTTTTTTAAAACAAAACAACAAAAAAAACCTCATCAGGGCCAGTATCTCCACCCTTCCATCATCACTCCTCGCCCCTGCCATCGTTAGGACAGTTGGGATATATTGGTGGAAGCATCGTCTCAACACGCAGCGCTTTTTTCCCGCTGTGAGACTATTTAAGGCCTCGGGCCCTCCGGTGCTTGTTACCCAGCTTCAGTTGTATCATTGGTGAGTTTTTCCCAGGCCGCTCAAGTGATTTTTTTTTTTTTTTAACCCACAGTCATCAGTTCGTGCTGTTTGTGTAATGCACAACGGCCGCATTGTGTAAATGTTTTTAGGGCTATTTGACAGGTTTTTATATTTGGGATAACTTTTTTTTCTGCTCTGGAGTCGACTCAGAAGAATGTCACCTTGTGTTAGGTAATATGATGATCCCTTGTTATCTGACAGCAGCATCTGAGAGCAGACAGCCCACAGGCTGAAATGTGTAGCAGATGCCTTTCACAGAGAGATTGTGGAAGTTTTATGTCTGTATTAATTCCACTGATAACTTCCCGTGGAGACGTTCTGTTCACTCGACTATCACAACGGCGGTCCAGGATTAGATACGTCTACGTATCAATACAACCTCCTCCACTCCTTCCCTCTCGAGGACGCGGTGCAGGTGCAGGACGCGGTGTGGAGAGCAGGTCCTGCCGGGGTCCAGTGGCACCTTGAAGTTTGTGAGACGCAGAAATTACAATTGGATTGACATGACTTCAGTACAAAGACACATCATTTATCCATCTTTCTTAAAAACTTAACTTTTTGGCGTCGGCTTTTCTCGTGCGCACAACCTGTAACCAAATCCTTCCACATGCCAATTTAATAACAGTTCACACGCAATTATTGATATGACGACCGAGGGCTTCTCTATATAGTGATATGATATCGATATTATGATTTGAGACCTGATATCGTCTCAGATATTGAATATTGTAATATATGTGGAATACTTTTCTGAACTTACCAGACCGTTCAAGTTATTTTATTACTTAGTCGTTATGTCCACATTACAAAAGTCCCATTGTGTAAATGTTTTGTGAAACCACCAACCCAACAATATCGCCGCAATATCAATATCGAGCTCTTTCGAGCTCTTTCAAGGTGTTTTATTTCCCCCATATCTCCTTGATCTAAGATGAACAAACCCGTAATAAAACTGTAAACCCGTGGACATTTGAAGTTTTTCACTCTATGAAGCATATTTCGAAGTTCTCCCTTCGAAATGCTCCAAAAAATGGAACCACCGGGGACATGAGGACACTCGGCAGGCGAGTGTTTGCACTCACCCGTGGCGCCGATACATTATTCAGACCTGATTAGGTCGCTGTCATCTCGCTGCTTTGTCAACTTCCAGGCTAATATCTGCTGGCTGTTGTCTCGGGGATCATGTGTGTTTTGCATAAATTGTCCGCATCTTCCAAAACAGCGGCAAACTGCGATCCGCCTCGCTTGTAAATTTCCCCACAGACGCTTTGAGACAATCCTTTTTTTTTTTCCGGAAATAATGTCAGTCAAAACATTTCCTGTCTTCGGGTTTTCTGCTGCAGGTAAATGAGGCGGTCCTCTACTGTGACCCCGGGGCTTTTTGAGCGACAGCACTTCTACAGAAACATTGTTTGGGACATTTTCCTGTTTGACTGCATTGTGCATTTAGAGCTTTAAACTAACATTTACTGTAATCGAGTACTAGCGATGACCTTTCGAGCGAGCAGCGAATAACCCATGAATGTTATGATGGAGAGCCTGTGCGGCTTTTGGCGATTTTATTTTTGTAAATGTAAAAAACACAACTGCTGTGATTTAAATACACGTTAATTGAAGCAGCGGTACCCTGAATAGCATGCGGCAGCGTCCCGCTCCTTGTCCCTGCCCTGAAATAATGAGACAGAAGCTAACTGCCTGTACAGTGTGCTGCTAGTTAGGATGTATCCTGCAGGCCTTTTGTGAAGGATGGGCTGTATTTTTCTGGCAGCTGCCACTTCTCGTGTACATTATTTAGCTTAACTTTTCTGCCTCTGACCTCTCGGGCTCCCCGCTCCACCACATGCGGCGCCGAGTAAAAACCCTTCAACACGTCCACGTATTACGCAACCCCCGCGCCGCTGCTCGGACTTCTTGCTCTTCTCCCCCACCCTCCCTCTCCATCCTCATCCCCATCCGCCTCCCTTTTTCGCATCACTTCCATCGCTCTATTTCCCCCTCTTCTCATTTCACGTCCGCCCCCACACACACACTCGTTTCCCCCCGCTGCCTCACGTCGTCTTCCCCCTTTATTCACTCCATCGGTCCGTCCCTCCAGGCCCGTGAAAAAAAAACAAAAAACACCTGCCTCTCGTGTCCTGAGACGTGCCTGTGAGTGTATGAGAGCCCGCGAGTTTCTATTACGCACCCGGCGGTGCAGACATGCAGAGCTCGGTGGTGAATATTTCACAGGAGAGCAGCACTATACATCCGGCAGGAGCCTATGAAGTCTTTTGATGGCAGGCATTGGAGCTGACCTATCAACAAGATGTAAAAAAAAAAAAAAAAAAAAAAAAAGGTGCTGAGAAACACAGAATACCAAACAACCCTGCACCCAAATATGGTTTCACCGCAGAGTTTTGCATTTCAATCCGATGTTCTGCTTTTGAACTCTCGTCGCGTGGCAGCAGCGAGAATGTAAAAATCACTTTAGCACAGAGGACAGGCGGCGCTGGGGATTGTCTTACAGCGCCGACCGGATCACACGCGGTTGATTAGAGGAGGTGAGTCGGCTGTCTCTAAAAACACTGCACAAATATCCACTGCGTCCAAATGTCGCGTCCAGAGAGCTGAGGGGGAAGGACGGGCGAGACACTACACTGTTCTCACCTCCCGGGGTTTTTTTGGGGCCGCAGGTGGCCGGCACCGCTCTGATGAATGATGACACCAGCGAGCTCAGCACACTCTCAGGCTGAGGGCGGCCGACGAACAGATCCACAGCATAGGTCATTTGATTTTCCATCCCCCCCCCCCCCCCCCCCCTCCGCCACCGCAGCTGCGCTCTCAAATGACCAATCGCGCGGCTTTAATTAAGTGCACACTGGCGGCGCCGCCGCCGCCGCCGAAACAGAAGCATAAATGAATAATATCGCAGCAGTTCTCCGTAATGCTTTTCTTTTCATTGTGCAGTTTGTGGAAGAAAAAAAAAGAAGCTCCAGCGGCGTCTTTGGGGAGCTTGTTATAGTGTCTTCTAACCGAGTGCACTGTTTCTCCTCTGTGGGACATTTCAGACTGACTACGCCTTCAATGGAGAGAGGGGAGCTGCAGGGATTTCACTTTTCGCCAGGCTTAATGGATGTGTAAAGGAGCTGGTCAGCGCAGAAGAGGGACCAATAAATAGAACATATATAGGGACTCTAGTCGAAAAAAACTATGAATATATTCAAATTAAATACAACATAATATAATAACATAATTGAATCTTTCCTATTTCATTTTTATTTGACTGCATACCGCCGTGATTTAGTTTTTATTGCGGAAATGTGCTTAACTTTCTCGCGAGTTATGCGAGAAGTTTGATACACCACCGTGGGGTAGATGTGCATCCTCAGCCAGCAGCTTAGCTTAGCATAAGCTAGCCAGGTCAGGAAACGGTGTCGTACATAACTTCTCCCCGTACAACATCGATGTGCTTGATTTTACACTTTGGTTTTTGCAGATTGAAAGACACAGGAAAGCAAATATGTGTGTTCTCCAAAGTGTTGCACAGTTCCTTGAACCTTTTTGCCGTAACACCTCGCAGTGTGGACTCACAGCACACACTCGCAGTTCCCCTCAGCGGTGGTAATTGTGATTTGTAGTAGTGGCAGTGTGTTGCGCTGGAGTTCTCTGTGTTATAACGATGAATGCACAGGTGATCTTTAAGCAAATAAATTGCAATTACCCGAGTAGCATAGTAATAAACACCGTCACGCGTGAAGGGACGTGTGTTAAAGTAGCTTCACACGAGGACTGAATGAGTCGGACTCCTTTTCTCCTGAAGCAGCAAGATCCAGGAATGCTGATATCGCTCGGGCTGTCTTTAACCCTAATTTCTCCGCCCCACTTGGCACTGACCTACCTCTCTTATCGCATCTCATCTCGCAGTATTTTCTGAAAAAAAAAAACCCCTCAACGCTCTGACCCACTGCCGCCGCCGCCGCCGCCGCCGCCGCTTTTCACGCTATCGAGCCAAATCCAGCTGAAACGAAAAGAACAGCTGACGCCTGAACAATGGCGACAGAAGTTGCGTTCAGGAAAAAGTCCGGCGGTTTTATTTTTAGGGCGCTTTGTGGCTGGAAGGCCCGGGAGGAAGCAGGAAGTCAGTGTGGTTGTCTTGGGGACGGGAGAGGGAGGGAGGAGGGGGACAAAAGAATTGGAGCACACTGGAGGGGAAATGGGTGTGGTGGGCTTCGCCTCCCATTAGCCGAATACCTGCTGACCACAAACAGATTCGGTCGCCAGCACTAGAAAGTTGCGGCGGCGCATTCGGGGGAGAGGCTTTCTGAAGACGCAGCCGGCTGGCTGAAGGCCAGCGGAGTCAACTTGGGACTGACCTCAGACCAGATCCGCAACTGGAGAGCTGCTCTCAGACCTGGCGAATTGTTGAATTTGTCCGGTTCATTTATATTTCCACGCTATCCGGTGGCGTAATGAGTGGAACGTCAAAGAAGCAGAGACTCAAAGAAGATCTGCGGGAAGAGAAGGAGCTGGATGTCAGTTTGACTCATGCACTTCCCACCAGGGCCGGACTTAATGCAGTGCTTAAAAAAAACACACAAAAAAAAACAGGAAGGGTGTAGAATATTTTACCGCCTTTCATCTAAAGGTGAAAGGTGCAAACTCTGTTCCTCATACGGTTGTCAGCGTGGCAGTGATGGATGATGCCAATATTGTCGGGAACGACCGCTGCCTAAAGTGGCGTAGCTTCCTGCCCGGATCCTAGCAGGATACTAATAACTATTATGAGCAGATATTGCCCCCGTGCATTTGGAAGTAGTGCTCTGCGGCAATACTGTAATCACCCCATTCTTTTTTTAAATTTATTTTTTATTTTATGTGCTGCATTGCATCATCAACCTTATTCAAGGAAGGTGTTTGAAGGATGTGCGTTGTCACTCCCGTGTGTATGCGGTGTTCCTCGACAGGATATTGAGGCGCGCTCGAGGTTCGGGAGCTAGTTTGATGACGTCATCGATCGGCCTCTCTTCATTCCCTTTGGCTCTTTTGGACCACGATACCCACCGGGCCCTGGGGCAGTTCTCTCGTGGGTAAAGGCGGGAGATGTCCCAGTCAAGCGGGTGGTGACCAGCTGCTTCCGTGGAAAAGGATTTTGGGGTCATTTTCACCAAGCGAGGCGGCGCCGCTTGCCCGCCGGTTTTGGTCCAGCGGCCGCAGTGACGGACGTTACGTCAGATCCCGGTGACGAAGCAAAAAAATGACTTTTTACCTTTTTATGACCGCGAATTTTAAGAGAATCATCTGCAAAATGATTAAAGGATAGGTTCACTTTATTTCGCTCACATGCCCACGCGTACAGTGAAACTGTTCCTCCGGTCTTTGCCGGCTGCAAAGCAATTTCAAAGTAAGAGATTCGAGACAAAGATGAATTGTAAAGTGCAGCCGAAGTTAATATGAGAGACTTCAGCAGTCTGGGTCTTGACAAATGAAGTGGATATCTTTGCAATCTTTTTTTGTACCAAATTACTGCGCGGTATTACTGTCGCTCTGCCGCAGCCGGGAGAAGAAACACTGGAAACGTAAAGGAGGGAATTTCACACTATAAAGACTACATTTTGGCAAATACACATTGATTCATTTGGACAGCTGAGGCCTCATCGGAGCTTCAGTTGAACTTTGGACACATGGTCGCGCCATTTTTTTTGGACTTGACCTCATATAAAACCCAGTTGAAGTGCGTTAGTTTTATGCAAAATGAACCTCCCCTTTAAGGGACGCAGCTAGTTTAGATCTGAGACATTATGCAATAAAGAGATCCGCATTGCTCTCCTCTCCTCGCCTTTCCTTTCCTTTTTCTTTTTTTTTTTTTACTCTGGAGCCTTGATAAATGGCAGGAAAAATTGATAAACGGATGGGTGGAATAAAGCCCTCACAATCCAGACATGTGCTGTAGATTTTTATCTGCCCTCATTAATTCATTGTCATCATTAATTTCCAGTGGGAAAACGGAAGTGTTCGGCGCGAGCTCAACACAATGTGCGATGCAACACACGGTAACGCCAAGTTCCTGCTTTAAATACTAACCGCGAGAGGCTTGGAAATGGGAGCTTTACCTTCATGTTCCAACTGTCTAAAGAAGACCCCGTAGTACTGGCGAAGGCACACTCGTCATCGGACAAATCCCTCGCAGTGACGACGGTCCGGGAAAACGATGCGAGTCACATTGATGAACCGCAGCTGTGCTTGTTGTGCACGCAATTCACGTACAGTAAGGTTTAAATTCAGTCTCATTTAACACACGATTCTCCGCCGGCGGGAGATATTTCCCCTCTCTTTTGTATATGCATGAGCATATTAGCATTGGTGTCTGTGCAAATTTAGACTTTCAGATGTGACCTTTGTTGTCTAAATGTCAGGGAGATTGGAGTGGGAGCCCACAGAGGTAGGGCAGGCTTATGTAATCTGCTCACTCTGCGTTTCACACACACATACAGATGCACACACACACACACACGAGCGCAGAGCTAGACAAAAAAAAAAGAAGCTTGTTTGAGGACGCTTGTCATATCTGGGCTGTGATGCCTCGTACTAAAAAAGCAGAGCTTTCAGGAGCCACGGCTTTTATCGGCATGTATGTGCAGAGAGAGAGTGCCCTGGAAATTATTTATGGCTTTAAAAATACTGATATAGTGCACTCGTTTGGTGCTGCTCGCTTAAACGCATTCTCTGGGTCTTTTGATCCATTTCGAAGCTCTCAGCTGAATGTGAAGACAGAAGTGTAGTTTTGGGGAGGAGCAGGAGGAGCAGGAGGAGGGAGTGGGAGGGGGGGGTTGTGGGGTTGTGTGTCTGTGCACGTGTTGGTTGGTCGACTGCTGGGTGGTGGCTGTAGCTGAGCTGAACTGATTCATGTTGTGCCGTCTTCCTTGAAACCTGCCAGCGACGACGAGAGGCGCAGACACCAGGACAAAGCGCCCCGGGGGGGGGGGGGGATGCATGCGCTCGCGCGTGACGCGATGTTCATCTTCAGTGCCGGCTGCGGACGCGGAGGCCAAAATAACGCCGCGCATGCCAATGGCAAACACGTGCATCCGACGGGGAGCTGGAGACCTTTTTTTTTTTGTTTTTGTTCCCGTCACTTCACAAAGATTGAGACTTAAAGGGATGCGACGCCGAGGAGAAAAAAAAACCAACCAAACACTTTCCTCCTGTTGGTTTAACAAGGCGACTCCGAAAGTGTGTGTCGCTCGCTCCCTCGTGTGGAGCGGCGGCGGTCGGCACGGAGTCGCGGCGGTTAATGTGGAATCCAGCGGCAGTTTCGTGGCGGAAAAAATAAATCAAACCAAAATACTTTTGGGAACACGTCTTGAAAGCACAACCCACTTCCTCTGGTATCCGCCCCGTGCTCTCAGTGTGTCGCAAACAGCTCCTAAAAGATGTCCACCTGAAGTTTGTTTATGTGTGTGAGGAGCCAACCAAGCTAGCAGCGTGCGCTGCAGTGAGTTCATTCAACTGTATTGCAGGGCCGATGGGACAGTGTGGGACGTGTTGAGCGTACTGAATGGCAGCCGCAGGAAAACGGCCCGAGCAGTTTGCACTGACATTTCGACACCGTGTTCCCGCTCGAATGTGTCGCAAATGACCCCGATTTTAAAGCCGGCTGCAGCCTCTGTCCTCTCTCTGACTGCCCGGACTGTGAAACAACAACCTGCAACTTCAGCTCACGCCGCTGCTCAAATGATTCATTTCAAAGGGGACGGATTCGTCACGCAGCTCAATCGTGACCTTTAAAAATTATATTGGGCTACATTTTATTGGTTGTTACAATTACGGGTGTTTTTTTATGTGTGCGGCACGGCGCTCTGGAAATTGTTACTCCGTTTTCCAGTTGTTTTTATTCAATTTGTGTGTGTTATACAGCCGCTCCGGGCCCAGGTTACCACCTGATTACAGCATTACCACCTTTTCCCCGGGGCCATGAGATTCAGGACTGGGCAAACCTCTCCTGAATATATTCTCCTGTTCCACACATGAGTGTGTGTGTGTTTAGTAGAGGTGACTATACATACACACACCCTGTAGTTGAGTTTTTTCTTTGCACCTTTGTTTGTTCAGAGCTAGGTTTTTCTGAGCCCCGTGCTTCATTTCAGATTATGGCCGCTCCGCATTTACACAGTAGCTTTCTGCACGGAGGCCGCCTCTGTAACCGCGCTCTGATCCGTGGGCGACTGACCCGCTCCATGTGTGCAGTTGGAGGTTAACTGTGTTGCTCAAGGGCACCTCGGAGGTGGTAATGAGGTCGGGGCACTCTCAGTTGGAATCCATCGTGCAAAAAAACGGCAGGATGTGATCTCTCCCCGTCCCACCCAGACTGCCGGTGAGGACATCTCCCGGCCTATATTTGAAGTGTATAAATCCACGGTTGCGTAAATGTGTCCCCATGATGGCATGCACAATTAAAATGATGATTAAAATACATCCACATAATGCTTTGAATGCCATTGACCGTAGTTACACCCGTGGACTGCATCCAAGAAGTGGACGTAGTTCTCGCGTCGCCACCCGTTGGTTTGTGGACGGACATTTTGAAGCCTCAAGTTTGACATTTTTTGCAAACACAGTGAACGTAAGTGACCATATTTGGACTGCAGAGGAGCGACGGCATGGCAGAGAGGCAACCTGTCAATCACAAGGTAGCCCCGCCCTCTAAATGGACCATAATTTACCAAAAAGAACTTCATACTGGATTGAAGAAGACTTGAAACTAGAGTGTAAGACCATAAACTCCTGTTCAAAATGTTTACTGAGGTAATAAATCAAGTGACAAGTCATTTTCTCATAGATTTTTTCATAGACCAGACGAATCGCACACCCGCTGGCCAGAAGAGAGAATGCAAGTTTAAGCCTCTTCCACCATGACTTCACTTTCCAGAAGTGGAGGAAGCCGCCTGGTCTCACACAATTTAAATTAAATGGGAGCTCCGCTTTTGAAGAGACAGAGAGTAAAATGTCTTCTGTGGGTCTGCAGGAGCTTTAAGTCTGTAATGTTCTCAGGATGACACATTTTATAACAGACAGCGGAGTTTAGAAGATGTGGATAAGTGAACACAAAAAAAACTTGTGAGTCTGAACTCTGGGCTTCAGTCATCACACATCTTCACCATGGGAAAAAATAAAGAAAGTGAATTTGATTTCTATTGACACTATTTAATAAATGAAGGTGAACTTAATAACCTGCATTGATAAGTGAGCGTACCAAACACTCCCTCAAAGAGCATCCCACTTCTCCAATCACACTTTAGTAACGGGATAACTTAATTAGATTTTTTTTTTTGTTGAAACAGGCATTTGCATAGCTCTGCTCTTGATTGGGCACGTGGTCCGGTGCACCATGTGATCCATCGTCACATCAACTGGGCATGCTGTGTATCTGATTGACGCGTGGCCGCAGACAAATTGGCACAAACGGGGCCGACATTGCGTCCAATAAAAATGACGAGATGGCGATCCCATTTGAGGAGGGCGTGCGTCCGTTATCCTGACATTTATCCCTCTCCTCCTCCCTCCTCCTCCTCCCGTTAATGACAAATGATAAATCAGCGCACAGTGGTATTTTTAGACGGGGCGGGAGATTAACGAGGTTATGATTCTGGCCTCTCGTGGTCGATGTGGTGAGCGAGGGGCTGGCTGTGCCCCTCCCCCGACCGGAGAGGTGATGGCTGAAGCCGGCAGTCTGGCGGAGGAGCGCTGATCAGCATTAATACAGGACCGCCTCTCAGCCTCGCAGCCGCCTGCTCTTCCCCTGGTCCCCACTCACCGGAAGGCTGCTCGGCAGCTGCGAAGCGACCTGCGCACAGCCTCCCTCTTGTTCGCCGCGAGCGTCTATTGGCCTGAGAGTCGGTCGGTTTAGGGGGGAAGAGGCGAGAAAAAACACCGGCAGGTGTTGACTAGCGGGGAGAAATCGCGGTGCAGACTGATGACGATGATGATGGTGAGGAATGATGCATCTCTTCCCCGTGCCTTTATGAATTACATCGCGTATTGTGAGGAGGCGTAGAGGCATCTCTTTTTTTTCTCTTCTTCTTCTTCTCCCCCCTTTTTTTCCTTTTCCTTTTTTTTTCTCCTCCCTTTTTTTTTTCCCGTCACGTTTCTCGACCTCCGTCTGTAATGGTGGATTTCTCCGTCGGCTCTTGAGGCGACGCGTCTCGACGTGGAGAGCTGAATTCCGCCCCGTCTTCCGAGAGCGCATCTCCCGCATCGGCCCGCAGCGCTGCGCCATGGCCTTGGACGTCCAGACTTGCGCGGTGTTCACGGTGATCGCGGTTCTGGTGCTTGTGAACGTGCTGTTGATGTTCATCCTCGGTACTCGTTAATGGATCTGCGCTTGGGGCCCGGTTCGCAGCGCAGCGCACTTTCACAAAGGAGAGGAGAGAAAGGCAGTGCGCGTTGGTCGAGAGCGGGGACACCCGGCGCTCCATCACGGCTACGCGTTGAAATGAATGACGTTGGTACAACATAATGTATTTCTGTTACCCCCCCCCCCCCCCCCTCTCCTCTCTCTCCCACCCACCCCCCCTCTCCTCAATCCTTCGTTATGTCTTGTGTCCTCTCACCGTTTGTGATAGCTAGTGTTGTCTGGTGGTGGTCGTAGTTGTGCGGATCCAGATCTGTGATGCTCTTGCCTCTTTTTTTATTTATTTGTGGTGACTGGAAATGCATATCCCCCGCATATAAACATGTCCCCCCCCCCCCTCCTCCTCCCTCTCTCCTACGTCGATTTCCCTCTCTCCTCCATGTTGTATTTTGTGGATTATGCGCATGGATTAATTTGATTCTGTAGCCACCCGATTTTTTTTTATAGGAAAAATGAATCTGATGGTCTTCTTCTCTCTTTTTTTTTTTTTTTAACAACAGCCTACTGCTGCGTCAGGTCTTGTTTTCTCATTGTGATCCACTGCCACATCCACAATATGGCAGCTGATAGGTGAGCAGTGATCTCGCCGCTGAAGTAATTGGGATATTTGTGGCAAATAGCGGTGCAAGTGAGAGGTTGCTGCTGATGGCAGACTCCAGAGGATCGTTGTAATCTCAGCTGAGCAGTAACCAATAGCAGGCAGGGCTAGGCCTAATAAAGGAGGGCCTCCGTCACTCCAGGTTTCCCCCATTTTAGATGCTGCTAAGCTCAGCTCCCATTTCACAGCCCTACAACACTCACATTTCTCCAGTTCACAGCCTTTCCAGGTGGCACCTGTTTCTGCAGCCGACACGTCATCACGCACGGTCGCTAGATAGTGTCTCGTGAGCAGAAAAGTAGCAGTAAATATGCAGATTTCTTACATGTGAAATGTCCTCCAAGTGTCAAGGCATGTCAGGGTGGAGATTTAAAAAAAACAACACATTTCCTTCTTTCTTTTTCTTCTCTTCTGTTCCCCACATGCAGTTGCATAATCTAATAAAGGATGGGAGGCAGGTGTCATGAATGTTGAATGAATGTCAGAAATAGATATGCTAAAAGCCCATCCCAGAGCCTTCCATGACAGTCCTATAAATAGGGATGGGAGGCTGGATGGGTTTTTAAGAAGATACTGTATGTGCTCTCTCACACTCGAGGCTAAGTGCTACGCATTGTGCGTGTCTCTCAGTGTGTGTGTGTGTGTGTGTGTGTGTGTGTCTAGTTAAGTGGTGAACGCTGTACTGTAGGTGTAGAAAGAAGCCATGTATTAGGAACACGACGATAGCTCCATCACATGCTGTGTGATGGTGTGTGTCTTCATCAACGCATAAACAACATCCCTCCTCGAGGGGACCCCCACAGGATTGTAAACAGAGCATACTAATAGTGTGTGCTGCAGTGGCTGCGGCTCAGGTGGCTAGCGGCGGTAACTCAGTGCTACTTACGAATGTGTATTCACATGTTAAGTTGCACGTGTGTGTGTCTGACTGTGTGTGTGTGTGTCGGAGGTGGATGTTATCCGTCGTTCCTCTTGAAATCTAAGTCCCCGAGTGTTCACACATCTGTAATCCCTCCAGGCCAGGTGGCTTCTAATAGAGTAGCGTTAATGCCGTGCAGTCACAAGTGTCAATGTGCGGCTGGTGCGCGCGAGCGAGACCACAGTGTGTGTGAGAGCGAGAGGACGCGAGAGCATTTCTTCGGCGTTTTTTTTTTTTTTTTTTTGTTAGGCAGAGCGCCTTTGATTGGCTCCCAGACTCGGGGTATAAGTGTATTACATAACAGGGTTGGCAGACACGGGGAGGACGGACCGCGAGACTCGCTCAGTGCGTCGGAAAGAGGAGCCTCTCGCTGGAACGCACACGGCACCTTTTTTTTTTTTTGCGACTCGGCATCGCAGGCTCGGCTCTTCAGAGGACCACCGCCTCGGACCGCTTCGCCCGAAAAAGAGATTTAATTATCATGATTGTGTGAACCGGACTTCCCCATGCATACACTCTCTGAACAGTTTCATGTCACAAACATGGTAAGGCGGGCTAAAAGGCGGGCGTGTGTGTCTGTGTGTGTGACTGTGTGTGTGTGTGTGTTCGCTCTAGGATGCTGTAGGTGCTTTTGGTGCAGATGTGCTACGGCTGGGGATGGAGGAGGATGTTGGAATGCAGTGGAGCTGCCAGTGCAGTGAATGCTGATGTGTTGTGCTGCAAAGATGATATAAGCGAGGGAATCTGCACTCGGTTCTCACATGTTTCCTTGTCGGTCTTGTCTCTGCACCTCCAACGTGAGACAGAGGAGAGCGTTGCTGCTACGTGTGTGTGTGTGTGTGTGTGTGTGTGTGTCCATGTGTAGTGGAAAAGATTCCTCTGCAATCATTTGCATTGACCCAAATACAGGTTTTGCGGGTTTCGAGGCGGCAGATTTGGCCCTTTGATCTTTGATGTTGTAACTGCAGTGTAACCATCGTGATGACACGGGGTCCTCGCAGCCCGGGGTCCACACACACACACACACACATACACACACACACACACAGGGAAACGATGAGTTTAGAGGCAAAGTGTGTTTGCTCGTGCTCTTGTGTGAGCCGTTTGATCAAGCTAGGTGTCGAGGTTGTGCTAAGGCTCGGGGGTTGAGGTGATTGATTATGTAATGCTTTTTAATTTATTCAGACATGTAAGGGGGGGGGAGGGGGGGTGAAATGTATTGGAGAGGGAAGCGCTGATCTCATTAGGGAGATGGAGAGATGAGGGGAACGGGAGAAGGGACATTGGCCGTGAATGGATCTCTGTCTCTCCCCTCCGTCACTCTTTCTTTCTGTCTGTCGGCTATCACGGCAGATTGATGGCGACTGGAGAGATCGCACTGGGAGTGAATGTGGGCTGGAAATGGTCCTGGACTGGAGCATGGGGGGCATTGGAGGCAGAAAAAGGGAGCAGGAAGCAGGACTGACCTCGGTGGCAGCTGTTTTTAGGCCGAGATCCTGATGTCAGATGGCGGCGGTCAAGTAGAGTCGTTCTGCTGCTAACTGCGTTGGATTTTTTTTCCTTTTTTTATTTGACTCATATCTGACTTGAATCAAATTCCTTTTCCCGAATCACCAATGTTTTTTTTTTTTTTTGAAAATCCTTTTGAGTGCTATTCATCGGTCCTGTTTCCATGGCTCGCGGTAAATCCTCCTCTCTTTCTGTAGTGGAGAGCTTTGAGATAAAGGACAGATCTATTGCTCCCCCAGCTCCGAGCCCCATGCAAGACCTGATGAAATCAGGCTCCTCTTGTCAGATCTTTAAATCTAAAGCCTGCACGCGCAGGCCGACACATTTCACAAAGACGTGGGAATCCTCATGTGACTGGTTTCATCATTTTAACATTTCATGCCGGAGCGATATTGGAGATATAGTCAGTGGTCACTTTTTTTTTTGCGTGTCTGCTTCCACACACACACACACACACACACACACACACACACACACACACACACACACACACCTACATTTGGAAATTATTCTGGCGCATCCTGAAGTGTCAGTGAAGCATCCTCATCCGTCACCATGATGACGGCTGTTCTTTCCCTCCCAGACACGGCCGTCCCTCCCCGCGTTGGCTTATATCCCCTTTAGCTGTCTCAGGAAACCACCAGGGGAGTAGACATGTCCACAGGTTGAAGGGGCAACGTAGCGGCTGAGTCTGAGAGCTCGGATCCTTGGGGGCGCCGGGAGGGAGAAAGGGGTGGGGGGGGGGGGTTGAATACAAACAAACACACACACACACAATCTGCTGTTTCTCACGAACCTTTCCTGCACACTGCATCGGCACCTAAAGGTAGAATGTATTTTGTGATGAGGTGCATATTAAAACGGTTCTCCCATCCAGGAACGTCATCGTCTCAGAGGCGAAGCAATCTTAAAAGAGGTGGAGGGAAGAGAAAGAAAGAAGAAAAAAAAACATTGACAGACTCCATTTAGACAGCGACAGTAGCTCAACGTGAATATGCAGAAGCATTAAATGCAGGTCGAGCTCTAATTTAATGTCCGTCCATGTGACGTCCCTGTCTCCAGGCCTTTGATAACTCCGTACCTAGAGCCTAAGCAGCTCCTGTCAGGCTTGGTTAGCGCTGGCTGCTCTGCCCACAGCCCCGGGGACTGACTGCATGGTTAGCTCTGGACTGGAGCATGCTGATGAACACTACTTTGGAGAGAACAATCGGAAACAAGCAGTTGGAGCTCAGGCCATACGGATGCGTCCAGGAAGTTTTAGCGCATGTCCGACGACAACAGAAGAAGAAAGAAAAAAAAGCGTGGCTTGCACGTGAGCCGCGTAGTTCCGTGCCGGGCTCTCAGTGTGATGGATGGTGACGCCGTTTGGCAGATGGGTGATGTCAGAGCGCTGTCCGCTGTCCGTCGTCCTCTAACGAGAGCGACCTTTAGCCTCTCCGAGTCCGCTAAAAGACTACAGATCACGCGACACCCCGGCGTCCGCGTCCTTCTACGCACGACGCCTCAATGGCGGCTCACGGAAATGACACTCGTGCCCGTGCGCATGCGCTGTTTCAACATCCGTCTCGGCGTCGCATAATGTCCACATTATTTATTTATAACTCCAAAATCAATAGAAAAGATTTGATGAGTCATCCTTTCCGCGTAGTCGGAGACCGTGCCGCTGATAAAATAACAAGCATCAAGGAAGGGAGATTATCCCTTCACATTTGTTTGCTCCTCAGCATTTATATTACATTAACACATGTAATTATTCTAATGTCATAATGGGCCAATTACCATCCCTGTGTGGAGACTGGTGCTGTGCTCCTGAACGTAGTGTTGTTCCTTCACTAATAGCGCTGCCTTTTTTTTTTTTTTTTTTTTTGTGGTGCCGTATTTCGTTGTGTTGTGCTGTGGTCTGTGTCGAGCTATTGTGTTGTTCTATTTGCAATCCCTAAGCTGCCAGTGGGCCCTGGCTTTGAGGGTGTGTATTTGCATCCATTAGTAATCTGAGTGGGCTTAACAACAAGGATTCACACACAGATCGGGGCCAAAATGAGGCTGAGCACTGAATTACAATCACTCTCCAATCACACTTTAAAACGCTGTTTTCTTGGGTCGCGGGGATCAGTGTCCTGCCGGTCAGGGTCTGCAGAGGTGCTCCTCACGCCGGCTCGTTTCTGAGAATAAAGCTGAAGATGTTGTCTCCCCCCCTCCCCCCCCGCCCTCCCTCCCGATTTCTCTAGTTGATAAGTGGAGGTTCAATCGTCAACGCTGAGGCGGTATGGGACCATGTGACCATGGCGGACCGGGAGTTGGCGTTTAAGGCCGGCGACGTCATCAAGGTGCTGGACGCCTCCAACAAGGACTGGTGGTGGGGCCAGATCGACGAGGAGGAAGGATGGTTCCCCGCCAGCTTCGTACGGGTGAGTTAGCTGCAGCCGCGGCTGGCCGCCGGCGACCATTAGACACAACACACACCCACACACACCCACACACACACACACACACACGCAGAAACAAGAGGCACATGAACATATGCACACGAGCTCATGGACACACAAGGGGGGGGGGGGAAGGTGCACGCGCACAAACAGGAGTCACGTGCCCGCGCAGATGCACACTGTTGGATAATGCTTTATTCTGATAACACATAACACTCAAGAGATCTGAGAACAGCTAGCTAAGAGCCTTTATCGGGTGTTCAGGGGCAATAAGACGAAGATGCTGATGAGCCCCTTTTTTCTTTTTTTTTTTAGTTTGGCATCAACATCAGTTCCTTCCCTTGAAAATTGCAAGTAAATTTACAACGTCCTCACTTTGCATCGTGACTATATCTCCCCGATATTTGAGCTCAACTTAACCCAACACACAGGTCTGATGCAGCTACGGCACGGTGCTTCTTTGACTTAACTTACTGAGGGAAGACTTAGCATCCTGGTTGTAGGTGGAGGCTCCTCCCACTCCCTTCCCCCCCACTCGCCCTCCCACAGACACCCCTCACCATGGCCATTCCCACCTGTCCACCCGTCCATATTCACTCCTGAGAGGGCAGGGCAGACAGGCTGACCGACTGTCGACCAAAAAAGTATCTTTCTGTTCTGTCGTTCTCTCTCTCCAAAGGTGGAACCCCACCCTCCTCAGCCCCAAACAAAACAGGTTTTCTATATCAACCCCATAGCAACTCCACGGTTCCAAAACACCACGTCAAAGGTGCGTTTTTTTGTTTTTTTTGTTCCCCCCAGCTTCATCCACCCACCCACCCATCCAGCCTGCCCGCCCGCCCGTCCCCCCCCCCCCCCCCGCCTCCAGTCTGTCCACGCAACGTACCCACGACATTACCAAAACATTAACGTTCCCATGACGTCCTCACAATCATTCTCAGCGGGGTCGATAGAGAGGCGGAACTGATGAGTCAAAAGTAAAGTAATGTTAAACGTCTCCTGAACGGCCTTGCACTCAAATTCTGATAAATGTGTTCATGTAGAATCCAGACGGCATTTCGGCATCACTATTACCTGTTAATATTCATGGAGTATTTCCATTTACAATATGGATCATTAGTTTTTTCTGCACTACCATTTACTGTTGACTCTGACTATTTCTCAGTCTTTATGCTGCGCTACGAGCTCCAGTCTGCAGCTCCACCGCCCGTCACTCTGCTTGTCTGTGGCGCTGCATTTCTCATCTTGTGTTTTGGCATTCTACCCGTCGGGTTCTTTGATGTTCTCTTGGCAAACTGTGTGTCATCAGGTGTTGGCTGCTGGACATCTGAAACCACGCACACTTGGCCCTTTCTATAAGCGATAGTGGAATACACAATGTATGTGGTGGGCCTGTGTGTGTGTGTGTGTGTGTTGGATGTGATGCATGTGTGTGGAAATAGTGAGGTTGCGCGCCAGCGTATATGCATGCGTATGTGCCCAGGTGGGTTTCGGAGTCACACACAGGGCCAAAGTTGGGCATTGGATATCCTCTCTGGCTACCGGTCTCAGTAAGAGGCTTATTTTAAGCTGTGTCAGTTTGTCCCTCACCTTTCTGAAACGCTGGACCAACAGTCGCACCCACTGTCCAAACCACCGGACACCCTAAATGAAGCTCTGTGTGTGTGAGCTGTGTGTTCATGTGTGTGTGTGCGTGTGCTGTGTGCATTCATCCCCATGAGGTGCGAGTAGCGCCACTTTTTACGGCAACGTTTTGTGGTATGAATACCTCAAACGCATCTGTTCACTAACACTTTTGTTTTTCCGTGGGATTTATATACACTGAACTGACATAACTGAGCACATCTTTTATTCAAGTGTATGTGTGTGTGTGTGCGTGTGTGTGTGTGTGTGTGAATATGTTTGCGCTCAGCTGTGGGTGAACCAGGAGGACGTGGGAGGGGAGCCGGCCGAGGGGAGCAGCGACGTGCAGAACGGGCACCTGGACCCGACCAATGACTGCCTGTGCCTGGGCTCGCCCCTCCAGAACCGAGACCAGATGAGAGCCAACGTCATCAACGAGATCATGAGCACGGAGAGACACTACATCAAACACCTCAAGGACATCTGTGAGGTACTAAACACACACACACACACACACACACACACACCGAGGTTCCAGGGCATGCATTTATAGGACAAGAGGAACGGTAAATAGGAAAGAGCTGAGCGAACTGAAACGTGTGAGAAGAAGCAGCCCGTTTGATGCTACACGAGGGTCTAGTATGAATTCTTAACACTCCCACATTCACACTTTTCCTCAAGACATATTTATTTTTCTGTTGTTATCAAAACAGTCCAGAAATAGTTCGCTCTCATTTATTTATTTTCTTCCTTAGATAAGAAGACACAATTTGCCGATTGTACACAATCGCGGCAGCAGCCGCGCTGGAGTCCACATAGGATGTGTCATTATGATTCATGCACAAGTGACGGGCTCGGATTCACACCTAATCAAATTAAACAAGAGCCCGGCCGGTTGTTACATTTTTAGCATTGGCGAGCCTTTTATAAAGACTCCAAACGTTTGAGTCTTAGTCTAAAAGCTGGACGGATTACTCATGAACAACTCCTCAACTCTGTGCACATTTTCCACCAATAGTGGACGAGCCTGGTTATGTATACGGAGCTGGATTTGCGCTGCATCGTATTATTTCCACTAGATATCCTTCTACATGTGCAGTATTTACTCTTTAAACTTTTGTATCTAACATAGAACAGTTTTATCTCTGGGAATCTGACAATCGCTATTAATAACTGCTCCACATGATAACTGGTTCAAAAGAAACACACATCTATGGGAATACTAGATTATTGATGTATTATGTAAATGTAAACTGATAATTTGACTTTGAGATTTCCAGATAGTTTTCTTATGATTATATAAGATTGAAAACAGCCCATAGTTATAATCAACGACTGTCCCGTACCCGTAATGTTCTATAACATTAACAGTATAACAAACCGGTTAAGTACAACTGTCTTCCTGCTGATACTGTAAAAAAAACAAAGACAAATTCCCCAAAAGTTAAAATAAGATTGCGTAATTCTGTTTGTTTTTTTCACGCGTGGCAGTAATTTCTAAAATGTTGTCACCAGCACAGCCGTTGCCTCTGTGCTGGATGCTTAGAGGTCAAATCTGAATACAGAGCACAACACCTGCATAATGACTTTGGGTGGGCAAGATTTTCTAGTGCAGATTTTGTGCTTATCTAATCATCTTTCCTCAACCCTCTGCGCAGCCTTTGTATAGCTGCAATAAAGCGTAACTTTCACCTCCTCACCTCCGCACTTATTGCCTGTGGAAATACCCAGCGTGCTCAGATCGCGTACGAACCAGCAAGAAAGACCTCTTTGATGCGCTTTAAAGCAGATGTGGACAAGCCAGTTAACGGGTTATTCGTTGAATTTAGTGTTAAAATAATACGTTATCAGAACTATTTCAAAACTAAGTAAAAGTGAAGGATTTTAGATTATAGAAAAAATACATGGAGTACATTTTAAACTAATAGCTGATACTTTCCAGGTCACTTGGTCTACGATAGAAGAAGCTTCTTTTCTCAAGGATAATCCTGTATTTTAATCTTTTCTCAGCTTTCATTTGTGTTATTTATATTGAGCTCGACTGCACGAAGCAAAACAAAAAAGGCTCAACGTGTGTTTTTCATAAACAGAGAGAATTCTGGGTATATGGAGAAAAAAAACTCTTGCAGCGAACCTCTTCCCAAAGTGCTGAAGCTTCAGGGCATTTAATTAACCACAAGACTGGAATTAAGGCCACAGTTCGACCTACACAAAATTGTTTTTGACTCTCCGGAAGCGTCTCAGTCGTAGTTCCTTTTTATTCAAATGGGTTATATTTAAGGAGCGACTTCCGATGTTTATGACAAAGAATTAGCGACAAAAATCCCCAACGAAATATGTAACGAGCTGTGGCCTGTGTCCTACTTTCCTGTGGCGGCTTTTCTGACTGAGCCGTGCCGCCGCGTCACACACATCAGGACCCGGCAGTTAAAAAGTTTGTCGTCTTTGAATCCCCCCCGTAGTAGTTGTGTACCCATGTTGTTGCAGGGCTACCTGCGCCAGTGCAGGAAGCGCGTGGACATGTTTAATGATGACCAGCTGAGGGTCATCTTCGGGAACATCGAGGACATCTTCCGCTTCCAGATGGGCTTCGTGAGAGACTTGGAGAAACAGTACAACACGGATGACCCCCACCTTTCTGAAATCGGGCCGTGCTTTTTAGAACACGTGAGTTCAAATGGTGTTTTTCTCTCTCTCTCCCTCTCTCTCTCTCTCTCTCTCTCTCTCTAGTGTTTTCCTTTCATAAAAAAAAGCTTTGGAAAAAAACAAAACTTGATGTCCAGCGGAGAGCGGCCATAATTGCAAATCATTTTGTTCGGTGTGTTATCTCAAGATCAGAATTTAATTATCTCGTTATCATGAGATAACAGTTAAGCTGTGGCTATAATTAAGTCACCAGCAGACTGTTTTTTTTTAGATAATGAGATAATTAAGTCATGATCTCCAAAAAAAAAAAGCAGCTCTAATAAAAATTTTAGCGACCGGAGCTGCTCCTCCGTACATCTTGGCTCGCTTCTCCCCTGCATGTTTTATTAAAAAGAGGATTGCGTTTCATATTTTTCCCCCTCTCATCTTGTGTCTCTCTGCTTTTTTAATCTACAGCAAGATGGTTTTTGGATCTACTCAGAATACTGTAACAACCACTTGGATGCCTGTATGGAGCTGAGCAAACTGATGAGGGATGGCAGGTACCAGCACTTCTTCGAGGCCTGTCGGCTCCTCCAGCAAATGATTGACATTGCCATAGACGGCTTCTTGCTCACCCCTGTCCAGAAAATCTGCAAATATCCACTCCAATTGGCTGAGCTTCTCAAATACACTGGGCAGGAGCACAGGTAATGTACGCTTTTGTCCACAGTCACATTTAACGTGTTGCTTTTGATGCTTTGACGCTATTGAGATGCATCATTGTGTTCCTGATGCATTGTGTCGCTATGCAGTCGTTGCAGGTGTTGGGTTTGTTCGACCGGAGCGGTGATTATTCATGCATGAACTGAAACAAATGTTATTTTGCACTGTTTTGCGAGCTTTCTGTGAATGTCGTGGAGGAAAACGTTTCATCAAGGAATCTCAGTTGCGTTGACAATGTACACCACAACACTGCTCTTCACCACCACGTCGCGTCAACTTCATCTCAACACATGGACATAGGATCATTGCACAGAACTCTGCATATACATACTGTGTACATTGCAGATTAAATATGAATTTGGGCTTTTGCTGGCACACGTACGTGCGCCAACACACACACAGCGTGCACCGTACAGAAGCACGGTAAACATTTGCCGATACGAGAGCATCCAGATGTGCAAACTCATGCGTGCAAGCCCACAGAAACATGGCGCGAGTGATTCAGCGTGTCTCAGCCAGCTCCAGGTCATTGACAAAGCACGCGTTCTCAGCCAGAGAGGGACAGGTGCCAGCTCTGCCTGCCAGATCACAGTGTTTGACTGTTTGGAGCTGCAGAGAAGCTGCCTGCTCTCTGTTGCACACACACACACACACACACACATGCACACAAACACATGCACACACACACAGGCGCAGGCATTATCTTCCAAAGTGAGGATTGGATCCGTTGCATATCTAAGCTAGAGGGATAAATCCAGCTCAGTTAGCATAGACACAGTCAGAGTTAACTGTGGATAGAGAAAGTGGCTGATTAGATTTTAATGGAAGCATGTTATTTTCACTGTGTTCCTGCAGACTTACTGCCGCTACTTGAGTTTATAACCTCAGTCTTTTAATAGGCTACTCTGTATCACTCACTGCTGCAACATTACATGTGTTTTTTTTTTGTTTTTTTTTTCTTTTTTAATGGGTGGCCGAACTCCAAGAGCTATAAATTTGACCCTTTAACACCACGGGAGTACTTATGTATACACTGTGTCCGTAGTGATTATCGATACGTGGCAGCAGCGCTGGCAGTAATGCGGAACGTCACTCAGCAGATAAACGAGAGGAAGAGGAGGCTGGAGAACATCGACAAGATCGCCCAGTGGCAAGCCTCTGTTCTGGACTGGGAGGTATGTGTATGTATTGACTGTGGAGTTCGTCCGAAGCATCTGATGTCGTTTTTTTACTGGCAGATTCTGGCCCAGTCTGTTTAAGCCATCTGTGTGGTCATATTGCCCAGGGACGTACAGACTTAATTTACAATTTACATCTCACTATTTTAATTCAATCAGTAGAGACTTTCTCAAAGTCAGAATTGTGGAGAGTCTTTGGTGATTAGATCCATTTGTGACTGAGTCATATTTAGGTATTTAGGAAGAGGGGGGGGGGACGCTGGTGGAGAAGGGGATGAAGAATTAGCTGAAGATCTGGATGATTTGAGGCTGGACTCTGGGTGAGCTCAGTGGGAGAAACTGTGAGCGCTGGATGTGGTGAAGACTAGAGGGAAATGTTGCAGGGATTTCATTTACTTTGATATTTCTCCACGTCACTCCTTGACTCACTTAAATGTTTGCCTTGTTTTCACAAACCAAAAATGAAATATTCTCAATTTTTCACTTTTCAACATCATGGAGTGGCGCAGCAATTTGGTACTGCGCTCTCAGAAAGTTGAAGGACTTGTTGGAGACCGACAATGGTCAAAATAGACGCAGCAGAGATATCACAACTTTTGGTTTAGCTAAAAATCCCATGATGCAACAAGATAGCATTTGTTGTTAGACTTCCCCTGCCTGGTGAACAATACACCCGATTCGATTATGGTTTAACTTGCACCAAACTTTAAAACTACTTTAAAATCAAGGATTCAATTTAAACCTCACTTTAAACATCAGTTGAATTTTGACTCTAAACCTAGATCAAATTAAGTTATTTTGCACCCAAACATTAAACTACAATATGATCCAGTTTTAACCTTAAACTCTTTTGAGATGGATTGAGAGAAAAAACAACAACATCAAGTTCAAGCTAAAGTAAACTAAAGTTACTAAGTACAAAGAACTTTGAGCTGGTTGTGTAACCATCTCTGCTGTATCTACACGACCTACATAAGCAAACAACTGGGGCAGTCCTTGATTACAGAGACTCTTAGTCGACTTACGCTCAGAAGATCTTGTAGCCAAATCGATTATTTGATTTAACTAACAGATCGGTAAAACTGAGTTTCTGCACAGAGAATCAGGCCAAAGCAACTCTTGAAACCTTGTTATTGTCTGGCCGGACTGGTGGGAAACTGTTACAGAGCTGACCACCAAGATGAGACGGGCAGTAAAAGAAATACAGCCGTGCTCCATCTCTCAGCTTCTCTGCCAAGCCACCGCTAGTAATGTTAGGCCAGATGACTTTTTAGCTAGCTAGCTAGCTCGGTAGCTATTAGCCACAGGAGACACTACACAACTATTCCCACATGCTAGACTCTCTGCCAGGTGACATTTTAGCTAGTTAGCTAGCTCCCTAGCTATTAGCCACAGGAGACACTGCACGCGTGCTGGACTCTCTGCCAGGTGACATTTTAGCTAGTTAGCTAGCTCCCTAGCTATTAGCCACGGGAGACACTGCACAACTATTCCCACATGCTGGACTCTCTGCCAGGTGACTTTTAAGCTAGTTAGCTAGCTCTCTAGCTACAGAAGACGCTACACAACTATTCCCACACGCTGCACTCTCTGCCAGGTGACTTTTAAGCGAGTTAGCTAGCTCCCTAGCTATTAGCCACAGGAGACACTGCACAACTATTCCCACACGCTGGACTCTCTGCCAGGTGACTTTTAAGCTAGTTAGCTAGCTCTCTAGCTACAGAAGACGCTACACAACTATTCCCACACGCTGCACTCTCTGCCAGGTGACTTTTAAGCAAGTTAGCTAGCTCCCTAGCTATTAGCCACGGGAGACACTGCACAACTATTCCCATGTGCTGGACTCTCTGCTGGAACGTGTGTCTTTTATGCATTTGCATCGCATTGCTTTGTTGCACCTATGAGTATCTTCTTCCCTCACGTGTTGTGTGTGTATCTGTGTCTCTAGGGGGATGATATCTTGGACAGGAGCTCGGAGCTCATCTACACTGGGGAGTTGTCATGGATCTATCAGCCCTATGGACGCAGCCAGCAGCGAGTCTTCTTCCTCTTTGATCACCAACTGGTGCTCTGTAAGAAGGTAGGCGCTCTCTTTCTCTTTGTTCGCTTCCTTCCTTCCTTTTTCTTGAAGACCTTATTGGCTGGGGGAAAAAAAGCTGAAAAAGCTAAAACACCCGCCCGTGGGTCTGTGTTCCTGAAATGGCTGGTGGCGGAGAGACGCTTGGAGACCACGCGGCGCCTATAAGCGCACTTGAGAGCTGCAAACTGATGACATAATACCTCATGAGACTCAACCAAATCCTTGGCACCTTTCACAAAACGGAGCGGCGGTAGTTTGGGCTCCAATGCACCGAGGCTGCGCTCTCCTGTCAGTCTGATGTTAGCGCTCGACTAGACCCCACGATGCATGGAGACACAGACACGAACTGCAGACAAACACACAAAGGCCGAAGAACTGAGGCATCGCACGCATGTGTACACACACGGAGGAGCAATACTTTCACCGGGACGCGGGCAAACACGCACACGAAATGAACAAACAAAGACGAACAGATATAGCGTCTCTCTGTTTTTTTTTTTCCTGCTTCGGCCTCACTTTTATCCTTCTCCAGCATCTCTGGCTCCAGAGATGAACTGCGGCGTTTCTGCAGATTCCCGCGTGCGTGATAGTGGTTCTGGTCCCACTAAATAAAAAACAGACTGCGTGTATAGATTTTAGTCTTTTCGCTCCTCACATCCTTCTCCAACGTCCTCAGTACGACATGTGTAATTTCAGCCCTCGGGGCGTGTAAGTATCACATTGCATGTTGCCTTCCATCTTTTCCGCTCATCTCTTCCTTATCAGCACACGGATGCAGATTCGTCTCGGCACGCTTATTAAAAAGATTCCCGCTCTCGTTTTTTTTTCTCTCTCTCTCTACCTTCGTTGACCTTATAGTGCGGCTGCTGGTAATTTGGTCCCTAAGGCAACAGTCAAGATGAGGACTTTGAATTTTTCTTATTCCTTCAAAGTAACACAGGTCAAGGTTACTTCTGGTTGATGAATGAGAATTGATTCGGATTTGCGTCTTTGTTTGTCCGATCCGATGGTGAACTGAGTATTGTTGGAGTTTGGGATGAGAAGACGTCCCCTCTGGTTTAAAAACTGTGATGAGATGTCAACTGACATATCATTGAATTTTTGCATTTTTCACATATTTTCTGACATTTTGTCCAATAATTCAGAGATAAATTGTAATTACTTGATGCTACCCTGTCATGGTGTGCAGTAGTTGAAGAATCTAAATGAAATATTCATAAGGTTTTGATATTTTTAGTCACAACGTTAGTGTCACACTCTGGTGTTTATCTGTACTTCACCGAGACATTCCTTATTTACTCTTGTACTGTCCACCATTATTTAAACATAGATTCATCATCTTCAAGATTTTCCTCAGACAAAACACCAAACCATTCTTCTGTTTTAGCTTCTCAAACAGAAACATTTGCAGCTTTAATATTTGGATTATAAATTGAGATGTCCTGGTATATTTCTGCACATTTTTTGACCAAGGGATGAAATTTGGGAAAATAACAGTGATGAAAATAATCATTGCCGAATACAGCAAAATCACTAACAAGCCTTAGAAAATAAGAAACTGGCAAGCGTAAGTTTCACAAAGACGGGATGTATCGCCCCGTGGATGTACATGACATTTTGCAGCCGTACCAAATAAACTAGTACGTGTGCTCTCCAGCGTGGAAAGAGTACTCTCTACCTTTTGTGATTTGGCACACTGCAGCGTGTTTGTATGTCTGGGCAGCAGATGGAAAGGGTTGCATAAGGCAGCAGACTCTCCGGGTACCAAGGGAAGGATGCTAGTTGACACCTCTAAGGTTCAGCACACACACACACATGCACATTAACAGCTCCCCCTCCTCCTCCTCCTCCTCCTCAGGATCTGATACGCCGGGACATCCTCTACTATAAGGGCCGCATCGACATGGACCGCTACGAGGTGCGGGACGCCATTGACGGGCGCGACGACGACTTCAACGTCAGCGTGAAGAACGCCTTCAAATTGTGCAACAAAGACAGCGAGGAGATCCACATCTTCCTGGCCAAGAAGCCGGAGGAGAAGATCCGCTGGCTCAGGGCCTTCCACGAGGAGAGGAAGATGGTGCAGGAGGACGAGAAAATCGGTTAGTCGCGCAGCTCCCCGTCCCTTCCCCCCCCCCCGTCTGTAAAAGCTTTAGTCTTATTCTACAATGGACGCGCTGTCCTTGTGCTGCAGAGGACGCCTTGTATTGTCACGAGAGCTAAAGTAGGTTGTGTGAAAACTAAACAAATGCTACGTATTATTCACTTGCCTTTTGCGACTCCGTTTGTCGGTCAGGTTTTGAGATCTCTGAGTACCAGAAGCGGCAGGCGGCCATGACGGTGAGAAAGGTGACCAAACAGAAAGGTGAGGCAACAAGAAGATATCAGGTGATTTCCCTTTTTCTTTTCTTCTCTGGTTCGCTCTGTCTTCTCATCGCTGTTTACTCTTTACTCCTTAACCTGCTCTCTTTTTTTTTTTTTTCTACTTTCTACACCTTTTTTTAAACACGCCTCCTTTGTTTATGAGTGGACCTAGACTATCTGTGTGCTACTACGTAAGCTAGAAAAAGTCACGTCGAATTCATGTCTTCTCGTTGTATTTACTTTCGATACACTTCCTTTGAGTTAAATGTCTTGTCGGGCCCGTACCGCGAGGTTGAATTGATATGAGTCGCGAAGCAGCTGTTAAGCATCAATGAAAAGACAGAGGGCTGTTTGCATGACGTATTGAGTTTAAAGGGTGATAGCGGTGTTGGTGACATGTGCGTCCTGTGTCCCGCTCGCCTCCAACCAATTCAAACTGCTTGCATTTGTTCTTTTACTGAGTTAGAGGGGTTGTCGGTGCCTATCGCCACTTATACCCAGATGTGCAAGGTAAACCTTGCACGTCTGGGTATAAAAAAAATATCTTTGGTTGATTCTGACTTCTGATGTGCACAAGAGTTTTATAGATATCTAAATTGCGGAACAAGGAGCGTTTACTTTATATTGTGTATTCAACAACTTGGCACCTTGAAGTCAGGAGAAACATCAGGGTGTTTGACTTATTTGGCGATTTGAACAAGTCTTGTTTGAAAAGCCAGATGTGTCAAACTACGGTAAAACTCCCAACAGCTGCCGACTACCTCAGTAACAGAAAAACATGTCGAGCAAGTTCTTTTTTTGAGATGCCAATTCCTCACCAAGCATCAGACAGAAGACCCACATGTCCAAAAAAACTGTTGGTATCATCCTTTAAGATTTAGCCATTTTAGTGCCAGGCTAGATGTTTGTACATTTTACCATTACAGATGTTCTTGCTATTGCCAGTTTTCACGATAAGCATGACCATCCATTGATAAAGTATTGATTAACCAATAACCCCCCCCCCCCCCCCCCACAACTTCCCCTCGCTGGAATGTTCTCTCTGACGTTGGGACGCCTGTAGACGTCCGTCAGAAGTAAATGTTGTGTGTTTCAAAGTGCTGTATGTGTACATGGCTGGCACAAGGTGAAGTACTCTCTTGAATTTCAGATTCATTTATAGATTTCATCTTGAGAAAGAGGGCCATGTTGTATGGACATGGTTTGAGAATGATAAAGGTATATGCATTAGAGTTCTCCTTAGAGCTAGCACAATAAGATGCCATGGCAACTGCTCAGCAGCATTGGGAGGTGTTGTGATTAACGTTGGCATTGGAGCATGCAGTCACAGTCCAATCTGTTTACAAGCATTATCTTGACTATCCAAGATGAAACAGGTAGATCAAACCCTTCGAACTGCTAAAAAAAAAACAGTGTTTGGCTAAATACCCCCCCACCACCATCCCTGCCTCCTAACAAGACACTGTTCCTCATCTTTTCATGTCTTCTTAAGATGCCATGGCAACTTTTGACTATTTCATCTCCCAATATCGATTGTATCTGATCTTCTAATTGCCCTAGCATAGCTGTGATGCTTGTAGACCGTAGCTCAACGGCGTCGTAGACCGTAGTCAAATGCATATTAACGGCTTCCTGTTGGCTCTTTTGTCGCCGTTCTCGTGTTCTCAAGTGTCGAGGGTGCTATTCAAACGAACCGCGCTGTCGGCAAAACGCGGCAGAACGACGTCTCTTCTCGTCCAAACGCCTCCTTTTTTTTCAACGTAGTCTGTTGTTTTTGGTTTGTTTTTTTCCCCGCCGTTTGTCCGCTACAGAGTTTGATTGAATAGCACCTTCAGTCTCCCTTGTGTCATCATCGCTCCAGCTGAATCCCACCCCGTCTCCCAATTCAGCTGTCATCGTATGATCATACTGTCACATGTCGTAGGTTTTAAAAAAAATACAGGAATGTTCACACCGAAGGCCCATTCTGTACGTCTACGTGCCTGTCGTCCTTTGGAAAGCATGACTCGGTGTTGTGTCTTTGTGTCTGTCCGAGGGATATTTTACTGACGCTGTTTCCTGTTTGCTATCCACCTCCTCTCTTCCTCTTCTTCTTCTTCTTCTTCTCTCGCTTTGTGCCCTGCGCTGCCTCCTTGTCCATCTCTCCCCTTCGCTCCCCCCTTCTTGCTCTCTTTTTTTTTTTTTTTTCCGCACCTGCCTTCTCAGGTGTAAACAGGTGCACGCCCCCCTCATACCCGCCCCCCCAGGACCCCCTCAGTGCGGGGCAGTATGAGGTATCGGAGGACATGGCACAAGGAGAGGTTTTTGAATTCAGTCAATCCAAAAGAGGCCAGGCTCCTTTCTGGCAGAATTTTAGTAGATTAGCTCCATTTAAGAAATAGAGATACACGGACTCTTCTGAAGGACCAGCTATTTTTCTTAGAAGCACTAAACACTGGAGGATCATGTCCCATGATGAAGAAAAATACAAGACACACACACACAGACAAGAGACTTTTGAAATCATGGACCATTGTTAATATATAGCGTGTGACTGGAAAGCAGCAAGAGGACTGAAGACTTGGATTTCAAACATTTGAGGAAAAATAACAAAAACTTTATAATTCATATGTGTCAGTAACGTTCTTAGTTTTCATGCTTCTCTCCGGCTGAGTCGCCTGTCAAGGAACTCTGCCCCCTCCCCATCCAATTCTGCATCTTCACGCCATCTGAATGTCCCAGAGTTATTTAGATTGTCATATTAATCCATTTCGAGTCCCATCATCTGGAGAGGAAACACACCGGGCCGAGGCCGGGAGGGGAGGAGAGGGGGAGGAGAGGGGAGGGGGGAGGGGCATTCCCGGTGGTGTGATTGTGTCGATCTTGCCGTGCTGCTATGTGAGATTTCTTGTTGCGTTCTTTCTGAATGTGAGATTAAATAACGACGCCACCCTCACCCCCCTCCCCCCTTCCCCTCCTCCTCTCCTTTCCCGGTGGCCTCTGAAGGACCTGTGATGCTCGACTGTCGGTCGTCACCTCTGAGTTAGACCCATTATTCCACTGATCACAGACCGGCCAGGCCGTCTGGATCCCCTCCTCACGCTCAACGCTCCATATGTTCCTCTCTCTCTCTCGCTGCTAGCATACAGTTACCCACAACACCACCACCACCACCATCTCACCAGGTCTGACGTCTCACAGTGTCTCCCTCACCCTCCCCCTCCATCTCCTGTCCTCTCTATCTCTTCTACCCACCTGTGAGTCAGTGGCTCTCGGAGGACGAGCTCCACTCTTTTTTTTTTTTTTGGAAACCTGCCATTGGCCATGATACGATGGGTCAGGGAACAAATCAATAGTTGGAACATCAATAGAATATTTTACATCCTTTCACCGACCACTTTTGACAGGGTATTCATAACCGCTCATGCCGACGATTCGACGAGAGAGAGAGAGAGAGAGAGAGAGAGAGAGAGAGAGAGCGCTTTTGCCCGCTTGGATGAAAACGGCCAGAGGGGCAGGAGGTTGGCGGCGCCGCGGCCTCACCTGCCTCGTGTCAGAGCCCCTCCCCCCTCCCCCCAGAGACCACCCCTGTAGCACTGTGCTGGCAGCTCACTGGGCGTTTTGGAAAGAGAGCAGCCGACCTCCGGGAAATCCACCGAGAGCGAAAAAGAGAAGTCGAAGCATTGGCCAAGGTGTAAAACTAATATCTCTTTTTCACGTCAGCTGTCAAAAAAACGAAAAGACTCCTTCGGTTTGGCTTGATTATTTTTCATGTTGCTCACTCTGTAAAAAAAAAAAAAAAAAAGCACAGCACACATTCAGTCCGAGGAGCGCTCTCTTTCCCCCTCGTTTAAGTCAGGAGCGACGCCAACGCGTGAGAATTGGGAACAAACCCTTAACCAGCACAAGGGGGAAACGGTCGAAAAAAAAGTGGATTTAATCTGCAGCGTGCAGGTGTCGTCTGCGTCTCTGAAGGCTGCAGCTTCAAAAATCCTGGCACTCCTCTCCCGTTTTGTTTCTCCCAGATCTTGATCCATGTTCTGGCGGGTTAGCTCGGCGCAGTTAAGTGATTTACACGGGACTGTGGCCTGATCACATTGTTGTGTTTAATCAACAACGCGGCCGCCGTGTGCGAGAGCCCGCCGCGCGCCGCCGCGCGCCGCCAGGCGCCGCCACGCGCCGCCAACAGAGGCGTCGGGAACGAGAGGATCCAAACGCAAATGACACGCGCCACCAAGGTCTATTCTTTTTCTACAGTTGGAATGTAAGTGGCTCACGAGTCCATTTGTGATCCTATTTCGACCTCCGATACAGAAGTACATTTTGTGTTGAGTTATATCACCCGATGGGACAGTACATATACAGTATGACAACTTGTGCAATGTGATATATCATCATATATCTTCACCGTTCACTACAACGTGATATGAAAGAGTTATATATCGTTCTATGTCATTTGTTTGCCTGCTTATGGGCCTTATAACCTACCGGAGAGGAGGAGGAGGAGGAGGAGGAGGAGGAGGAGAAGGAGAAAAAAAAAAGAGAGAGACCTTAGAATTGCTTTGTATGATGTGTAATTTATGTTTTTGTTTCAGTAAAGGAGGTTGAGAAATGCGTGCGTTGGCTGCTGGTGTCTGTAGCGACGGCTCCCGAGTGAGATTGCTTTTGGAAGATAATCCCCTGGTCTGGCACAGCGAAAAGATATGGTTCCCAGGCCATGATAACCTCAGGTCCCGTGCTACGCCCCACTCACCCCCATCCACCCCCACGACCCCTCCACCTCCCACCCATTCCCTTACTCCACGCCACCAACATACAGACACAAGCATGCAGGCAAACACACACACACACACACACACACAATCATGCGCACTTGCTGGCCCGTTCTGCTGCGGAGAAGAGAGATGCTATCTAACAGTGCCTTCCAGCATTCCACTAGTGATTATCTATTCAGTTTCACAGGCAGATTTGAATTAGTCATGTATTTTCCCTTCAGTGTGGGACTTGCATCTCTCTCTCTCTCTCTCTCTCCCTCTCTCTCTCTCTCTCTTTCTCTCTCTCTCTTTCTCTCTCTCTCTCATACACGATGGGAATTCCTCGTTCCCCAGTGCATGAGATCCACCCGGACAGAAACTTAGAGGTCAGGCCTTTTCCATACGAGTAGATACTGTGCCGTCTGACTGAAACACACCTTATTATATTATACCACACACGTACATAGCGGTAACTTTATTGCACAAAAAGAGGTTGATTCTAATTTTCAGATGTTTAGAAAACTACATAGAGTTCCTTATTAATTGTTATATTTACCATGCGGGAAGATGGTTTCATTTGAATATATAGTAGGAAGCCGATTTTCATTAGTCCAGATAGGTTTCACTTTTCAAAGTATATTATTAGCAGTGAGTTATGAATCAAAAGAAGAATCATCTATTTTACCTTTATCAGCTACACACTGTAAATAATGTAAAAAGAACAGATCATATATTTGGATATTGGTATTTTGCGTTGGAGACGAATGTTGTTCCAGTTCTAGCGTGCGGTAGACCTCAGTACAGGTAAATGCATGCTCGTGGCATCCGATATTTTGCATGAGACTTTAGACAACTCTTTACAGATTGTTTAGTTTCATTTAACTTCCAATGGGATTTTGTTTATTTCCAAACCATTTCACACGTGAGCCCACGCCATCCCGCTAAAGGGGAGGTCCTTTCCTCCGTCCGCCCGTCTCCTGCTCACGACACACCACCGGCTGTAGCGTCTGTTTTTATTTATTACGTAAGAGCGGACATCTTTCTCCCCCCCCCACCGCGCTGAGACAAAAGACTGAACTGAGAGGTGAGAGAAGTGAGAGGCACTGACGTTCTCCCGGCTCGGACGTAACCCCCCGCCACCGCCAACTGAAAAAACTTATTCCCAAGTCTTTATTTGCTCTTTTCTTTGACTCAAACCTGCACTTGTCATGGTCCAAACTGCCGGTTATTTTATTTTTGGGGGACTCCCATTAACCGCTGAGGAAAAACGGGTATCATTTTTCTATGACAACAGTGAACCAAATAGGAGTTAGCACTGATCATGGGTGTTTGTGTATAGATTTGTAGTCAAGCAGAAGAGCTGAATAAATGCGAAACCTCTCGGGATGAGCTAAAAATACACCTAATCCTGAAGACGCACACACACGCACACACACACATACACACACATAGTACTTCATTGCAATTCATATCATGCTCTTGTTTCTACTTAAGAAAATGATTCTTTAAAGTGTGCAATGACTTGACAGTACAAATTAATTCCTCACTTGTATTTATTGAATGCAGTATTAAATAGACCCATTTTGGCCACACTGTTCAAAAGGATGTAAACATTATTTTGTATTTCTTCTGATATAATTATCATTCTGACCTTGTGCTGAGAACTGAGGAGGACAGCGGTCCGCGTGGAAGATTTCTTTTTTTCTTCTTCTTCTTCTATTTCCTGTTATCAAACCAAGACAGCCAACTTAGCAGACTGTCCGTTGGATGCATCAGAGGTTGCTCAAGATTTGTGTATTCCTTCTTTCTTTTTTTTTAAAGTCCAGGGTGTGTGCGTGAGCCGCTCACACTCAGCATCGCGACATCTTCAGCGGGAGCTCCTCGCAGTGTAGTTTCAGAATAGTCAGGGTACAAACGGAGTCTTCAATGAGCCATATACGGATGTGGTGTTCAACGACAACAAGGTAAACAGGAGACTGACGTTCCAACGTTTGGAATGGATCCATTGTATATTACCATCTAGTTAAGGTCTGGATTTCTTTGCCTAACACAGAAAAATGTACTCACCGTATCCATATCCTTTGTCACCATATGCAAACATTTGTCGTTTTCTTTCTTGCTGGCCTTTTGAGTTTTGATTATTTGTTGTAGAAATGGAAAAAAAACCTGAAAAATAATGCCTATTCAATCCAGAAACTGTGAATGGGAGAGTGGAGATGTCAACTGTATGTACATTCTATGTTTTGATGTAATCAGAAGCACTGGGAATATGTTGTACTTCGCTGTAAAAATAAATCCATATCTGATATAGCTGTACTTTTGTTGAAAATAAAACCTCTACATAACTGCGTGTCGAGGCGTCAATGTGCGAGTGGGAGAGCATTGTGCTGGGCTTCCTGTTGTGTGACATCGTTTCCTGTTTGCGGGTCCAGATTCCCAACAGCCGACGCATTCCCTCCTTGGATGTGTTTCAGAGGAAAGATTCAAGGGCACGCAAACATGAGATGATAACGCTATCAGGGGAGGAGGGGGAACAATTATAACCAGAAACCAAAATAACCGTGCCGTAATCAATAAGTAATGAGACGCGGGGGGGGAAGAAACGTCCTCTTCCTCGTGTTTTAAAGTCCACATTATTGTGCGATGCAGACGGTCTGTGTGCACGTGAGTCCAGATGTGTCCGCGTGCGTGAATCTGTCATGGTGTGGCTGTACATGAGAGGAGAACAGCGCTAAAGGAAATGCGAAAAAAGGCACTGTGAAAGTTGGACAGGCTCAATAAGCAGTGTTACTGTGGTCTCTAGTGGTCAACCACGGTATTACACTGATAGGGGCCGAGTATCCAACATGGAGCCCCTTTTGGGACGTTCATCTTTTGCCGAAGACACTTCAATGAGGTTTGTAGAGCTTCAATAATAGTTCCATCTAAAGTTATTTGTCTATTTAGCAGGCACATGTTTCCATCTTCATACATAAATCATAAAAACAAGACTTCACGGCGCTCGCTGGGACAGTCCAGTGACCTTTTCGTACTTGTCGTACCCATGTCATCAAAAGTGAGGTATAAAAAAATTGTCACTGGCCATATGTTATGATGCTACAGTGAGCATCATATTTGTTCGGAGGTTTCGTGCTTCAGGTAGTTCCTCAGGATCAGAGGAACGTCCAAACTGTCGATGGCGGGCTCTTTATCGGCGAAGGGGAGATATCTCCGAATGGCAAGCCGAGTCTGAGACATCAGTGTTTTGGGACACACTGGAGCAAAAAGAGAGAGAGAGACAAAAAAAAGTCGGCTCAACACTTTGACACTTCGGTGTTTATACTGAACCAAACCAGCGGCGGTGTCTCACCTCTCTCCTTGAGCAGCAGGACCAGGGCTTCGTTCTGCTTTGTCGTCTTGTCGATGATCAGCGTGGGCAGAAACACGTCCGCCCCGAAGTCCACGAGCAGCTGGATGAACTCCGCCCCGCAGCCGTAACGCAGACACACCTCCAGGACGGTCTTCGGCTGCTTAATCCGGGCCAGCACCTTCTCGTCCGTGCAGTTGTAGTCGGGGTCGGCCCCGTGGAGAAGGAGCAGTTTGAAGCCGCCCAGGTGTCCGTACACGGCCGAGATGTACAGGGCCCCTCTGCAGGTCGTGGCGTTGGAGGCCCACTCGGGGGCCCTGGCCCTGGCGTCCACCTCGGCTCCGAAGCGCAGCAGCTCCCGCAGCACGGCCACGTCGCCCTCGCGGGCCGCCGTCAGCAGCGGCGAGCAGTTGTTGTGCTGGCTGCCGTTGGGATCGGCGCCGGCCTTCAGCAGGGCGACCACGCAGTCCAGGTGTTTCCCGCTGACGGCTGTGAACAGGGGCGTCTGGGCCTTCACGTCCAGGCTGTCGACCTGGATTCAAACACATGGCGGCGACGCCGAGGCGTTGCGGTTTGGTGATCCAACACCGTCGATACGCGTCATTACGGCTGTATTATCTGACACGGCATTGACGTATTCTCGCCTCTCAATTTGTGTTTATTTATTTATCCGATGACTTGAAATCCAATATTCACTCTCATTTTAACACTGTTTCGATCTCCCCCAACTCCTGAGGGAAATATCCAGCTTATTAGCGGCTAAATGATCCGCTATATCCCGCGCTAATCCCCTAACATTGTCAATTTGCTGTTGTCTGCTGGTGGATATAGGAAATAGTGGGAAACAGCTGCCTGCTGCTTCTGGAGACAACTTTATTGAAGCAAAGCTAAAGCTAACAAAGAGGTTTCTGAGAACGGAGGTGAAGTGCAGGAGTGGGTACTAACTTTGCGAGGGCCCTTACATATTACACTTAACCATCTGATCCAATGTTCATATAAAATATTGATGAGTGCAGCTTTAATGCATCTAATTGAATCTAATTTTTTACTCTTATTTTTGAGAGGTGGGGAAAAAAAAGACCTGCAGGAATTATCTCGTCTACCTTTTTGAGCTTTTTTAAATAAAATTTCTGACGCCTGAGTGCAAAAAGTGTCCATTGCACCCACCTGCTGTCCCACCCGCCTCCCGCCATCGAAGGTGCATCCACACTTGCCGCAGTACAACAAAACGCCTTCTCCGTGTCTCACCTGTGCGCCGTGCTCCAGCAGCAACTCCAAGCACCTCAGGTGTCCCAGAGCGGCGGCGCTGCGCAACGGGGTCACCGGGACCCCCCACCCGCTCCGAGCGTTCACAGACCTCCTGTATCTCTCCTGAGACAGGAGCTCGCAGAGCAGAGTCACGTCGTCGGCGCCCACGGCGTCGTTCAAGGCCCGACTCTGCTCGCCGTCCTCGTCCTCCTCCTTCGGCTGCAGCAGGGAGAAGATCTTTGAAATGTCCATCAAACTCATGTTGACAGCTCGGCCCAGAACCATGACGTAACCTCCCGGCCGCCTGCGAGTCAGAGCTCCTACGTCTGCGACGGGCGGAAAATGTCAGAGAGTGACGGTAATACGTCCAAACACACAAATGCACAGCTGACGCCCCGGGTTATTTTTGTGAGGCGTGATTCTTCTTTTCAACGTGTGGAGTTCTTGCGTGGAAGAAAAATAATGACTTCTTTTTTGTCACGCAGTTTGTTTAGACGACACAGCTACTGCACATCAGACAAATCACAGCGCTGCAGCTTAAATCAAAGACACACACGAGTACATTTCACACTCAACAAGACACTCACCTCAACTAGTTGTTCGCTGGTGTGTGTGTTTTCCCAAAGACATTCGAAGAGAAGACAAGTTAAACAGCTTCAAAAACCCATGAAAAGTCACGTGGGGGAACGAAGGAAAGGAAAAGTCCTCCAAGGAGTGTGTGATGCTTCCGCAGGAGCTGTGAGTTGTGAAAAGCACAGTATGGTGTGCGTGTGTGTGTGTGTGTGTGTGTTGACAGACAGAGGTGACCAGATCTCCTTTCTGGGGGGTAGGGGGCTAATTTTAGGCCACAGATGGGCCTGGCTGAACTTCCATTCTTGGAGAGTCCAGGCTCAGGGTTATAATTAGAAAGGTGTTGCGAGTGTGACAGTCAGTCGGTGATTGTGTCCGGAATATTAAAAAAACTCAATTGAAATTGGGACTTCTGTGTCTCTGTACAGCATGGAGGAGCATAATTCTCCACTTATTGTCTTTTTTCGAACAGGTACGAAAGACACGACGGTTGCCCCAATGTGACCACAAAGCCAAACGACCAATGAGAACGGCCGCTAGTTTGCCTCTACGTGCCCCGCCGTCACATGTCTCCTGTCTCCCTGATTTGCACCGAGGCATCAGGGGCAGAGCCCAAAAAAATGCTAAGTATTTGTGGTCTTTATAATGCCCAACCCCCCTCCCTCCCTGCAAAGCCGCCATTTCAGTAGGTGTCAGTGTGAGGAGCAGCCAGCAGCGGCCAGTCAGCTGTTCCTCTGCCAAAACCTGCACATGTCTCCATCCTGCCCGGCATTCAGAAGGGAGAGCCTGTGACTCGTCACATTCTTTCAGCAGCAGATGGCACAAGAGTCCAGATTCCTGGCGCACGAATACCAGAGTTTATTTCATGGATCCATTCGAGCACACGGCCGAGGAACAATCAAACGTGGAGAACAAAGACCTGCTTTTAATGCACTCCTCCTGCAACCCGACCGAGGAAGGCGACAAATGAACGCGTGCAAAACAAAATGAACTGTGCAGACGACACAAGCAGCCGAGTGCCTGTGGCCAGCATTGCAATTGGCTCGTTTATGTACACGTTAAACAGTTTATTTACTGCAATAATCCAAAAATATTTATCCAATTGTTTTATTTCTTTTCAAGGAAACTAGTGTGATGCTGTATTGTTACTACGGTTAAGTAGCTCAAATGCAGCTTTCCAGTCAGATTAACTTGTGATTCTGCATCTGCACTCATTTGTCCTTCGTTCATCCCTCAGTGTTCCCCATAAGACTGCGTTGGACTTTCTGAGACTATGGCGGGTCTGTTGTTATTATCCGTCGAAGTGTGAGTCTCTTTCACTGAAATAAGAAAACCTGAGTGAACAGAACTTGTTGGTTTTGATTATTCGCTGCAGCAAATGGTCCGCCTGCATGAACAAGAACGACGCGGCGCAGGTGAGTTACGTTGGATATTTAAACACAAGACAGAAAGGTTGAGGCCCTTACTTCCTCTAAAACATAACACTCGGTATCATCACAACTCCAAAAAATATACATCGAGGAGGAGAAGTGCGAGTCTCAAAAGACTCAGAGCGAGGTGATATGGGACTTGACCCCAACAGGTGACTCGACACAACAGATTACAGTAAAACATATTTTTTGCCCCAGGAAGAAAATTATGTAAATTTTACAGTGAAAGCCATCTTTCTGGTACAAAATGAAGAGATCCATGAAGAACGTTTCGCTCTTGTGAACAACTTCCTGCTCGTGTTCAGTGGTGTAATGTAACTAAGTACATTTAAGTAGCTTAAAAAGTACTGTGCTTGAGTACAAATCTGAGGGAATTGTACTTTACATGAGTATTTCTATTTTATACTTTACTCCATTACATCTCAGAGGCAAATATTGTGATTTTAACTTCACTACATTTGACAAAGCTGATGACTCATTAGGCGACGATGCAGATTCAGATTCTTAAAACACAAATCAACTGACACAGTTATAATATTAAGTACTATATAGACACATTATTAAGTGTAATAAGTTAAAATGGGTTCCACAATTACCAGCTGCACCATTAAAATGAAGAACATATTATTGCATAATTCTGCATAATGACTTTTACTTTTGGTATATTTAAGTATATTTTGATGCCGGCACCTGTTGTACTTTAACTGCAGAAGCATTTGGAGTGCAGGACTGGTAAGTACTGAAATGATAAACACTTTCTCTGAGCCTGCCAGCCCACCCGTTGAGAAGTGTAAAAATATTGCTGGACGAAATGTACTTTGGCGGGCCGCCACGGTCTGGATAATTAATGGCAAGCGCTGCAAAGAATGAAAAACAAACAAACAACAACAACCAAAACAAAGTCACGTCCAATAAGATCTTCCAAAACATATTGCGTGACTAATTATTCATGGATTAATGGCTGATTGAGTGGATTATTCCACACCGTATCTGTCGGGGACATTTCAGGGCTGTCCAGACTAGAGTTAACCTCACGAGGATAATTCTGCTTTTAAGCTTATTTCCTTGCCTCTGACGTGGAAACCATGCTCATCTACCTGCAGTCCGGTAATCTGCACAATCCAGATGTACCTCACCAGGTAAACACAAAAAACGTGACCTACGAAAGGTCATAAGAAATAATTCATTCAAGAACAACTAATCACCAAGCTAACGAGAGCTAGCTTAATGCTAGGCCAGCTGCCATTGATCAGATTTAGCTTTTATTGGCCATACATGGAATTTGACTCACGTAGCTCTCATCGTACATATATACATATTATATACAAAAAACAGGGTAAATATAAAAAAATACATTAAAGACAACAGAGACAGTTAAAGACAACAGAGTATTTATTCAAACCAGATCCCAAAATGTTCCTAAAACTTGAACGATGATGACATGAAAACTGCGCCAGCTATCAAAATTACAAGTCGGCCCAAAAAAAGGCCAACGTTTTGTTAACGTTTAAATCTTTAAATGATGTCTCTACGTGAAAGGATGGCGAGTCACTGCGGGCTCAAAGTTAAGTGCACACAGCACCATTTTGTATCCGTGGAGATGGAATGTATCCCGGAATCCCTGATGACATCATCACCAGAGCTCTGAAGTCATCAAAGGCATAAAAGGCACGTGACATTCATGAGTCTTTAAATAGGGGACATGTTCCACCACCTCTGTAAATCCACTATTGAAGGTTTTTAACCTCTCCTTTACTACAGTTGGACTTTTTTTTATTTTTTTTACCAGTGAACATATCATGGATAGACAACAGAATGATGAAAACCAGCCTGCTGGTCCGCAGGACATCGGTGATATGAAAGAATTTAACAGACCAGCGGAGACTGAAAATCCTGCTGATGATGAACCCAGCTTTCTAATGAGCTTGTACGAGTTGATGGGCAGAAGATTGAAAGATCTTCAGAGTAACACACAGGCCGAGCCACAATTTGTCAGCTCTCTGCAAAGTCAAGTGCTCATCAGCAACCAGGAACGTGACGAAGTGATAAAACAATATACACTAGAGTCACTGAAACTTGCCGAATCTATGATATTGGTGGACGATTTCTTCCAGCAGAAAGAGAAATTGTCTCTGCTCCTCAAAGAATCAGAAAAGGAGTTGTTGATGCAAAAAGCCGAACACCTCAGAGTCAACAAGGACTTGGAGGCAAAAATAAAATCCCTGCAGGAAAAGGCCGGCAAAGACCTGGACCTGAAGGAACAGGAAAAAAAGGAACTGCAGGATGAACACCACAGGGAGATGGACACTCTGAAGCGTACGAACCAGAGTCTCCTTGACGAGCTTAACAACAACAAAACACAGAGCAGCCAAGAAGAGCAATGGCAACAAAAATATGCCGATCTGGAAAAGACCCATGAAACTAAACTGAACAACACCATCCGGCTTATTAAAAAAAAAAGCCATGAATCCCGGAAGATTCTTGAGGACAAATTAAAGGCTCAACTGAAACGTAACGACAGCTTGGCGGGGGAACTCAGAGTGTCGCACAGAGATCACGGGGAGTCACAAAAAGAGATCAAGGAGTTACGCGACCACATAATCGACTCGCGCGTCGCCACCATCGCCGAACTCGTGGCCGCAAAAGACGAGTGCACACTTGTGGAAAACATCTGTCTTGAGTTGATGAAAAAGTGTAGGGGTCCATTTGGTCGGAGGATACAAGACAAAGAATTAGAGCTTGAGAAAATGAAAAGGAAAATGCGAGAGACGCAGGGTGGGACGGTAAGACGGACACGGACGCGGACACAGACGGAGGCGGCGACACAGACAGAGACACGGACACAGACACAGACACAGACGGAGTCGCAGGTGAAGACGGAGCAGGGGGCAACCTGCAACATCTCTCTGAACCGTACACAAGAGAGTGTCCTTGAAGACCCTAACAACAAAACACAGAGCAGCCAAGAAGAGCGATGGCAAAAAAAATACACCGATCTGGAAAAGACGCATGAAGCTAAACTGAGCAACACCATCCTGCTTATTAAAAAGAAAAACCAGGAATCTCAGAAGATTCTGAACGACAAATTAAAGGCTCAACTGAAACGTAACAGCAGCTTGTTGGAGAAACTCGAAGCGGCAAACAAAGAGTGCGAGCGCCTGAGGGACACACAAGACAACATACGCGACTCCATGAACGAAACGCGCGTCACCATGGCAGAGGAGTGCACACTTCTGGAGGACATCTGTCTTGACTTGAAGAAAAAGTGTAGAGGGCCCTTTGGCAGGAGAATGCAAGACAGAGAATTGGAGATTGAGAAAATGAAAAGGAAAATGCGAGAGAGGCAGGCTAAGACGCTATGGCGGACACGGAGGCAGACAGAGACGGAGACGCAGACGCAGACGCAGACGGAGTTAGAGGCGGAGATGTTCGGGAAGGCAACCTGCAACGTCGACGGCCCCTGTCGTCCCGCTTCCTACCCTTTGAGAAGGAGAAAGCCACATCTTTACTATTAAGACTGTCCAACCGGGAAGAGTGATTCTCCTCGGTTACTCTCAGGAAGGTTTTGTTCCTTTTTTCCCTGTGAAAGGGTTTTTCCCATCTCCCGCCATGGTGCGCCTACTATCTACCTCCTTCTGCTGACATGGATCATCTGGATCGTGGATCATTCATGTGTTCATTGACGCTGTTACGTTCTTCACTCTGTCCACATTACATGTATCGTTTCTGTCCAGCCAGAGAGAGTGATTCTCCTCTGTTGCTCTAATGTATGTTTCTTCTCTTTTTTACCCCTGTGACAGGGTTTCTTTTCTTTTCGGGCTCTTCCGAGGAAAGTGAGTCTCCTCGGTTCCGGCTCTTCTTCATGCCATCTGTTGCTTCTTTCCATCCGAGGAGAGTGATTCTCCTCGGATGGAAAGAAGCAGTAGATGTCAGGAAGAAGAGTCGGAACCGAGGAGAGTGATTCTCCTCGGTTCTGACTCTTCTTCCTGACATCTACTGCTTCTTTCCATCCGAGGAGAGTGATTCTCCTCGGTTCTGACTCTTCTTCCTGACATCTACTGCTTCTTTCCATCCGAGGAGAGTGATTCTCCTCGGTTCCGATCCTTCTTCCTGCCATTTACTGCTTCTTTCCAGCTCTCCTTCATGACATCTGTTGCGTCTTTCCATCCGAGGAGAGTGATTCTCCTCGGATGGAAAGAAGCAGTAGATGTCATGAAGAAGAGCCGGAACCAAGGAGAATCACTCTCCTCGGATGGAAAGAAGCAGTAGATGTTAGGAAGAAGAGACGGAACCGATGAGAATCACTCTTCTCGGTTCTGGCTCTTCTTCATGGCATCTGTTGCTTCTTTCCATCCGAGGAGAGTGATTCTCCTCGGATGGAAAGACGCATTTGTTGCTTTTTTCCGTCCGAGGAGAGTGATTCTCCTCGGACGGAAAGAAGCAACAGATGCCATGAAGAAGAGCCGGAACCGAGGAGAATCACTTTCCTCGGATGGAAAGAAGCAGTAGATGTTAGGAAGAAGAGACGGAACCGATGAGAATCACTCTTCTCGGTTCTGGCTCTTCTTCATGGCATCTGTTGCTTCTTTCCATCCGAGGAGAGTGATTCTCCTCGGATGGAAAGACGCATTTGTTGCTTTTTTCCGTCCGAGGAGAGTGATTCTCCTCGGACGGAAAGAAGCAACAGATGCCATGAAGAAGAGCCGGAACCGAGGAGAATCACTTTCCTCGGATGGAAAGAAGCAGTAGATGTTAGGAAGAAGAGTCGGAACCGAGGAGAATCACTCTCCTCAGATGGTAAGAAGCAACAGATGCTTCTTTCCATCCGGTTCCGGCTCTCCTTCATGACATCTGTTGCTTCTTTCCATCCGAGGAGAGTGATTCTCCTCGGATGGAAAGAAGCAGTAGATGTTAGGAAGAAGAGACGGAACCGATGAGAATCACTCTTCTCGGTTCTGGCTCTTCTTCATGGCATCTGTTGCTTCTTTCCATCCGAGGAGAGTGATTCTCCTCGGATGGAAAGACGCATTTGTTGCTTTTTTCCGTCCGAGGAGAGTGATTCTCCTCGGACGGAAAGAAGCAACAGATGCCATGAAGAAGAGCCGGAACCGAGGAGAATCACTTTCCTCGGATGGAAAGAAGCAGTAGATGTTAGGAAGAAGAGTCGGAACCGAGGAGAATCACTCTCCTCAGATGGTAAGAAGCAACAGATGCTTCTTTCCATCCGGTTCCGGCTCTCCTTCATGACATCTGTTGCTTCTTTCCATCCGAGGAGAGTGATTCTCCTCGGATGGAAAGAAGCAGTAGATGTTAGGAAGAAGAGACGGAACCGATGAGAATCACTCTTCTCGGTTCTGGCTCTTCTTCATGGCATCTGTTGCTTCTTTCCATCCGAGGAGAGTGATTCTCCTCGGATGGAAAGACGCATTTGTTGCTTTTTTCCGTCCGAGGAGAGTGATTCTCCTCGGACGGAAAGAAGCAACAGATGCCATGAAGAAGAGCCGGAACCGAGGAGAATCACTTTCCTCGGATGGAAAGAAGCAGTAGATGTTAGGAAGAAGAGTCGGAACCGAGGAGAATCACTCTCCTCAGATGGTAAGAAGCAACAGATGCTTCTTTCCATCCGGTTCCGGCTCTCCTTCATGACATCTGTTGCTTCTTTCCATCCGAGGAGAGTGATTCTCCTCGGATGGAAAGAAGCAGTAGATGTTAGGAAGAAGAGACGGAACCGATGAGAATCACTCTTCTCGGTTCTGGCTCTTCTTCATGGCATCTGTTGCTTCTTTCCATCCGAGGAGAGTGATTCTCCTCGGATGGAAAGACGCATTTGTTGCTTTTTTCCGTCCGAGGAGAGTGATTCTCCTCGGACGGAAAGAAGCAACAGATGCCATGAAGAAGAGCCGGAACCGAGGAGAATCACTTTCCTCGGATGGAAAGAAGCAGTAGATGTTAGGAAGAAGAGTCGGAACCGAGGAGAATCACTCTCCTCAGATGGTAAGAAGCAACAGATGCTTCTTTCCATCCGGTTCCGGCTCTCCTTCATGACATCTGTTGCTTCTTTCCATCCGAGGAGAGTGATTCTCCTCGGATGGAAAGAAGCAGTAGATGTTAGGAAGAAGAGACGGAACCGATGAGAATCACTCTTCTCGGTTCTGGCTCTTCTTCATGGCATCTGTTGCTTCTTTCCATCCGAGGAGAGTGATTCTCCTCGGATGGAAAGACGCATTTGTTGCTTTTTTCCGTCCGAGGAGAGTGATTCTCCTCGGACGGAAAGAAGCAACAGATGCCATGAAGAAGAGCCGGAACCGAGGAGAATCACTTTCCTCGGATGGAAAGAAGCAGTAGATGTTAGGAAGAAGAGACGGAACCGATGAGAATCACTCTTCTCGGTTCTGGCTCTTCTTCATGGCATCTGTTGCTTCTTTCCATCCGAGGAGAGTGATTCTCCTCGGATGGAAAGACGCATTTGTTGCTTTTTTCTGTCCGAGGAGAGTGATTCTCCTCGGACGGAAAGAAGCAACAGATGCCATGAAGAAGAGCCGGAACCGAGGAGAATCACTTTCCTCGGATGGAAAGAAGCAGTAGATGTTAGGAAGAAGAGTCGGAACCGAGGAGAATCACTCTCCTCAGATGGTAAGAAGCAACAGATGCTTCTTTCCATCCGGTTCCGGCTCTCCTTCATGACATCTGTTGCTTCTTTCCATCCGAGGAGAGTGATTCTCCTCGGATGGAAAGAAGCAGTAGATGTTAGGAAGAAGAGACGGAACCGATGAGAATCACTCTTCTCGGTTCTGGCTCTTCTTCATGGCATCTGTTGCTTCTTTCCATCCGAGGAGAGTGATTCTCCTCGGATGGAAAGACGCATTTGTTGCTTTTTTCCGTCCGAGGAGAGTGATTCTCCTCGGACGGAAAGAAGCAACAGATGCCATGAAGAAGAGCCGGAACCGAGGAGAATCACTTTCCTCGGATGGAAAGAAGCAGTAGATGTTAGGAAGAAGAGACGGAACCGATGAGAATCACTCTTCTCGGTTCTGGCTCTTCTTCATGGCATCTGTTGCTTCTTTCCATCCGAGGAGAGTGATTCTCCTCGGATGGAAAGACGCATTTGTTGCTTTTTTCCGTCCGAGGAGAGTGATTCTCCTCGGACGGAAAGAAGCAACAGATGCCATGAAGAAGAGCCGGAACCGAGGAGAATCACTTTCCTCGGATGGAAAGAAGCAGTAGATGTTAGGAAGAAGAGTCGGAACCGAGGAGAATCACTCTCCTCAGATGGTAAGAAGCAACAGATGCTTCTTTCCATCCGGTTCCGGCTCTCCTTCATGACATCTGTTGCTTCTTTCCATCCGAGGAGAGTGATTCTCCTCGGATGGAAAGAAGCAGTAGATGTTAGGAAGAAGAGACGGAACCGATGAGAATCACTCTTCTCGGTTCTGGCTCTTCTTCATGGCATCTGTTGCTTCTTTCCATCCGAGGAGAGTGATTCTCCTCGGATGGAAAGACGCATTTGTTGCTTTTTTCTGTCCGAGGAGAGTGATTCTCCTCGGACGGAAAGAAGCAACAGATGCCATGAAGAAGAGCCGGAACCGAGGAGAATCACTTTCCTCGGATGGAAAGAAGCACTAGATGTTAGGAAGAAGAGTCGGAACCGAGGAGAATCACTCTCCTCAGATGGTAAGAAGCAACAGATGCTTCTTTCCATCCGGTTCCGGCTCTCCTTCATGACATCTGTTGCTTCTTTCCATCCGAGGAGAGTGATTCTCCTCGGATGGAAAGAAGCAGTAGATGTTAGGAAGAAGAGACGGAACCGATGAGAATCACTCTTCTCGGTTCTGGCTCTTCTTCATGGCATCTGTTGCTTCTTTCCATCCGAGGAGAGTGATTCTCCTCGGATGGAAAGACGCATTTGTTGCTTTTTTCCGTCCGAGGAGAGTGATTCTCCTCGGACGGAAAGAAGCAACAGATGCCATGAAGAAGAGCCGGAACCGAGGAGAATCACTTTCCTCGGATGGAAAGAAGCAGTAGATGTTAGGAAGAAGAGACGGAACCGATGAGAATCACTCTTCTCGGTTCTGGCTCTTCTTCATGGCATCTGTTGCTTCTTTCCATCCGAGGAGAGTGATTCTCCTCGGATGGAAAGACGCATTTGTTGCTTTTTTCCGTCCGAGGAGAGTGATTCTCCTCGGACGGAAAGAAGCAACAGATGCCATGAAGAAGAGCCGGAACCGAGGAGAATCACTTTCCTCGGATGGAAAGAAGCAGTAGATGTTAGGAAGAAGAGTCGGAACCGAGGAGAATCACTCTCCTCAGATGGTAAGAAGCAACAGATGCTTCTTTCCATCCGGTTCCGGCTCTCCTTCATGACATCTGTTGCTTCTTTCCATCTGAGGAGAGTGATTCTCCTCGGATGGAAAGAAGCAATAGATGTCATGAAGAAGAGCCGGAACCGAGGAGAATCACTTTCCTCGGATGGAAAGAAGCAGTAGATGTCATGAAGAAGAGTCGGAACCAAGGAGAATCACTCTCCTTGGTTCTGGCTCTTCTTCATGACATGTGTTGCTTCTTGGTTCCCCTCACAAAGCTTTCTTCCCCTTTTTTTCCCTGTGAAAGGGTTTTTTTGGGGGGAGTTTCTGAAATTAATTGGATTCAATAAAACACACAGAACTACACAGTGGCACATGATTTGCCCTGTAGTAGCACTGTGTATTGCAAAATTTTACTTCAGGCTTTTGGATTATTATCATTTGTTTGAGATTAAGTTATTCCAAACAAATTAATAAAAAAACAACAACTACAATATATTCTTTGTTCTCGCCTCTTTTATATATTAGCATTACATATAATACGAGAAAATTTCGCAAAAGAAATTTTGAAAGTGTGGCTACTACTGCGATAAGACCTCGCAATATATAGCTTTTGCTTATTACGCTGTCTCTTCTCAAAAAGACTTCAGTTGGTTTGTGCGATAAACTGATTGGCTCATATGAAGCACCTGTGTGTGCTTATGAAGCACCTGTGTGCTCGTATGAATCACCTGTGTGCCTGTATGAAGCACCTGTGTGCTCGTATGAAGCACCTGTGTGCTCATATGAAGCACCTGTGTGCCTGTATGAAGCACCTGTGTGTTCGTATGAAACACCTGTGTGCCTGTATGAAGCACCTGTGTGCTCGTAAGAATCACCTGTGTGCCTGTATGAAGCACCTGTGTGCTCTTATGAAGCACCTGTGTGCTCTTATGAAGCACTTGTGTGCTCGTATGAAGCACCTGTGTGCTCTTATGAAGCACCTGTGTGCTCGTATGAAGCACCTGTGTGCTCTTATGAAGCACCTGTGTGCTCTTATGAAGCACCTGTGTGCTCGTATGAAGCACCTGTGTGCTCTTATGAAGCACCTGTGTGTGTGCTCGTATGAAGCACCTGTGTGCTCTTATGAAGCACCTGTGTGCTCTTATGAAGCACCTGTGTGCTCGTATGAAGCACCTGTGTGCTCTTATGAAGCACCTGTGTGTGTGCTCGTATGAAGCACCTGTGTGCTCTTATGAAGCACCTGTGTGCTCTTATGAAGCACCTGTGTGCTCGTATGAAGCACCTGTGTGTGTGCTCGTATGAAGCACCTGTGTGCTCGTATGAAGCACCTGTGTGCTCGTATGAAGCACCTGTGTGCTCTTATGAAGCACCTGTGTGCTCGTATGAAGCACCTGTGTGCTCGTATGAAGCACGTGTGTGCTCTCCTCGTCATGTGACCGAGGACTGAATGAGAGCCAGCAGACTGGACTGTGGATTCAAGAAAATAAACCAAATCAAACTACTGAACACATGTGAACGTGTATGAAATATCATACAACCTTATTATTGATCAGTGTTGACAACTAATAATATAAAACACACGCGAACGTGCACGCGACCGTAATAATTGTGTGACGCAAAGCTAGCATGCTAGCAATCCAATTAACTTCTCTGTCTCGCCACTTTGTTCACGCGTCTAATTACACATGCGTGTGCACACACACACACGCTCAATTAGACACAACTACTACGACTATTACTACTATAACTACTACTATTAGTACTTCTACTACTACCACTGGTAAGACAACAACAACAACAACAATTACTACTCATACTACTAAACTTACAACAACAAAACTACAATAACTGTATTAATTACTGCACCAACTACTACTACTACTAATACTACTACTACTAATACTACTACTACTACTACTACTACTACTACTACTACTACCGCTACTACCAGTAGATTTGATAGTTTCAAAATGTTCTTTTCTTCATGTGATCCAGTTGTTGTCTCTTCCAGGCCCTTCAAGTCCCTTTGTTTGTTTAGCATTTTTGGTAAACAGAGAAATTGTATCCAACATTTAAAAAACATTCAAATCAGTTTTCATGGACGATCAATCAAAACATTAGACCAGCTATTTATACCATCTGAGTGGGCAAAACCTTACATAAACTAAGTTGTTAATAAGGTAAATTAATATATAATAGGCTTTCCACCGGAGCATCTTGACATATGTATTGGACATTGTGTTATTTTCCACGATTAGTGCCTGTGCATAGATTCCAAAAAGCACACAAACAACCACTACCATGTAAACAGCGTCGCAATCTTGAACCTTGGCACCTAAAACATTTAAAGAGGTTTTTCACTGTAATAAACAACAACGTGTTTGAATCTGTTTTTTCCATTTTGTTGTTTTGAAATGAAAAAAAAAAATGCTGTTTAAGTATATATGCACAAATAATATTGCCAAGTGTAACATGCGGTTTGCCCTCAAATCTGTTTTTAAAGTTTTGTACAATATTATTTGAAGATATGGTAACACTTTATATGAAGGTCATCTCTATTTTTGCATTTTAAACAACGTTATTAAGACACTATGATGGATTTTGAAGACTTTTTACAACATGTTATACATTGTAATACTCATGCATAGCGACTCATAACAAGGTTTATAACGTAGTTTAAGTGGTGGACATTATGCATTGTTAAGTTAAGCATTCATAATGTGTTTGAAAGAAGAATCTGGGTCTTGGACACAGCACATTGTGACCATAACTTTAGTTATCATGACACATAAGAGGCGCTCTAAACCATTATAACAGCTTACACATTCTTAGTTTCTGGAATGGAACAATGTCTTATAAACATTAATAGCACGATGTAGCAGGACTGTGAGCTTTAAAGTAAAGTGACTGCACTTATCAGGTTATTAGCCATCATATGACAGGCCTAGAACATCTTTATGAAGACTCGTGAGCACATCTGTGGGTCTGAACCCATTGACGAGCAGTTATATTGGGTCATATATTGATAATCTGATGATGTAATCACAATGCGTCTTGTGTTATAATGAAGGAAGTAAAACTAGCCATTAATTTGGTAGCAAAGGGACCAAATGATGAAATGAAATAGGACATGTATGTCCAGGTTGTCAAGTGGTTTTGATCACATATATGTAATTCCCCTGGTTTCATCCATCTAGTGTCAGTACAAAAGGGATAAAATGACGGATACATATCTTTAAGAATGAATGAAGCAATAATCAAAGTATCAAGAGAACATTTTGCTTTCCTGGTGTTTCCTTACTCTGTGAGTTTATCCCGCATTGATCTCATCTGAAGAGCCTCCCCGTCTTCTTCCAGCTGCTCCTCCAGCGGTTTCTGGAAGACAGAGACACACAAAAACACATTACAGACAATCGTTCAAATATAAAAACAATCATGTCAATTGACTCTTTTACTTTCCAGACGTTTCCAGAAGGCAGTGTTTTTATGGTCCATCTCTCATCATCTCAATGTCACTGTCTCCATCCAGTCTGCTTCTCCTCTCCTCCCCCCAAAAGAGTTGATTAAAGGGGATATTATTCCAGCTGTAGTGACGTGCTGTACATAAGAAACAATGACACGAGGAAGAGAAACATCACACTGAACGATGGATGAACGTCCGAGTCTATTACAGGCCATGTCCGGTACACCGTTTCACAGCTGTAAACGTAAACATTCCCAACATTTTCCCTGTTTATTTCCTGTTGTAATGCACGGCAATTACAACGGACAGGAAGCAAACAGGAAGCAAACGTGGACCCAAACTGTTACAGTACAGCACAGAAAAGAGACCGCTGAATTTTATTGTTGTATGCTTTCAATACTCAACATTTAACACACAAAAAACATATCCTACCTCGGGGTTTCAGCACAGAGGAAGAGATATTGTCTCAGTTGGTCTGTTTAATGTCCCTCTTCTTCCCAGAGTTCATCCATTGAGGCCTCATATCCGTGTGTGTGTGACAAATAAAAGCAACTGAGTAATTCCCACGCACACACACCACTTGTTTCCAACTATGTTCCTGCCAGATCCAGTGGTGGAATAATTCAATCGATCAGCCGTTAATCTGTAATTAATCAGTCACAATGTTGTCCCTTGAGTGGTAGAAGATCTTGTTGGAGAGGAGCGGATAAACGAGTGATTTTAGGTTTACAGGAAGGAAGAGAGGAAGCAAGAGACACTCAGACGTCTCCAACACGTGTAATCACCCTCACTTGTTATTTATGTCTACCAACATAGCATATCATCTGTAAAAATGGTCCGGAATTATTCCAGATATCCCAGTGCTATAAATACAATGGGTTACAGACTAAACATCGTTTAAGATACTATCAATATACATCTACAAATCTACATCACTGAGTATATAACTGATATGCCATTACAAACATATGTATGTCACTTGGAGTTGGATCATCACTGCTTACAAAAGCAACTTACAGTGCTCAAGCAGTTGGTAATGATGCTATGAAAGAAATAGTAGCATAATGTACAGTAAATGCAAAATGGGGCAAAACTAATTCAACTGATGCTGAATAATTTCCGTTAAAAAAACAAACATTGATATTCAAGCGAGATAAAATATATCAACACGTATAAAGAAGGAAAAACCAACCAACATGTTATACTCCACGTTGTTTTGTCTACATATTTTATATTTGGTGGAACACATTGTTTTGCACGTGTGATTGTTGTCACTTTGCATTTGATGAATACAAAATGAATAAATGAATGAATGACATTGCATGCCTGTGCGCGTGTCGGCCACCAGATGGCGCTCGTTGTTCGCTGTTGGCCGGAAGTGCAGCTGTCATAAACACTAAAAGAAGAGGGTGTGTAAACACAGTCTGGTAAAGATTGCGGCCTCGGTGAACTTTGTTTCGAGGTTAAAGTCTGTTAATGTTTCACTTCATAACGTCTGTTGGTTTCGATACTCGAGTTTATTACCCCCCTGCGGGCTATTGTTACGTCACCAACAAAAGGTTATAATCGGGTTAGCTAGGTAGCTACTGCATTAGGTAATAATTAAGCCTCGCGTGCTGTGTTTTAAAACATGTTGGAGGAGGAAGAGGAAGCTCTAAGAAACCACTGCCGACGGATGACTTCTCGTGTCCGTCACAAAACAGCAGCGGCTCCGGCAGCAGGAGGAGAAGGAGGAGAAGGAGCGGGACAAAACATCGACTGGGACGAGTTTAGAGATCACAGAAAATGTCCCCTCCCTCTCCCAGACTGTGCGGCGCGCGAGTCCGCACGAACCTCCCACGCGCTCATATGTCAAGGTCCCGAAGTCCAGACCGTCCCGCTTCAACTCCTCTCACTGCTGCGGCTCAAAGCCGTCAGGGAGAAGATGGCGCGGGTTAGGCAACACTCGCTTCGTGTGACTCATATTTATTTATTTATTTGGGTGGGTGGGTGGGTGGGTGACCGGCCATGCTGGGGGTTGCTATGATTGCTAATGTCTCCCCTTGGTTTTGTGTTGCCCCTGTTGTGTTGCAGGCTGCGGAGGTGGAGCTCCAAGAGCCCGCGGGCTGCAGAGTGTGTGAGCAGGAGCAGGCTGCTCTGGCCTTGAGGAGCTTTATCAGGAGGAAGAAGACACAACTGCAGTTCCAAACCCTGAAGGGCAGACTAAACACACACACACACACACACACACACACACACACACACACAGTTACACTCACAGCTTTACACTCACACACAGTTACTCTCTTACACACTCACACACACACAGTCTCTCTCGCAGACCACCAACATTTGTGTCACTTTTCTCCAGATTCACGTGATTTAAATCCCCACTGTTCTTCTTCTGTTCCAGGAGCGTGCACCTTTGGGTGAGAGAGGGAGGGAGGGTCCCGTCGTCATCGTCGTCAGGAAGCTGCGCGCAGGTCACAGCAACCTGGGGTTGCCTTAGCAACGACTAAGGAACGTGGAGTTGCCCTGGCAACAGATGAAATGAGGGGTTACCCTGACAAAAAAGCAACTGGAACTCATTTAGAAAGACCTCGCTGTCCTTTTGCAGACAGATAGCTGCAAACGTGACGGGCACAGTGCTAATACAATGAGGACGGTGTTGTGGTGGAGTTAAACATGTCGCTGGCTATTTATTTTGACATACAGGATAGAAAAAGATGCCCCCCAAAAAAAAATCGCTAATCCATACGCTGACGGCGACGTCCTCGGGTTCCACTCGGCCACAGCTGTGTTTATGTTCACGCTCTAAATAACCAAAACAAATGTCTAGCCTTTGTTTTAGGTGTGAAAATAAAAGGCATGCAAACAAGGTTAGTACAAAACAGCCATTTATTTGATATCACTGTATTAAAGTTAAACACACGACACTGTTCAGAGCAAATGAGTCTGGCCTTTTTCTTTTCCTTTTTTTCTCCCTTCTGGTCACTTGAACACTGTAAACATTAAAACAACATTGTGTTTTATTTAACTTCAATTATACCTACCCAATTTATATTTGGCACAAAAGAAATACACGACAGACAGCCATGGAAGCACGCATGCATTGCAAAAAATGTGACAGTACAGTACAATATCTAAGGCAACGGTACAAACAAGAAGAACCGGTAGCAACATGGGCAAAATTATTTAGACATTTCATCAAGTTCCCTTTTGCATTATTGCAGTTACATTGTTAGGGGCTAGTAAACCTACTACCGAAGTCATACACTTACATACAAACATCCAAAGCACTGATAAACCAAACGACATGAGGGCATTACCACATTCTGCATCCATTTCAGTTGACAGTTTATGAAAAAAGGTACTAAGACAACTTGTTAAATTTGGGACTGTGGAAATTGTCCTGAAGCACAAATCTTTGATTTCAGCCATACATTGTGATGAACGTGGCTGATTTTAGATCAGTGTATTGGACCGGGTCCCTTTTGAACCCGACTGCAGCCGACAGTAAAGTAGGATCTACTCATCGGGCTTCCTCTTGGGCTTCTTTGGGTTGCGGGAGCGGCTCTTGGCCTTACACAGCGGGCAGATGGGAGCATTACGGTGAATCTGCTGGTGGCAGGACAGGCAGGCCTGGAGAGAGAGAAAGAGAGAGAGGGGGGGAGGACAGGGGGAGTGAATTTAGAGCAATCACTTCCCATTATGTCTTCCTCGCCGTACTGTAGAGATGAGCATCTTTGTCAGATGGTATGCGTGTGTGTGCGCGTGTGTGACGAAGCTTATTCTTCATTCAACATTGGGGTGGTGTTCGAGTTTGTTTTCACTACATACGGCACAACTAGGAGCCGATTACATACAGATTACTTTCAAATAGCTTTTTCACGACAGAGAAACAAACCACAAAGTGCAGCTTAATTAACTATAACTTCAGTCTTAAATGACCTGTGGTTTTGCTTTTATAGGTCGACCTTTCAACAACCACTCAAACTTTGAAAAGACGCCTTTCTTTAAAAAGGTGCGGCTATTTTAGGTCAGGCGGAGCAATACCTTCATAGGCGGCGGTTGCTGTCTGAAGGTGGCCGTCTGGCGTGCATCTTGCTTCCTGGACACCTGAAGCTGCTGTGCTGCCGCGGCGGCGGCGGCGAGGGATTCTGGGATGGCGGGCTCGTGCGGCTCCTTCTGCCACTCTGCTTTCTGCTTCTCAAAGTAACTGTTTGAAGAAGAAAAGAAGAGAGAAACCGGGCTAGATGTGATGCTTATCTAGAGCTTATGAATCATATCACAGTTGAGATTATCCCATCTACTCTGTGTATCGAGAGATGTGGAGTGGCAAAACCGAATATAAAAGGAGACTAAAATTGGAGAACATTATCGCCAATCTCGCACATCCCTCTCTTTATATGTACAACTCCGAGCAAAAGTACTTTCGTTGTGAGAGTGTTTGTCTGCTTGCATGCGAGTGTGACCGTGAGTGCGGAGGGCTGGGAAAGAAATGTGGCCTTGGACTTTATGCCTCACTGGCCCATTTTCAAAATAAAAAAGTGATATCCTATTTCTTTAGGCTCTCTGGTTTCTCTCAAAATAGGTTTGAGAGAGAGTCGAGCATTAACAGAACAAATGTAATGGGTTGTATTCCCTGTGACCATGATCCACCAAATCATCAACAAACTCACTTCAACACGTGAAGGGGCTTTGATATGTCTTAATAAGGGCTCACAGTGAAGTTGGATTCGTTCGCTACTACAGAGGTGTGAAAGTGCTCGACATTTTCAACTTCACCGGCGCAGCATATCTTAAAAATGTGCCCAAACATCTCCCCCGGGGGCCTGTGGCGTGATTTAAGTGTTATTACTGTTAATTCGTTTTTAATTAGATATCCACCCATAAATGTGCAAGTTCCAACATTTCCCAGGTGTCAATCGTCTAGGAAGAAAAAGCACCGGAGGAATACTTTTTCTAACTATCTCGTAAAGTCAGGGTAAATGGAGGAGCACACTCGAGATGGAAAAGAGAGACGCCGACCACCTGGCCAAGTGAACTCATCATCTGAGCTTCCACAACAGGACGCGGCCAAAATTGAGAAGCTAGCGTGCCAACAATGTGCGCCAGCAAAACGTTCTCCTAACTGGGGCTCTTAATTTTGTAAAGGTATTTGAAATTTACGACACATTAAGTATCTTGTAAAGTGAGGAATGTTGAAATGAACATCGAGGGACCTAAATCAACTGGGAGAAACATGTACACCCGAACCGGGTCTTTGTTTCCGTCTGTACAACGGGAGAAAAATATCTGACGTTAAAAGCACCTTTCTTTCTTTTTTTTTTAAACAACGATCCTAAACGTGCACCACATCCTCGATCCCATTAAACAACCCGATCACGAGGTAAACCAGTCGTCGCCATCGTCTCAGATTTGCTTCATCGTAAACTCTTCCATCTTAACGTCTTCCACGGTTGACAGATGTCGGACTGCACTTTGTGGATAACGGAGACTCTGAAGCTTCAAAATGGATTTATTGCTCAGCAGTTTCAGAAGACACAGAATGTTAAAGGAATGAAGGGGGAAATGAAGCTGGACAGGAATTTCTGAAAAGGCTGCCAGAGCTCAAGAGAGCGTCAGATGTCCTCCACATCACTACCAAGACACATCAAAGATGTCTCGTGAGTACAAATTCACGACAATTGTCCTGAGCGTTTTTTTGTGGTACTTTTTCCTCTCTCTCAATGACTTCAGTTGTATTAATTTAGCACTAAAGTTATTAATAAAATCTGAAAATACTCCTCAATACTACTTAACACTGATTTTGTATACTAATATACAAAAAGTAGGCTTCACCGTGTCGCTAATTTATATATAGACAATTTATTCATTGAATTTCTAGAAAACAAGCTAGTTTGTGATATATATTTTATTTTAATTTTATATTTTTCAAGAGATGAAGTGACCTATATTTAGGTGGAAGATTTTGGCCATAGCCTAAACACAATGACAATACCTTGAGATAATCAATATAACTACATTAATTACATTGAGGCTAAAAAGAGCGTTTCCATACCATGATAAATAAATAAGAGAATTATAAATATATGACAAATGATTTGGGTTCTTAAGTATAAGTCCGCTGACGACCAGAAGATCACGTCCCACTCAAAGAAAATTCCCTTTAAGGGCGTTTTCAATCGCAATTCTTCTCAATATTTCATCACACCTGAAATGTACACGACCATTGTTTTTATGAGGAAGTTCCATAACAATAATATTAAATTCGATAAACACATCAATATTTTTCAAGGTAGTGTATCATTTAGAAATTCCATAATTGTTTGAACTAATATGTAATATGATAGTAATATGATAATATAGTACATGCTTTGAATTCCTAAGATATAGTTATGTAGTGTTCTCCGCAGACTGGACGACAAAGGATATGAGACTTGACCTGGACTTAGAATAGAATTGGATTTCCAAAAAATGACTTGTGAGTATCTCTGTCCCTCACCAACAACTCAGTGAACGACTATTTATAATCTTGTTTGGTTTTACTTGGGTTCAATTGCACAATGTTGTACTAGTTATTTGGTCTGTGGTCAAAGTGCATTTTTATCTGAAAGTAGAAATCGGATTTACCTATTTCAGGCTGTCAACCGTGAACATAATTTAATCTGTCAAAATCAAGTTGTAAGTATGTACTGTCCACACTTGCATCATCAAAGGTCAATTTTTGTATTTTTGTGGGGTTAATGAACTCATCCTAATGTAATACAGAAGCCTCTTTGGGGCTTTGGTGTACCGCAAGGCGCCATTCTTGGACACTTTTTTCTTTGTAAAAGTTAAATTTATATGCACTTGTGCCCTATAAATTGAATTAAATAAAATAAATGATAAGATAAAATGAACCAATAAACTTTATAAGTCCCGACAACCTTTGATCTTTGCACAGTCCACAATATCAACTTGTTTTTCTCCTGCTTTCATACCATCACATTCTGTTCTGTTGTGCCACACAATCAATGTTGCACATACTCAGATGTGACAGTAACCATTGAATACGTATATACTCTGCTAGCTGCCGTGTATGTATATATATATATATATATATATATATATATATATATATATATATATATATATATATATATATGTGTGTGTTAAAAAAATGCCATAAAGACAGTACAGAAAATTGACTGGACTTTGAGTTCATGAATTGATTGTTTAAATGTGAAAAAGCACAATGGAAATTAAGTTAAAATAAAACATGTTCATCATATGCTGAAGTGTTTCATACAAATGTTGAATACGCTATTTTGCATACGTCCGAAGTAGCAAATAATTATCTGTAAGTCCATTATGTTGTAAGAACATTTAATGAGACCTAAAACATGACCGTAAGTGAACTGTAAACACTTGTTAAATCATTTCACTGTACCTTGCATGAACTTTAGTGTGTGTGTGTGTGTGTGTGTGTGTGTGTGTGTGTGTGTGTATACTGACTCCAGAGAGAGCTTCTCCTCTTCTTCGTTCAGGTTCGGGAGTCTATGAAGGCCTAAAGTCATCCTGAGAGCATCGACGTGCTCCTTCAGAGGTTTGTACTCGTCATGCAGGCGCCGAGTTGTTTCTAGCAGCTTATTCAGATCATTCTCTGACTGCTTGATGGTGCTCTCCATCTGAGAGGACAAGGAATGGGTAGTTCAGAAGGACACAAGTTAATATGCTCTGTATAAGCTGTTGGCGTTGGACCTGGTCATCACACATTTTATACAGGAAACAATACAGGGACTGAAATTGCATTTACTATATCTTGACTATGTGTTGCTGATCTGGCATCGCTGTTGCTACCTTGAAGTCGCGTTAAAACTGGATTGCTGTTTCTGCAGCACGACTCCATCTCTGAACGTAGGACTCACCACATTTATATCTGCGTGGATGAGCCGCAGCTCCTCCACGTGAGCCATTTTCTCCTGCAGGAGCAGATCCATCTCTTGTTTGTACTCTTTCAGGTGCTTCTCCTCGGACTCCAGAGAATCAAACTCAACCTTAAGACGAGACTTGATCTTCTGCATCTGGACCGTCTTGTTCCTGCAGATAGTGGCGCAGACAAACAGAGGCTACAGCTGTCAATGCTGTTTCCCTCACAGATGCAAACAAAAAGGGAGATTGTCTAAAGATCTAAAAACAATATACATCCATTCTTTTCATTTCTCCCCCATCTGCCAATGCAGTGCTTTGCATGTGCAATTATGAATAACCTCCCAGAAGTTTAAGCGTCGACATTAAGCAGAATTATCTCAGCCATGAAACAATGTATTAAGTGCATGGATGAATGTGTGTTATGCACATCTGTGAAGAAGAAGAAGAAGAAGAAGAAGAAGAAGAAGACATCAGGGGGAACAAACACCACTCCAGATGCTGACAGCGCCTGCTAGCTATGCTGCTAGCTTAGCCACATAAGTCATTAGCACCGCGCACATCTGGCATTTTCAGATACACATCTGGATTGCGGACACACACACGCATGACGTGAACGTGCAGCTTGGCCGCAGCTTCTTTGTGTCCATGTTTCTCCTCCATGGGGAGGGGAGACTGCCTCCCAACCCTCCTCGTCGGAAACCAGCTACAAGCCTTGAATGCGAAAAGCCAGTTAAAGCCCCGAGGTGTCGCAGCAGACGTGCTAACGTCAGCTAGCTAACGTTAGCTCAGTAACAAAAGCGAAGTCAAGGGGGCCCCCAGCCGGCTAACGTTAGCCCAGACAACCCTCATCGATACGAGCCGCACGTCCGACAACAACGGGGGTTTCGTCTCACCGTATCTCCAAGATGTTTTCCAACTTGCACATTATTTCTTGTTCGTCCGCCATGGTTCCGCGTCGTCCCTTGTCGTTCAGCTCGGCCGGCTCGGTTACCCCGTAAGGCCACGGTGGTCTCCTTGTTGATAATTCAACAACAAAAAAAAAAAAACACAATGGCTCGGTGTGTGAGCGCGCATAACGGGCACGCGCCCGCAACGTGAGACCTGGGGCACCGCGCGACGCAGCGACTGAGAGAGGAAATAGTGACTAACGTGTACTGTCACATTGAATTAACAAAGTATAATGACAGAAAACCGACTTGTGAAAAAAGGATGTTATGGTCACATTATTTGTAATAAACCTGTTAGTTTATTACAAATGAGGACCAAAAAATACTCCAGCATTTAAAAAACACTCAAAAAAACTACAAAACAATTAAATGGAATTATGCATTGCATTGCATTTCTATTGCAGCAATTTAAAAGTATTACACTCTGCTGTCGAGCGGTTAGCGAGAGGCCTACAAACCGATTGCCACGCTAACCCCTGAAATCAATGTACGCCATAACTTGCGCTTAAAACATTAACTCGACAGATTATTCGATAAACAGAGCGTGCTGGCGCCTTCACTGCAACTGGAACACCAGGTGCTGAGTTAGGCCCACGCCTAATTTGTGTACCTCTGTAAATAGGTTTGTGAGACGAAGATCAGGCCTAGGTTCTAGATAAATGATACTTAGTCGAAAAGAAAAAAAAAACTAATTCATTTAAGGGGAAAAGTCTCCAAAGTAGATGTAGGCTGCCTCTCTCAAAACATGTGGGCCCCAGGCTGCTGCTGGATTAACTCAAGAGAAGTATAGCCTACTTGGGAGCAATACAATGGTCCATTCTCATTCAGTAATAATCCTTGTCGGTATTGCAAGCAGTTTCATATGACTCCGCAGAGAAAAAGGCTACTACAAGCATCTCTCTGAAGAAGGGTTTCGGCTACAGATTAAAAAAATACAAATGTCAACTGTAAGTAGCTACCCTTCAATTTCATAATAACTTAATTTTCCTTTGTGTTTCATTTGTGCAGTAGTTGTATTGTAACTGTAGCGATTTGACTGGAGTGTGTGAACCTGCTTTGATATTTAAAAGCTACCAAGAGGTATTGTTCCATAGCTTCGAACCTCAGGAGAGAATTCTTATCCGACTAGATGTGACAATTTTACGCCCAGTTTACAGATGTTTCTAATTGGCTGCGTTTGTTTTTTCCTGGATTTAATGTGTCTCGTAACGTTATCTAGATAAACCAAACCAAAGCTAAGCATTCTTTGTACTGGTTTCATAACTGTGCACTGACGCAGTCGGGCTCCACAGGCTGATCAGCAAGACTAGTTGTACATCATTTTTACTATTATTATTGTTCTTATTAGAGGCACTAATGAAAGCCTGCTTTGTTTAACTGATCTCAGCATAGTCTATGGGTAATACAACCATCCACTTGTCCTCTATTCTGCTTTTATTTCTCCTGTTGTACAAATCTCAACAACTGCAGAAATGTGTATGTGGTTTGATAGCAACATTCCAGATTGACGCTAAATGGGTGTCATTGTTTTTACCCAGTCGTTAATCCTCATGCATCATGGAATGAACCCCATGTTGTCAGCTGAGTCTAAAATATACTCTGGGCTTCATCTTTTGACTGTAGTCCCCACCAACCTCTTGCGATTGGATGCTCCTGGTTGAACATAAGAATGTAAGGAACACTCTTTTTGGTCATTATTCTGTCAAAGAGCCAAGAAATGTAGCATTGTGTCAGAAGAACAAACACAGTTATCACAGAATTAGTAGTGCTTTGCTTTTTTCTTTCTTTTTTTTTTTTCAAAACCCAGCTGATGTTGTTCTGCATGCTCCTTGATGCTCCTCACGTGATACACTTTATGAATGAGCAACAGGGATTCCTCTGTGTGGCTTAGTATGAGTGTTTTCTCTGGCAGATCAATGTCCGCGTTACAACTATGGATGCTGAGCTGGAGTTTGCCATCCTGCCCAGCACCACTGGCAAACAGCTGTTTGACCAGGTACAGTGTGCGTTACAGTCGAGCAGGTGCTTCGAAGGGGCAAGTGTGTGATTGCGGTTACTTCTTGTCACGGTTAGATAGTCAAGACGATCGGGCTGAGGGAGACCTGGTTCTTTGGCCTCCAGTATCAGGACAGCAAAAGCTTCTCCACCTGGCTCAAGCTGAACAAGAGGGTGAGGAGAACATCTGTTTGTGAACGTTACATCCCTTGAAAGCATAACTTTGACTCACCTGACATCTGGATGTAAATTGAGCTTATGTTTTTGGACCATCGAGACTAATTAGTACGTATCTCTTCATTCCGGCATCGCTCTGCTGCGGGATACCGATCCCAGGTGACGGCTCAGGATGTGAAGAGAGACAACCCTTTGTTGATTAAGTTCAGGGCCAAGTTTTACCCCGAGGACGTCACCGATGAACTGATCCAGGAGGCAACACAGCGCCTCTTCTTTCTGCAGGTCGGACATTTGCACACACATATTGTTTTTATTACGGGACATATTTGCGACCCGGGAACATTTGGGTTTGATTCAATTTGTACTTTTGGAGAAGGGCAAGGAGCTAGACCCACATATTTACTATTGATGTGGGCACAATATTCATATTCAACAATAGGAATCGCTTAAACGCACAGTAGGAATCCAGACAAAGTGGATATTAGAATGTGATTAAGGCTGTATTGTGTAATTGCAACGACAAATCAGGTCTCTCATTCAAAACAAAGCACTAAAACTTCTTAATGACCAGTGTTTGTTCCATGATGACTCATTGCAGAGCCCATCCACCATTGTGGGTCTCCCATAAGGTGGTACATGGACGCAAAACAAGGTCCAGGCTCATTCAATTAACATATTAAAACACGTATGGTTTCTCTTTTTTTTATGAGTAAGATCAATGTTAAGACCAGCATCGTAAAACATGTGGGTATTTGTGCGTTAAAGCGTTTTTCTGTCGTTTTTCTGTCTTTTAGGTCAAAGAATGCATCCTAAATGATGACATCTACTGCCCACCTGAGACAGCCGTGCTCTTGGCCTCGTATGCGGTCCAGGTCAAGCAAGGAGACTACCGGAAAGACTACCACGTCCCGGGATACCTGGCGAGAGAGAAGCTGCTGCCACAGAGGCACTGAGTCCTATATGGTTATAAGTGTTCACCAAAGTTTCACTTCATTCCAGTTTCAGCCATCTGTATTCTAACCGGTGTGCCCTCTTTACTGATCAAAACCAGGGTTTTGGAGCAGCACAAGCTGAATAAAAATCAGTGGGAGGAAAGAATCCAGGTGTGGCATCAAGAGCACAAGGGACTGCTGAGGTACTGCAGTCGTATTTAAAAAAAAAAAAAAGAAAAAAAGAAGAAGCTATTTATCCATTTGTTTTCGTAAGCAGGTGCTTATTAAATTCCTCCACACCACAGAGAAGATGCCATGGTGGAGTACCTCAAGATAGCCCAGGATCTGGAAATGTACGGGGTCAACTACTTTAACATCAAGAACAAGAAAGGGTCCGAGCTGTGGCTGGGGGTGGACGCACTGGGGCTGAACATCTATGACAAGAAGGACAAGTAGGCTGCATTTTCAAAATGTCTCTGACAAACCATTTAGGATGTTATTTCTACTTCCTTCATTGTCCCTCGAGGACAACTAGTACTGACTTTGTTGATCCCCTGACCTTCTATGTAGCATCCCAATGAGATTGACCCTCCAGTGGATGAATCCTCATGACTTTGGTCGTCCCTTCGAGATCCCGTACAGACTGAAAAGCACATCTACGTTTTGCATGCTAACACAGTTTCACAGTGTCAGAATTGTGTTTCAACTGTGCGCAGAGAACATGGCAAACTCTGTAAACTAATGTGGTAAAGCCAATGCCAATATTCCACAGGATGACCCCAAAGATTGGCTTCCCTTGGAGCGAGATCCGAAACATTTCCTTCAACGACAAGAAGTTTCTCATCAAACCAATCGACAAAAAAGCTCCGGTAGGCACAAGAACCACAACATTATTCACAGCGATTCACCTGCAGCAGCTATGATGCATCTCATGATGTGAAATGTTTAGTTCTGCATACCTAAAGTCAGACTTTGTGCAGGTATGTTGATCTGTGAGATTATTTTAGCCAAACTCAAAATCATGCGTGTATGTGGGTGGGATTAAAAAGCTGCTCCCTCGCCAAAGCTTAGTGCTCATTATTGTAGCATTAGCACTTTTCATGAAGATATGTGCCTATTCGTATTTGTTTGCTGCGACTATGAACAGGAGATGCGATATATATATATATATATATATATCCTCGTTACGGATAGAATTACCTTTTTTTTTCAAACGCTTCAATGACAACAAAGTAGTTTAACAACAGCAGCTGCTCCTTGATCTCCCTCACGAACAAGAATTTGGCCTCCCGCTTGAATTTTTCTGCTCACGAAAGCCAATTGTTGAGTAATATTGACTTAATCCTCCCAAACAAAACCAACCCTTCAGAACATAAACCCATTATTAACTGTAAAGCAGATCCGACTGTGTGTCATAAATCCCTGAATGCTGACTTTCTTCCTGTGTTAAAGGACTTTGTTTTCTATGTGCCCCGTCTTCGCATCAACAAACGTATCCTGGCATTGTGTATGGGGAATCACGACCTGTACATGCGCAGACGTAAACCCGACACCATCGAGGTGCAGCAGATGAAGGCCCAGGCCAGAGAGGAGAAGAACAAGAGGCAGGTGGAGAGGTGAGGAAGGAGGAAATAAAGAAGGCCTTTTATAAAAATTTCTTTTACAGTTTACAGTGTGTTCTCTCTGCCTTAAGAAAGAACTGTCAGGGGATCGAGGTCTTTTTTCAGATGTGTATTTATGCACAATTCTCCTGTCAGGGCTCTGCTCGAGAGTGAGAAAAAAAAGCGAGAAAACGCCGAGAAGGAAACAGAGAAGATTGCTCGTGAGACCATGGAGCTGATGGAGAGATTGAGACAGATTGAAGAGCAGACAAAGAGAGCTCAAGACGGTCTGACAACTTTCTGAATACAAATGTTTCTCAAACTTCAGTTTTATGTTTTTTTGTTCCCGTTTAAAAATATCAAAGAAAGCGCGCATTACATTGACATATTTGATCCCTGTGAAGCGTAGACAATGTGTGGGCCTTATCCAGGTATATGTGTAGGATGATTTTCTTTTCTTTTTTTTTGTGCGCATGGGTGCCATTGTGTTTCAGAGCTGGAGGAGCAGACTCGCAGGGCTCTTGAGTTGGAAAAGGAGAGGACAATTGCTCAAGAGGAAGCAGAGCGGCTGGACAAGGACCGCAGAGCTGCAGTGGAAGCTAAAGCAGCCCTGCTGTACCAGTCCGAAAACCAGATCAAGAGCCAAGAAAGTCTGGTAAAACAAAACAAAAACACCTGGATGGGTTAATTAAATTCCACTTGAATCGATTAAATGATAAGGTGGATTCTTTCCCAACTGTAAAAGCACAAAAAACAGCTGGAAACGGATCATTACAATTACTTTATTTATCGAGCACTCTTTATCGTATATTTACATCTATTGATCAATCTATACTGCCTTTAAGATAGAAACTAAGGCATTGATTCCATCAAATGATTCCCACATTCACTATACTTCCAATTATTCCTACCTTTAGCCGATTGAAAAGAAAAGCCACATAACACATAAGTGCACACACACACACATGTTCCCTCTAACACACACGAGCACTTGCAAACAGAGCACAATGACCTCAGATCAGGAGCACTCTTACCTCTCTTCCCATTTGTGTGCGTGTGTGTATAGGCCACTGAGCTGGCAGAGCTTACCTCTAAGATCTCCCAGCTGGAAGACGCCAAGAAGAAAAAGGACGAGGAGGCGAATAGATGGCAGGAAAGGGTGAGAATTAATGAAAGAACCACGAGAGAGAGAGAGAGAGAGAGAGAGAGAGAGAGAGAGAGAGAGAGAGAGAGAGAGAGAGAGAGAGAGAGAGAGAAAGGATGAATCAAACATGAGCAAAAAGGGATGTCTGACACTTCTGAGCTTTGGGCCCGGGTAAAGTAGAGGCAAGGCAGCGATCACGGACTCTATCAGAGTTTCAAGACCGTGATCGTGTAAACTTTATGGGTGTCATTTCATTATCATGGGCAGCAAAGCGTAGCAATGTGATGCCATAGTTGGTTCAAACTAATCATCACCTGTACATGCAAAGTTCAATAGATTGAGCCAAAGTACACATCAAATTTTCATATTCACATTATTTCACCAACGTATACTGACGCATGCAATGCTAAGAAACTGATTAAGTCATAGAGGACAACATATTCGGGAAATATTCCCTTCATTAGCGACGTTGAACATTCTAATTGAAAAGGATTGACTGAAAAAAAAGACATCTAAAGAGGTGTTAGTGTGAGTCAACCAGGTGGAAAGATAAAAGGCCACTTGCGCTTTAATATCCAACCACAGAGCTTCAATGCAATGTGTGTGTGTGTGTGTGTGTGTGTGCGTGTGTGTGTGTGTGTGTGTGTGTGTTGACAGGCGACGGTGGTGGAAGCTGATTTGGAGCGAACCAAAGTGGAGCTGAAGACTAAACTCATGGGCGTCCACATCCAGGACTCGGTCCACCCTCCTATGCACGAGCACGACGAGACGGACGAGAGCAGCGCCGAGGCCAGCGCCGAGCTGACCTCCCCGGGCACGGTGCGAGACCGCAGCGAGGAGGAGAGAGTCACGGAGGCCCAGAAGAACCAGCGGCTGCAGAAAAACCTCAAGGTGAGCGCGCAGTGGATGTTTTCAGAGTTCCTGCACTTGCTGTTCCCTTGTTCACCGTCGGGGGTCGCGGGGTCACGGTCAGACAGAGATTAGCAGTCCCAGGGCTGTGCTGGAGCTTTTGGGAGTGTGTGGCTCAATGGCAAAGTCGTTCACGGTCCCATTCATGGTCTCCAGAGGATGAGTCCCACTGGCTTTGGTCCTCAGCACGACTGTATTAGTGCCGCAGTCGGGAAATTTGTAGGATTATATCAGCAGGCAGAGCAAAGTGCACACGGAGATATAGTAAAATCAAAACTAGTAATGTAAATAATAAACGGTAAAAACAGTAATAAAACAGTAAAAACAACACTACTAAATTATATATATATATATATATATATATATATATATATATATATGTGTATATATATATGTATATATATTATGAACAGTGTATATATTAATATTGCAGGTTGAAGTGTGTGTGTGTGTATATATATATATATATATATATATATATATATATATATATATATATATATATATATATATATATATATATATATATAGACAGAATACATATAAATATTTTTATGAACAGGGTATTAATATTGCAGGTTGAAGTGGTTGAATATATATATATATATATATATATATATAAATAAATAAATATACATTATATATATATATATATATATATATATATATATATATATATATATATATATAATATATTATACATTTTCTCTAATGCAACCATGAGGTTGACATATTTGAATTTGAGTGAAATATATCTTGACAAATTATAATATATTTCATCTGGCCACCTCATCAGCTGGATATTTAAATTCTTTGGTAAATGAATAAATATGTTCAAAAAGATGGGCATTCCCATGCCCCCGGTCGCACATTGAGTTTAGCCCTGATTGGAAAATGTTGGCATGCTAACTGGCCGCTAGCCTGATGAACATTACCTGCTGAACATCAGTCCGACTGCATTGTCACTGTGAGCATGTCAGCGTGCTGACACCAGCATTCAGCCCGGCTTCAGAGCCGCTAGCACAGCTGTTTTGTCATGCTAATTATTAAAACGACCGTCTCATGTCGAACACAGGCCGAGAAGATGAGCTTAATATTACCCAGGTGCGCGGCTGTTGCCACTTCCTTGTGCACCTCATAGAGTTGGTGGTTTGTAATCACATTTCTGTTGTTGCTGTGGGATTTGTTAAGTGTTTTGATGGACTCGCTGTGTTTTCCCGTTGTCGCGGTCATATAGAGGTTTAGACGCCACTCTAAATATGGCAGCTTAATTGCCACCAGCTTGTGTGCTTTACCTAGAACTAAGTGCTCTCCGCATAATAAAACATTGTCGCCTGAACATTATCATTCTAGTGGTTTCATTCCAGTCGCAAATCTCATCCAGACCCACAGGCCTGTAGCGAATGAAATAACAACGGCCTCTATCTCACAGCCCAAACAAGATATGGCACTGCACAGAGGACTCAACACAAAACTGGACTTAATAACTATGCACAATGGTGTGTTTTCAGATTGCGATTGAGTGGCGTCCAGGGGGTGATGGGAGAGGGGCACGGCTCCTGAATGGTCTCCTTAAGATTCGGAGGAAAGAGGTTCTTATTCACTGTGGGTTTTTTTTTGTGTGTCCTCTTTCAGTTCCTAAGCACTGAGCTGGCTCGAGCTGTCGACGAGAGCAAGAAGACCCCCAATGACCTGATCCACGCTGAGAATGTGAAGGCGGGCCGCGACAAATACAAGACCCTGCGACAGATTCGTCAAGGCAACACCAAACAACGCATTGATGAATTTGAGTCCATGTGAGAGGGGCTGCTGTCGGCCCGACTGAAGGAAGGCAAGATGAGGATAGATGATGAAATAGGACGCATGGAGAGATTTTAGAAGCATAGATGCATATTATTGCGTAGGTAGGAAATGAACCCGACATAACGGGACGGCACATTATATTGTTGCCGCCTTTGATGTCCATGATTGTGATGCCATTGCATCTGGAAACAGGTGACAACTGTTATAAAAAACACAGTACGGTGACGTAGAAACAAAAGACAACACATGAAATGTCATCCATGCGGTCATCCATTAAGAGGTTTGCTGTAAATCATATTACAAACGCTTGCAATGCCATCTGTGTCGACGAAAGAAAATGTTATCCACATTGATTCATGAGAGAGATGACATTTAAGATACACGTTCATTGGGAAAAATGTTTGTATTGCTGTGTAAATAAAACACACAGAAACACCATGTGATGTGCCGTTTGTCCACGTGAGCGAGGAGGCATCACCTCAACTGTGTCTAACAAAGCACACCGTCCAAAAGTGGCATTTAAATGGATTTGATTATTAACCTCAACTAGAGGTTTGTCCATCCAATAGAAATGCACAGAACATTAAAAGGGACATTGCCACTAATGCAGCCTAAAAAACAACACCCATCACTGCCTGTTACTACATAACAGAAGCCTAAATTAATAGAAATTATATTGCCCTCAAACGTCAATTATTATGCAATGTACACTTAGCCCAACGTAAGTATTGTTTCAGTCCAAAATGAACTGGAACCGGACACGGCAGCAACCGGGGAGTGTACCGCTCGGTCTCTTTTTTATTTTAATCCAGCTGGATGTTCTCGCGAGACTCGTCAACATGCCAGAGTACAAAGTCAAGTTACAGAGTTCAAACCGTTACTTGTGAGTGTGTGTCTCCCCGTCGGCGCTACAAGCAGTGAGACCGGTTACTTTGAGAGAAGAGAGGAAAGTTAGTCGGTCCTTCATTCGCGGAGGGAAGTCGACGGGACGGCCCTACCCTGAAAACGTCCTACGACGTCTCCAGCTTTGAATTTCATATCCGCTGAAGCACACGAGCGGAGAGAGACTCGTAGGAGTGGAGTGTTGTTTGATTTGTTCACCGTGTGCAACCAGCGCGCGGGTGTAAACAGAGATGGCCTTTCGCATGAGCCTGTCGGACTTGGAGGAGACGTCCAACTCTCTCGCCATGAACGAGCGCGACCAGCTGAAGCACGCGGACACCTGTGCGCGCGCGACCACTGCCGAGCTCAGCAAGGCGGTGTCGGTGTCCTTGGGTTTGGACTCGGCGTCGTCTCCGCCCAACGGCATGCACCCGTGCTCCGCCGGCGGCTTCGCGGACTTCGACCCCGCCGTGGAGAGCGGCTCCCGCGGCAGAGCTCAGGACTTAGGAGCGGCTCGGCTGAGCGGCGGCGAACCGCGGGAGGACGACTTTGGAGACGCGTGCCACGGCATTCAGCAGGTGAGCTGCATGGAGCTGCTCCGGTCGGGCGACGTGGACGGCGCGCAGGGCGAGACGCGCGACTCTGTCATATCCAGATACGTCTCCAAGGAATCCAACTTGTTCATGAGCCCGGCGGCGGAGCTGCCCGCGTACTCTCAGGTGGACGAGCTCTTCCCTTTCAGACCGTACTCCGCGTACTCCGCCGGTCCGAGCCCGGCGGGCGTGTGGCGCACGTACAGCAGCCGATCCGAGCCAGAGAGGGGAGGAGGAGGAACCGGCGGACATGGTTTGTTGTGTAAATACTGTAATTGCGAGCAAGCCTCTCTCGGACCCCGACGGGAATGCCACTGCATGTGGTACAGCAAGGGTGAGCAAGGTGGCAAAGGTGGCGCGCGAGCGGCGATGATGGTGGCACAAGGCTACGGCCAAGTGGAAAGTTACCAAAGTGCGATTCCCCAGGAGCAGCTCACTCTGTCCGCCATCAAGAGCGAGCCCTCGGTGTGGATGGATTGCTCTGATCGCAGTTTCAGGTAAAATTGTAGACATCATAAATTAAAAATGGATTTTAAGGGTTTGCTCTGATTTGTTTTTACATTGGCACCAAGTCAGGGGGGGGCAGCCCTGTTCGGAGCTGCCACCTTTCCTTCCACTCATTCCAGTCGCATATTTCATTAATCAGTAATAAAGATCAAATGCAGATGAACTTGGTGTCAAGGGACGCGTGCTCTAGTCCGCCAAGCTTCACAATTGGTCTAAATGAGCGTGATATTGTTGGATTTGGTCCATTAAAAAAAAAAGAAGTCTTTAGAACGTAATGCTTCATTGAATCCATTATCTCACTTTAACGCTCCCCCCCTGTCCTTCATTTCTTCTTGTACTTATCTTGACTATCTGGATTTTATAACAAAGGATTGCTGCACTTTGACACACAATTTACCAACAGGCAGTAAATCTGATTTTCTGTATCCCCCCCCCCCCATATTCAGGAAGCCTAGTCCAGCTGCAGAGGCAGCTGCAGCTCAGCATTCACTTATTTGTCCCCCAAACAGCCACATGTGCTCTCCAGCGGCCTTGGCCAAGTTGCATTTCATCATCAAAGTTCACTCTATCCCTAACTTTCCACTAATACCACATAATACACCCGTGTCACTATAAACAAGAGATACGGCACCTGCTCTGTCCCTGAAGTGAAAGACAAACGTCCTGTTTTTCCACTTCTGGAAACGGCCAACTGCGCAAGTATTGAATCCCAGGTGTGGTGTGCCATCTCTTAGAGCACTTACTTTGTTATTGTATATATAGTCAACTCGAGAACAGCGACATCTCTGACTGCTGTAATTAGATCGGATTTAGGGAATTAGTTCCCCAAATGTCATAAGAGGCGGCCCAACGCCCTCTGGGGACGTGGTAATTTAAAAGCTTTTTACTATGCCCGTCTGTCATATTTACTATGTCTGTCATATTGCTCATCCTGAGATTTATGACTGAATAATGTGTGGTTATCTGTGCGCGCTTGGTAAATAAATGAAAAAAAAAGCCCCAATTCATACGTTTGTGTCTTTGTGTGTGTGTTGGTGTACGTCCAGGCATGAGGATTTGTTTCCAGGTGTGTACCTGTCAGACAGAAGAGTGTGCCAAGTATGTGGAGACGATGCCTCTGGTTGTCACTATGGAGCCGTCACCTGCGGGAGCTGCAAAGTATTCTTCAAGAGGGCCGCTGCAGGTAGGTCTGACACACACACACACATGCACACATGCGAGCGCACACACACAATTGCTCATTATACGCTGATTTAATTTCTTACGCCCACCCGTTCATGCAAGCAGGGCACAGTGACCTGACATTATGAGGTCGACTCACTCGTTATCAGTCAACACCCACATATCTCTGCTTTAAGTGGAAGCCGAGGCATTGTTGAGCTCCTTCCTTCACCTCCCCCTCCCTCCCTCCCTACCCTTCCTCCTTCTGTACCACCAGGTAAGCAGAACCACCTGTGTGCCAGCCGGAACGACTGCACCATCGACAAGCTGAGGAGGAAAAACTGCGCCTCTTGCCGTTTGAAGAGATGCTTCATGTCGGGAATGAGCCTGAAAGGTGAGCGTCCAACGACAAATGAGGGAGAGGAAAGAATGCGCGGCACGCGTTGAAAACGTGGAAAATGGGGTCAGGGCGGTTGAATACCTTACATGCATTGGATCAGAACACACTAATCAAATGTTCTAGCTTAAATACAGTGTAACAAATCCATTTCTGCAGAGGCCAAAAGAGCATTTTCTTGGCCAGTGGCCACTGTCGAGAGACCCCTTGCCACATTGGTTACGATAAGGAACAGCTCCACTGTCTGACAGTCAATTCCTTCCAGTTCCTTTTCCCAGATTTCTCCAGCTATCTATTGTGTAAGAAATCAGACAAAACAACTTGGAAATGGAAGCCTCTTATCTCATTTTCTCCCTCATGCCTCCCCCCCCCCTCACTCCTCATCTGTGTCGTCTGTGGTTCTAGGTCGCAGGCTGAAGGGAACTGGACAGCTGAAGAGCGGAGAGGAGGCGCAAGGGCCCGGGGAAAGGCCCGCGAAGAGAGACGTCGTCTTGGAGCCGGGAAGCGTAGTCGCCAGGGCTCAAAGTGAGGGTCGTTGTTAGCGCCACGCTAACTCAAATGCTAAACATCTTCTGTAAAACATGTGCTGATTTTTTTTCTTTCTTCTCTCTCTTCATTTCAATCCTGCGTGTCTCGAGCAGCGTCCCACTCCCTGGCTCTCGGCATCCCCCCGACGCTGCGCTCGTGCCTCTCCCTGCTCAGCGTCCTGCAGGCCATCGAGCCGGCCGTGGTCAACGCCGGGCACGACCACGCGCAGCCCGACAGCCCCGCGTGCCTGCTCACCAGCCTCAACGAGCTGGGGGAGAGGCAGCTGGTAACCGTGGTGCGCTGGGCCAAGGCGATACCAGGTAAACGAGTCCGGGCCGAGGTGCGTGCCGCGTGTGGGCGTGTGCTGCCGAGGCCGACGTGTCCTGAAATGTTTCAGTGTTCTGCGTAGCGCCAGACAAGTCATGTGCATTTTGTTGGATAAAAATAAAACACAGACAAGGTCAGGCATGTCGTGTCGAGCTGCAGATCAGAACCACAGCGAGAGGCGACTCAGTCGCTCGATGGCGGCCGTGGGATCGAGCAGTCCTTTTAACCACGAGGCTGGCGGTTTGATCCCCGGCTCCTCCCGTCCTCGAGCGAGACGCTGAGCGCCCGAGTGGGTTCACATCAGCCCACTGCTTTGCGTGGGTTAGAGGGAAATGTCACATCTCGTGTATGTAGTGAAATTAAGTTTGTATTGCAGTTCAAGTTCACCGCAATTACGCAGACGGGCTCTGCGGCCGCCAGTAAAAAAAAAAAAGAAAAAGTCTAATGCCTGATCTAATATATGTTGTCATTGTGCAAGGCCTCCTCTTTTTCCTCCGGAGATAACGGGCAATGCCAGGGTTTTGTGCCAGTTAAACTTCTCCATTTTGAGCAGCCACTGTTCGTATATCCACCACTAGAGGGGGATATGTTCACATATCCAGCCAAGAGCTGCAAAAGGCCCCGCTGTCTATCGACACTGTGCTATTCCTGTTATTAGCCCGGAGGCTTTGCATATATTAGACCCACTTGTGTTTGAAAGTGTTATATCACCACTTGCAGGTGTTTGGGTTTTTTTTTAAAAAAAAGAAGTGTTTTCAACAGGTTTCCGTGAAATGCACGTCGATGACCAGATGTCAGTGATTCAGCTGTCATGGATGGGGGTGATGGTGTTCGCTTTGGGCTGGAGGTCCTACACGCTCACTAACAGCTCCCTGCTGTACTTTGCTCCAGACCTGGTTTTCAATGAGTAAGTCACAGAAAACACTGGCTTTGCGAAGCCGCCCCCCCCCTCCCACTCCTCTCCCCATCCGTTTCTCAAACGAAGAAAGTTTTGTTCGGGTCTCAACAGCCGAGGTAATCATCGTGGCATCGGGTTTGTTTCCGTATTATGAGATATCACCTGTCACCGCGATTGGAAGGAAAAGGCACAGTGGAATACGAGCTTCAGAGGAAGCGTTGTTATTTTTTATTATTTTTGTTCAATCACACGGCGAACGTCGTGTTTTTCAAGGCGAGAGGGTAAACAACCGTGTTCTGCTTTTACCGTTTCCCTCGCATCGGCTGCATATATACACACACACACACACACACGCGTGGCCGCGGAGGGATCACCTCAGATGATTTATTCCGTTTCATCTTCACGAAGCCGCCGTCGTTTCCCAAGAACTGCTACGGCATTGAGTCACTTCCTTTTTCCATTACTTTGACAAGTTTCAGTTTGCGCCGCAACCTCTTCCAGCCTCTCTAAAAAAATATTTGAAAAGAAAAGAAATGTTTCTGACACCTCAAGTCCTGTCCTTTTATTTGTACTTCAAAAAAAAACTTAACATAAGAGTTAGTAAAGCAAATCGTCCGCACTTGATACACACGAATAACACTTCCACCGGCCTCTTATCACTAAATTGTCTTTCTGTGTTGAAGGAGGCCGCTGCTCTGAATGCTGAAGCCGGCGACAGGCCTTCAGAGCCGCTTTCACTCGGCCGGTGTTTTTTCGCGCAGCATTAGCAAAAGCGCTCATTCCGTCTGAATTCGACCTCTGTCACTATTGGGCTGCCTCCGACCCGCATGGTAATGGGTACGCCTGCCCTCGTTGCCGACCCTCATTTTTCTCTGCCTCTTCGTTGTTCCCTTTTTTCCATTATCCACCTCACTCATTTCTTCTAACCTCTGCAGCTTTTTTCCTCTTCTTTTCACTTCTGCCTCCATTAATTGTCTTTGTCCTTTCTACATTTCTCTCCGCCTGACCCTCTCTCCTCCTTATGTGGCACCCGGTGCTCCTACTTCTGCTCTCACAGTGGTTTTTTTTTTTTTGTATCCTCTTTCTTTTTTCCCCCTCCCCTTCCTCCTCCTCCTCCTCCTTCTCCTCCTCTTCCTCGCAGCCAACGGATGCAAGTGTCCAGTATGTATGAACACTGTGTCAGGATGAAGCTGCTCTCCCAGAGGTTTTGCATGCTGAAGGTCACTCAGGAGGAGTTCCTCTGCATGAAGGCCCTGGTCCTCTTCAGCATCAGTGAGTCCGCCCCGGGCGAAACAAAATAATAAGTTGAATGTCAACTCAGCGAGTGAAATAGGACTCGAATGGAGCTCGTCCGTGCTTCAGAGAACTGATGGGGCGTGGATAAAGTCTGGGAGAGTTATTGTTGTGTGCTGGCTCTTGTGCTCACAGTGCCAGTGGAGGGCCTGAAGAACCAGCGTTGCTTTGACGAACTGCGGACCTCCTACATCAAGGAGCTGGACCGCTTGGCGAGCCACTGCGGAGAGACCACCCGCACGCACCGACTGTTTCAGCTCACGCAGCTGCTGGACTCCCTCCAGTCGGTAATGGACACAATCCGCCTTCGTATATGAACGCGCCGTGCCGGGACTCTGTCAACCGCTGCATGAATGGGACATCGCGGGAGGGAAACGGTGCAAAGTGCACCAAATCTGAATTTGACCCGAAACAATACTTGCGCTGACTCCCGAACTTACTAGACCGCGTCAGGATTTTGTTTGTCGTTTCATGGCTGGTTGACTGTAAATCCGGCCAGTCAGTTATTACATTTCAAGTGGGAGTAGCTGTATCGATTTCAGAGCCGGCAACAGGCGGACCGACACAAACTGTGATATCATCCCGACTCCCATAGTTCCTTTATCAATCTGGGATACACTTCCCGGTTTGTGCACAAATCCCCAGCCACCCTACTCCCAGGGTTAAACGCATACCACAGGGTCATGTGACTGCTTTAGCTTCAATGTGCCGGCAGTACATCAGGAGGGAGCATGAGGAGTCACCCTCTGGCGGTAGCATGGCTGCATCAAGAATAACTAGAGCCCCAGAAGGAACTGACACACATGTGATGTCCAGGATGCAGAGCACCCGACATCGCGTCCCAGTCGATATCATTTAGTGCTGGCGGACTGCACTCCCACGCTAACCTATATACTGTATTGACAGGAAACATTGCAGCAGCAGCAATTCAAAGCGGATCGTATTTGCAGATGCAAACATGCTGACGTGTGAACCGGCCCGGAAAGAGAAAAAAGCTTCTTTAAAATGAGTTTAGAGCGAGTTAGGAGATGGAGAGCTCTACGAAGTGCTCCAGAGCGCCAACATGTGATCTCAGAAACTGATTACTTTGAACACGGAGGTCCAGAATCTTATTTGTCCAAATAAACAATTTCGGAGCAAACTAAAGCAATAAAAGAAAAGCGAAAGATTAACCAAGTTTTGTCTTTGAGAAAGAGAGATTAATAATTGAATCATTCGTTCTTCATCTGCTGGAGAAAATTAACACTTTACAAACTTGTGTGTTTTAATGGTAAAGTGCTTTAAAAAGCCTAAAGTTATAAGGAATTCGAGAAGTATTTTGTACAACGGAATATATGTTTCACATAGGTGTATATGTTCACTTTAAATTTATAGTTAAAAAAATATTTAAAAAATATTTTTTTATAGGAATGGTTATATATATATATATATATATATATATATATATATATATATATATATATATATATATATATATATATATATATATATATATATATATATATATATATATATATATATATATATAATAGTTTTTTCCTAAACTGCATTGAAAACTTCTGGTAAAATTAACCCGTTTTTCAAAGTAAAAGCTCCCAGTCTAATTTATGGGGACTTTATGTCTTTTAATGTGTTCAATAAAGCGTCACAACAAATAGTTTTTGCACATCAGCCTGCCTCATGCACAGATGTAGCCGAGATCATCAAAGTCAGTAAAACCTGAAAGAAAGCATCACTTGAGACCCGTTTGTTATTCCCAAAACCTTAACCTACGTGGATTTGAAATCATTCTTGAAACATTGTCAACGGCGGTGTATGATCTGGTGGGGGTGCGTCCACTAGAGGGTGTCAATCGACTGCTTTCCCTCCTTACCGCCACTACTTTTAATACTAATTTGTAGCAATTATCTAGGTTAAACAACCCTCCATGACATCAGCAGGTGGGGCGTGACCAGAGGAGCTGGAAAAGTTTCCTCCCAAAGAGAGCCGAGCTGCAAGCCGCTGCAGCCGCGCGTCTCTCACTGTGGATTTACTCTTAAAGGCTCGGCTTTGTCGGCGTCCCACTCGCATCCCAGATCTTCTAACGGCGCGCGAGCGAGAGGGCAGCCAGGGGACCGTCTGGCGGGGCCCCTCAGGCGCTTGATCAAGACTTTACCTTTCGGCTTTACCCCGCCTGCGGGGGCTTACGGCGTCGCAACGAGTGTCATCTTTTTAAATCGCCTCCTAAAGCCCGCGTCAAAAGACGGGGCTCCGATGCCGTTTGCCGTTTCCTCTTTAATCCGCGGGTTTTGTTCTTTTTTCTCTCTTTTGTTTCCCCCAACTTTGCACAAACGTCCGCTAATAACCTCTCTCTTATTCTCGCTCTTTCCTTTTTGCTCTCAGATCGTGAGGAAGCTGCACCAGTTCACCTACGACCTGTTCCTCCAAGCGCAGTCTCTGCAGACGCGCGTCAACTTCCCCGAGATGATCTCCGAGATCGTCAGCGTCCACGTGCCCAAGATCCTGTCGGGCATGGTCAAGCCCATCCTTTTCCACGAAACGGCCTGAGGGAGGAAGCCGCGGTGTCGCTCCTGCGTGTCGCTCCACTCTGGGGGGGGGGGGGGGGAGCTGGGAGGGCACTCGAGACGCTTCGTGGTTTTCACGAGGTGAAGTGGAGCACGGTGAAGCCATGAAGGGCACGAAAGCGCATTCCTCCAATCTAATTGCATCCACTTTGTTCTTCCTACTGCCTGCTATCTGTATCTCTCACACGCACACACACACACAGACACACAACACATGTTTTCTGGAGCCGATTAAAGAAACGATTTCTTTCCTGCTTTTTTTTTTTTTTTTTTTTTTGTTCTTTTCAAGCATGCATTCCTCCACACGGGGCTCATGAAAGGCCGACCGCTCGGCGTAGACGTCTTCATATTTAACTGGCAAAAGGGCTTTTTTTTTTTTTTTTTTTTTAAATTTCAGTAGGCGATCCGGTAGCGAGAAAAAGCCGGTTTGCAGAGTTCACATTGCCGTAGCTTGTGTGTGCGCGCAGTGGTCTGACATTTGCGTTCACTTTCTTAACAATGAATGTTCTTGTGTGCGCCTGAGGTGAGCCAAGTTGATTGACAGCTAATAAAACGGCTGCGGCATGCATGCGAAGACACAAGGCCGCCTCGCCGGAATACAAGGACAGCACTGATAGCGGTTCTGATCCGTAGGAGTCGTCGCCGACTCGTCGTTTTTAGGTGTCCACAAAACAAACGCGCTTTTAAACTGCAAGTGACCGCCACCGACGGCAATTCAAAATGTATATTTAAGAATTTTCTAACATCAAAAGGTCACACCGAAGAAAAAAATGATTGTAAGAAACACGTCGACTGTACTTAAATATGGCAAATTATTTTTTCTGTTTTGTGTACTTTGCTTTGTTTTTGAATGCCAAACATTATTCAAGTATTTAAAAAAAAAAAAAAATTCCAGGACGAACATTTCATACTGTTGTGACTTTTTCTACAGTTTCTTAAAAAGTGTGCTTTTTCCGTTTGTGTGTCACCGTGCGTACGCATTGTCACTCTTGACAAGAACCCGCTAACTGTGATGCCACACGTGACAGCTCAATGTGTAATAAAAACTGAAGCATGAAGTGTGTGTGTTCATTCGTCAGTAACGAGGCGCAGATTGGATATCGCGGCACACATCTCTCTCCCGGACAGTGTGCTCTCTTTTAAAACGCACGCTTTTACGGTTGTGGAAACGTTTCTCTGATTTATTTCAGTCCGCTCCACGCAGCCAAGTGGACGGTGCAGGCAGGCTTTTTTAACTCAGCATTGCACACCCCTCAGGATTGTCCCAGCCTCCACCCAGCGAGGTAATAGATCACAGCGGGGAATCCAGAGCATGTCCCAGTCCAGGAGGAGGAGGAAGAGGAGGAGGAGGCCTGGCTGATTCCCCATGTGTCCTGCAGGAAGCTGCACATGTCTTGCAGACTCTGAGAAGCCGCCGCCGGGGCTTTACCGCCACCCAGCGGCCGCTGTCGGACCTGCAAGAGCGAGAGCGGGGCCGACATCTGCTGGAACCATTGACATTTGCTTCGTAATGTAATTGGACACGGATCCAGGCAATGTTTGAACCGGGTTACCGTTAAATGGTCGGAGTCACGAGAGGAGAGGTCACGGCACGGAAGGGGACAAGTCAATAGAGGCTGTTTTGTAATCGGAGGCATAGTGAGGGACTACAGAGGGAAAACCTGATGGAGCATTTGGAAGTAAAACCTTATGAGAATATGAAAATAAATATATAAAATTATATATATATGTATGTATATGATAGGCATAGAAGCAAGTAAATGAACAGCTTCACATCTTATTGCACAGGTGTTCATATTATTGTGTCCACTGCCTTTGTTCATCTATGCACGGTCACTTGAGTTTTTGCATCGTAAATATTGTAAAAAATAAATGTGTATATATTTTTTACAATATTTACAATGCCTGTCCAGTATAGGAATGAGATAAAATGCCATATCTTTGAGAGTTGGTTTCTTTTTACACACTGCCTTTAACTTAAAAGCCCAACAGTCTTCCTGGGTAACCTCTGCCGCCATTTTAACTCCCACTCACTGAACAACAAGTATTTGTCCCTCTCTTAAATTGAAGCTGAACGACTTCGAGTTCGAAGGACACGCTGGAAATATCACTTATGTCTAAATATATGCTCTGCTCCACGTGCCGCCCCGTGGCGTCCCCCTTTTAAAAGGATCGGCGTCTCGTAGGTTGCCGATGATCAAAAATGCATGCGTGGATGTCGCCGTTTGAACTCGGTTTGGATTCCATTTGATTTCTGTGTTCCTCTCCGAGTCTGCTCTGCATCAATATTACATGCCTACTCCAGCAGAAGAGGGATTTTTCCTGTTGGGTAACGGTCGCGCCGCAGAAATCCCAAACACACTGGCCACAGAACAACAAAAGTCGAAACTATTTCCTCATGTGGAGATTAAGGAACGACTCTCGACGCTCCGACGGGGGACTTTGGAAGTGCGGAGAATGAAACGCAAAACAAAAAAATAACTCCGCGAGGAAGTAACTGAACAATATTCCCGCTCCCGCTGGAAATGTGGTTGGCGCGGGGCTCAATACTTCCTTGCAGGACCTTACATGAAGCTCCAGCGATGATGTCTTTAACACCAGGTGACCGCGGCTCACGGCTACAGTGACCGGGAAACAATTAGATGGCAAAGGGGCGGTAAGATGACACCCGTGAATGGGTTGTTTCTGTGGCCTAATCTAATGGAGGGCCATTCCTGCCCAAGCACCAGTCCATTAACAACCAATTAACTTCCTATTAATATTTTACCAGACAGGGGCCTCTCTTCCTGACGTGTTTTTAAGGAGCTTTTCCCAGGAGTGTTTGAACATGAGCAGCTTTTAGCGCAGCATAAAGAGGCCTGTGTAATGGGCTGAAGGAGGAGGAGAGGCAACCTGATAGCACTGAGAGCCGAAGGAGGGGAGAAGAGGAGAGGAGACAGACTCCTGCAGCTGGCCGGCCCCGAGCCGGGCCCGGGCCAGGACCCAGACACACACACACACACACACACACACACACGGGGTTAGGATCCATGATTTTATGGCCACGACACGAGCTCAGACACGAGTAACGACCTTGTATCGTAAGTGCAATTGTGTTGGCTTTTTTTCTCTATATATTTTTTCAAGATGACAGGAGAGAAATGGGGAGAGAGAGAGAGAGAGAGAGAGAGAGAGAGAGAGAGAGAGAGAGAGAGATGTACGACATGCAACAAAGAGGGTCCGAAGGCCGTAATCGAACCCGGCACGTTGCAGTTTTACGGCCTGCCATGTAACCTTTTGGCTACCGAAGCGCTCCGGGGCGATCGTGTTCTGGAGAGTCGAAGATGTTCCTGATTAGTCCGTCTTTTGTTTGCTCTCAAAGTTGCAGCCGAGTGGCAGTTTCGCCTCCGGGTGCACCGGGAAAATAAAAGTCTCGAAACAGGAATATCCACCTTTGCTCCCCGATCGGCCCCCGAGCTGTGTAGCTCTGTGCCGCGTGAGGCTGGTGGACGTTTAGGACTAGTTTAAGGGAAACTCCCTGCCTTGAGACAAAAAGACGGAGAGAGGCAGAAGGGGGGAGGCAGAGAGAAAAAGAGAGAGAGAGAGAGCGAGAGAGAGAGAGAGAGACCATTATTACTGGAGCCTGAGGCTACTCCCAGCGGATAAGGCATTTGTCTTCACTTGAAAGTATGATTTATTTTTCCACCAGTCAGAAGGGTTATGTTTGTCACCGCACACTGAAAAGGACTTTTGGAAATAGCAGCAGAGGCAGAAATGGAGAAGAAGAAAAAACACATATAAAAAGATCCAGTGCCTTTCTAATGGCCTGCGTGGTTTCAAAGACTTCCCCTCTATGGTTACCTTGTTTGAGATCACTTTCAGTCTTCATTAACTTTCGTTAATCATACTGAACCTTGTCTCTAATTTATCAGCAGGAGTGTGTGTGCGCGCGCACGTGTGTGTGTGTGTGTGTGTTGATGATTAAGAGAAAGAGGGGAATGTGGGAAGGGGGAGGAGGTGGAGGGAGCGAAGATGTGGTTGTATCAGGTTCCCTCCACTGGGTGTAGATGTGGTCTTAGATTTCTCTCTAGGCTGCTGATTAACTGTGTGTGCGCGTGCGCAAGCGCGCGTGTGTGTGTGTGTGTGTGTGAGGCAGAGAAAGAGAGAGAGAGAGAAAGAGAGCTGGGAGAGCACCGAGCAGGAGAGGAACTTCAGCTTTAATTTCCCCCAGCTCCAGATATTACACCCCCGCGCGCTGTGTTTTTATTGGACCGGAGACCAGAACACACCAAGTGTTTATGAAGCATTAAAACAAGGTGGGGAACTCGAGGGTGGAACTGTAAATCTATACATTTGGCTCCGTCTCCCCGAAGCGGGATTAATCCTTTTATGTCGGATTTCGTGTTTTTGTTTCTCTCTTCTTTTTTTTTTCTCCCCCTCCTGATTATTTGTTTATGACAGACGAGAAATCGTGTTTATCACCTTCGACGCGGACGAGAGGAGGGAGGAAACACTCCGTCTGGAGAGAGAGAGGGAGAGAGAGGGAGAGAGAGAGAGAGAGGGAGAGGAAGCACATGCGTGGCAGGAGGAGTCATTTTTGGGGTTGAAGCACAGGAGGAAGGAATTATTGTGCATTACCCCTAATGGCCGTTTGAACAAACGGATGGGCATATTACTTTCTATTAACTCGGCTTTTGTCAGCGAACTGTTAATGATGTACCAAGAGTGTGTGTGCGTGTGTGTGTGTGTGTGTGTGTGTGTGTAGGGGGGGGGGGCTCCAGGACAACACGTGCTCAGTGCTTCTCATTATTCTCAGGGAAGTGCCGACGGTCTTCATACCTGGAGACGCATTAGCTGCCTCTAATTAGAGTCTACATCCTTCTGGTTCGACAGCGATCTCAGCGCCCGGGTGTTGTTCTTCTGGCCCTTCTCGGTTTCTCATCCTCCTTCTTCTCTTTCCTCTCCTTTCTAGCTGTGACACAATGGCAGCGTGTGCTCATGCACCAACTATCTCCCAAGTTCATTATGTCTGTAAAGCCCCCCCCCCCCCCCTCTCGCTCCCCACCGTGTCCAGGCCAAACGCAAAGTGACAGCGTCGCCACGGCCCTCATTTACAGCCGTCACAGAGCAGATTTCCCCCTTCCCCGGCTCCTGTCTGCAGCCTGATAGATGGCACCCCCCTGTCTTTGTGTGTGTGTGTGTGTGTGTGTGTGTCCTGTGTGTGTGCTCGCGGCCCTCCATTCATCTGCATGTGAAAGTTGGAACGGAAACATTTGCTCTGTCGGTTGTGATCCTTAAAACGATGCATTACGATATTACTGGCTTTATCCGTGCCCCCCCCCCCACACACACACACACGCCTCTCACACAATGTGTGTGTTTTTGTTTTTTTGCATTCAATGCACTCTGCAAACATCCCGCCGACACTGTGCTCGTACTTCCAGAGTGCTGCTCAGTTTTTAAGTGCGTGGTTTGAGTAGGGGCCTTCCATTTCTGTGGCCGTGCTTATTGGCGCCCCTTGGGGCAGGCACATCTTCAGTTCGGGAAACGCTGCAACACACACACACACACACACACACACACACACACACACATGCACGCACACACAGACTTAATGATATTTTGTCTCTTCTCTCCTCTCCTCTAAATATTATACTTCTCGTTGCAGCCTCAGGCATCGGTTCTGTCTCATACTGTGAAGGTCAAAACACACACTCTCACACCCACACACACATATATATAAATATATATACCACACACACACACACATAGATTCCAAATATTGCTATCGGACCCTCTGAGGTTCAGATTGTTTTACGGGAAATCGTGTCACGGGTCAAATGATTGAATTATTAATGCAAGCGGCGCAATAACAAGCGCCTCTTGTCTGTTGTGATTCCGGCGTGATATTCACAGGCTCTTGTCTCCACCTAACTTGATACTACCATGTTACGATCCAAATCCAATAATGCAGAGTCTGCAAAAATACCCCCCCCCCGCCCCCCTTACTCGCCCTCTCCCTCCCCTCTCTCTCTCTCTCTATTGTTTCATCAGTGGAAACAAGTGCCTCCAGTCTGCGGCCTGCACAGTGGAGAGCGTTACAGAGCCTGTGTATCGACTGCTGTGCCACATTTCCAAGGACGAGGCGATACATTTTCATCAAAACAGTCATGGTAAAGTAATTCACAATCATAGGACTCTTTCACTGTACACCGCTCTATGAATTGCATGTGCGTACATCCAGTTTGTGTGTGTGTGTGTGTGTGTGTGTGCGAAATCTGGCATTCCTGACAATACTCTAATCTTCGCTCCTTTTCACAGCGCCAAATATGGATTCCCAGCATAACTGCAAATCAACCGAGCAAATCTAAAGCACATTCATGGACTGGCGTTATGGATGTATGAAAGCGCAAGACAATTCCGTATTCCCACATCTGCATGTGTGTGTGTGTGTGTTTTAAACGTTCAACACACGCGAGGGATCGAGTGGAAAGAGAGGTGTGATGTTTTCAGAGACGGGTTGACCACGACCGGGGGCCGTTTCTCACGGAGCCAGCGTGGAAATACGTGTTATTGGAAAGAAGAATACAAAATGATGGATTCTTGACCCCCGCCTCCGAGTATTTCAAGGTCTGTTTTGAGAATAATCGCGAAGCAACACGGGGAGGGCCGGACACGTAAAGGTCACCACACCCCCCCTTTGGCGTTTTTTTATCAGCGCCAGAAAACACAACTCCTTTTTTTTGACATCCGAAACGCGGCGCGCCGGACACATGGGCTGACAACTTCACTTAAGAGGCGGAAATCAAACGGGCTTGTTAATGCAGCTGCTGAAAACAGCCCCGTTAGGAGCAGTCACTCCTAGTCTTTGTTTTTCCATCATTTGTACTTCGTCCCTCCCCGTCGGGGCGAGAAAAAAAAAATAGAAAAAACTGAAGAAAAAAAAAGGATTGAAACATGTTCGCCTAAACATTTAATGAAGACATTTCTATTGCACTTAGCTCATAATGGATATCATAGAGAATACAGAGAAAGGAAGGAGGGAAAAAACCCTTGTAATAGGCTTTTTTCCTTTTTAAAAGAGGGGGTTTCGTGATCCTGAATGAAGGCGCTGCCATGTCTAGCTCCACCGAGCTTGTTTGCGTCATTATGCATTCTCATTACAGCTCAACAGAAGTTTCCCATCTGGGGAAGTGAAGTCCCTCTTAACGGTCCACTCTCCTCCCAAATCAAACCCCATAGACATCCTCCGAGACCTAAATGAGCTTGAAGACAAAAAGCACTGTGTAGTATGCATCTTTTCCCCCCCTCGACTGCCTTTCCCCTCATTATGTTCCACCCCCTTTATGGGAAATAGAAAACAAAAGACGACATGTGTAATTACAGCATGACTAAAGCGTAAACACGCCTTGCAGGACGAGGCTACGCTCTCGGCGGCGAGCTAATTGTAACTCCCCCCCCCCCCCTCCTGTGCTCCTTTCAGGGCCCGCGTTGTACAATAAGCTCACAGTCAGACACGTGAACATGCATGTGTGCTTACGTTCAAGCACACGCCCACACGCACACACATGTAGCCGTGATGCAGCGCGCGTGCACCCGGTCCAGTTTCTCTTTCTGTCTCGCAGAAACTGGAAGGTTTCTTTATGGCCCTTTTATGAGATGCGTGATGAGCGATATCGCTGCCGTTGTCGCCGCCATATAGTTCTGCTCCCTGTACTTTGCTCAGGTGAGAAACCAAAAAGAAGGAAACAATATAATGAAATAAAAGACAGATGCATCCATAAACAGCCGGTGGGATTGCAGCGGGCTGGTGTGTTAACGCTACTGGAGGCTACAGAACTTGCCAGCCGCAGCCTTCGAAGCCTCCTCCGGCAGTTAAAACCACAACACTGCAACCATGAATGGCATCCCGGCCTTCGTCTACACACACACACACACACACACACACACACACACACACACCATTCCACACATTACTCCCCTTAGCGCTCCTTTTGATGTGTCAGAGAGAGAACTAGCCACTGTTCCACGGTTTTTCTTTATTGCTCACACAGCAACGTGTGAGCACAAATATATATATATATATATATATATATAAATATATATGTGTGTGTGTGTGTGTGTGTGCAGGCGAGCGAGTGTTTGCTCTTCAAAAGGCAGCAAAAGGAGGGTGCACTACTTAAGGCCTATTAAACCTGGAGCTCTGTTCATTGTGGCCAGGAGAGCGAGCGCTGCGTGCTGAGGCAGACAAAACGGCGAAGGCATACCTTTGAACAGGAATCATGTGGGAGCTCACATTTTCACAAGTGCTGCAGAACTGAAAACAATGTTTTGGTGAGTCCCCTGATATGTGTGTGTGTGTGTGTGTGTTTTTTTCAGCTAAGGGCCAGCTAACGGAGAATCTTTAGGGGCTTTGCCCTGACGGTGTGATATTACAAGCCCACAGTACATAATCCAACATACTGTGAGTTATTAAAATATGGCCATAGCAGCTCCCCGGGGCTGTATAACTCACACATCTCGCTCTCTCTCCCCCTTCCCTCCCTCTCTCTCTCTCAAACACACACACACACACACACATTCTGGTGCACATTCCTGTGGCACACACGCATGCACACTGTCCAATCCCCTCTCTCTCTCTCTCTCTGCCTCTCTATTGCAGGCGCCCAGACATGAACACGCAGTTTTTTATTTAAAGCTCGCGCCCGAGCTCGTCTCCCACAGTTCGAAAGAGGTAAACTTCCTCCAACAAATCAATACTTTAATGGAGTTTCAAACCTTCATTACACACCCTCGCACTGCAGTCGGTCGCACCGCAAGGTGAAGGAAAGAAGCACGGCTCGGGGGGTGAAAAAAAGACCTCCGGCGTCTACGTTACTCTCTATCATCCAGGTGGGATGAGTACAGCGGCCGGCGTTCTCCTCTCAGGTAGCAGGAAGGAAGCGACTAAACCCTGATCAATGACCCCGACAGCAGTTTATGTCACGCGGGTCTGAAAACAGAGAGGAATTATCATAACCTGCAGGAGATGGAGGGGGGGGGGGGTTGGTTCGTGCAAAGCAGAGTATCCACCAGGATTGATGTATAAAAAATAGTTCCCGATAAAAAGAAGCGAGCTGAGTGCACGTCCTGTGGTAATGATAGATATGCCAGCGTTGGACTCATTTATAGAGTGGGAGTGGAACACTATTGTTAGATCATAATTCAAACAACCTGCTTCTTTCAACTATGGTAGATGAGACTCCCAGGAGGAGGAGGATGCTGCTATAGCCATCTGCATTACGTGCGTGTGTGTGCGTGTGTGTGTGTGTGCATAGCCGCATGCACAGGCGCCTTCTGCAGATCCACGCACACTCACACAACTCTGGTGTTTGTGCAGTCCCCGGGGCGCGGAGCAGGACAGGAGATTTATGTTCTCTGTCGTCCAGACCACAGTCCTCCCAGCAAGCTCCCCCCGCTCATTAGGGCTCCTACACGGTCATACGTGTTACTGTTACTCTAACAAGCTGCAGAGAGCACCCACCCCCTCCTCTAAAGCCTGATGGATGCCCAAGAAACTGCAAGAACCCGGGCGGAGACAGCACATCACGCCAAGCATCACAGGAACAAGTTATCTCCGACGAGGCAGGAAGAGGGCTACGGGAGTCGCTCAGCCATCCATCATGGTTAGCGGCGTTTATTAGGCCTCCGTTTAATGAGCCACGCGAAGAAGCTCCTGCGATAGGACCGTTTGGTTCGCGCGGGGAGCGCCGCGGTGATCGCCGCCGCGATTGCAATCGAGGCGAGGAAGGCGATGTTTGCTAATCTCTCCCCCTCCGTTCACCCGATGTTAGAAAAAAGGAAGAAATGGGTGTCGCTCTCCGTCTGGTTCCAGAGACGCGTGCAAATACGGAGGCCAAACGAACAAACAGATGAGTTGTTTGTGAGCCGCTCTGCTCACAGCGTGGTTATCAGTCGCGCTCCTAATCTGCTTGATGATGCATCGGGAGTGTGTGTTTTTTTCCGCGGCGTGCGTCTTCGCGTGCGTGCTTGTTTACAGCTGAAAAGCGGCGTCTCCTTGTCAGACTCCTCGTGAAAGCTCGAGAAATAAAAGTTCATTTCATCGAAGGCTTAAAACATCCTGCAGCGGTTCCCTTACAACCGGCTACTGAGGAATCATTATAATGATTTCTGTAATGAAGACACATTGCACGACGGCAGACTGAGCGTCAAGCCACTGATCAGTGGAATAACTGACCTAACCGCGGCTAATGATCTCCCGTTGGCCTCGTTCGACTCGCCACGGGGCAACGAAAGGCGACAAAGGAGGTCGCGATGGCGCGCGGAGAGAAGACGCCAGCGTTGTTTACAACCTGGCGACTGCGAGACGAGCTCGAGCCGGAGGAGGGCGAGACAGATGCCGCCCCTTCGCCGGCCATATTTCAGGCGTAGCCATCGAGAGGTGGCAAATAAAATGTCTGCAGTCAAATTTTACAGACCAGTAAAGTGTAAGTTAATAAAGGCAGTGAAATGCCTGCTGTATTGACCGCTCGTGCAACAACAGATCTCCGGAATGATGGAAGATGCCATTAACGGCGTCATTAATGAGCCAGCTCGATGCCTTTGTGATCAAGCGGTTTCCGTTCGGCGGTCTAACTTATTCCAGCAACACACACACACACACACACACACACACACGGAGGGGAAGTGAAAACAGTGGTGATAGCGCGGGGCCCAGAGCGGCGGCGTGCTCCTCCGAAAAAGCCTCCCCTGATTAATCGCGCTGCAATTTTCACGCGCTAGGTCGTTCACCTCGGCAGCTCTGGCAACGGCGAAGGACTCTGATGGTTCTTTGGAAAGTGCCGTTTTATCATCGCACCAAGTACAGGCGTTTAAAAAAAAACAAGAAAGAAAAAAAAAAAACGCAGGACAGGTCAATTCATTCAATCTAAAGCTGTTTGAGTTGGCAACGCCGCACGGGTTTTTATAAAGATATTTGCGGCGCGATCTGGAGAGGGTTTCACTTTTCTAACACAACATCCAAAGTAAACCGTTTCATTTCCAATGATACATAACCGGGCCGGCTGAGAGAAAGGAGAGCGCTGCCATTGGAAATTAATCAGCCTTTGCGGAGGAGAAACAGTGGAGAGGGGATAAAAAAAAAAAAAAACATTCCTCAAATTAGACAAAACCCTCAGCCCTCAGCTTGACGCGGGCAAACCCTGGCTGTGAGCCGGCCGGCCTCCACGCTTCATACGGGGCCAAGGCACATGTAGCCCGATGCAGCCGGCCAGGTCCGTCGCAGTTCACCTCCGTGTTAACACGTGCCGCGGCCAATTATCTCTTCAGATGCCTCCGCTTGTGTGTTTTCCATCAGTGCAATGCACAGACGAGGAGAGGGAGGCGGGGGTGGGGGGGGGGGATGGACGAGTGTTGTTCATTTCCGGGAAATAGCAGCAAACTCAAGCTGTGTCTTTGGGTTTGCATCCAGACACATTTCCACCGCGGGCGCGCCGGGCGTGTGCCTGCGTCCCTTCTGATCTGGGAACACACTCTGCGGGGAGAGTGTCCGTGTATAGTCCGTCCCAAATCCGAGCCGCTCGGTCCGGGGGACAACCGGGCCGGCCCCGGCTCGGCGGGCCCCCTTCGTGGGAGACAGTGCTGGGTTTAATTATCCCCAGCTGTGCTCCATCTCCCTCCCCAGCTGGGCTCCGTGTCCCCGTGTCCTCTGCCTTCACCACTGAAGTCAAGGTGAGACACACACACACAGACACACACACACACACACACACACACACACACACACCGAGGTGGCAAAGACTCACAGAGAGAGTGAGCATGCATAGATGAATACAGGCAGTGGACACAATAATATGAACACCTGTGCAATAAGATGTGAAGCTGTTGAATTACTTGTTTCTATATATATATATATATATATATATATATATATATATATATATATATATATATATATATATATAATCCAAAGTAAACGTTATCTTGGTATCCAGCTTTTTATGTCAGAGAAATCCTTTTCATTGGAAGCAGCCAGACGCGGCAGCGTCTTTCTCAGAATGCCAAGCAGGGACAATTATCTCTTCCCATACCTGATATAAATTGTCTCGTTTAAAAACAATTTCCGTGCGGGTCCTTTCATTGATGTGTGTTGCATTATACCCATAAACCTTCCAGCAAAATCCTAATAAACGCTCAATGGATGCTAATGGTGAACTTGTGTTTAGAAAGCGCATTATTAGTCTCAACACACACACACACACATTCACACACAGGGGAGCAATTTCATGTCCGGTAGGGCGCTTCGACGTGCGGACTGCCGGCGACCGAACCGGCGACCCGCTCTCCCCCCGAGCCACCGCCGGGCCCAATCAGCAGGGCTGTCGCCGCCGCCGCGGGACACTGAGGTGATGCGTCTTCTGCGCGTAATAGCATCCTGCTTCTATTTGTCTTATGTCTTATCTTTATTTTATAAAAGATTCATTATGTCCACTGTCTCGCAGTGTTGGGAAACACATTTACAGATAATATAATTGGACAGTTGTCTAAAACAAATGGTGTAATAATCCAACACACCTGTAGATATCATTTGACGCCTTTCCCCTCTCGAGCCGCTCGCATCCCGCGTCTATTTGTCTTATTTCCTATCTTTATTTTCAAAGGATTCATTATTTCCACTCTCTCACGGCGTGGCAAACGCTTTCAAAGACATCTATATAGGAGTGTTGGGAAACGCATTCACAGATCACATAATTGGACAGTGGACTAAAACAAATAGCGTAATAATTCGACACACCTGTGGATATCATTTGACGGCCTTCCAGTCCCGGTGCAGCTAACATCCTGGCTCAACAGACATGATAAATATATATGTTGCCTCGACATATGTGCTTGTGCTCATTGCCTGCATGCATGCACAGTCACACACCCGTTTACAGTTGCTTAAAACAGATGTTGACCGTTGAGATAGCCCGACTACCACCGCGCCCCCATGCTGCTCTCGGGAACGAGAGAAATGCCTATGAAATCCGTCCCGGCGGGACGCTTTTGCACGACCGCCGCTCCGGCAGTTTTGATTGAATCCCAATCTGACTGGATTTGACTCGGTCCATCTGTGCGACTGTCCTTGGCCTCGGTTTAGGGTCTGGGGCGGAGGAGGGAGGTGGTGGTGGGTGGGAGGGGGGCGGCGGAGTTATCACACTGAGAGGCTGTTAGGGTCATTACAACCCTCTGCTTCGATATTTCCACTTTTTTTTTTTCCTTCTTTTTTGATGGGAGCCAAATGTTGTGCTGGAATCCCTGTGTCTGTCTGTCTTTGTTCCCGTCTCTCACCATCCTGTCCGGGCCTATGCCAGCACAGCTGTGAGCGGCAGCGTGTAATAAAAGTCTAATGCGAGCAGCTGCTGGGGGTTTAAACTGTAATGAGATGGTGTGTGAGATTACCACACTTCGCTAGTCGCTGAGAGAAAGCTTGGCACCCCTCAAACAACACCGCCCCGCCCCCCACCCCTACCCACCCTCTCCCCAACGGTACAATTACACTTTAGATATGGCTAATAGAATATCCACACAATGCCTGTAAGCAAGAAGCATAATGAGCTTCAGCTCGAGCGTCTTCCTTCTTCTTGTTCCTCGGATCTCCCCGTCTCCCTCCCGCGTGCCCACAGCTGCAAACGGAGCCTCCGCCCCCCCCGAAGGACTTGCTGTAAACTGCGAGGAGCTGATGTAGGAAACAGAGACAGCGCTTTTCTGAAAAATCAAAGGCACGCCTCAGTCAGAAGATTCCCACAGAGGGGGACGGCTTCTTTTTTACTCTCGCAGGGGCCCGATCGCTGGAAAACCCAACAGTTCGCCGGCTTACATCAGCCCCGGAAAGAGAAGAATTCAGTCCATGGAGTCATGAATAGTTGAAAGCCCTGTGTCAACTTCATTAGTCATCACGGGGGAGTCCGTGGTACAGGATGTATACCGACCCACATGGTGCCCATACGCTCAAAAGCAGGGCCACAATGGGACGGGGGCTTGCTCCGAGTTGCCTTAGGCCTGCTGTGGAGTCTTTGTTAAGCGCCACTTTATCATGCAAAAATCTTTTACTTTTCACCCTGCCGCCCCTTTTCTTATTATCTCGCCCACTCTCCATTATCATCTCTTTTTTTGTGTTTGAGTTTCATTTGTTCCACTCATTCTCCTCCTCCTCCTCCTCCTCCTCCTCCTCCTCCTCCTCCTCCTCCTCCTCCTTTGCTTCCTCTCCCCTATACGTGGCCCGTCCCACGATCGGATTGGGATGTCGGAGAACAAAAGTCCTCGTTATGATTGCGGCGCGTCCTCGGAGGTGCTCCGCGCCGAAAGTTCAGGGTCTTCGGGGTGCGAGGCGGTCGGCGGCTGTCATCGCGGGCGCCGCGATAATGGGCCCTAAAGGTGCCACCGGTGCTTCGTCGAGGCGGGACGAGGAATTCGTCTGAATGCGCGCGGCTCTTCATTACCTCATGCGGGAAAAGAGGGCAAAGCTCTGGATTCACGGCTCCGTCGAGCTGGATGTTGTGAATGTGACCCCCGGGGGAGCGCGGCGGTGGAATTTCAATACGCCACCCGGGTCCGCTATTATTCCACACCTTGAATACGGAGCCTCGCAGACAATTAGACGGGGGAATTATAAGAAGGCGAGGCGTCGGGGTGATTCGCCGCAGCCCTGGCCTTGGCCTTGCCCGCCTGCAGGGATATTTCACATTCTCAAAGCAGATGGGGAGGCGAGGGCGAGGGGGAGGGTTGTGATAGAAAGAAAACGGATGCTCTCAGAGAACTCAAACGGGGGCAAACTCAATTTCTTCAGGTATTTAGGCGACGTCGAGAGAGGCCATTCAATTTATAAACGTTATTGCTAAGTGTCTCTCCGTGTCAGGCCGCCCGCCGCCGCCCGCCGCCGCATTTGCAGTGCGTCCGTGTTTCGGTGCGGGTCGATTTTTGTGTTCCACAAATGGCCTGTCACTGTCGCACAGTGTAGCCGCTTTATCAACGCCGCCGCAGACGGCGGCCCCGCCGCATTATGAATGCAAAAGGGCGATCCAGTCATTAAAGCGATATTTGAGTCTGGGACCGTGGCTCGGCAGCCTTTTTTCAGCGCACTCCCGCCATCCCTTTCATTAGCCCACCTCATCTTGTTATCACCATCGGAGAGCAGAGAGAGGGTCTGCCGGAGATAACGGTTGTCATTTAAACCACACTACACACAGCCCTTGATTAAAGTGCTCTATTAGATGACACCCCGTTATTACGCCGCCGCAGATCCATGCCGCCGTCCGAGTTTCGGGGTGATTACCAGACGGTCGCGAAAGTACAGCGGGATTTTCGTCTTCTGATGGGCCGAGTTCGACGCGCACCGAGTTACGTAACGTGGAAACAAACGGCTGCGTTGATGCGTCAGTCGGCTCGCTCCCGTTCCCGCTGTCGAGCCGCTTGTCATGCGATGCCGCGGCGCCGCGGCTCACCGCTCAGCGTGGAATGCCGATTGCCACACGAGATCTTCTCGGCGGTGTCCCGGCTCTCGCTCGCTCCCTCTGAAAAACGTGTGCTCCAGCTGTTACCACTCCGCGGAGTTGTGAGGTTATAATGAGCATGGAAGCAGCTGCTTCCTCCTACAGTAGAGGCCCCAGCCTCTCTAATCCTGATCATTAAGAAAGGGAAGAGGGAGAGGGGGGGGGGGCACAGACTTGTGGGCCTCAGCACCTTCAGGACACGCCGCGGAGACTTGGGTTACCCGACCGTTTTATTAGTTAGACCAGCAGGTATATGGAACCTTATTGATCTGCCTGAAGTGGTAAAAGGGATTAGCTTATGCGAGGCAGCTGGAGCAGAGACTACAAAGAAGTGCCGCGGTTCCGTAGTTTTAATCCGTCATTGTCCGAACTGGAGTTTGGACATTCAGCGGGAAAAAAAAAAGAAGCGAGAAAGAGAAGAAAAGTTGATTTTCCTTCCCGTCAAAGTGTGAACCCGCACGGCTTCGAGTGGATATTTCTGTATTCAGGCAGCCTTAACGTCCCCGTGCATAAACTCAATCTAACATAGAAAATATCAGATTATTAAATATTTATGTGCTGACCTTTCGCAAGTAATGATTTCATGATTTAATTTCCTCCAGCTTTACCTTAAAGTGCAGGGAGAATACAGAGCAGACCCAGACACCAGGCACCAAGGGGACGGGGGGGGGGGGAGGATGGGGAGATGATCTATGTCGACGATGACATTTGCATTCAGCTTGTAAATATCAACAACGCTGGGGCAGATTATTCGCAGGGCCCGCCGCACCACTGTCTCTCAATAAGCCCTCAGACGTCGGCGCAGACACATCTCGCTGTCTTTCAATTCCAACTCTTTAATACTTTGAGCCGGAGCAGTTGAGTGAGTGAAGTTTTTTAAAATGGACTGATATCCAATACAAAGAGCTGTAACTCACAGACCGTGAACGCAGCGTCACTTAAAACAGAATATATGCACGCACATAGCGTGGAATGTCCCCGTGTAAAGTTAATAGCGTCACATTTAGAATAACAAGCCCGCTCAACCTCGTCACGGGTTCAGAAGACGTGAAACTGCAACCACGAGCCGCGACTCTTAACGCGACTCTGTCTTTGGAGCAATTTTATGTAGATTAGTAAAATGCTAATTTGAGGCACGACCTCGCTGTTTGCCAGTAAAAACTCTGTCTCCGTTTTTTTGATCTGCATATTAATGCCAAAAGAATAGATGGAGGATGAGACATGAAAAGGTTTAATAAAATCAGCAGGTAAAAAGAAGAAGAAGAAGAAGAAAAAAAAGGCAGCCTCATAATTAATCCGGCAAAAGAGGAAAGGCTTCCGCAGACAATGGCCAAACCTTAAAATCATAATTGGGCCCTTTATTGATATTCCGCAGCCTCTCCAGCGCATCTCCTGAAACAGTGATTAATCTTTCACGGTAATAAAAATGCAAGAAGAAGAAAGAGGAAAAATTGCGTTGAGACGTGTTTAACGTCCTCCTGTGCATCGTCTCACAACGCCGGCCCCTGAATCCCCCTCCCCCCCCCCCCCCCTCCTCCCCTCGCCCCCCCACAGAGACGAACACACAAACTCGCCAAATTGCTAAACAAACTCGTTTTTCAAACGAGAAACACCAACGAAGAAGGCGCAGTTCAGGGAGACAGGCCGCGGCTTTTTGTGTGTGTGTGTGTGTGTGATGGTCTGTCGTTGGGTTTGCTCTACCTAACCTCTCCTGACACCTGGAGTCAGGGACCCCCCTCCCACCCCCCTCCCCCCTCTCTAAATGTGTAATATTCAATCTTCCTGACAGCTCCGCTAATGACCAGGAGGAACCAAAACAGAGGTAATAGGTGAGCCTCAAAATTGCTTTCAAATTATCCCGATAATGATTCCCTTCCAAGTAATAAACTCTGTGGGGTGTATGTATGTCTCTGTGTGTGTGTGTGTGTGTGTGTGTGTGTGTGAGTGGCAGTGTGTTTACGTCGGGTGAGCGTAGAATGGCAGGGCTAATTATCAGCACTATTAAAGGTAAGTACATCCAGCTGCATCCCGGACGAGTCCTAATGAAGGACAGCAGACGGGCTGGACTCTTTCATCTGTCGTCTGTTGTTGGTCAATACCCAGAGGTGTTAGCGCTAGAATATCGCACTCAAGTACGCGCATTGTGACTTTAAAGTCCATCTACGCCGTTGTGGGAAGTTTAAAAAAAAAAAGGAAGAAAGAAAGTAGGTCAGTTAAATTTTCATTTCAATGTACTCTGAGTAACTTTAATTGTAACCACCGAACAGACACTCTGCAGTCTGTACCGCTGAGTATCAATAATAAATACACAAACAGCCTTCCTCGGTGTAGTTTTACAAGAATGACCCAGAAAAAGAGACACAACTCAGACCCAACAAGAACGATCAACAATAAACAAAACGAGCTGTGGACACAAAGGCGCCTGAAACGGCAACAGCAGAATGAAACACCAGCACAGCAAAGCAGACAACTTGTAAACAACACAAACTCCACAGCGGCCTCCACCACACGTCTTACAGCCAAGGAGAGACAAACACACAACGTAGGAAGCGGTTGTTGGGGCTCATCCTCAGCGTTCAGCACCGAGACGTCTGCTGCTGCGTTCGAACCCCTCCGCTCGCCTCAAAGCTGGATTCAACCGGTCCGGCAAGTCTTCCTCACACATGCAGCCGCAGGTGAAGAGTTCCTCCGTGAAGCAGAAGTCACCGCGAGAGGATCCACGAGCACGTTAGCATGTTAGCCGTACCCAGCGGGCCGCCACGGGGCGTGTCACTCAGCGCGCCCCAGGTGATGCAATCATTTCTTCTATTCAGTCTATTATTAAATAATTAGACGCTACATGTCAACATGCTAAGGTACAATAACACCAATTATATCCACATTATCTGTGAGATTGTTACTTTGATTGTGCTTGAAGCGACTGCGGCCCTGAACCTGAAGCTTTGTGAGGCATCTTTTCTATGAAGGTAGATTTGTGTCTTTTCTTTTTACCAGAGCAAATTTCTAGTTTGTAAGTAAATTATCTCCAAATCTTTGCTCTCAATTAAAAAAATGCTCTTAAAAAAAGAGAAAATTTGCTCTCAAAACTAAAATTTCCTCTCAAAACTAAAATTTCCTCTCTAAACCTCCACCCCAGCTCTTTTGAAAAGAACATTTCTCTCAAAAAAAAAGAATTTTGATTGACTCAATTTTTTTTTGGAGTCAATTTTTTTCGAGAGCGTCTTTTTTTTTTAAAGAGCATTTTTTTAGAGCAAATTTTTGTTTTGAGAGCTTTTTTTTTTTAGAGCGATTTTTTTTTTCAAAGAAATTTTGATTGATTTTTTTGAGTCCATTTTTTTAGAGGGTATTTCTTTTTTTGAGAGCGTTTTTTTTTCAAGAGCAATTTTTTTTTTGCTCTCTCACTAAAAAAAATCGCTCTTGAAAAAAAAAACGCTCTCAAAAAAAGAAATACGCTCTCAAAAAAAATGGACTCAAAAAAATCCGGAGGGGTGGAGGGGAGGGGTGGGGGGGGGGGGGTGTTGCGAGGAAAGTTTTGTTTTAAGAGCAAATTTTCTTAGAGCATTTCTTTTTAATTGAGAGCAAAGATTTGGAGATAATTTACTAACAAACTAGAAATTTGCTCTGGTAAAAAAAGACACAAATCTACCTTCATACATTTCCGGGCGTCACCTCTCTGGACGTGGAGCTCCGCCCTCCTGCAGCGGCAGAAAACAGCCGCGGCAGCTGATTCATCTCTTTTCCATCCGCACACAGTCCATCAGGACTTGTGTTTTGTCTCTGCAGAGGAAGTACAATATACAAGTTGTACAAAGCCCACTTCAGTAGAAAGTCAAATGACTTATTTGGAAAGTAAACACTACTTTGCTACAGTGATTAGAGTAAATGTAATTTGTTATTTCCACCCATGTTAACATGCACGCCCCCGGACGGCCGCTCATGCTCTCACAGTCGGTCGTATTGTTCAGCCGTTGAGGATAAACCAACCAAAACAAACCTCATGTTGATATGAATCTTAATGATGAACTTTCACACTGCAAAAAGTACTTTAATTTTGTATTTTTTTTTCCCCCTCACCCAAGATGAATCATCTTGTCAAGCACCATTTGCAGTGAATTATGAACATAACACAACTGGTCTTAATCTGATATGCAATCCACCAGAGCTGGAGCTGTCAAGAAACTAGTCTGAAAAAAAGTTTCCTGCACGGTTGTCACATTGATATCTGAAACATCTGTTCCTGTAAGAGAAGACGAGATGGCTTTGCCTCATTTAGCCCATTTAATCCACATTTTCTTTTTTCTCTCAAATGTGTACCCACATAAATCTTAGTCCTTAGGCAGTCCCACGCAGGACAATCTCCCTTTGAACAAATACATGGAAATGTGTTTATTGTTAGGTCATAACTGGAATGTACAGTGTGCCAACAAAACAATGTAAAATACACTCAATATATATGGCACGTAGAGCATACATACAGTATTGTGTTCTATTTTTTGGTACTTTTTCAGCATTGTTGGTCTGGATTGTGCAGATGTTTGTGTGGTCTTTACTTTTCAGCATGTCCTTCAACCTGAATCAGATCTTGATGGGCGATTTATGATCTATTGTCGACCACCGACATTGTTTTTTCAGAATCATCACAAGATTGAGCCGTGCAGGTGTTTTCTGATTCGTCATCTTTTGATCGAGGTCGTCGTTAAAAGACAGCGGCCGGCAGGAGACAGGAAATGGCGTCCTTCAGCGCATACTTTTGAAATATAAATTGCATTTGAACAACTAATGCGCTGGTTTTTTTTGGGCTCAACAAGTAGAATCAGAACCGCCTCAATGTGCCGTACAAAAGATAAGAACCAGAGAAAAAGTACTTTAAGTAGTTTCAAAGAAATGTCCCACCGCAAATGGCTTTGTTTGAAATATGCCATATTTAATTGGTAGAAGGAGACTTTGTAGGAGGTCGGTGTTCAACACATACCAGCGATGTAGCATTGCGGAAAGACTGCAGAGAAAGCTCCCCTCGATCTGTTAATGCTGCATGTTGAATGCCAAACACTGCGGACATTTGGCTAATTTAATAGAGGCCACCCTGGATTACAGTTCAACGTATTTCAACACGTCAGTGCTCTGCACTCGATGCCAACGTGCAATACATCAGCCTCTATTTCGCCCCTTAATGCATGTAACACAGCAATTTGAACATTTCTAATCAGTGCTGCTTAAATGCATCACTGTCACCGTGCAGCACGCCACCGACTTCTTTCTTCTCTGGAATTACAGCCATTGTAAGTGCTCTTAATTTTCCGGCGCTGGTGAATTATAAATGATACGAACTATTTAAAAACCGGAGTGGAGCAACAGCGAGAGAGAGAGAGAGAGAGAGAGAGAGAGAGAGAGAGAGAGATTTTCACAATAAGGCTAAGTACGTGGTGGTCCATACTTATCTAAATGAGCCCAGAGACGTGCGCTGCGTAGCGGCTTGACCTCTGCGCGGCACATTCATTTCCCCCCCCAACATATGTTGGCTATTTCGGCAGCTCTGGACTGTGCAACTGAGACAGGAGAAGGGGTCTGTCGTGCATGTGAGCATGATCTAACTGGCTGTGAATATGTGTGTGTGTGTGTGCGTGTGTGTGTGTAGAGTGGGGGAATCAGCGGTTAGCGGTTGGAGAGGAAAAGTCAGCAAACTGAATGACATGTTTGTGTGATCTGATGCAGATTTTTTTTGAGGCGCTCCGAAGGAAGAGAAGGCCTTGAGGCTATGAACTTCAAATCATTTCCAAACATGTACACACACACGTACATATACACACACACACACACACACACACACACACACACACAGCCATTATGCCACCAATCCCCACCAGCATAAACACTGGTGAGGTACAGCTGTTCGAGTGTGTCTGATATGAAACGACAAGGTGACTCGGTGTCCTGTAGGCCACCTGAGAGGTAGACCTCCGCACGGGGGACACGGCAATCTATTCTCCTCAGTGCAGAGGAACTTATTCAAGCAGAGCAGCAGTTATTTCCCCCGCTCTGCTCTGCTCTGCTCCCATTCCCTCCCCGTTTGCCTCCAAGTCAGCACCAGTTAGTCGTTCCTTTTGTGTGTGCATGTGTGCCAGTGTGTGTCTGCCAGAATGCACGCTAGGCTAATTTCCACTGCGATGCACTGCAGTGTGCTACGAGGGTTCTCCGGGATATTGATGTGCTGCACATTAGGCAGCCGAGTGCATCAGCTCTGTGCGCTGTAAATATTCTATTGTCACTTTTATGCGTCCGTCGATGGCTTTGTCCGCGGTAATTCGGTCCGCTGGTGTTTCTCTCCCCGGCTCGCTTTCACCGACTAAGCATTCGCGCACACTTCATGCACACACATGCACATGTGACGGAGACGGAAACGGAGAAAATGAGAAGGGGAGGGGAGGGAAAGATAGGGAGGACGTGTGCACACACACACACACGCACACACACACACACACACACTTTGCCTATGGTTTCTATTGCTGTCACAGATGATCGGGCCCAGTTTTGGCTTTAGCTCAGCTTTGACCAAGCCCTGGACCTGCAGCCAAACTGTTAAAAGACATTAAGTCAGCACAGAGACGCGCCACTGCCTCCTCTTTCTGCTAACCACAGGACACTAAAAGCGTGCGTGCGTGCGCGTGCGTGCGTGATGGAAACAGGGTGACTGCGGGCTAAGATCTGCACACATGTGTATAATAATGAGTCTTTGCATGTGCGGGCGCATGTGTAGCTCTCTCCTTGGCGAGGTCAGGTAGAGAGGGGGCAGAGCACTCGGAGCAGCCTTTCCGGTCTCTCCGGGCGCACCACATGCCTGTCGCAGCTCAGTGAGCAGACTGTGAAAAGCTTATGTAAATGACGAGCCGCTCAGATGTGAAATCAGCCCTGTATTAAATTGTTTTGTTCCACTTGTCAGAGCTGATTAGTCCAAAAGCTCTCCAAAAGCTGCACAGGTATTGTGTTGATTGTATTCATATAGGAGGGAGGGGGAGGGAAAAAAATAAAAAGAATCCATAGATCACCTCGGGGAAGAGCATCTGCGGAGGTAGCGGGGTGCAATTGCTTTCTGAGGTTTGATCATTACTCAGTTATCCCATGAAAGATTAGCCGAGTGGTTGTTGGAGATGCCGGATGGGCCTTCACGGACGCTCGCTGACTGCCGCCCCGCCCCTCCCCCCCTGTGTGTGTGCAGAGGCCCTCCGCCCGTCTCTTCAAAGGACGTCGGTTCCCGCTCCGTCACAAAGGACAGATCACAGGTCCCATTAGTCTCACCTTAGTCTCACCTTAGTCCACTTTTCTGTCCGACTGTCACGAAGACCAGGATCTGCACGCCGTCCTCCCTCTGCTCTCACACACACCTCCGGGTACGCGGCGCAGGTGGCACGGTGTCTTCTTAGTGATGGGATGGTGGGAGGTGGAGGGGGATGTGAGAGACAGGGTGAGGGAGGGGGTGGGAGGGGGTGAAATAGAAGAGACGAAAAAAGGCGAGGAAGCAAGTTTGGGAGATGTGCGGGCAGAGAGAGAGAGAGAGAGAGAGAGAGAGAGAAAGTGAGAGAGGGAGGCGGTGAGGAGATTGCAGCACGGCGGCTGCAGGGCTCCCAGCATAAAGCAGGTCTTTGAAAAGGGCAGACAAAGAGAAAAGGTCTCGGCCAAATACCTGAAAGAATGTTGAGAGGAAAGAGGAGCGCGGCCAGAGGGAGATAAGGCAGTTAGCCGCACACTGAGGCAGCTCCTGTGTCATTGGATCAGGTTACTCCTGCGTCCGCGTGTGTGTTCGTGTGTGTGTGTGTGTGTGTGTGTGTGTGTTTGCATGCGCTCATCTGTGCCCTTCGTCCATTCGAAGCGCCGGGGTCGATACCGGCCCCGCCGACATTCCGGAGTGGTCTGTCTGCGTTCACGGTCCAGCGAGGTCGCTGACAAAGCCGTGACGGGGCGAGGCTGCGTGTGGCGCCTCCGGGGCGAGCCCCCGAGAGGGTCGAGGGGGGAGGGGGGGGCGACCGACGAGGCCGAGGCGGACCACAGACGCTGGAGCCACAGCATCAGGCCCCCCCGCCCCGCCCCCGAGTACAGGATGAAGGAGCGATAACAAAGTCTCAATATTTCTGTTGGACTCCAGAGGATTCTGGTTCCCATGCGTGGCTTCTTTTTTTCTTCTTCTTCTTCTTCTTCTTCTTCTTCTCAAGCTCTTCTTCTGGGCTTCAAAGCATCTCAGAGAGGAAGGCTTTGAAAGTGATTTTCAAGTCTGGGCTTTATCTGTGTGTGGGAAATCACCCTCTAGCTATTTTGTAAGCTTAGCTACCTTTGAATGGACTAACAGAGCCTTAGGATAAAGGGATCTGCTGAGCTACCGTAGCAACACACCAAAACGAGGCGCAAAAAAGCAGCTTCCCCCCCTGCGCCGGTGTGGAAACGACAACAACTCCGTCAGGATATTAGAAGTGGATAATACGAGTGTGGAAGCAAATCCAAGCACTTATTAGTTGTGATTGAGGTCTGATAGCAATTAGTCTCGCTCCGGCACACGGACTGACTCCTGTCTAATGATGTCATTGACCTTGCCACCCCCCCCCTCCCCCCAGAGGTCAAAGTGTCCATGTTAAACCATGCGTAATGGTTCCGTGTTTAGACTACAAGGGCCTGTCCGGCTAGATGGTGATGGATCGCTTCTTTTTGCTGCCGGTGGTGTGTGTTGCATCAGATGATACGGGTCTCAACATGATACGCAGTTGATTAAATCAATACTCCGAGGAAATGTGCGGTGGGCTCCATTTCAATCCAATAACACAGGCGGGCTTAAGCCGTGCGTGTGCGCACGCCGCCGCCGCCGCACGCACACGCGCGTGTGTCTGCGCGTGCCCTTGAGGGCCCGTTTGCACGGTGCACAAAATAAAAGGACAAGGACGACGTGTTTGTTTGCAATATGCTTCTGAAATGAGGTCATCAACAGCAAATGCACGCCTTTAAAGAGGCATCATGATCATTTGACACACGAGGAAGCAGAAATCCACCCCCAACCCACCCCACGACGCCCCCTATGGGCGATGACAGACTCGATGATGGTGGTAATTTACTGCCCCGGGTTCCTAAATCATGAGGGAGGGATGGGGAGAAGAAAAAAAATGACAGCCCACCGGGGTGATGCGAGAAGCGAGTGGCGTTTTTCTATTTTCTCCGGCTTGTTTATTAGATTTGTTTGTCGGGAGGAGGCCAGCTGCCGGCGGAGCGGCGGCGGCAGGCAGATCTGGATGTAGAATAGCGGCTATGAAGGAATCTGCAGCCATATGGCCGCCGCCGCCGAACGCGTTGTGTCAGGGATCGTTAGCAGGACAGGTGCTGCCCCGAGGCTGTTTCGCATTAACAAATGCACGCACGCTGTTCATCACACTGTTTTCGCACGCGGGCACAAACACAGCGCGGCGACGCGGATCTCAAGACGAGGGGGAAATAATTTGTGCTATTTTACTGCCGAGATGCTTTTCTCCTCCTTCTCCCCCTTTTTTTCGCTCTCTTTTCTGGCCTCACCCCAGCGGTGACCCGTAACAACCTCCAGTCTAATGACCGCAGCAGTTTTGACACTCATTAAAGGTGCTCAATTAGCCAGAGGGCCCGGAGTCACTTTCATTAGGCGACTTGTGAAGGGCTGTTCTGGTCTGGCTTTAAACAAAAGTGGGGTGAAGACAGGCCGGGTGTCGGGTACCTGGAAGTAGTTGTAGATGTTGAGTGTGGGGGTAGGTGGGGTAGGTGGGGGGGAAATGGGGAGGTGGGGGAGATCTTAAAAACCTGCAAGAGGAAGGGAAAACAAGCACCTCTTGAGAGCCATTTGTTTTGTTTGTTATTTGTTTTGTTGAACTGGATTCTGTCGGTGTTTTATGGAAACAAACTCAAATGGTGAAAAACAGCGAAATTGCTGAACAGAGCACAGAAAATTAGATCTCATGAGAGGCAAGATGAAAAACAGAGCCATCTGCTCTGAGGGCTGGCTCTCTAAAGACGATCTGGTCTCATTTCAGTCCTTTGTATCACTCTTTTACAGTAAATCAAGGGAGAGCTTTTTTTTCTTCCTATGGTTTAAACTTGTGTGTGTGTGTGTGTGTATACTTAAGGCTGTGTGTGTGCAAATATAGCTGCGAGTGCACAGAGGGGAATGTTTTTCCCATTGTGCATGCTTTCCTGCTGCAACATATCTCAGTAAGTGTGTATCTGGTTTTAGGCAGAAAGCGTCTCCCGGTCCCAGGCCTCCAGAGTCATCGGCCTGTGAAGGTCAAGTCTGATTCAGAAAGAGACAAGGCGGATTGGCATGGAAATGGAATCTGCTGTCTCCGTGCCAAACGTCCAGACTGACTGACTGCCCTCAGCCTCTCATCACATCCAAGTCTATCCTCTCATCGCACCGTCCACTCCTCCTCCTCCTCCTCCTCCACCTCCTCCTCCTCCTCCTCTCGCCACCGCCTCTGCATACCAATATCAGAATAACACAAAGGAGCAACAGCACTGAAATAGGCCTGTTTAATAATCGCCATGTCAAACAATGTCTGCCTGAACGAGAAAACATGAATCCAGCTGTTTAGTTGCAGCGAGGAAGCATCTGCTTAAAGCGGAGCTGTCTCTTCTCGTTGATTTTTTTATTTATTTTTTGACTTTTGCATATGGCAGATGTAGCCTGAAGCCAATTTTTAAGCAGTTATTTTATAATGAAACTAGAAATGCACTTACTGAGCTAGTAAATTCATAAACAGCCGCAGCTAAGAGATATTGCCTAAATGTTTATTACGTCTTTATGAGAGAAGTCAAGTTAGATGAGTTGCACGAGGCCTAATATGTGTGTGTGTGTGTGTGTGTTGTGTGTGTGTGTTTGTTACGCTGTTGTATGTAATGAGCATGCGCTTTTGATATGAATGAGTGCAGTGAGGCGTGAGATGAGTATGTGCCTGCTGGTATGGAACAAGTCCTTGCACTTCTTGTGTGTGTATGATTTTGTGACTGGAGTGAGTATGTGTGTGCGTGCCTGTGCGCATGTGTGTGTGTGTGAGTGTGTGTGTGTGCACGTGTGTGTCAGAGCGAGAGAGAGAGGGAGGGGAGTGTTCATTGGGCTGAAATGGGTCCCTGCCCTTCATGAATATTCAGTTACCCCCCGAGTTCCCCTGATGTCTCACTGATGTCAGCTTGCGTGTGGGAAAAGAAGTTGCCCCGGTTACCTCACTCCCCCAAAGCTGGTCTTACTGCTGCAAAAAAAAAAAAAGTAATTTAAATTTGGAGACACATAGTGTACTAGTTCATCCCCAAAATGCAAAAACAAAAAAAAAAAGGAAAAGCCTGCTGGTCCGGAGCCAGTAACACAAATACAGCTGAGTGAAATCTCCTTGATCTCATGTGGCACCCTCAAAAGTAGGGCAGCACTTAGGTCACATGTTTAGGTCAGTCACCCTTCACTGGGGGATTCTCTAATGCATCCTGTCAACCGCTGTGCAGCAGGCAGCATCGCGCCGCAACACAAAGGCATGTCTGCGCCCCGCTCGTGATGCCTCCCGACTGCTCCTCTCACTTTTAATTTCTCAGCTGGGTATTTGCCGCGAATTTGGCCCGTTAAGCTGAAAAGCTCCGATATAAAAGGTCTGCGTTGCTCCCTTTCACGCCGAGTGACATTGAGAGATCCTTCAGTGCCGCGCTGAATGAGAGATATTATTATTCTCACACTGTCATTGTCGAACGGGCTCGCGCACAGACACACAGGCATGCACGCACACACACTCGCACACACGCTCGCTCTCTATCCGTCAGCATCCATCGTCTCTGCCCCCACAGATGTTGCAGAGTATTTAGGTCAGTTAGTTTACAGATGGGTGGTCAGCAACGCTTGCATTGGCTTGGGTTTCCACCAACTGATACAATGGACCAGTCAGCGCTAAGCGGCCACCCTGGAGAAGCCGGAAGTGCAGCTCTTTCTAATCATAAGCGGACGGGAGTTCGCTTACGGATACCAAACAAGCTTTAAGGTCCAGATTAAGACGGCGCTGATGAACGCTTGCACCGGAGCCGCGGAGCGAAGATGCATCATGTGACCGTGCCGCCTCGGGGACATTATGATCAAGCACTTTAGCGTGAAATGTCTCCGCTCAGTGTGGTTCTGCGTGGCTTTCACATGTACACTAGTCAGCTGTTTTATCAATGCTGAAAGAGAGCACATATTGTGCTCATTTTCGAGTTACTGCTCGTATCCAGAACAGGTTTCAGCGCTTTAATTATTCACAAAACCCACATTATTTCTCTCACACCATCTGTCTGAATGTACCTGTGTTTTCCGCGTTAGCGCCTGTCGCTTTAAGGCCTCCTTGCGAAAGAGCACAGTCTGCTCCGACTGGCTCTAGAGGAAAGTATGGCGCACCGTAGCAATGTTGGTCAAGCCGTGGGTGGAGGTACTCGGATGGCGGGCGGCGTGGTGTAAAGAGACGGCATGAGATATAGGAAATCCATTCTGATAATCTGATTGGTTGGTTTGTTGAAGCGCACGTCTTCTGATCCCACAAAGACGAGGTTGTGTTGTTTCACAGTTTGTGGGTTGTTACTGCAGATACCTGAATGTACGGAAATGTTCATGACATATCACAAAAGGTTTTAGGATCACTGAATATCTACTCAGTCATTGGCACTAAGTTTAGCTCAAAACTGTCTCACAGTATGGAATAGAAACGGCATCGTGTCAACATCGTGCACATGAATATATTTCATTTAATTGTCTCAACCTTTCACTTCAAGTTCGGAGGTTTTTGTTCATTACTGTCAGGTTTTAATTCAACATCCCCGTACTCTGATTCAATATTATTAAATATTAATTCAATTTTCCTTTTTTTTTTTTTTTAAAAACTTCATTTATTTCATTTTTCATTCTATATCCTCGGGATTATGTTCGATATTCACAGACTCTCACTTTATATTCACAGATTTCTATTCAACAACCTCAGGTTTCATCTCACTATGTTTTAATTAAATAAAGTTTTCATGGAAGAGTTTCAAGTTTTAATATTCTCAGGTTCCCAGACGCCGTTCACAGGTTGTTTTGTTAAATATTGTCGGATATTCAGCTGTATTATACCACGTATAGCTCCTAAAAGGTGTGCCGGGGACTGAGACAGCTTATTTTGTTGTACTGTATTTTGTATTTTGCCTTTAAAACTTTAATTCACTCCTCCTCACTTATTCGTCCTCCCACCACCAATCTGTCAGCCGAGGCCAGGACACGCGTCCTCAATATACACATGGCTTAAAAACAGGCAGAAAATAAAGTTGCGTCAACATCAACAATGCTGAAAGAAAAGAGAGAGGCCATTACTCCAAAGTACCAACGTGTCTGTGTTTGTCGGGGTGATTCTTTTGTAGTGTTAAACATCAAGAGCAGTTTGAGTGAACGTGGGGAAATGAGAGAGACAGAAGGAACCAAAAGCTTCAAGGCATAATAGTGTAATTGGAAAATTGTGCAAATGCGTTTTGGAGTCATGTTATATAAATGGCCAGGAGAGATAATGCCTGAGATTCGAGGCATGGCCTAATTGAGAGTAGGAGACGGAGGAGGAGAGGGGTGGCGATGCTGAGAGGGCGAATGAAGTGTGGGTTTTAAATTGGGTGAAGGAAATGTGGATGGAAATGGGATGTTTTCAAAGACGTGAGAGGGAGGGAGGAAGAGAGAGAGAGAGAGAGAGAGAGAGAGAGAGAGAGAGAGAGAGAGATGTTTCTCTTTAAAGGGGAGGAGGGAAAGAAAGAAAAGGAAATAATTCCCACTTTCCTCCGTGGTCTCCACACCTGTGACCCAGCAGCCAGCCGCAACAGCTATTTCTCCCACGCGTGCGTGTGTGTGTGTGTGTGTGTGTGTGTGTGTGTGTGTGCGTGTGTGCGTTTTCCATGTGTGAGTCTCTTAGGTTCCCTCGCTCTCTGTATGATTGATGAGTCTCGGTCAGACCTGGATCCCTGCCACTGCCCGGGTCTGATCAGGCATGTTCTGGCCATAACAATGCCATCAATATGTGGCTGACGGCCGGGCGTGCGCGAGTGTGTGTGTGTGTGTGTGTGTGTGTGAGTGTGTGAACGAACATAAAAATGAAGCATATACCATAACCCAAGAGAACCAAGATGTTTCGTTGGAATTCCCATTTCCTGCCTCTCTAAAGGGATAAAAGAGGAACGCCGTATGGATATAGTTCCCTTTCAATTGATTGGAAGTTGAATCCCATTAATTAACCCTTTCATGAGCGATCCACATGTAAGTCTTTGACTAATGAACTCTCCTTTCATGTGTTTTTCCCCCTCCATGTCTCCACTTCTTTGTGCCGTCTCAGGTTGCGTCCGTACAGACCGGCCAAAAGAAAGAATAAAAATCGGCTTGATATTTGATAAGCAGCATTTGAAGAAAAGGCATTAGTGCGCCTGCATTATTTATGACTGCCGAGTGATGCATTAACTCATTAAATATGTATACGTACATTACATGAGAGAGAACATGTCCCATAGCATGTCATATTGATTCTGGTGTGAGTTACGGGCCCCACCGCACGATCCATACGGAGAAAAAAAGCATCAGGAGGGATGGCACACCGAATCGTTTAAGAGCTATATTTGACGGACCTCCTTCCTTCCTTCCTCCTCCGGATGCGATGTCACAGCTGAGAAGTTGGCGGCGGTTTGAACTCGCTGGCTTCGACAGATCAAGGGTAGCGTCTGCACATGCAGCAGATTTCGTGTCGGAGCCGAGAGTGTGAAATGACGCGAGGGGGGGAAAACTAAGATGTGGCGCCGACCTTCCATCGGTTAAAGGAAGCCATACCCACCAGTGTTATTGAATTCGTTCCCCTCATCTGGTTCGCTATCACTTCACATGTCCCGCCGACGACTTCATTCTCCGTCCGTTTCTGCGGGAGTGGAAAGGCCTCGGCGGCCGGCGGTGTGGTGGAGCAAACCGAAAAAGGACGAGTGGACTCCGCGAGGAGGCAAAACGAAAACACAAGCGCAATCTAAAAGGAATCGCTCATCTCAGAGGAACGCGAATCTGCGCTCCGACCTTTCAAAAAAAAAAAAAAAGGGCCCCGTGCTCGTTTAGTTTACACCAGTTTGATGGCGATTACTCCGGCGGCCACACACTATGAATTCATAATATGCATTTTTTTTTTTTTTTTTTGTCAGCCCCAAGAAGAAAGTTCATTTCACACAGAAAAATGAGCGTTCGCTCCGCCAGCAGGTTTCAGCGCCTCGAAGGTGACGCTGTGATAATCTCCAGTGATTTGCTTCTTTTCCACATTATAAACCAAACTGAGGCAGGGAAAAATCTGAAGAGAAAAAAAAAAAGTCTTCCTCTGAGGTTTTCTCAATTAGTATTCGCGGTCATGGATAGTGTAAGTTAAATTGTTCCCGAGCCACCTCGAACCGCTCGCAGCTGTTGCTTTCCCAGGTGACTGGTTTCATCTAAAGACACGAGAGCCACCATGTTGCACAATCCAGAAAACAATGTGTGTGTGTGGTGGGAGGAGGAAGGGGAGGAGGGTTACGCATTCTCACATGAGGGTGTTTTATGCACTACTAGTGTTTAAATATGCAAATGGAGGAGTCTCAGAGTGCAAAAGCTGCAATACTGACAGTTAAAGAGACTACTATTGATAACAGTTTAAAGCTGCTGAAGGAGGATGCAGCAACACGCTGTATCCACTGGACAACTTAGTCCAATATTGACTTTAATAAGGAGCGAGAGGATGCATCGTCCCAAAAAATGAAGAGTAAGAATGCTGCAGAGCGTGCTGCTACAGTAATATTGCCTTGTTTTTGTGATGTTGACTCAGTTGAAGAACAACAGAAGAGCCCTTTGGCAGCACACACACACACACACACACACACTCTGAGGGAGACATACACAGTAAAAAAAAAAAAAAACATGCAGTCACACACAGAGGCTCAGTGGGGGGAAGGTTTTAATAAACCCACAGTAACGTGGATCTATGGGGGCGTCTCGGGACGGAGCCAGGAAACCAGATGAACGTACCTGCCCCGGGGCGCGGAGCGCAGCGGCGAGGATGGGGGTGGGAGCCAGCGAAGCCACAGGCACATTATGTCTCTCATTGCCCTGACTCTCTCTCTCTCTCTCTCTCCCTCTTAGTCTCTTCACTCGCCCACTCCGTCTCCGCTCACATCATCAGCCACACGAAAAGACATGCCCACAAACACTGATGCGTTTGTCAGAGAAAATGCCCAATCACTTTAATAGCGTTTCATGCCGACTCTGCTTCCACACACACACACACACACACACACACACACACACACACACACACGGGGACCCGGGCGTTCGGCCCCCTCAGTCGGCTAAATGCGGACGGTGATTTTCAGACAAAAAGGCAATGGAAATGCAGAGTGCAGCCAATCAGATTTAATCATGTATGAAGAGACGTAATGTTTTTTTGGAGGACACCGGGGCAGAGCGGCTTGATACGCGTGTTACTCTGCAAAAAGGCGTGTCCATCCTTTCCCCGAATATGAATTTATGAAGCCTGCTTGTGATTTCAATCTGACTAATGTATCAGAACAAACCCATCTGTGCAGCACTGACCCCTGAGGTGAGGAGGAGGAGGAGGGGGAGGAAGGTGGAGGGGTGGACTGGTGGGGACTGGGAGGGAGGGGCAGTGAGCGTGGGCGGCTGGTTTGTGCTCCCACCGTGAACCGAGGTGGTCAGCGGGAACGTCGAACGATAACCACAAGAGGAAGAAAGAAAGAAAGAAAGAAAGAACGAACATCTCTCCAGAACAAGTTCCATGGGAAAAATTTTATTTATCAATATGCGGTAGTTTCCAAACTGGTGGAACGTTATTTCCATTGTAGCTGGTGCCAATAGGTTACGCTGAGAAGCGGCGAAAGAAGTGAATGGCAAAAAAAAAAAAAAAAAAGAGAGAAAATAACACAACTTGACAGTTATGAATCAAACAAAGGGAAACAAATTCAACAGGTTTTTGCTTACACATGCACATTGAAAAAAATAAAATAATACTGTGGCTTTGAACAAGAGCAGAAATCAACCTACGGTGAGGCCCATACCATGAGCGAGCGACATCTTTGTGCTAAATCAGGGGAAGGAGGGAGCGAGCGTCTTTAAAACAAAGACCGCCTGGGAGATAATGAGTGTAAAGCGGATGATTTATGGCGAGCGCAGAGCGGTCACGCTCATTCGTGGCCTCCCTTTCTCCCTCTCCTCCGTCTCCCTCCTCCGTCTAGCCCGATGGTCTTATTAAAACTGAGAAAAGATTAATCTTCCTGGACCAAAAAGTGTTTTCGTTACATCTAATAATGGAGTGGAAGGTGTGGGTAACTCAAACGGCGGTGGAACTACACAGTCTTCATACGCAGAGTTAAGTGCGGCCTCCAACAGGGAGCGGGGCCTCATCGTTTGTAGTTTCAATCAGCGATCCGTCTCAAAGCCGCTCGGTGGCAAAGCTTCAGTCCTGAACACTTTTCTGAGCAACTAGAATCCTGGTGAATGGCGATGTTAAAAAAACTCTGAACCCCACTTGTTGTTGTTGTTGTTGTTGTCGTCGTTGTTTTAACACGTGTGGTAACAAAGACTTTTTTGACAATACTGGACGCTGCTGCGAAAAGACAGCTCATTGTGCCCGTTGCAATATTCAGTTTAATTCTAAAAAGGAAAATAAAAACATGTTGCGAACAGAGACCAAAAAACAAAATCATAATGCAAGGATTCATACAAAACACACTTTAAAAAGACAGCTATTTACAAACATCCTCCATTACAAAAATCTAATCTTAAATTCTTCTTATGAGCAGTGTTCGGGTGAAATTACATCTTAAATTGGGCTCTATCCATATATTTACATTACTCTGTTATCTCCTTTTAATTTCATTTTTTTTTACTTTTCTCTCCCAAAAAAGTTGAAAAAACATCTTTTAAGTGGTCACTAGAATGAATAAAAATGAGATATGGGTGTGTGTGTGTGTGTGTGGGTTTGTGTGTGGTAATTTGGTAATGACTCCCTTGGCTGGCGTAGGTGAATTGATGCGCACCGATCCGAAACAAAAACATTTGATTTTAAATGTGTTTCACAGAGGAGCGCCGAGGGCCGCATGCCGAGTTAAAACACGGGGCCACAAAGGAACGAGCAGCTGTTTAGGTTGTTAACTCTGGAGGTTAACGACACACAAACGCCACTGGAGCCACCCCCCCACTCGTCTCCAAACCAAGGCTGTCTTTTAACTCAGCTGTGTGTGTGTGTGTGTGTGTGTGTGTGTGTTAGAGTCCATGGATGGCAATGGTATGCGGCGGCGGCGGCGGCGGCGGATGATGGTGGATAAACATTCACGACCTAAATGTTTTCGACTGGAGATAAAACCCTGGACCCCTCGTCCGTCCGTCCGTCCGTCCGTCCGTCCGTCTCGGTGTGTCTGCGTCAGCGCGAGTGTCTGTGTGCTGAGGAAGAAAGCTGTCCTTATCTGCTCCCCCCCCCTTCTCCTCTCACACATCACCATAACTGGGACTGCGGCGCTCTGTACTTTTTGGCAGCCGCACTGTTTTGGGAGCACCTCGTTGCAGCCCCCCCCCCCCCCCGTCAGCTGACAGACCGCAGAGGCATTCATACACGTGCAGGAAGAAGAAAGAAGAAGAAGAAAAACCCTGCAAATATAAGCACAAATAAGCACGCACACTTAGAAGCACCTGTATGTGCGCGCAGGGCGTCGGCGTGTGCACGTGTGCGCGCGTGCACGCGTGCGGCTGCAGTAAATCCGGTCTCGGTGCCTGCTGCCCTGGGCTGTGTGATAGCTGAGCTGCAGTGTCCTCGCCGGCTGAACACCTTGACTGAGGAATATTCTGCACAGCATTTTTATTCACAGCACAACTGGCCAGAGGATGGGGAAAATGAATGCTAAACTACCCCCCCCCCCACACACACACTCACCACCTCACCTCACCTCGCCTCACCCAACCCCGATCCGCACTGCCATCCTCCTCCTCTCGGGTTAAAGCCAAGTCACAGGAACATTTTCTCCCTCATCCACTCTCCCTCTCTCTCTCTCTCTCCTCCCCGGCTGGCGAGTGTGGGCACGGAGATGGCACATAGATTAGTCACACGCTGGCGACACCACTGACTGTGCACTCCACTGACTCATCCACAGATGGCGGCCAATTGGCACCCGGCGATACTGTATCCCAATGTTTTCAGCCGCGGCCCGCCGTCCAACTTATATATAGGGCGCTCTACCTATGTAGGACAGCCAATCGGCGGCGACCGACGCAGCCCCACGCCCGCCTCGCCCGGGCGGCAAACTGTGTGACGCTGACACCGGAGCACCAGAAGCGAGAACAAACATATATCAACCTGCCTGCTGTCTTAAAATAAAAACATCCCCCCCCCCCCCGAAGGATCATCAGAGACAACAAAACCTTCAGTCGGTGCCAAATGGAGCAATGAGAGAGTTTTGTAAGATCTCGTCTGCCTGTCGGTGCATCAGTCAACCCGTCTTATTCTGGAGCCTCACACCCTTACAGTAAGTTAGCTTTCTACCCAGAAGCCAGCAAGTCTGCCCAGATACCGGACTGGTCCGGACATGCCCAGACACACACACATACACACACACACACACACACCCTCACTCACGAAGAGAGAGGACACTCCCTCAAATACAAATAAGTAGGTCATAAATACCAGAGTAAAGGTAAAGCTCATATCAGACCAGTGGAGAAGGGAGTTTTCCAAGACACACACACACACACACACACACACACACACACACACACACACACACACACACACACACACACACACACACACACACACACACACACACATCTGAACATCAACAGTCTGGGTCAAGGTATTTTCTCAGGGAAAAAAGAAAAAAGAAGAAAAAAAGAAATGAATGTGATGGATGACGTGGGTGGCGAGAAGAAGGCGGGAGTAATAATGATGATCTATTCAACTCTATACATTGTGCACTTGTAGGAAAAGTCTAACAAAATACAACTGCTTTGTGAACTGAATCAGGGTTTTTTTTTGAGGAAAATCCTCCATCAAAAATAGTAAGTAAGGCAAACATCAGAGGTGCGAAGGGAGAGGAACACGTTATTTTTCACACGCTGTGTCTGGTACCTGAGCTACCTGGAGAGTTTCCCGGCCCAGCGCGGAGCCCTGACTAACACGCACACACACACACACACGCGCACATACATTTAACGCTTGCACACAAACTGCAGGCTGAGCGGCGTCCGGGCCTGTGTCTGCCTGTTCCTGGCTCGTGTGCTGCGATGGTGTGTTTAATTGGGTGTAGCACAGACTGTACTTCAGGGAGCTGAGATAAGTTATATCCTGCCCGTTAAAGGGGACAGCAAAACCAGGAAGCTGGAGTTCCATCTGTTGGTTCGCTCCCCCTCCCTCCCTCCCTGTCGGCGCACAGTGGGGAGATGTAGCAGGTGTGGAGGTGAAGGGAGGGGGGGGGGGGGGGCAGGGGGGGGGGGGGGTGAGGTGGGGGGGGATTGTCAGACAACCCAAAACAAACAGAATAAACCTCTCATCAGTCAGCTCACAACCCCCCCGCTGGTTACTGGTCAGTTCTTGTCTCTCCAGATTTGTGCAGCAGGTGGTAGAAATAATACTGGGCTTGAAGACGCATCAAGTCCCCAAAATGCAAAGGAAAGGGTTCTTCCCAACGACATCAATCAAGCGCTCCTCTCCTTCTCTTCCCCCTTCCTCTCCCCCGGCCCGAGCCGCCGGCCCGGCCGTGCGTAGCGGAGCGCGTCAGACTTTGTAGTAGATGTTGGCGGGGCTCTGCGGGGGCATCTCCTGGACGATGTAGACGGGGTGGCCGTAGTCCCCGCTCACCTTCTCATAGTGAGGGCAGTAGTTGTTCTCTGTCCGCAGCGGAATGATGATGTCACTGGGCTCGGTGCCGGCCGTGCCCCCGGGCATCTTGGGATTGGACAGCGTGCTGAGGGACAGCGCCGAGGGGCGGGGCTGCGAGTGGGTGTTTTTCCGGGCGCGCTTGCGCATCTTGATGAGCAGGATGACGAGGAGGAGGATGAGCAGGAGGAAGATGACGCAGCCGCCGCCGATGGTGGAGAACAAGGCCACTTTGGAGCCGAGGATGCCGTCCGAGTTACCGGAGTTTCCAGAGTTTCCAGATCCCTGGTTCTGATTCATGTGGTCTAGAGAGAGAAATAAAAAATAAAAAAAAGAGGGGGCTTAGGGACGGGACATTAATCATTGAAGGATGGCTTACATGTGAGCCACGGAGGCCCGTCTTGCCATATGCAGAGGATATGGGGCGGGGTGAAACAGCCCTCCGGCACAGAGCTGTCGCCAGGATAACAGTTTATTTAGCAGCTCTTCGCTCAAAAAAAAACAGAGAGTGGCTGTGTTTGCACTATTTCATTAAGTTAAAGCAATAAACTTCTGCACAGCCTTTTTTTTTTTTTTAAAACGTGCCTGAACGAGCTGAACGCTCGGTCGATGACTCGTGGGCCTGAGGCCTCAAACCGAAAGGGCCCCAAACAGCTGCAGATGCATTATGATGTTTATATGTGAAACATATTTAATGTCACTGTTCTAACTTCATGTGCTCAGAAATATCCCAGAGCACTTACAAATATGCAACTCCACTGAATGCGACTGTGTGTACGGAGAAACGTTGCTGATTGCGTTCGCAGATTCAGACTCGCCTCACAAAATATAACAGCTCCGATGCATTACTATTCATTAAACTATCCGGCGTCACGTTGGAATTAAAAGCGGCACCTTGAACAGATGTCACATTGTGCTGATGATGCCCCTTTCACCGTCTACTTGAAGGGGGTGGCGTTTGAATGCGGGACCGCTACTGTGCAGTATTCGCAGGTTTTAATGATGAAAAGTTGTACTTTGGAGAGCGAGGAAAAGGTCCGAGTAGCTTTCATCTTTGACCACTGCCAATACCGACTTCCCCAGATAGAGAAAGGTGGAGAAGTGAAGCCGGACGGTGTTTTACCGGAGGGCCGAATCACTAAATTCGCCCCTGGTCACCAAAAAAAAACACTCAGTTTGTTTCTACTTCCTGTTTGCTACCCGCTCACGTCGACTGCGAGGGAAATCGGGGAGATTTCGGTCGTAGCGTTTCATCCGACGTCCCCGTAACGCCAGTACAGCCGGCGCCCATGTGGCCTCCCAGGAGTGACGTGAAACGGGATGAACGGTTGTCCAGATACGAAACGCACGCGCAAGCACACCTTGCTTTATAGCTGGAGCCATTATTTTGACAGAAGCAGAGATGGGAGGGGAGGGAGGGGGGGGGGGGGGGAGTCGGCGCCTCCCCGAGTCCAACCCAATCATTTCCATTCGGTCCCTCGGAGACCGCGGAACAATCGGAGGAGAACATCATTCGCAATAAGCCACTGCTGTCACGCGGGGGTCTTACTCCTCGCCGCCTAAATCGACTGTGATCGCGTCCCTGTTTTGTTGTTTGCTCTACATGACTAACAGCCCCGCTGATGTGATTTAATTGAATTAGCTTATTCAAAATAGACTCCTAATGAAATCTGCAGACATCACTCCGAACAACGGAGATTCCCCGCTCCGATAAGACCGAGCCTTCGACCCGACTCGTGCGACATGCCGGGCCCCACGATTTGTGTGGCGGAGGCCAAAGCGAGACGCGGGAAAGGGGACCGTCTGAACATCTGATTTTATTTTGTCTCTTTCTGTCTCTGGGGTTCAGGGCTGTGACCGGCTCCTCGAGGGACTGAAACATGAGAAGAACCAAATCTGTTTTCCATGTATGCATGCAGCTGCTGCCAAAGAGCAGCACTCACCTCCTCCCACCACCACCACCAACTACTCTCTACTGTCCATGACAAAAAAAAAAGCCCTGTACCTCCGGAGACTGACATCCCCGCTAATGACTGTGTCTCCTCACTCGGCTGACCACTCCGCACTTAACCATTTACCGAGGGTGGGGGGTGACTGCGCCTTGAGCCCTGGGCCTTATCGCGGCTAAGTGACATCACTGAAAGCTACCGATTCCAGACTTATCAGTGAAATCAGAGGCGCGAGGAATGCTGTGCATTCTGGGCGCTGGAGGGGAGCCGGAGAGCGGCTGTCAGACGTGTCATTCCTGAAATATCAGCTCCTCAAACCGGGCCGACGCGTCCTTCAATCCGCCCCGCGCTCCTTCACTTGACATAATCACTGATCTAACAATGGTCGACAGGTGAAAGCCTCGGCATAGGGAGGTGGGGGGATGGGGGGGGGGGGAAATCTTTTTATAGAGCAACAAATGTCAAATAAGCAATTATTAAATGAGGGCAGCTTATCACATTGGGACAGGCGGCGTACTTCGGGGGAAGTTTGTGGGAAACAAAGTTGTGGAGTAAGTCAAAAAGTTGAGAAGTGGTCCCTTCTGTGGGAAGGAAGTTGTGAAAGGTGCTGTCGAAATAATAGGAAAGGAGGTGGGCCCAGAGGAGGCTGGAGCGACTCCTTCCATTATCTCTGCTTTTAATCTTCATTTATCTGCAATTCAAATGAGGTTTAAAACGAGATATAATAAAGAGGAATGTCTTTGAGTCTCCTTGGGTGCAGCACACACACACACACACACACACACTGTGTGTATATTATGCATTCGAAAGTGACTCGAGGTGAGCCGTATTGGTTTTGGGTGTGGCTTCTTATTGTTTTATTGCCAGTTGCATTTAGGCAAGAGTCGTTCTCCTCTCTAGAACATTTGGTTTTACATCTCTGTTTTTGCACGTTGACCCCGCAGATATCAAAGGAACGCCTGCGGCAGGAAAAAGCCAAACGAGATGAATACTTACTTTGGGAGACTCAACTATGATTTTTATTTTCTCTTTTTCAGGCTAAATGTGATTAATTATTAGAGGAAGCCTTGAGGCTGTGAATATTCCTTTTTTTTAAAAAATTATTATTACACTTCAAAAACCTTTATTTTACTAAAATATTTGCACTCTAAAAACTAGAAAGCATTCTGCAGAGAGTCTGAAGCTGCGGTTCAGTGTCGGTGTGTCTGCTCACCAGGGTTTCCCGGCACCTCGGGCCCGATCCCTCCCTTGTTGGGCGGACTGGGACTGGACTCCGGTATGACGTTGTCCTTTGTAGCGTCCGGCACCACGGGGTTGGCCGCGTTTGGGACTGTGGGAAACACAACAAAAAACACACACAGAAACTCAGCTTTGGCACGCTGCATGCGTCGAATTACAACGACTCGTTCCCCCCTCCCCCCCCCCCCCCCCCCCCTCCGCCCGCATGCGTCGACAAGGATTATTTCCTACTATCTTCTGATGTATCTTTTATACACACAGAAGGTTATCTTTGCATGTGTTGAAAGCGTCAAAGAAGTGAAGATGAAAGCGGAAAGAAGAAGAAGAAAAAAAAAAGAAAAAGAGGAAGGACAAGTTAGCGAACGTCTGCGAAACACGCCAGTATCCCTGTCCTGTCGTAAAAAATGAGCTCACATCTACATCAGCAGCTCCTTCGGCAAACACTCAGACAGGCATTCCCAACACTGACACATTCATGAGAGCGCAGGGCACACACACTCACACACACACACACACACACACACACACACACCTAGAATATACTTACAATACACTTAGGCATGGCAGAATGAGGGTAAAGTAGTTATATATTAACTTTTTATTGTTTTACATTATTCATCACGTTAAAAGGCCATAATATGTCTTATTTATTGCTCTGGATTTAACTCCAGCCTGAAAGAGGCACACTTCTGACGAGGAGAGGATCGGGAGGACGGGCGGGAGGAAGGAGGGAGGTTGTCGAGGCTCTGAGGGGAACGCGGAGGAAGCAGACGCTTTATCCGTCCGTCTGTTGTGATTTCAGAGCACGCACTTTGAAGTCTTTTTTTCGCGCGGTAAACACCAGGTGGGTGCGGCGCGGCTTTTTTTTCCTTCTTTTTACGAGGGGCCGGGGCGCCGCGGCAGACAGAGGGACGGTTAGAAACTGTTAGCGAAAGCCGGTCTGATGGATCCCACGGAGCACAGGATCAGACTCGCTATCTGCATCGGCCCCTGGAGGCCCGAACGAAGGGCGGGGGAGGGGCTGTGAGGGACGGAGAGAGGAGGGCGCGTGGGGAGGCAATTTACATCGGAGTCCCTCGTGGCAAGTTTGCGTGGCGTGTGTGTGAGGCCGGGCATCTGTGTATGTATATGTGTGTGTGTGTGTGTGAGTGTAGGGTCCGACAGTCTAGCAGTCTATTTTCTATTTCCACCTCAGTTTGACTCGAGAGGAGAAATGATTCGGTCGTAGGATGTCTGGAAGATATAATCGAGAGAGGAAAAAAGAGGAAGGAAAACGAAAGAGCGATGGGGGGAGGAGGAGGGAGGGGGGGGGATTTGGAAAGAAGGCAGACAAAGAAGGAGATACAATCTTCTTGTTTTGTCAAACATAACCTCCCCATCAACAAATAGACCCTCCTCTCCTCTCTCCAGACCACCGCATTGCTCCGCGCCGACTGCAGCACGGCTGGACCTCGCCGCGCGCCGTCAATAATTGATGAGCGAAGACAGGAGTGAGAAGTGGGGGAACGTTTGGCGTGCGGCGGGCGATGCGAGAGGACACGGCGATCCGATTCTCTCGCATGGCCCCCGACGCCGCGCGCCAACCACTGAGCGTGTGCGAGAAGGGGAGCGTTCTAGTGTTCTGACCCATTTTTTGTCGGCGGCGTGTACTTGCTGACATTTCCCTTAGCTATGCAGACAGCGACTACCTTCAGAACTGCCAAAACCCGCCAGAAGGAGCGAGAAGGCGAGAGAGCGAGAGGGAGGAGGAGGGGGGGGGGGGGGGGGGGGGTGAGAGTGAGGGAGACAATGATGGAGAGATGGAGGAGAAAGAGAGAGAGAGAGTGAGAGTGAGGTGCGTGCAAGGCGGTGAGTCAACATATTTCTAATGAGCGCGGTGACATGATGTGGTGGAGGAGAAAGAGAGCGAATGTATAAAATATGGGCTGCCCGTGTTCCTCCGCGCAATCAATTGTGCTTCCTCTTCACTTTGCGTTTTCGTACGGAGACAAAAGGCGGAACGCGGGGCCGCTTTTAAAGCACAATTAGATATTGACGCGTCAGGGCGCATGACTTCCCACAAGCCGACGATGATTCAACGAGATTAGGAACGGGAGTTTCTCCACAGGAAGATACGCGACGGGGCGAAGAACAACGCGCACGCCGGCGTGAGTCACCGAGATGTAATCCACAGAGCAAAGTGCAAAAAAAAGGAGAAGAAGAAAAAAAAGGTGGACGCAGTGTGGGCGAAAGGAAACGTAGCTTTCACACAATAGCCACGTGAGAGGCGAGCCGGGCCTCGGCATTGTTTAGCGATAATTGAAACAACAGCCGGGGCGGAGGCAGAGGGGTTGCTGTCCAGGGCCGCAAAAATAATGATTGGTTTCTTTATCTTCTGAAGACTTTTTGGTTCGTCTGACCAACAGCCCACGGGACGAATATATTCAATTTGTGCGAAGCCTTTTCAGAAGACGCGGCCGTCCGACGCTTTTTGCTCGGTGCGTCCCTGAAAAAACGCATAATTGGTAATACAAATGGTTTTTTGAACTTTCAGTCAACTAATCAACGCATCCTTTCAGAACAGATAAAACTATATTAGTTTTTTAGTCGCATTGGTTTTTTTTTATGGTAACTCCAGCTGGAAAGAGCTGTTGGTTAATGAGGAACTGGTGCTTTTCTTTGTCGTATATGCGATATAAACACATCAAATAGTCGGATAACAGTGGTGGAGGAAGTGTTCAGATCCTTTACCTCAGCAAAAATACCAAAACCATAGTGTTAGAGTCCTGCATTCAGTCTTATCAGCAAAATATATCAAAATGAAACTTCATTTTGAATCTTCAATGTAGGAAAACGTCCCCTCTACGCATTATAGTATTATTACTAAACATATAACTAATTTGAACAATTTTACACGAGTGAATACTTAACTTATCTCTAGCAATGCATCAGAATTCACAGGATCCTCGTGGTTTTAAGTACTTCAGGTAAAGTACTGTGTGTAGGTAAAGTACTTCAGAAATGTACTTAAGTACTAACCCTTACCCGTGACTGCAAAGAAGTCGGATCTTATTAAGTATGTGTTAAAATAATGTTAATGTAACATTTCAGTGAGATGTTATCTTGTTTTTTGACAAAGCTTTTTGAAGATAATTTCAATTGAAACACTACTTCTGAGCATTATGATGACACACTTCCTAATACTAGTGAAACATAGCAAAAGTGTGTTTGCCCAGCTAATTCTAAGATTTCCTTCTATTTTAAAAGCGCCTAAATATGACATCTCATTATAATAACTCTTTATTATCTCTATATCACAAACAAAAACACCTTGTGTTGACCCCCCGGTGGTGTAAAGTCACTTCCTCAGAAGTTGTACACAGCAGCTAAATCAAAATGTCAGCCGCCGCTCTGGTTTCCCGCGGCCCTTCCTCTAATAGTTACTGGGTTGGACGGCCGCGTTGTGCATCAAGTATTCCGCTCACATAAATAGATGTAAAAGTAGTAGCAGCTGGGGCGGCAGCATCTCTTTCAAACAAGGTTTTTAGGGCACATGGACGGTTGATTGACAGCTCGCTTTCGGACCGTTTTGGGAAATGTGCGCTCGGGCTCTGGCGAAGTTGAGGAACAGCTGGCAGCCACAGACTCGGGCTGAGAGGGGAGGAGAGACGTTTCCTCGAATAAGACATTTCCTTTCCATCAACTTGAGCTCCGGGATTTGATAATGTCTCTCTCTCTAATAGTCTAGTGTGAAAGCCTCGTGCCGCCCTGCGTTCGTGCGGCCGCGTCGATGGCGTTCGCAAACCCCCGGGCCGCTCGGGCGCTGAAACTGACCCACGTGGGAAGATAAAGCGACGCCTCGTCTGTTCCCTCGATACTGTAGCGGGTGCTTTCTTTCACTGCATCTGCTGAATTTGTTATTCCCCCCCCCCCCGCCCCTCGACGCAGATCTTGCTAGCATCAGCAGCTTGTTAGCTTCAATTCTCTCACAGACTGCCAGGATACACTGCTGCCATCCCACTGGCCAACATTCAAGTATCAGCACACACACACACGCACACACACACACACGCACACACACACACGCACACACACACCAAGTGTGCAGATTTCTCTCAGTTTACTCTTGACATGTTTGAGAACGAGCTTTTAAGCCCCAATCAGTTCATCGTGGCGGGCAGATGTTCCTCTCATACGGCAGTTAGTGTCTGTTTCGGTCGAAACAACCTCGCTGGGGATGGTGGGGGTGCGGGGGGGAGGGAGGGGGGTGTTTAGAGAGTTACACATCTGTGTACTGTGCGCTGTCACATTCAGGATGTAGATGTCCACATTTTGGGGTAAAACTGCGTCTAAAAGTGAAGAAGGATGATGCAAACCAAATGTCGTGTCCAAGGATATCCAAACAAAGCCGGCTTGTTTACGCCCAGCTATTGTCGATGGCTTACCCCGGCCGTGCACTTACATATGCATTTCAAAACACATTTTCATCCTCTGATTACTATATGGGAATGTTGAACAGCAGCTGAGGGGCATCAGAGGCCTTTGTACATTGGAGGCCGAGCCCTTTTCTTAGTGCGTTGGTCTTTTCTTGGCCATCTCACAGTTTGCACAAACTTTTTGAGAGTATTTTCAAAAAGAAATTGTTTAAAACCAATGTTTACGACAAGTACGAGTGAATGAAATCATGTATCGCAGCATATGTGAAGCCCTCCGAGGCAAATTTGTAATTTGTGATTTTGGGCTGTGCAAAATAAATAAACTGGGATGCAGCATATGTGGTTTTACAGAGCGGTTTGGACGTATACGTCATGGTTGTTTACTACATATTCCTCTGAGAAACAGCTTGTAGACAGTAACCAGGTGGCAGACATATACCCAACTAAATACCTCATCTAATCAGTGCACTTCATCACACTGACGCAAAGATCCTGTAAATCCAATACTGCAGTCCATAAAGCAGTCCTGCGTATTGATTTGCAACATTGCGTTCAATAGCCAGACACAAGCAGAGTTATTAAAGCAATGGTATAATACAGAATATGGCACAATGTGAGAGACTGGGACACTTTTAAAGCTGGAACACCGAGTAATAATTCATTTTATCCATCTTCTTAAGCATCAATAAATGGTTTGTATAACACATAATGGTGTAATTGTACACTTATAATGTAATAACAATGTATTTTTAACTACTTACCTCCTGGTGTTTAGACAGATAATGAATAACTAACATTATATTAATTCAAACAGATGTTCCTCTGTTTCATATGCATGTAAATTATATTCATTAATCATATAAACAGAGGGTGATATTGCAGACAGTTCTTTGAAGGAAGCCCAACGTATTTATTGTATTCATTTCACAAAATTCCTGACAAACTCTCTCCATGAAGGCCACGAGATGCTGGGATGTGTTTGTAATCATAAATTATTAAATATGATTGCTCTGTGTTATCAATCATTCATTAACTATTCATATGGTGGTATCATATCCTATCAGTGTGGTGGTTTGGAGAGGAGGTTATAACTGTTGAAAAAAAATACAAATATTATTAAAATATAAGCAAAAGATGACACTAGTAATTTCAGAATGTGTTTGTATATTTCAAATGCAAATGCTTTCATAATCGCATATGAACTCTATGAAACAATATTAAATATGAATAAGTCATATTTAATCAAACAAACTGCATTCCTTGTCATGCGTCGAACAAAACGTAGCAAACAAAATCTCCTATTTTTCTCGGGATAACTCACGGTAGAACTTCATAAAATGATTGAACGATACGATCATATCCTCCAGATGTGAAACCACCGGCAGTCAATAAACAGTAATATTGAATAATCACCAATACCTAAGTTAATGCCTGAGCAAAACGGCGTATGAAGAACATCCCTTAAAAAAAAACAAAAAAAAACGCGGCGGTTCTGGTGGAGCGCGGTCCCGGCGGAGGCCGGCGGCGGCGGACGCAGTCCCGCTCGCCGCGCACGGCGGCGATTAACGAGAATGTCGCGGCAAAGTGAAACGCGGCTGGAAGGCAGCGGCGCCGCTCTGTGTTCCACGTGCGAGGGAGAGAGAGCGCAACGTTTACCTTGTCCGACTTTCATGATGACTTTCATGGCTCGGCTCTTGCACACGCCTCCCTCCCGGTTCTCCAGGCCCTCGACGGTCCCATTGGAGGTTGCTGGAGGGGAGAGAAGGAGATGAGGTGTGAGGAGACAGAGGGAAGAGAGAAAGAGGGGTGACAGAGGGTGAAGGAGAAGAAGAAGAAGAGAAGCGGGAGAGAAGATGACACACTGGTTAATGAGCACGTCCATAACGCACAGAACTAATCAATATATACGACAAGCACTGATTAGCTGTTCCAGTGATTAGCCGTTCTCACCCTCAATCAACCGCCGGCTCCTCTCACCGGTATCTCTCATTAACACAATAAAGCAAAGCCAAATGAATGGAACAACATTAGAGTCTGCTGAGGGGGAAGCTTGGTCAGACCGGTGTGTGTCTGTGTGTGTCTGTGTGTGTGTGTATGTTTTCTGTCTGTGCATACTTGAACGGTGAGACATGCCAGCCAGAGTTCCAGCTGCTTGCCAACTCCTCGAGCTGCTTACTCCCTCTGAGCCACATGTGTCATTACTTGCTGGTAGCGCCGAGAGCTAAATGCCTCCCTTAATGTTTGTGTGTGTGTGTGTGTCCATTTATGTATTAGTGTGTGTGTGTGTGTGGGTCGGTGTCCCTCCATTTGTTGTAAAAGTGTGCGTTCTGCTCCGACTCGAGCGAAGCTGTTTATTCAATGTCACATTCACTTCAGACGCTGTGACACAATTGGCCGTCTATTTCAGGGCCCATGATAATGACCTAGGGAGACAGAGTGTGACTCTGACCTTAACACTGAGCGGCGCAAGGCGGTTGCGTGTACGTGTGTGTGTGTGTGTGTGTGTGTACGTGTGTGTGTGTGTGGCCGTGCGCCTGTGTGGGCGCATGCGACGGCGGCTCTAATTTTGGAATTCCCCGAACGATCTCCGTCTTCGCTTAGTCTGCTGTTTCAACTTACTCCCTTCCTCTGAAATGCTTTTGTTTCTCTTCCTCACATTATCCGCCTCGGTCTCTCTCTCTCCCTCCCTCTCTCCCTCCCTCTCTGCTTTTTCGCTTACTCCATTTAGGTTTATTTTTTATGTTTTTATCTGCACTATCTGACTCCCCCCCCCTCCCCCTCCTTTTCCTTCCTCCCCTCCTTAACTCAATGACCATCTTCCTGGGTGATTGCTTCAGATGGCACCCTCATTATGATGAGATAGTCTTGGAGAGGGTGCTTATCTAGTGATGACACAAAGAGAGGCAGGGGCCCAGCTACAGATTAGTGAAGGGAGGCGGGGGGGGGAAACACTTACACTCCATGGTATTGTGTGTCAATTCTTCCTACATGCATTTCCCCCGCTATAAACTCAAATCCGCCTCTGTTGCTATGGAAAAAGCTCATCTGGTTGATTCATGCCTTGTCATTCCTAAGTATTATTAATGTTGACATTTTGTTGCCCTCTGGGATTTCAGCTTTTTGTGCTCCGGCGGAGTTGGAGAAAACGAAATAATGAATTGCGCTAATATTATGTTACATTATCAGATCATACCCCGGCTCTAGATTACGAAGAACGGGGGGGGGGAGGGAGGAACCACAACATTTTGGTAGCGTGGCCGGAGGACGTGATAATTTGCGAGGAATGATTGCGATAACATTGTGACAGGAGCTCTTTGGCAAATCCCCCCTCCCCTCCACAGCTTGTAGACTCAACACGGCTCGAGTGAGCCGGACACTGAAATATATACGAGGGCGCTGCCGGCTGCGGCGCTCGCACCGCAAAAAAAAAAGATTTTCAAAATTTACGTGGGACATTAATGTGAATGAACACTCACGGCTAAGTGAGCCTTATGATTTATGTAAAGCCCATGCAGGGAGCGTGTCTCTTTTCTGAAAGGGAACATTCAAAGACAGCGAGGTGAGCGGAGGCCGGCTCCCCGTCTTAAAGGCGCAGCGGAGAGGGCTCCAACGCCGCCGCCATCGCCGACCTCATCCTGCTGCTGCTGCTTCTTCTTTTTTTCCGCCCAATTTCTCCCCTTCTTTTCAATTTTGTAAATTTCCAGGGCAAGGTTACGCGAGAGAGAGAGAGAGAGAGAGAGAGAGTAAGAGAGAAGAAACGGAGCGCTTTTGAAGAGCCGATGCTCAAAAGGCGCTCGAAATGATCCGAGTAAGAGTGAGCTTCATGCTATGAATTTTATATCCACTCAGGGGGAAGCAAATCTTCTCGGTGTTAACTTGCTTCCGTCGTCTAAATAAGCTGTTCCTTCAGGCTGGCTGAGCAGGCGAGGGCCCTCGTTTTGGGCACGCGCCTGAAAGAGAGCCGGGTTTTACGAAGGGGACGATCGCTTTATGTGTTGTTTGTGCTCGGGCCGCTTAAAACGTCAAATGAGTCAAGGCTTCTTTTTTTTTTTTCCGCTTTTTTACTGTACCGGTGGAAAGTCATAATCCGATTAACCGTGACCATTTCTAACCACATTTCCTTATGTCCTTACATCTTTTAAGCACTATTACAGATGGAAATGGAGTCCGGGAACAACTGTTGAGTCCATTAACCAATGTGCGGTGAACCCAAAAAATACAAAATATAAAAAACTCGCAGCACACACACACACCCCGCTGTGTTTGTCAGTTTTATCCCGTGTGTGATATCGCCGGAGTTACATTCATCATGTCGGTGTTCACTCAAACACAGATAACTGCCAGACATGTTTCTCCAACCCTCGAACTGTTCACCACAACAAGGACACACACTGCCGGCTCTTTTTTTTTAATCTGAAAAGAGCTTCTCCCTCGCTCTCCTCTGCTGACGTTAATCCAAATCTGGATTTCCAGATATTAAAAGGCCGACGGTCATGTCGTGCTTTTGAAAGAAAGAAAAAAAGGGAAACTGGGGAATTGGGTCTTCCTGTGCATCCCGGGGGAGATAAAAACACAAGGGGATAAAGCAAACCGTAGGATGGAGAACAAAGAACCTCCCTCTCTGCTGCTAATGATTTAGTGGAACAAACCGGTTCAGCGCGAGGAGTCCAGAATACCCAAAGAGCTGGTCATTGCATGAAGGAATGTTGCTCTTTTTTTTAATAAAGCGGTCAGGCTCCAAAGCTGTTTTTTTGTATGATTTAAGGCCCTCTCTGTGGGTGTGGATCACTGGCCGCGGAGTGGCTAGTGGGAGAACAAAAGACCTACAGCTGCTGAAGTCATAAGAGAAACCAGGTGCCAAATGTTGATGTTGGGAAATATCTACAGCACAAAATGTGTCGGCCAAGAGAAAAGCCTAACTGGGAAATAAAAAACAAAAAAATAAAATAAAAAGCTGGCCTGCAACAAGGGCTCCTGTTCCAACACCACACATGCGTGTAGCACCGCCGCCAGCGCATTGACATGCACACGGGAACCCGCGCACAGTCGCATGTGCACGCGGGGGGTTTTTTTTTTGGCACGAGGACGAGAGCGAGAGAGTGACGCGGCGGTCTGTGTTCATTCTCAGGTCTGTTAAATGAGGTCACTCAGGTGGTCCCGCTGAATACATCTACCACCCCCCCCCACACCCTCCTCCTCCCATCTTCATCATGAATCATCTGCTGCTTATTATTATTCCTGTCCAGACCAGGAGGGGCTGCTGGCTTTCATACAGCGTGTGCATGTGTGTGCATGTGTGTGCATGTGTGTGTGTGTGTGTGTGTGCGCGTGCTCTTGTGCACATCCTCCCCAAAGCCCCAAACGAGGGGGATAGATACAGCCCATGTGACAGACAGAGAACAGGTTGTTTAATGAGAAAGTGGATGAGAGGTGACATTCATTGGCTACCTTTCACACAACACCCCCCCTCCTCCTCTTCCTCCCTCTCCTCCTCCTCCTCCTCCACACAGCATTCAGACTTCCACTTAGACGAGCCGAGCCATAGCAGGGCCCGGGGTAGTCACAGTAACCACCGCCAATGATAATGCCCACATTTCCAGGTAATAAATAAATAAATAGAGAGACAAAAAAAAAAAAAAAAAGGCACAACCACGATCCGATCACTCACACTTAGCATCAAGGTAAAAATGCTGGCGAACGGGAGCCGGTTTCCTTCCATTTGCGGCGAAGCGGGGAGGCGCGTGTCTGTATCAAACAACAGTGTCACAACAGAGCCGGGCCATTTCTCATACCTGCCATATTCCTATCTGGGTTTTTTTGTTTACATTAGCGCGCGGCGGAGTAGACGTGCGGAGGGGAGATGGAGCCTATTTGAACAAAATATTTCACTCCTGAATGAGCACAGCGATGGTTAGATTAGGTTTATGGGCCTGATTCCAGAGATAACCCTCCCCAGCAGATCTGGCACGCAACATGCACACACACACACACACACGCACACACACATATATGCAGACCGAGGTTGGCAGACTGGAATAATACTGGGGGATCTAGATGTTTGCACTTTGAACCTCTTCTAATCCCGAGTACTGGGCCATGGCTAAAGCCTGATTACGGCAGAATGAAATGGATCTAAATAGATGTCCTCGCCCATCAGCCCTCCGTTTTCTTTGTCCCCGGGAAAAGAAGGAAATAGAAAGTCAGTAATCAACCTCCAACCTTCTCGCTCGCCGCCTTCCACCGCTCAGCCTCCCGCGTGAGCCTTCAGGCCCGCGGAAAAAAGGAAAAAAGAAAGTCATGACTTTTTATATCGTCTCGGAAAAAGTCATGACTTTTTATATCATCTCGGATGAACCGGGGGCGCCCTCGGCCAACGGTTCCTCCTCGTCATCTTTTCAATAATAAAACCTGGCAGACAATATAATAGTCATATCTTCGACTTTAGTGCTTTCTTTTTTTTTTTGCCAATCCAATATTGAATTTGGGAGTAACTGTGCTGCGCGGACGCAGCTGATTTTCTCATCTACATGTTTGACAAAGATGCTTTTTTTTCTCTCCGCCTTTTTTCTTCGTCTTCTTCTTTCCCCCTTTAAGTTTTGGCCGAGCATCGCCGTGCAGCAGCTCTGAGATCAGCGCGTGCTGCCTGCTCCCGGGAGCCGCTAGCTGCGGCGTACGGTTAGCAGGTAGCGGCATTAGTGTCAAGGTTTGAGGTGGTTAGCGGCCCAGTGCACACAACTGTTGCTCAGCTTACTGCTTCAGTATACAGCCAGAGGGGGAGCTCCTCTCCAGCGTCCTGATTAGACTGCTCTCTCTCTCTCTCTCTCTCTCTCTCTCTCTCTCTCTCTCTCTCTCTCTCTCTCTCTCTCTCTCTCTCTCTCTCTCTCTCTAAGACACACGTGCACGCCAGCGAAAATCGAATGCACGCACGGCTGCACACACACAATCACAACCCCAGTTGAAAATGGTTGCCGAAAAATAAATATACAGACGTGTAAGCACTTGGCCCAATGGCTGTGAACACACACTGAAGTACACACTGACACATGCGCGCGCACACACACACACACACAAATGTATATTCACATCCACATTCACTCACACACACACACACAGGCTGCTTGTGTAGCCAGAAGATCAGGCAGGACTTAAGAGCTCCTCCGGCACCAAAATTACAGGGTACCTCTAAATCCTTCCAGCAGAGAGCACTATGGGATAGCGAGGGGGGGGGGGGGGTGAGGGGGGGGAGGGGAAGGGGGGAGAGAGAGGTGTGTGTGTGCGTGTGGGGGTGAGGTGTTTAGAGAGGGGATGGAAAGAGGAGTGCAGGGTGAGGAAGGGCAGGAGAGGAAGCTGGAGATTCCTTTTTTTTGAAGACGAGGGAGCGTACGAGCTGGGGAGGGGTGAGACTTGATCTGTCTGAAGTGCATTTGTGTGTTTGTGTGTGTGTGTGTGTGTGTGTGTGTGTGTGTGTGTGCGTGCGTGCATATGTCGGTGAGGGAATATGGAAGGAGGTGATGAAGTGAGGAGTTGAGAGGAGGAGGAGGAGGAGGAGAGCTCAGTTTGGAAAGAAGAAGAAGTGGGAGGTGATCTCTCTCTGTGAAGCGGAGGAAGCATATGCAAGTGTTGGATTGTGTGCATGTGTGTGTCTGTGTGTGTGTCTGCCAGCCTGTTTCTCTCTTACTCACACACACCATTTCTTACACGCTCCCCTGACTCACATTGTGTGCGTTTTGGCCTCTGCTTTGCAACTGTGTACATTTAAGTATGTACGTGTGTGTGTGTGTGTGTGTGTGTGTGTGTGTGTGTGTGCATGTGTGTGTGTGTGCATCAGACAGACATGTGCACGAGTGAGACTTTGTATTCCACCATGTATATTTACAAATGTTGGGAACGCGTGTATTTTCCTCGGTGATTTTCTTTTTCATTGTGTCTGCATGTGTGTGTGTGCGTGTGTGTGTGTGTGTGTATGTGTGTGTGTGCGTGTGTGTGTGTGTGTGTCTCAAGACAGTCCCAGAGCCAAAGGTTAGACATTATGGACTTCCATGGCAGCACCGCTGTGCTCATGCTTCAAGACTACTTATGACAGCTTTTAACCTCTGCAGAGGACCTGTCAGCAGCTCCCAAAGTGTCTCTGTGTGTGTGTGTGTGTGTGTGTGTGTGTGTGTGTGTGTGTGTGTGTGTGTGTGTGTGTGCCCGCAAGTCTGCATGCTTCCACAGGCCTCCCAGCCTGCAGACACAGAGATCCTCTGCATCATTTAGCTGAGGGTGTCTGTGCGTCGCCTCTCTGGTGAATCCGGCGGAGAGCAGAGCTTTTACACCTTTTCCTTCTCCGTTACCCGACTCTGCGCCCGGACGCGACATAGAAACCTCTCCCCTGCGTGTGTGTGCTGCGTCCGCGCACACATAGACGAAAAAGGGACGACACTGTCCCGTGTGCACACAAGGCAGTCAGCACACGAGACAGGAGAGAAACAAACAAAAGGTGCACACGCGGTGCCGGCCGTCTGTTGGATCAGTGGGAGATAAAGGACGCGGAAGAACAGCGGGACCTTGGGGAGCGGAGCAAGTCATCTGTCTCAAACACGAACAGACTGAGCACACTCCGACATGACAGATGCAGACAGACCCATCTTAGAATACATCGCATCCTGAATCTCTCTCCAACACACACACACACACACACTCATAGTGTGCACACACGCTACGAAGTCCAAGCCAAAGTAATGTGACGTGTGTGCGCCGTGGAGACTCCAGATCACAGATTTTTTTGAATGCAGGTCGTCGGTACAATAAAACAGTGTAACCCGAGGGACGTGGGACTAGTTTATAACATTATTATAACCCGCGTAACACTATTACTACTACGAGAGCTGTTGCATACAGCATTAACGTGATGAGAAGCGGCGACAGCAGCCGCTGGGGTCCAATATTCATTTCAGCTGCAAAAAGCCGGCCGCAGCGCACGACTCTGTCGTCGCTAATGTGGAAACATTTCCGAGATATTAGCCATTTCAACTTTCGCAAGCTATTCCGGCGATAATGTATTCTGTTGTGTGCAGAAGTTGCCAGTAGCCCACACAACCCTCCCTAATGACAGAGGAGCTAATTGGCTGTAATGGCTCTTTTCACCGATATCGTCGAGCTGCAGCCGCAGAAAACCTCAGCAGTTTTAAACAAATCATGTGCAGGGAGGGATGGAGGCGAGGGGAGCGAGGGGGGCGGGGCGGCCTGCAAAAGCGGCCGGCAGCTAATTTAGCTTCAGACGACGCGCAGTTGCGTACATCTATAGAAGCACGGAGTCGGCCGCAGAGGGAAAAACAACATTTCAGACGGTTGCGGCCTTTGTTTTGCGGCATGTATCGCTGATCAATTATAAGATTATTACGTTTTTGCACACACACATTAACACCCTTGAACACACAATAACTAACAGGTGAACAAACACGCCCTTGGAGCGACACACACAGAGCCAGCACGCGCACAAACACACACAAAACACACTCGCCTCTGCCGTCTCAGACTGTGCATCATTTCAGTAATAGCAGCTGAAATGTTGCGTGTTCAGAGAAATAAGCAGAGAGGGAAACTGGGTCAGAGAGAAAAAACTGGCATCGCACCTTCCTATTGGTCAGAGGGAAAGGTTAGGAGAGATGCAACACACACCCACACACACACACAGACACACACGCACACACACACACACACATATGCTTGCGCTCAAGATCTAAAGGTTAATATTGTTCATGTGGCCGAGTAACTGTTCATCTCGTGCTTAGCTAATGTGTGTGTGTGTGTGTGCGTGAGGCTCGTTTGTGCGGCCGTGTGTGTAGCGAGCACAGGGTTTATTCCGTGTTAAAGTCAGAGGGAAGTTCCACATTAGCGTTTCATAAATCCCATCATGCTTCCTTTACCACAGAAACCAGAGAGCTCTCTTCTCAACCCGCATGACTTCTCGCAATCCTGGATTTGTGTTCTTGATTTAAAATCTGCAGCAGCAACTCGTCCGATCCGCCACCGTTTTTGCAAACGTTATCTGGGGGGGGGGGGGGGGCTGTCAAGCTGACGGACCACTTCCTGCTGCTTTTTTTTTTTTTCCAAATTAAAAGCCGCAAAAGGCCTCGGCCGTTTCCTTCGGCCGTGTCCAGGTTGCAGACTGTTCCAGGAAGTCAAACACAAAGCAATGGAGCGTATTGTTCAACTTTTTACTCCATTAAGCGTCCTCTATTACTGTGGAGGGGAGGGGGAGAATACCATGAAAAATAAGGGAGGTGAGGTGGGGGGGCATTAAGAATAATTGCCCTGAAATTAACTACAAAGAAGAGGCTGAACAAAATATGGCCACGCATTTCTAAATGGAGAGAAATAATGAGTACCTTGGCTGTTCGGGATGGACAACGTCCAAAACATATAATGCAGGGGTGTCAAACTCATTTGAGTTCAAGGCGCAATTGGATCTCAAGTGGGGCGGGACCAGTGAAACCATCGCGTAGTCTCCTAAATAGTCCGTATGCTCACTGTCATTACATGTGCATTCCACTTTGCAGATCACAGTGGATCTACAAAGCAGCAAACCTTGGCCTGATCGAATGGGTCTGACAGGCTTCTGAACGGCGAACCCAAAATGTGCTTTTAAATGTTCACATTTGGCTTGCGGATAAGAATAGCATGAATAATGTCTGGTTAGCCCATTATTGTGTCATTACAAAGCCCTTGCATTGATCCTACAGCCCATTACTAACCCCAGCAGGTATTTCCCCTTAAACCAGTTCCATCCCGCATTACTGGGTGGTATCGCTATTGTCGTCGTTGCACGTGTGCAAATCAGCTGACGGACGCGCACACATGGTCTCAGTGAGCCCGTTCCTCGGCAGGAGGCCCATTGAAGTTCTCGTCTCGCTTCATTTGCGCTGATAATCACGCGAGGTGAACCGCGGTTCACTCGCTTAAAACCCCAGCGGATGATAGAAGTGATCCTCTCCTGGCTTCTCTCCGGCCTTTGTGGTCGTCTACAAAAGGTCGTGTGTGTGTGTGTGTGTGTGTGTGGGACTGTGGACTCCGGCGGAGGACGATCTTAAAAAAAAAATTTAAAAAAAAAAAGCCCCCGCGGGCCACAAATCAGCCCCGCGCCGCCTGATAAAAGAAGCGCTGGGATGGATCGGAATGTGGCGGTTGATAGCGGTGGCGTGTCAAAGGCCATGAGACGCTCCCAAAAGAAAAATCTAGACTGCTTAAAGAGCTAATCTGTGAGCTAACATCCCCTCTGAGGGAAACCAGAGGCGGAGAAGCCCTGGAACAAGTTAACCAAAACACCAAAGGAAGGAAGGACCGTCCTCGGAGAACCCGCTGCTCGTGCTCGTGCACGAGCCCGTCTATGTGTGTGTGTGAGTGTGTGTGTGTGTGTGTGTGTGCAGCTCCCACACCGTGTCCATTCATCCATTTGTGGAGAGAAGAGCTTTCGAGTCACTGACCTTTTTAGTCCGGCCTCCAGAAGAGAGTTATGACAACTGAAGCAGCCTCGTGTTGCTCGGCACAATAAGGCGCAAACAAACAAACACACAAACAAACAAACAATAACTCTTTGCGCAGGGTCGGGCGCTTCTGAATCGCCGATAGGCAACGCGATACCAAGCCTGACGAGATATTTTAAGTATAGTTTAAGCCTCAACGAGGCAGCGGGCCGGAGGGAGACCGGGGCGCCGTGGCTCAGGTGAGGACACCGGTCTCGGGGCTCATGATGCTGCCTGGGTGACGGGCAGGCCAGAGGAACACAGAGAGGGTTTCGGGGGCTTCGACGAACGCTTTATAACTGCGTCGGTCCGTCACAAATGGCGATCACGATCCCGCGGCGATGCCGGCGTGTCCGAGCGACGCCCCCGAAAACCCCCCCGAAGATGTTCAATTTAGATTCATGAGACGCAGAGAAAAGCAGCAAAGCGTCACGTTAGAGAGGCTGACATGAGTTCACAATAAACGAGTGAAACGTGTAACTGGCGCATAGAGACAGAGAGAGAGAGAGAGAGAGAGAGAGAGAGAGAGAGAGAGAGAGAGATGTCAGAGACAGAGAGTGTACTTGTTATTTAGGAGAGAGTCGATGTCAGCCCATCTGTTGTCCGCAAAAAAAAACAAAATCTGCAAGCGGCAGAACAAAGACGGAGATAGAGAGCGAGAGGACAGCTCACATGTGTGTGGGCGAGCGCGTGTCCCCGCGACCGTGCACGTGTGAGCCTGAAGCCTTGTACCTGCTAACATGGAGGCGACTGAGCAAAGCTGACTGCAGCCAACATGGGAGCCCAGAGCTGTCAGCAGCAGCAGCTCTGGGGAACACACACACGCGCGCACACACACACACACACACACACACACGGGGATGTGCGAGGTGGCAGCCAGACAGACAGATATATAATAGATAGAGGGGTCTGGATGTAGCCGATGTGTAAAGAGCCAGAGCTGCGAAGCGATGGCTCCAAACCACAGCGAGGAGGCCGAGGCTGCAACGCGAGACGCAGGAAGAGAAACACGCCCCCCCCCCCCCCCCCACACACACACACACACACACACACACACACCCCACCACCACCCTCCCTTCGCCTGTTATTCGCCAAAACCCCAATCAGAGCGCACAGCAGACCACAGAGCAAAGGCTGCTGATTACATCCTAATACACACAAAGCCGGCAGCTGACGCACACGTATACAAACTCGTGCACACACACACACACACACACACACACACACACTGATTGCATCCTCTCTGGTGCTCCTCTCTCTCTCCGCATCCCCCGGTATCGGTTACACGGTGAAGCCGCGCTGATCGAGGATCAGTGTCTTTTGGCGCAGGGCGGTGGAGGAGTTTGGAGGCTTAACCTCTAGTCCGCAGGGCAGCAGGAGAGAGGGGGGGGGGGGGGGGGGCCCAGCACAAATAAACAGCTACAACACACACACAAAAAATGTCTGGCAGACTCGAAACAATTTCCTGAAGGATCTGTCACTGTGCAGGAGGGATGGGGAGCGGAGGAAGAGGGGGGCGAGATCTAAGGAGGAGAGAAAATAGGTGGAATGGCAAGGCGGAGGGAGAGACAGATTAAGTTGCAGAAGCAAAAGGGAGAGAGAGAGAGGAACAGAAAGAGAGGCAGAAATTGAACTTGTGGGTTTGGAACGACGCGAGGAGGGAGGGGGTAAAAAAAAGAAAAGAAGAAGAAATTGTTCCACCGCCGTCTACGAAATCATCAGCTCGCCGAGAAAACACAAACACATCACGTACTTGTTTGAAGACATGGAGCTTTCTTTTTCGCCGCCTCATTCATCCTGTCGTGATACGCGAGCACAAACTCTGACAACCCCCCCCCCCCCCCCCCCCCCCCGCCCGGCCCCAACACCCCCACCCCCTCATGGGACGGCTGCCCGGGAATATGTGGCGCTCAGCTAAACAAAATTCTCTTGAATGTGCATTAATAAATGCAAAATGCATACAGCAGCTTCTATGACGCAGGCAAATCTGAAAAAAAAAAACATTGTGCGAGCGTCTATTTGCATGCTAGAGCGAGTATACATGAGTGTGTGTGTGTGTGTGTGTGTGAATATATATATAATATATATATATATATCTCAATGTGTTTGAATGTGGGTATGTGGCTTTGTGCTCATATCTGCCCATGTTTGTGCGCACACACGCCTCCTGTGTGTTTGCCTGCTCCCGTTACTGTGTTTGTGCGTCTGTGGTCGCGCTGGAATGGAACACGGACATTTTGCCACCGAGCCGAATTCACAGAAACGGGCTTGGTCCCGGCCTGCGGAGCAGCATTTAGACTCTGTATTTATGCGTCGGACGACCACAGCAAACTCCATCACCGCCGCGAGATTCACGTTTTGTTTGCTTTCGCTCGGCGCCGATTCCAATCCATCGAGAAAGCTGCTTATTTTTGAAGTTGCTTTTTGCCTTCTGCCCTCCACTCCCCGAGCCTTTCCGCAGAAATGTTCACGCCATCCCCCGGTCAGAGTTTCATCAGCCGCCCCTCATCGTAGCTGACCAAGCATGCAGTGGTTTCCACAGCGAGGATGCGACATTAAAACTAACAGCCTCTATAATTACACAACCATATTTCTCCGATGAGTTTGTGTAAACAGGCCCGGGCTCCGGCTTCGGGAAGGAGGCGGGCTCCTTGGCAGGCCCCGGCTGAGGGTGCCACTGAATGGCTGTCGGAAAAAAAAAAACGGAAAAAAAACAAAAAACACAAAGCCATTTCAGAGTGCGCCTCGGAAAAGAAGAAGAAGAAGAAAGAAAGAAGAAAAAAGCCCACTGTTCTGGGGATGGCGGAGAGGGAGATGGAGCTCCATCTGACAGACAGAGAGCTGTGATTTGAGCTTAGCTATTGGCCGGAGAAGAAAGACACCGAGAATATGTGTTGTTGGCAAAGCAGAGGGCAAGCAACCTCAGACATCTCTGACGGAGAGGCAAATATGCAATCCCAGAGTGTTTTAGATTACGGGTTGTCATTGTTTTCGCCTGCTCTTATGTTTTCTCACACACACACACACACACACACAAAAAGAGCAAGACACCATTGTCCGCTGCAATGTGCCTTCTGAACAATGGCCGCTAAAGTTTCCCCTGCGTCCTGCGTTCACTTTTCCTAATCGCCGCAGACTCCAAACATGCATCTTTCCAGCAGCCTTAAGATGTCTTCCTCTCCTTTTTTTTTTTTTTTTTTTTTTTTGCGCCTGCAGCTATTTCAGGGTTGTTGTTTTTTGTTTTTTTTTTGCAAAACCACAGAGATGGTTTCTGCGTCGCGGACGGAATTAAAGACAACAAGGAAGCTGCTTTTCAACAGCTGAAAGACATTCACAGAGGAGGAAGAGTCATTCTGCAAATGAGTTTGTGTGGAGCCGAGGGAATAGAAGAAGAAGAAGAAGAAGAAGAAGAAGAAGAAGAAGAAGAAGAAGAAAAATCAACAAGAGTTGTTGTTTCGCGGAGTTAGCTCTGTGGTCTCTCGTGGTCTGTGCGTTGAGAGGAGATCTAAGCTATCAGTTAACAAAAACGACTTGAACACAGACTTCAGGACCTACACGCACACACACACACATACAAACACACACAACTTTGGTACGTGAGGGCAGGATAATGGAAGGATGGAGCGAGGGAGGACTTAGCGTGGAGAGAGGGGAGAACTCACACGCAGGATATAAAATATTCTAATAAGATAAGCATGGAGCGCCGCCGAGGAGGGATGAGTGTCTGCATTTGAAGACGCGCGGAGCGGACTAATTGAGATGAATACATGAATATATCAGCCTCAATCTAGCGGCGGCGGGGTTCAGGCGTTACCAATGGTTACCATTCACTTGTACAGCCACGTGAGCAAACCCGCCCTCTCAAAGAAAAGTCCTCGTGTGTCGTCGGCGTCCACCCCCCCACCCCCCCTGAACCCTCCCTCTAAACAAACTCCTCCGTAATAAACGAAAGGCAATAAGCAGCGACAATAACGCGGCGCCTGCTAACCCTCTCTGAATGAAATATCCAGAGGAGAGGCAGCAGAGGCAGCGCGGGCAGATTTGCAATGCAAGCAGAAAGTCATATATTACACTGGCGGTCTAATAAACACCGGGCTATATTCACTCCCGAGGCGGGCGAGGCGGGGGTTAAATCTTCTTATCCCGGGCCATGCTGCTTCACCGACGCTAACCCGACCTGTTAGCAGGGTTTACTTTGAAAATGAAATCCGTTAAGGCTTACCGATTAGCTCCTTTAAACTCTAAATCGGCCACATCGACGACGACGACTGCTCGTCGTGATTTACTAAGCGACAGACGAGACGCATTCAGGGACGAAGCGGTCGCCAGCGCCGCGTTTACGCGACTTAATGGTGTGACTGAAGTGACGTGTTTGGGTTGTTTTTTTTATGTTTCTTAATGCCAAGAGGTACTGTACATACCATGGCTTTTTCCTAAATAGGACTGATAGAAATGTTAGCCCACAACTCGCGTCGTCGTTTCAGGTTCTGCGAGCGAAGCCGCTCAACACGCAGCAAAACAATAAGCGCTTTGTTTCCGACTCCGGCGTCGGAGCAAAAAGGAAAATCCTCTTGCTTGTAATTAAAATATTTCAGCGGGATTTTTACACAGAGAGAGGTTACCAGATGTTAACAGTTATCGCTTCGCGACGAAATGAAAATCGTTTGACGAGGAGAAGAAAAAAAAACGGGCGAGTTATTTGCGTCTCTATAATCTGACAATCAAAACGCTTTTGTCTTGTTAAAACGCGCCTCTGACAAATGCAACTGTTTTTGAGTGCCTGTGATTTGATTATGCTAATTTTATGTAGCTCTAAAAGATGACATTTCACACATTTTTTTCCCCCCCTCTCTCTCTCCAATCAGATTACAGTTATTGCACTGCAACAAATTGAGCTATAAACCTGGCAGTGTTTGTATTTATTTGACTGTGCACAAGCCTTTGTTTGTGCGCGTGTTGGCGTGAAAGCGCGACCCCCCCCCCCCCCCCCTCACCCCGAGCTCACTTCCATTACTCCTGCGTGGGTGCGCGCGTGCACATATGGTGGAGTGTTTACGTGCTCGCCGATGTAGGCCAACGGAGGATCTTGTGATCCCGCTGCAGCCGGGTCAGGGATTTCAACCTTGACCTTTTCAACTCTCCCAAGGGCAAACGCTTGCCCTGTAAAGCCAAAGCGCCCAGAGGAGGAGACTTCATCTGAAAGGAGGGGGTGGGAGGTTGAATCTTTGGTGGATGTGTGCAGGTTGTCGAGCAAAAACACAACGCTGATATGGAAGATAGCCCCCGCAAAAGAGCCTGAGCGTTGGTGATATGCAACACGCCTCCTCACCTTTAATCCTGTCAGGTGCGAGCGCCGCGGGCGGATCCTCCCACAGCGGCTAATGCAGTTTGTCAGGTATATTATTAGTAATAGTTTCATTTTTCCGGGTAAGCACCCACGTTTATACGTAACAAGTAAATAAACAGCCATTACCAACACATCTTCAAATAATGGAGTGCTCATTGTGCGCAGCTTCCTGTGTTTAACAATCCAAGTATTCAAAATGGTGGACGTTGGATTCACCTGCAAAGTCACAGAAACGCAAGCGAGAAGAAATGAAAAAAAACAACGTTGCCGCCGGGCCGCGAGCGGCCATGCTGCGTTTTCACCGGTGGCGATCTTCCGGAGGTGCGATGGCGTGTGCTCCGCCGCGGCGGCGTTCTGGTGGGGAAGTCGGTGCGATTCAGAGTCCGCGGTGGTACGCGGAGATGGGGAGTGACAGCTGTCGGGGGGGATCAGGCTTACCCTGCCCGCCGCGCCGGAAATCAAGGGAGAAGAGGAGTGAGCGGCGACAGGCTGCCTCTGTTTACTGCCTCGTGGCCTTACCCTTATATATAGAACAACAGACTCACCGGCCCAGCTCCCAGTGGAAAAAATATCACAGAGCAGTCATGGTACATTATTTCAACGAGGAAACGAGAAGCCAATGGGACAGAAAATGGAGTGAAATATAAAGACTGTGTCTGTCGAGATATATATATATATATATATATATATATATATATATATATATATATATATATATATATATATATATATATATATATATTTTTCAATATATGTGCTCCTCCTTAAAAGCTACTTCTTTCCCGTCTCCAACCCTAAAACACAGCCACGGCCATTTTACCCACAAACAGCTCATTCCATATCCTGTGTTTAGACAACGCAGTGAAATACAACCAGTTTGTGCGATCACACACCAGGCAGGGGGGGTCGGGAAGGTGTATGTATGTATGTGTGTGTGTGTGTGTGTGTGTGTGTGTACATAGGGGGTGGGGGGTGCTGACGGACAGCACAGGCTGACGATGGTCTGGGGTTTAGATCAGTGCGGGGTTATCATTACTGGCTCCCTGCTGTGTTTCCGTGACCTCTTGTTCGTGAGTTTTGACCTTTTCACCCCCCCCCCCCTCCTCCCCCCCACACCGACGACTCCTGTCAGAGCAGTCTGGGATGGACGGGACCGGGTGGAGGTGGATCCCCCGCGGGGACGCCAAGGCAATGGACACACACGCAAAAGAAATACACACACACACGCACGCACACACCATTTGTTGCTTACTTTACCCCACACCTTCTGTTGCTTATTCTACCTCATGGAAGGAGCAGAAGTGGGAGAGGGAGGGTGGGGAAGACAAACGCAGTGGAGGGGTAGGAGGAGAGAGGAAAAAAGGCTGCTGCGAGACTCAGAGGAATGTCCACTCCCTGTGCGTCTTCTTCTCGTCTCAAGCGGCGTCTACCCCCGTTTGACCGTTAATCAGGCCAGATAAGCCGGGTCTTTATAGGCCGGGCAGATTTACGCCGCTCTGCTCGGCCGGCTGGGCCGCATTCCCAGCAGAGACGGGTGGGATAACGCACTCCCGTCACCTATAGGTGGGGATAAGCTGGCCGAAAAGCCTAGACTAACACACAAATAAACAGGAGACGGCTGCGCAGGAAAAGCAGGAAAGGTGTGTTGAGCGCAGGTGCTCGCCGCCTCTCTCTCTCTCTCTGTCTCTCTAGCGCTCTACACACGGCAGCCACGCGTTGTCTAAATGATAGATGAAGTGCGTCGCGGCGAATGCACGGGCCGCAGCAGCGAGAAGGAATAAAAGCGAGCGCTCGGCGCTGCAAGGGACAACAACATTAACATAATACCAGGGCAAATAGCTCATCCGATTACCGCCGGCGTGAAGAATGTTACAGTGTATGAGTCTAATGATGATCCGCCATCATGCTGGATCCTGCACGGCCGGCCTTCCCCTGTGAGGGATTTAGAAACTGGCTCCAGTTCAGCGTCTGAAACACTACGGGGCGAGAGTTAGGTCTTTTTCATCAGCGGGTGTTCCACGGCAGAGGCCCGAGAGAGGGTTTGCACCGAAGCTACAAGCTAAAAGTTTCCCCCTTTTGATGTCCGATCACGCTGCAGCCCACGCACATGTCACTAAGTTGGTTAACATATTTATGATGTAATCAGGAGACAGTATGTGGAGCAGCAGCACCCGCTCGGAGCCGGCTAGGAAAACTTTAAGCAGACGCCGCCGTCCAAAGAAATGCCCAAAGGTGTATTCCCAAGACATGTGGGTGCAATAAAGCTCAAAGAAGTATTTCTTTAAAGTCCACATGATGTGTTGCCACGGGAGCGGCCCCCAAAAAACTGTCGCTTGATAACATCACAGGCTTCATGCTTCCCCGCATACCGGCTTTGAGGGCGAGTTCGCAAATATCATTTGAACCGCTCCAGATCAAAAAGGGAAAACATATGCGGGACGTCGCTTACCGTGGTTTTCCTTTTTTTCATCGAGGGAGACGACATAAAGAGGCTTTTCTTTTCAGAATAAGACATTAAGTACATTGTTTTCTCCACACAGGAGAAATTAAAGATGTCTACCTTGTGGAGGATTTAAACCCTGAGATAAGATACAACCATAAATCATCCATATTTAGGAGGGGGGAAAGCGATGCGAGGAGTTTTTTCAAGCTAACGTCATTGTGTATTAACGGCGCTGTGCTTCATGAGACAAGAAGAGTTGTGGACCGGTTTATTTTTTGTGGCCCTGCAGACATCGAACCTCTGATCATTTCATTGATACGGCGGACAATCCATTACAGATGTGGCAGAGCCCCCGACTGATGGTATCCTCAAACCAGATCAAGCTCGCCGCATGTAATCAAGTCATTCCAGGAAATGTAGGAAATGACGGACTGAAGTAATAATTAGATGAGGCCGAAGCAACGTCTAAAACAACACGCTGTCTGGCAGCATGAACTGAGCCCCAGCGTGTGGGCTTCTGCAGCGACTGAGCGAACGCGATGGAGGAAGAGCGTCTCGGTTGTCGTCTTACCCCTCAGATGAACTGGAGCTTTGTCCCACTCATTATTTACAAATCCCATTAAAAACACCAAAACCGACTTCCCGGAGGCCCCTTTTGGTCCCGCTGAAGACATTTATCTTTAAAAACTGGTCAAACAATGTCTTACTTCTACAATAAAAACACAGTAATTTCCCCCGAAAAAGCTGGGTATTGTAGTTTCTAGCAAATGTTCCACATGCAGAAGAAGCAATGCATTCTTTTGGGACTATTTTCACACACGTTTGGTGCCGAGTGAGTTTGCAGCAACAGGACAATATACTGTAAAAGTGGGTTTGACTCAGATTGCTAATATGAGATACAGAGGGTCCATGTTAATAAAATAATATATCACCCAGTGTGGCTCATTGATGAGTTTTCAATAGTTTTTTTTTGGACAACAATGGAGCTCTTTGGCTTTTGACTGGACGTGGGATCGTCGTTTTAAATGAGTGTCTTTTCATATTAAATCTACTTATTGTACATTCAAGTGGTGAATGCATTTAAGATAAATTCAGGTTTGTGGTCACATGTCCAATCGTTTAACTGCAGAGCCACGCCAGGGGGAAAGCAAGATTGTTTTTAAATATATTTAAAATTAGCATCCATTAAAAAATCCTCTTACAAGTGGATGTTCATAAACTTTTATGTATATTGTGCTGTGCATTACATCTTTTTTTCCAACCAAAAATGTTTCTACATCACTGAAAAAAGGTGGAGAACCACATGAACTACAGCATTAAAGACATGTTTATAATTTGACAAAGGCGTAAATCAACAAATGCTGGTACAAGATATACTTTTAACTGCAAAATGATGCTTCAATCGTTGCCCACACTGAGTTAGTCATAATAAATTAAACCCAGAGACTGTGTGCAAGTATGAAAAGGGAAGTGTGCACAATCCCTCCATGCTTTTTAGAAACCTATTCAGAGCCTTTCCTTCAGTAAATATAGAGACGTTCCTTTTAAAAGAGCTACAATTAAAATGTGGCTTTAGTAAAAACATGGAATTATTATCAGCAAAATGTACTTCAGCTTCAATACGTAAAAGCACTCTTTTATAATCCTGCACCTCGTTCTAAAAGGTCTGCAGTTTGTTTGTAATTTTCTATGAAATGTCCAGAAAATAACGACAGAATTTGGCACCAACTGAAGGAATAATGCGAGCTTAATACTCGTTAATTAATTTATTATTGGAAACTCGGGGCTTCGTTAACGGTGAACCGTTTGCTTTCAAATTCCTCGCACGCCCAGCTGACTCCTGTGCGGTGACGACCGGCCGCTCCGAGTTACTCTGGCAATTAATTGAAACTCATTGAACGATGGTTCCCCGAACTAAACGCCGTCTCCGGTCTGCAAAAACAGAATCCCTAATTACTAAAGCTGTTTTCAGGAAACTTCTCGGACGTTATTAGGAAACGACTCTGAAAGTAAACTCTTGTAAAACAAAAGGTTTAGCTGATCTCATAATAACATAGCATTTTCCATTTGGAGGAGTGAGAATGGAGAGGAACAAGCGCCTCAAAACTGTATTTAACTTAAGTAGCATTTGAGGAAATGTCAGTCAAGATTGCAGGTTTGCATCCTGAACTCTTCCTCCCCCCTAAATGCCAACAACCTCTGTATCACGAGCGAGGCCCGTCAGCTGCAGCTGCTGCGATGGAGCTGCTGCTGCCGCTGCTGCCGCTGCTGCTGCTGCGGCGGCCATTAATATACAGTTTTACCAGCAAACTCCCAGGTGTGACTGTGTGTAACCGAGTGTGAAGCAGATTATTACTCTTCGCTTTCCTGCCTAAACGGAGGCTGAAAGGCTGAATATCAACAGCGGATTGTCTCCGCGGCGAGAAAGACTCACAGGTGATGTAGTAGTTGACGTTCCTCTTGAACTCCAGGCCCATGTAGTTGGGGCTGAACTCCTGGAATTTGATGGTGAACTTGATGTCCTTCTCGGGCTTGTTGCAGTTGACCAGCACGTTGGGATCCAGGACCGTGCTGCAGCTCTCCGCCTGCTCCCTCTTCACCAGGTACAGCTTGTAGAACTCGTACTCGCTGCCCTGGTCCGCTTTGGGACAGATGATGTCCAGCTTGTCCCCGATGTCGGGGTAGATCACGAGGCCCTGTCCGGCCACGAAGCTGACGGGGCAAGAGAAAAGAAGAAGAAGAAGAAGAAGAAGAAGACAAATTATCACCGGCGCATGATGAAAGGTAGTCTGCAAGCGCAGCCTTATAAATCAACAACAGTTTATACAATGTTAATACTTTGAGCTATAGGAGTTATGGGTTTAGATTTGTCTGGCGTGGGCTTTGAGGCAGAGCGTGGTTAACTCCACCCCCACACACACACACACACACACACACACTACGTGTAGCAGCTTGACATTGTTTGCCGTCAGTCGAAGGAGCGTTTTTTTTTGTTTTTTTTGCATGCTGGGATCCAAATCAAAGCATCCCAAAAGTTTGCGACGAGGGAGAAAACAAGATGGCCAAACACAAAATGGCCGCCGGAGAAATGGCTGCGGATGGGATTATGGCCAAAGAATGCAGCGGATTGTTTTTTTTTCATATTTGCCGACTTCCATGTAAGACCCCCGTGCTTCAGCATAATATCTGCGCTGCCTCCACTTCAGAGGTCCGAGTTTCTGGAGGAAAACAGCGTGCCGGGGGTCAGCCCGAAAGGCTCCAGGCTTCCTAGTTCATCTTCCCTCTGCCATGATCGTCTACTGGAGGATTAAGATAATCCATCTGGCCTTACTGTACCTCTCCACCTCGCTCTCTGCTGCCAACTCAATCAGATCAGCTCTTGTTCTCCTTTATTCACTAAAGGTGGGGAACAGGAGGAGGCCCAGTGTGTGTGTGTGTGTGTGTGTGTGTGTGCGGGTGTAAGTGTGTGTGAAGAGAGCCGGTGGGGGTGAGGGTTACACTGAGGACTTGCAGTGTGTTTGGGCAGTGGTGTGTATGTTTTTGCACGCCTGCGTCTCTGTGTCTCTCTCTGTGTGTGTGTGTGTGTGTGTGTGTGTGTGTGTGTGTCGGTCAGAAAAATGGGCTGAGTTTGCGGTCTAATAGGAGGGAGGGGGGGGGGGGGGGGCAGACGGGCTGAATCATTGTTCTGGACTTGTTTGAGGCTTAAAATGTCAACATGGTTCAGCTCTGCTGTCCCAGTTAGCCAAGCATTAACCTAGACAGCCGGACTGACCACGGGTGTGTATGTGTGTGTGTGTGTGTGTGTGTTGTGGTCGCAGACAGCGAGCACAGTAGCGGGGCTATCTGCTAGATCTGCCCATGCCAGCGGATTTAAGCAGGATTTAGCGGCGCGCAATGCATTTGTTGTTCTTTCTGATCCCTCACGTTTTAACAAGACATCAGGGGCTGGGCCTCCCTCTCTCTCTCTCTCTCTCTCTCTGTCTCTCTCTCCCTCTCCCTCTCTCTCTCTCTCTCTCTCTCCCTTCTTTTTCTCTCAGAGTGTAATCTCACCTTATCTACAGCCCCTCATTTCATCATCACACACATCATTTCACCACTAAATAACTGACTCTTCAGACGGGCCCGGGGAAGGGGAGGACTGATGGAGGAGTGTGTGAGTGCAGGCAGTGGGTGAGGTGTGTGTGTGTGTGTGTGTGTGTGTGTGTGGGGTTTGATCTCCGTCCGTCCTCTGATGTAAAACACAGCCAAACGTCCAGCTATTATAAATTACAAGTTTACAAGGTTGTTGTTTTTTTTAAATCCCATTTTCCGGAGAAATACCCCCCCATGAAAATGAACATGATTGGATTACGGCCTTTTCCACATTCACGGCCATTCTTCTCGCACAGGCGCATTACCAAATACACAACTTCCTTCACAAAAGACACAAATGCAAGCAGAAATTTGCAAAAAAACGGTCAAAACCTGGCCCCAACGACGCCCCCCCACCCCCTGCTTAATTTTGCACGTGATGTCATAAGAGTACGCGCCTCTCGTACGAGGCTTATGAAGCGGGTGAGACGTTATTGCCACGCTATTGTCTGGTGCTCGCGGGGTTGGGAGGGCTGAAGGGGGGCGTCGCGCTAATTCAAGGGCCGATAAGAGAGAGAGAGAGAGAGAGAGAGAGAGAGAGAACGCGGGCGTGCTTTGTCCTACGTCCCCGAACAATTTGCTGGTTTTCAGCAGCAGCGCCCTGTCTCTCTCTGTGTGTGTGTGTGTGTGTGTGTGTGTGTGTGTGTGTGTGTGTATTAGCATACATATGTTTTCATGCATGCGTGTGTGTGTGTGTGTGTGTGTGTGTGGAGGGGGGTACACGTGCGTGTGTCTATGAAGACACGGACACAATCAGCCTCTAATTGGATCTACAAGATGCATCAGTGAGGCATAAACAAGTTTCCATGGCAACATTAGTCTTTGTTGCTGACCACCCCCTCTCCTCCTGTTTCTGCTCCCCAATCTCATTCCCTCTCGCTTTATCCTTCCCTCTCATTCACCTCCTCAACATTTCCTTCATTCTGTTCTCTCTCATCTCCCCCCCTCTCTCTCTCTCTCTCTCCTTACGCTCACAAAAAAAAAAAAACACCTAGAGAAAAACAAGTGAGGAACCAGTAAAACATCACAATTAGACATCGATTAGTTTCACTCAACGAGCAGGTATTTTGTATTTTCTTTGTGGGGAAATTGCTGGAAAAAAATCCTCCAAAATGATCCGTTTCAAAATCAAACAACGAGCCTCACGCCCCGGTTTCCGAATGTTACAACCCGTTCATTCCATTATCAAAAGCGAGCGGCAACAATTTAGATGAATAATTAAGATTTCCAAAAATCTTAATATCTTAATATCCCTGAAGGATTTAATCACAAGCCGGCCCCCTGTCATTGATTCAATTTTTTCGCGAGCGGGCCCTCCTGGTTTGGCGGTTAGATAGCGATCCTAAGTGAATTCTCCGCTTCTGTTTCCCAGCCTTTGTTAACTGTCTGCTATAATGAGGCTCTGGCTGCTGCGGAGGTCTGGAAGCGCCATCGCAGATGGGAAAGAAGCAACATAAAAGAAATAGGGCAGCAATTAGTGTTTAGCCCAGTTTAAAAGCCCTCCACTTGGCAAGCTGCGGCCCAGCTCCAGTCCAGGATGTGAAACTAAACTGGTGGGCTGGGACTTTGTCTCCCGTTTGTCTCTCTGTTGGCTTAATCAGCGCCACTCCGGTGCTGCACACAGCCACACGCAACGGAGAGGAGGAGACGAGTGACTGAAGATTATTGTACTTTTGAGGAGGTCGAAAAGGGAAAAAAGAAAGAAAGGACGGGGGAAGGGGAGGGGAAAGAGGAGGTTGAATTGCATCTTCCATTCATGTTGTCTGGAGACTTTTTTTTTCCTCTGGAAAACCTGTTGATGAAAGAGGCTCGGCTGCACAGAGGAAGAGCGAATGAAACAAGCGATGTTTCTGGGAAATGACCCCCGAACGTGAGGGAACCTTTATCCCCCCCCCCCGCCGTGTCAAACGAGGTGGATCTGCCCGAACCCAAAGCACAATAAAGAGAATCATTTTCAAAACAGTCAAATGCGATTGGTTTTGTTTCATCTGGATGGCTCTGCGGAGCGCTCAATCCTGTAAAGAGCTTATGCAAACAGGCCTACGCTACAGCACAGCGGAGGGAGAACAGAAAACAACCAGGCGGAGGGAAAAAGAGATGAGGGGAGAACTTCCCTCCCTCCCTCCCTCCCTCCCTCCGCCCTCCCAACCACCCCCGTTCTCCCTTTTTACATTCCACTGGTGAATATGAGCACATGATCTCACATATGCTACAGCCCCCACCAACCACCTCCCCACACACACACACACACACACACACACACACACACACACACACACACACACACGGATGTGAGCGCACACAAAAGCACTGTGGGGTGCATCCTGGACCTTCCCAGCCCAACTTCCCAGCCACCCCTATTCAAGCGCCCTGCCCTCGCCGACTTTCATATAAAACGCCGCCTACACTAAGGCCCACTCAAAGCCCCTTACAGAGCCTCAAAACCGCCCCCCTCCACCCTCCCGCACCCTCCTCCATTGCTCTCCACCCGCCCCCACCCCCCTCCCCTCCGTCCAGTCAACTCGGGCCTCGGCCCCCGAGCATAGCGCTGGCAGGCAGCCTCGGCCCCGCTGAATGAAAGGGACCCGAGACACAGGAACTGCGAGAGAAAGAAGGAGGCAGGGACGGCTCATATCAACAGAATGGTTTTCAAATTGATTTGTTCCTCCTGAGCGGCGGCGCGAACATGCCGCACATATCAATTAAAACCAAAAAAAAATCATGCTATTCTGGAGTATATGCACACAGGGCGGTCCGAAACACACCAACGGACCGGATGCAGGTACCGCCACCCCCCCCCCCCTCCACCCCCCTTTGCTCCCGTTTCTGCAGCCCACCATCCGACCTTTCCCCCTTCTCTCCCTCCAGCCTTTTAAATCACACGCCATTGTGCGTCACCCAAAATCATTTAAATAAAAAACACAATCATCAGCCGCAACAGGTCGGTGCTCTATTCCCCTCGCTATCAGCGTGGTAATTATCACGGCAGCAGAAGTGCTCCAACCAATTATCATCTCTCTCCCGCATTATCCACCGAATCAGCGCGGCTGCTTCCCCCCGCCGCCATCAGCACAGATGACACTTTCCACACAGCCGCCACATTCACAGCAGCCTCAAAATCGATGCCCTCCCGGCTTCTCGCAACACGTTACAGTATCTCGGTTACACACGGCGTCAGGTCCGCCGCCGCGCTCGGCAAAGAGCATTGTGGTTCAGCCCTCGTGCGTGTGCGTGCGTCAGACACAATGAATTGGCGGGGATTCAAAGCGGATGCACGTGCCCGAGGCGGTGTTCGTTTTGTGTAATCACAAGGCTGCGGATCCATCCTCCCCCCCTCGCCCCCGTTCTCGTTCAAGTCAATCAATATCAAATGATTGTCTGCTGGTGCACGCCACAAACCGCTTTCAGATCCATCAAGATAGAGGCCGCCGCGCTGGCTCGACCTCACAAAGGGGAAGCATTCAACATGGCTTCTGAAAATGGCTTCGCTCCTGATGTGTGGTTAAGATCCAATGAGCGCTGTTGACGCGGACCGCCAAAAGCTGTCAGCGTGTGTGTGTGTGTGTGTGTGTGTGTGTGTGTGTGTGTGCAGAGCGCTCCCGAGGACTTCGCCCACATGACTGCCACCGAGTGCCGTCGGCCGTGGGAAAAAAACGGATTCGAAGCCGGTTTTTGAAGCGTCGGAGTCACCTTCCCGTAGGGCGTCGTCGTCATCGGACGGCGACGCCCTACGGGAAGGTGATCCGGTCGTGGGTCCCGTAGCGGCCCGCCGAGCGCTTGTATACATAGCTGGCTTCTGTCAGGCCGTGGCGGGGGCAGATGTTCTTAGGGAGGCCTCGACTATAAACACACACACATAAACACACGCCCCGCAGTGTACACACACCGATTTCCTCACATGTCAAACACGGTAAACAAGTCGCCTCAATGCCGGCACAAGGCCACACACACACACACACATACACACTCACACGCACACACACAGATCCTGAAATTAAGCAAAACAAGGCCCATCTGGCTCCAGAATTGTTTAGCAAAGCAGGAAGGATTTGACCCTTATTATAGAGAAGCGAGGACAAACTCGCCAACGGGTAGTGGTATTGGATAAACTATAAACTCGCTCCAAGTTGCAGTTGCACTCCAGTGGGCCAGACTTGGCAACTGTGACTTGCTGAAAAGCAGAAAGCTGAGTATTTCTTCCCTCCACGCTGTCCCCATTAGAGGGACATAAATGAAGATGTCAGAGGCAAAAAGAGGGACAGAATATCCTGAATTCCACCCTGCGGAGTGGTGCTTTTGTACGTGTGAACACAGACACCCTCCCTCCCTCTCTCTCTCTCTCTCTCCCTCTCTCTCTCTCTCACACAGACAAACACACACTAGCTTCGGTTAGCTCAGTCAACAGGCTGGCATGCAGAGCAAATCAGATTCAGCGTGACTCATAACAGTTGCACAGGGGCAAGCTACACAACACACAAACACACAAACACACACCGCTCCCGTCTACCAAACGAGCCCAGTGTGCTCACTCTTCGTCGGTGTCACGTGAGCGGCTAGCATCACACCGTCGGCGGACCGCGATGAGCTAACAAGATGACGCCCAGATGGCCCCTGCCGCTCGGCCGAGGGTGGAAGTGGACGCTCGACGAACAGGCCGGCGAGGGCCTGACCGAGCGGGACGAGTGTCTGAAGCCATTAAAGGGAGGGGGGAAAGAGCATAATCTGTTTCTGCGGTTTCCGCCGGTGCCGAGCCCATCCCTCTCTAAGAGCAGGGGAGTTAAGCGAGCGCGGGTGTATGCGGTCGTGATTGAACGTCATCCACGGTATCACTGACAGGGAAGAGAAGGCCCAGGCTGTTGCTCTCTCCCTCTCCACTTATTCATCTCCGGATCCCAGGGACTGAGCTCTTCCAGCTGGAGGAGGGCTTGGGTGGCGGGGAAGTGGAAGGGGCGTGAGGAGAAGAGAGAAGGGGGGAGAGAGAGAGAGAGAGAGAGAGAGAGAGAAAAAAAAAGAGGCGAGAAGGGAAGGTTTGGCTTGGCTGGACGAGAGTGCTTGGGTCAGTTTCAGCCCGAGTTTAGCCCTCATTCTGGGGGTGCTCTGTGACCCAAACACACACAAACCTCTTCCCTCCTTCCCCGATGGTTCCTTCTTTGGCCTCAGTACAACACACACACACACACACACACACACACACACACACACACACACAGCCAGCTGCCTCCCATCGCTGAGGAGCCGCCACAGATGGGCTCTGCATGCTCCGTAAAGATCTCTCCACAGGCCCAGTCTACGGTCGCTGCCAAACCCGCCTGGCCCGAGCCCACTGTATGCGTGACCGTGTTTGTGTGACCGTGTGTGCAGATATATTCGTGTGTACACATGCTTGAGTGGGTGTGGGGTAATGGGAGAGGGGGAGGGGGGGGAGAGAGAGAGGAATCCCCCAGGTCCAAGAGCTGCAGAGCAGAGAGCAGAGAGCTGGACCAGGATGCGAGGCTGTAATCAGCGGCGAGCAGAGCAGCAGGGGAGGGCGAGCAGGAGAACCACCCGGACGAACAATGGCATCTCTCACACTCGCCCGATTGTGCTTCACTCCTGCTGCTCGGAGCGGAGGAGAAACTAGAGAGCAGCGGAATTGCGGCCCGGTTATCGAACCCGAGCAGCTTGACCTGGTTTGTCACCCAGCGGCCATTTTCATGCTCGGTATCTCCGGCCCCGTCGGTTATAAGCGCTCAGAAAGCAGTTCACCGAGAGAGAGAGAGAGAGAGAGAGAGCAGCACCTTTAATATTGCTACTCAATCAGCAGGTCACGTGTTCATAAACACACATACACACAAACAGTTCAATTTTATTTTTTTTATTTTTTTTGCTGCTTTGACCTAGATAGAGCCAGTCATGGTTAAATTCAATTTTCAACAATTGCCCTCTTATCTCAGCACGGTTAAAAATGACTGGAGGGATCACAGATTAAACTGCGTAATGAAGCAAAGTGAAAAAGCTCGTCGAGAGAGAGAGAGAGAGAGAGAGAGAGAGAGAGAGAGAGAGAGAGAGAGAGAGAGAGAGAGAGAGAGAGAGAGAGCACGGTCGGCGGCTAAAGTTAGCTAATTCTCCCGAACTCGCGTTCAGGCCGAGTCGCTCTGCTCAGCTCAGCAGTTTATTTTGGCACCGGCCCATGAAGACGTCTCCCAAACAAAACCTGACATGCATCACTAATGAAGCCTTTCTGAAGAAAAGGCACTCATTTGCCTTAAATTGAGATGAGAAGGCCTCATGCTAAAATATCTGCCTGGAGCTAGCGCCAAGTTAGCTTAGCTGAAACACTTGTGTTCTTCCTTTAAGCTTAAGCTAAGCTAACTGACTGCCGCCGGCTGTAGCTCCAAATTTAGCGCACAGACACGTAAATAATATCTCTAATCGCCAGAAAGTCATAATATTTTGGGGCCCAGAGAAAGATTTAGGGTTCTCAGAGAATATAACTTCCTGTTTCCAGTTTAAAATGACACAGCAACACTTTCCTGATCAAAGGAGAGGAGCAGAATCAATGCCGCAACGAGGTCTGTATGTTGTTAACAGGTGTTAATGTGACACAGCTCCAGAGAGGCTGCGAGCTGGAGGGAAACCAAAAGCCTTTCCCGGAAGAACAAAGGGGGCGACATGGCGCGCACTGAAAGCAAAATCAATCAATCTCCGCCAGAAAACGCGTCGTCTGGCTTTGACAAGCGCGGTTCTGAACCCAGAAGTAAAAAAGATAGCGCGCAGGAAAAGTTCAATACTGTCATTGTTCATCTGTCAGCGGGAAAGACAATCGCAAGCGGAGAGGGAGGGAGGGGGGGAATACTAACACAATATTTATCTTGCGTCTCTCTTTTTTTAAATGTATTCCTGCCATTGTGAGCGGAGCCGGGAGATGGATGGGTGGAGGAGTCCGGTAGGTGATATGTGTCTGCTGCAAGCACAGTGCAGTCACTCTCTCACACACACACACACACACACACACACACACACACACCCGACCCAGTCTGCAATCTCAAGCAACGGCAATAATTCAGGCACCATAAAAAAAAAGCACAGGGGCTTTTTTCTTCTTCTGCTTTTTTTAGTTTTTGTGGCATTTCAATTGTCGGAGGTTGTTGAATTTTTTTCCGTCTGCATTGTTCTTGAAACTGCTTCCCTGGGAAACTGGGAAAGTCAAACAGCTGACGAGATGTCACCTTATGAACCCTCTCCTCAGTTTCACACAGACACACACAGATGCACACACACACACAGCCCATCTAAAGCGTTCCCTTTCTTCTCCTTTACGCACACACCTAAGGACCTCTCATCAACTGCTTGTCAAGTTCGACACACACACACACACACACACACACACACGGTGCTGTCTAACCAGGCGCAGCTCCCTCACACGCAACCGACAGTTGCCTCTCGAGGCTGGCGACATTTGATCGCAATCTCGTCCGACACGTGAGCCTCGCGATGGCTTCTGGCCCGCCCCGCGTTTCACATGTGGCGCTTAAAAAAACTCACAGTAAATCTCCGGGACTTCTGTCGAGTGCGAACGCATTCCTTCGCAGCTTTTTTTATTTTTTTTCTTCTTCTTCTTCTTCTTCTTCTTCATTTAGCCTACAGCGGCGACAGCTCAAAGAAGAAGAAGAAGGTGTGTGTGTGTGGCACAGTAAAACTTCCACAGTAGCCCCCTCCACCCCTCCAAGGCGATACCTGTCTTCGCTATGCGTGTCCGTACCTGGGCCTCACACATGCCTGTTGCGACTGGTCATGCGGTGCTATAAAGGGGAGCGTATGACCTGAGGAATTATCCTCTGTTCCAACAGGGACGCAGACGCACGCTTAAGCGCACATTCTCACATGTGCCTGTACACACACACACACACACACACACACACATTCTTGAAAAGCCAACAGTAGCGAAACGAGAGAAGATAGGCCTCTCTGTGTGCGACTGACAGAGTGAATTACACGGTGAGCTAAAACACTGGCTTCCTGTCTCGCACAACAGCGCTGGATGGCTTTCAGATGGATTTGGCCGAATCCTGTACAAACAGTGAGTCAATAATGGGGTAATGGCCAATCGTTGAGGGGAGGGGGGGGACAGGGGTGGAGGGGGACAATTCGCGAGTGATTTGCGGCGAAAGTGTGTGTTTAGGGCACTTTGCACCACAATCTGTCACCCAGCCATAACAAAGGGCGCGCTGCCAGCGGGCTCCATCTGCAGCGCGCGGCCGCGGCGCCGCACGCACGCAGCTGAAGAAGCGTCCTTTAAAATGCGACCGCGTATACCTCACCTCGCGGACAGGTGGAAGGAGGAGAGGCGGCGGAGGGGGAGGTTGGGGGGGGAGGGGTCGGTAAGGAAGACATTTCGCTAATGAAAAGCTGCTAATTCTGTCTCCGACGACTCACGGAGCCATGAAATCAAAGATGAATTTGTCCTGTGAGCAAACGTACAGGACATTTTAATCCTTCAGCACTTTGCCGGCGATATTTATGTCCGTTTGCCCGCTCTCTCATTATCATGAAGCGCGTTTAATATTTCTCAGCTGCGCGAGGGGCCGCCACACTACAGATGATGGAGGGCGCTGGATTTAGTGGCTCTTTCTGTCCGCCTCCCTCTCTTCCTCCATCCAGCTGTGTCCACGTACTTCACGGACGCACACACACACACACACGCGGGAGAGAGTGCAACAGAGAGAGGAAAGAAGACGAGTGTGTGTAGGGGGAGCATTGAGATGGGAGCACTGAGGACCCGGTGCCAACCCGAGAGGCCCCCGCCGTGCCTCCGTCGCATCTCTCCAGCTGAGGGCTTTGATTCGCCTGATTGTCTCCAATATTGAGACACACAATAAACACAACACTTGGCGGCCATTTGCAATTCTAATCAGGCCCTTCTCGACAGGCCTGGACAGCCCAGCCACGGCACAATCAGTGTTACCGCACAGGAGAGCCCGGGAGGACGACGTGAATTAGCCGGGGGATCAGTCGGATGCCACGAACGCGTCTTCTCCACCGTCCGGCATTTGAAGAGTGTTCCCTTCCCAGCACCTAAATCACTGGCGGCGAGAAGGCGTGCCAGCAGGCCCGCACCTGCTTCTGCTGCGGCGTGCTGCGACAGGATTTCAATAAACCATCTTCTTTCAACCGTGAACACACGGCTATGTAAACTTTGGGTTTGATGCTTTTTCCTCGGTGAGGCGGCAAGGTGCAAGTTTCCATGAAACCAGCGTGTGATGAGATCGCACAACCGGCTAAATAAAAAAAAACTAGAAACAATTTGTTTATGTGAACCGGTTTGTTTTCCGGATGCTAGGAATCGTAAATTGGTGTAATTTGAGACGCTCGGGATCAGTCCTAAGCTTTACCTTCAACAAACTGTCCCAAAAATCATACATCTGTGAACAATCAGAGCCCATCTGCTGGCGGTTCCTGTGCCGTTTTCATTGACTTGACAACATGATGGTAATGGATGCTTTGCAGATAAATGAGAGCAAAGTGACATGCAATCATCCAGGCTTTTTTTCTTCTTTCTTTTTTTTTTGTATTCAGTGGCCTTGATGCATCTGCTTTAACAGTCACGCGGAAGATGAGAAACACAAAATGTATTTGAGCAAATAACAGGCGCGCCTCGCGAAACGCGATATTTGACTTGCAAATCGTCCTGATGATTCATAACGGCTGCCGAGGCTCGTTTGCCTTCCGTTTTATCCAGCGTGCGTCCAAGAGAGAGTGTGTGTGTGTGTGTGTGTGTGTGTGTGTGTGTGTGTGTGTGTGTGTGTGTGCTCGCAGAGGCACGTGAATGACAGGCTGTCAGTGAAAGAGATGTCATTATCTGGCTGATGGCTCTGGCCGTGGGGGGGGTCACCACGCCAGTAGCGGAGGAGCCGACACGCCGGACAGGAAACATTACTTTCTGATTTCCCACTAGAGGGGAAACACTCTTGTCGCAATCGGCAGCGCCACTGTTCGACCTCGTGTAGAGGTTATTGCAATATGTGCGACACAAGTGTGTGTGAGTGTGTGTGTGTGTGTGTGTGTGTGTGTGCAGCACACTCATGGCCAAAGCATGAGATACTTATCTCAAAATAATTTATTTTTAAAACATAGCAGGGATTTTCTCTCCCCTCTCTTGTTCAAAAGGGCCTTGAACAGGAGAGCCGGGCTCTCTCCCCTCCCTGTCCTTAGCCTTTGACTTGTTCTGTGTAGCAACAATGAGGGGGGTTAGTTCGGTGTCCTGCAGTCGATCTGTTAGGGAGCTGATAAGAGGAGCTGATGGATAGGTTTAATCAGCCGAGCCCAGGGATCAAGACCACGGGAACGGATCAATCAAAACGCCGTGTGGGATATCAAAGGAACGCTTTTAACCCAGTCACAGGGGTCTGCTTGCTGCTTTTTTTTTAATTTTGTATTCCCGGTAGAATCTTGATGTGTTGAAAAGCCACACTAATGTGACAATACATAAATAAATGTGCGGCAGAAACGAGAATGAACATCTGCAATCACCACACAGAGACTGTTAAAACTCCACAAAGCGCAGCTGAACAGTCTCTAACAGTAAACACCTCCCGACATCAACTGGAAATAAAACTCCCAACTAAACACCTCTTGAAACATAAAAACCCAAACTGAAAATAAACCAAAAAGAAAGGCAGCACAACAGAAAGATGGGGAAAAAAACTATCAACAACAAACAAAACACATCTCCATATGAGAGAACTGGGGCATGCGGTGGGTTCGCAGCTGCTTTCCGAGTCTTAAAAGCGGCTTCTTATCATGAAAACTCGACTGACATGTCTTTTCTCCGCTTACAATCTCTCCTCGTGATTGCAAAAGACAGCCAACACGTGTCCCATCCCATCCAAAGACAAATTAGTTGCTCTTTTCTTCCCTCCCCTCGGATGGGAGATCTTATCCAGGCGGGCATGCTCAAGTTGTCAGTGGGTTTGTAAAAAAAAAAAAAAAAAGCAAGAAGAAGAAAGAGCCCTCATATTGAACAGCATATTGACTGATGCAATCGCCGAGACACACACATCATTAGGCTCATTAGCAGCGAACGCGAAAGGGGAGGACGGCCTAACTGCTGCAGCGGGAGTCTGTGTCTCCTCTGATAACGCTCGTCCTTAACAAGCAGCGCAGGCCAGATGCAGCCGCCCGCTATTAAAATCAATTGTGCGCACGCGCGCGTATATGCATGCGTGTGTGTGTGTGTGTATGTGTGTGTGCGCCAGATAGGCGTGCTAATAAATAGCTTGTTTGACATGACGCCATTCTCATTCGCACGGTTTGCTCTGTGATAACCGGGCGGATTGTGGCCTCGTAAAGGCGCTCCATGTGTTGTTTTAGGAAGCCATTACAAACTGGGGGCCGTCTCCATTACAAGGGCTATCTGATCATTATGACCGCCATCTGTAAGACACACACACACACACACAGAAACTTAGCCTGCCTGCCACAGCTGCACACACACACACACATACTGTGTGCGTCCATACGTGATGCAGCGGCTGTTCCCTCGTCACATCGCGGCTTTCGGGGCTTTTGCCGACTTGCAAGTCTTCCAGCAAAGGCCGCAATAGGAAAAAAGAAAAAGAAGAAGAAAAAGAAGAAGAAAAAAAAAAAGCCCACCACCCCGTGCAATGCAATCGCAATCTGCAGCCAGAACTGCCCCGCGTCCCCCTTCAAAGGCTCATCACAGGACGCACATCTAATGCAGAGAGAAGGCCGATTAAAGCCTCAGCCAGACGCGCCGCTTTGAAGCGACTGCTGCAGCCCCTCCAATGGGAGCCAAACCATTTCCCTTTCGCCACTCCATTGTGCGAAGGAGGGCGGGGGGGTGCACTGGGCTGCATGTGGGGGCGCCTTCAAGGGATCATGCCACTCCATTCCAGCGCGAGGGCCACTACAGGAAATGAGACTCTCCCGGATGCACGAGGGGCTTCTCGGCAATGAATATATTCATGATTTCATGTATATTTCAAATAAGGATTTTGACTCGGCTCGCATAATGCACATGCAAGGGCTTCACATCCTTCACATGCGCGAGGTGCGACAATCAGAAGCGCGTATAAATAAATCAGAAAACGCAGCAAACAGAGCTACCGAAAGCGAGCGACAAGGGCCCCGGAAGAAGAAGAGGGAGAAGAAGAAGAGGGAGAAGAAGAAGAAGAGGACTGGCAGAGGTTTGTCTGCAGGAAGAAAAACAGCTTTCATCTGGGAGACAGGAGAGGAGAAGAAGAGTTGTGATGTGGCGCAGGGTTCGGGCTGTCATGTTTCACAGCGGGGGGGCTGGGGAGAGAGATGATGGGAGCAGCTAAAAGTAGCGAAAAGTTTTTTCGCCGCGGCGGGGAAATATTGGAAGACGAGACGGGGACGAGCCACGCCAAAGAGCGCCACACATTGAGAGCGGCGAGTTTTAAAAAAGTCCCAGCGTGAGATATTATATTACAGAGCTTAAAGAGGAAGGGGGGGGGGGGGACTACCGCGGTTACTCATTAAACCGAGTCGGCGCAACGCCTTTCGGCCCTCCGTTCTCGGCGCAGGGTTCACGAAGCGAGCGCGGAGAGGGGTTCAGGAGGATATTGTGTTTGCTTTAGCGGGACCTTCGCTCCCATTTCCAATATCGGGATGAGACGAGAGGCCTTCCCATGGCCGAGCCCATCACGGGGGGAGAATAAACACACGTCTGATGGGAAACATGTGTGTGGGAGATGAAACGGCCTCGCCGAGTATGAATGGGATGAAATATAGACCTGTGTGTCCCGCCGCGCTCCAATCACGGCCCGCAAGAACCCGGCGTGGAGGGGGAAACAGGCAGGACCCCCGACACACACACACACACACACACGCTGCCAATATGGCCATTCTGGAGCGGATTCATGTGGAGGCCAGCGTCTGACAGTGACATCTCCATTCACTCACATTCTTTTTCTGTTCCCAACATGCATGGACACACACTCGGACACACACACACGCACACACACACACAGAGTGCCAGAGGCCATGGGAGGAGGAGGAGGAGGAGCGGTGCTGAAATAAAAAATTTAAAAAGCCTTTCTCCCTGCAGTGGGTCTCTGTGGGGTTTAGCGTGGCATTATGGGAAGATTAGACTTTTAGAGTGCTCTGTATCTGATGTCATTGTTGGTTTTATTTGTTGCCTGCGTGGCTGCGTGGAACCGGGACCTCGGCGTTGGGCACATTTCCCCCCCTCAATCCCAACCAACTGCTCGGCATGTGATTGATTGCAGGTCCCCCCCATTGTATCTGTCTGCTTCTTTTTCTTCTGGTACGGCTCTATTGGAAGAGGAATTAGTGCGGGACAAAAAACTCTCGGAAAACGCTCCACATCTGACTCCATCAATCAAGTCGGCAATCAAAATAATTCAATTAAGAGACTTAAATCCCGCTGGCTTACGAGTCCCTGCTCCAATGGCCCAGAGACAAACTCAATTTACTGACAATCCATACATGATAGCATTAACTCCACTTTGAGGCTCAAATATTTTTCCATTACTTACATTTTCTGAATATCGAGGGGGAAATGCAAAAGGAAATAGCTGAGTTGTGCTGTTTATTCAGGGAGAGGACTACTCGGAACAGATTAAATAAACAAGAGCAACTTTAGATACAGAAGAAAATTGCAGACAGGCCGTCCAGACGGCTAAGCTAATTTGCAAGTTGTTTAGAAGGGCCCATTTTGCAAAACACAAAAACTTTTTTTCGAGTTTTTTTTCCCTCCATAGATTCTGGTCAATGGCCGTACAGCAGAGACGCAGGGCCGTGGGGAGACTGGGAGAGGGAGGTTGCTGAATATGTGTGTAATTGTCCCCCCCCCCCCATCCCCTCCACCCGTTTCCGAGGTGTGAAAGGGAATGCAGGGTTTGCGCTGGGGCGTCCCGGGGAGAGGCGATTGAAGCGTCAGTCACAGCTGCCACACAGAGCCCCGGCGCGCAGCAAATCCCAGGACCGGCCCATCGTGGGCGGAGGGGCCGGGGCCGGGCCCGGGAGCAGCGGGAGTCCCACAGGGCCTTTCTTCCGACTCCTCTCACCAGCACAAGAGGAGACCGGGATCATGCTGGGAGTTTGCTTAGAAAAGGCTAAGCCAAGGCTTGGCAGAATGGGTTAACGGAGGCACGCACACACACACACACACACACACACACACACAAAACCTCCAATGCTTTTTCGGGGAGCTGTCCGTCTTGCCTGTGGGCATGGTGGGAAAAAAAGATAAAGTAGGGGGAAAGAAAAAACTTTGATAAATCAAACTTCCAGTTAACATTTGAAAATGTGGGGCACACGTTTAAAGACACACACACACACACACACACACACACACACACACACACACACACACACACACACACACACAGAGTACGAAAGGGACTTCTCAAACAAGATTACAGCAGAACTGTGTGGGGTTTTTTTTGTTTTGTTCTTCTGCCTGTGGAGCCTCATAGTGGTAAAGTCCTGAGGATTATACACTGTGCCGTCTCCACGCCGGCCCTAATAGTCTCCATGTCCTGCCGCTGTATGCCAGAGATGGATTATGATGCTTCATAATTAATGTGAAGGAGGGGCTGGATGTTACAGACCGCCCATCTGCCACACTGACACACTTACAGGGAGGGTGTCCCTCGAGGGAATCGGGGGCCCGCTACCACACTACTCCATTACTTTATCATTCCATTATCCTACCACTCCATTCAATTACACTGTCACTCCATTAGTGTGCTCATAATAGTGAACAAAGCGCTCCATGATGGTCATTAATGATATGTTCAGAGCTGGTTGGGTACGGTCATGCCTCATCCAGCCTCCACCGGCAAGATATCATCTGTTACAGAGCAACGCGGAAAGTTCCCCTTCAGGAGGCACTCGGGCGACTGCTTCAACGATCCCATGACAAATTATATTACATGAGATTAAATTGTATTACAATAAATTATATTACATTAAATGATCCAGTATTTATCTTGAGGGACGTACTAGTATCTTTGGAACAGAAAGTATTTTTTGTGGCACGCACAAGTTCAGTATTTACCCTCCAAAGTTTGACAAAAACAAGTTCAGCGCACGTTGCAGGTCAAAGTCAGTAAATTAATATAAAATAAGGATTTGGTGGAGTTTTCTTTTGTTGGGTTTGTTTTTGGGTTTATACTTCTGTCATTTTTAAGATGCTCTTGAAAGCTTAAAATGAAGGGAATATATTTAATAGTAAAGTTAGTTATTTTTTACATATATTGTAATTTTGTATGTGATTTAAAGCACCTAAAAAAAATGTATATCACCTATAAAAAGGTAGTAAGTGGACTTTGTGTGTGTGTGTATATATATATATATATATATATATATATATATATATATATATATATATATATATATATATATATTTATTATTTTATTTTGTAGATGTGGTTGAAAGGTCCTATTAAGATAGTAAATAAACCTTGAGTTGCTTTTACGACGTCTTCTCTCCCTTTTGTAATTCAGACAGTTAAAAGCTGCAGGAAAAGGCCGGCAAAGCGAGTAAGTGAAGTGGTCCTTGAGCTGAAAACTATGTTCTCTCGTAGACTTTTAGTAGAAGCGATTCAAAGCTCTAGCAAAAGCTCGTGAAATGACTCGTAAAGCTCGTGCGTCAACTTTTAATTCTCGTCTTTGTCGAAGTTTTCTTCAACACAAAATTACAACGTAACTGTAGACGATGTTCTCTTCATTTCTTCACCTCCCCCCCCCCTCGTCCTTCTCAATAAACACGCACTCCCGGTCGCACCACGTAGTGTGTCGGGTATCCCTCGTGCCCCTTCCTCAAAGCCCTGGCACAGTAAATCCAAACCTTCCCACAAAAAAAAAGTCTTCCGAGTGCCACAAACCGAGGGGGGAAGGAAACGGATCCCTCGCCGCCTGTGTGCCGGTGACAGCCCATGACGTCTTGTAGTGCAGCTGGCTGTTAAGGTTGCCCGCCCCGCCGTTTGGGGCCCCGGCGTCTTGACGAGGTCTGCCTCCGCGGCACAGAGGGGTTCTCTGAGAAAGAGTTAAGTCTATGAGGTCAGTCCAGAGAGGGAGGAGGTTACGGGTTCTCGAGTCGGAGCCGCGGGGGTAATGGTTTTAGAGATGGCTGTCAGGCAGATCCGTTCCACTGTCCCACACCGCCGCTGATCTCCGACGATTCCAGTCCGCTTGCTTTTCAAATCGCTCAACTCTCTCTCTCCGCGTCGTCCTTTCTTCTTTTCTTCCTCTCTTCTCTTCCCCCCCCCCCACCTCCTCCTCTCCATCCTCCCCTCACACTGACACATGGAAGTAATCTGGGAGCTCTGCACTGGACTGAAAGGATGTGCGGTTGAGCCCAGGGCTGCATTTCAACGCTCTACATTAGCTTCCTTTCCTCCCCTGTTTAATCCCCTTATTTTCAACTGCTCTTATGCAAAAGAAGTAAGATGGCAAACAAAAGGCAGACTTTTCCCCGCTTTTTGCACAACTTCACCCCCCCCCTCTCCCTCCCTCCCTCCTCTACTTCCTGTAACTCCCGCATCTCTTCAATTTTCGCCCCGATTCCGCCAAAGCGCCGGCGAGAGAGAGAGAGAGAGAGAGCGACGAGGAGAAGCCTTCGGGGAAGCCTCCCAGCGCCTTGTGTGCCTCTCTGCTTGGCAGAGCTGGGGCTGATGGGAACTTCCTGGTTGCTGCCAGCCAGCCAGCCCCCCCCCCCCCCCCCCCCCCACACCCCCTCCACCCTTTCCCACTCCTCCGTCTAATGAAGCCGGGTCGCTAGCCGCCTGTGAGGCGGCCACTGTTCAGCCACTCCACACTCGTCCACCGCTCGGCCCTCGACACTTTCACAGGGCCACACTGGCACGCTTCTAACACTTCCTTAATGCTCCTCTGTGGCCGGACAAAGAACAATGGCACGCCGACGTGCTCTCTCAAGCGCTCATTCACCGCCATAAGCTCATACTTGTCCCTTTCACACGGGACTGTGTCCTTTAATTGTAGTGTGTTGCAAATAAATTGGGTAAAAGTGAACAGAACTTCTTTTTTTTTTTCCCCCCCCCGGACAAAATAATTGCTCTTGGAATTATGACACCACATAAAGACCACATCTGCATTATTTGTGTTTGTTCTGGCTCACGTCACCTTATTGCGGGTTTTATTACCAAAACGAGACGCGCAGAGTTTCAACAAGTTTGTAATAGTTTTCTGTGACTCACAGCAGACAAACCTAAGCCTCCAGTCTGTCACGCCCGCGTGAGAGTTTCGCAGTTTCTATCTCTGGTTCTCAAGATTAAGACTTAATGGGGATAATTGTCTGCTATGCGGCGGCGACTTACAATTATTTCCATTGTGGATTCACAGGAGTTTGTGCGTTTCAAAAGGAAAACAAGTTATTCATTTTTAAAAAAAAGGTGGACGGTGAATGTGGGGAGTTCTCTCAGTGTGTGGGCAATGAACCCCCGAGAGACGACACGTGCGAGATGTTCTGGTTGCGTTCGCAACTCGTCAACGCTGACGAAGTGTCTCCACCTGTCGGGGTTCTTAATTCCCGGATTAAACAAACACAAAAAAAACAAAAAAAAGAAAACCTTGAACATTCCTGTCTGGTTAGTTCAGCCGCAAACGGTTTCGCAAACAGAGTTTTCTGGATATTAGAACACGTCGCAATATATTGATGTTGTGATACAGCAATAAAAGATCTTGTAGCAACATCGTCTTCCTCCTCCCTTCTTCCCTCCTCCTCCCTGGTCGATAATCAAATCTGCTTGTTTTTGATCGGCTGACTGATAATTTGAATTCTCTTTTTTGTTTTTCGGCTCTTCTGCCAAACGGACTCATTACATTCAGCTGTTGCCCCCAGTTGTGAATCAGTTCCTCTGATACGTCTTGAAAGAAAACACAACTGGAACTCGGGGTCGTGGGGGACAGTCGCACGGGGGGGGGGGTTATTTTTCCCCGCTTTTTTTTTTGTTTTGTTGTTGGTATAAATACAAACAAAAAAGATTTGTTAGAAAATGCCCCCTCTCCAAAAGGCGGAGGGGAAGGAGGGAGAGAGAGACAAAAACCGTGGTTTTGATGTGCCCCGTTTCACTGCCCGAACATAAAGAAATGAACGCATCAATAACACACAAAAAAAAAGCAGAATGATGACTTTTCAGTGATGTGGCAGCCAAAACCACCAGAGAACAAAGTGAGTCCATGTGGAGCGCAAAAAAAAAAAAAAACACAATGGGGGAAAAAAAAATGCTTATTTTTCTCTTCTCCCCACAAAAAAACCTTCGCCGAGCACCGGGTTCCTCCTCGCCGCCGCAAACCAAAAACCCGAAGGATCGGTCGTTGCGCGCCGCTGAAACAACAGACGCGTGGACGCAGAAGTGCACGCACGTAAAGAGCAAACGCAGCTGTCCTCGGGGTGACACACAGGGTGCCTTCACAGCGCCACGGGCCAGTTGCTCCACACGAGTATTTCTTATTGGTCAGCCATCGCTCTCGCTCGCTCTCTGTGAGCGGGGCTCAAGCTCTGAGTCCTCTCTGTGTGTAATGAGATCTTTATCAGAGGGAAACACGATCAGAGGCTAACGGAGAGGAGGAGGAGGAGGGTGGGAGGGGGGGGGGGGCTCTGGGAAGCAGCGAGAGAGAGAAGGTGTATCGCTCGGGGTAGAAAGGAGGGGAAACAAAAACAGGCCCCTGACCCTCTCGCCGGCGACCCGCAGGAAAAAGGAGCGCTCGCCGGACTCCAAATTCTGTTTCTGTCCCGAAGAGTTTCATCAGACTCTCCCGCTCGACAGGTTGCGGCAGTTTCCAGCTTTTGCAATTATTATTATTATTATTTTTTTTTTAAAAAGCTCCAATCGAAACCCTCGATGTATAAATATATTCAAATGTCAGCTCGCTGAAGCGTTTCTGAACGCCACTTTGCAGGAGTCAAAAGGTTTTCTCCCCCCGTTGGAGAACAAAAGCGTTCAAATAAATAAATAGGAATAATTGCTTTGATTGGATCTGCTTCTAAAAACAAAGATAAGGGAGACGTTTGTTTTCCCCCCTAATTACCTCGTAGGAAAGGCTTTTTTTTTCTGCCCCCAATTATCTTAACGGATAAAAAGCTCATTTGTGAAAACAAAACGTGAACTTTAATGAGGCCTTCTGTGCACCTATTCTCCTAATAGCCGCCAAATATAATTATAGTGTATTGTACTTGGGTTTTTACTTCTTCTCCCCTCCCTCTTAAGAAACGTTCTCTTGCGGAACAGAGGAAAAAAAATAAACAAGTTTGCTAAATATCACAGTGGTATTCAAATCCAACCTCATCATCATCAAACTCTGTGAACCTTTAAAGCGGGCACGCACATCATAACCCGAAGCAGCCAAGTGTTAAACTCGGAGCCAGGCGGCTGAGGTCAGCGGACGGCAGAGAAATAAGATGAGTGAGTAAAGAACCCGCGGCAAACAGAGAGAGGCTTGAGCTGACTTCCATCAACACAAACGCCTCTCCCCCCCGCCCCGTTGTGCTACTTTGTGCTCTTTTTGTGCGCTTCAAACCGGACGCGGGGGCCAAGAAATGTCTGCAAACTCCCTCCGAGCCTCGGCGAAACGCGAGGACCTCTCGGCCGGCCCCTCGGCCCCGTGTGTTTCACCGGAGGTGTGCGAGCGATATCTTTTTCCCCTCCCCGTCGTTTTTTGTTTGTCTCCTGAACTGGGAGACAGAGAGAGAGAGAGGAGGAGAGAGAGGTAGAGAGAGAGAGAGAGAGAAAGAGAGGGAGGTCTACGGGTCATGAGGTAAATATTAGCTAAGGAGGGTTAGAGGACGTGCAGGAACCACTCATAGCAACCTTGTCAGATTATCGTTAAATTGGCATCACTGCAGAATTCCTTAGCACGCTGTGTGTGTGTGTGTGTGTGTGTGTGTGTGTGTGTGTGTGTGTGTGTGTGTGTGTGTGTGTGTGTGTGTGTGCAGTACGAGGTGCTCGCCTCAGCCAAACCGCCGGGACGTGATCAGTCATAACAAAGTGACATTTTCGGGCGTAATCCCACTCAGCTAAATGAGAGCTAATCCGATTTGCTCTGATCAAATGTTAGACGCTTCTTTACCGGCCGAGGACGTTGACACATGCAGCCTCCTTCTGCACGGCTGCTCCTCCCACCTCCTCCCACCTCCACCCCTTCGTCATTTCACTCATCCGGCCTCAAATTAAATATCAAAAAAAAAAAAGGTCTGATACATCCTGCAGCAGAAACTTCTTCCTCTTCTTCTTCTTCTCCTCCTTTCCAGGCGGCGCTACGGCGATGATGTATGTCGCCTGTTCAAGCACGCTGGGAGGAAATCAATTAAGCAAACCCCGGTTATTGATAATGGAGGGCCGGGAGTGATGGCGTCCTCGCATGGAAATCCATAACGGGGGGGGGACCCGCACATAAACCTCTGTACACAAACACACACACACACACACACATAAAAAGAAAGAAAACACACACACACTCCATTGTGGTCCAAACCTGCTGGTTTCCTCCACTTTGTGTCATAACTCATGGCCTGTGGGGAGGCACTGGTATTGTTATATTTGGTGTGTATGTGCTACGGTGTGCGCAGAGAGCTAGATTAATTTATTAGCCGAGGCAGCAGTGCTCCCCAAAGTGAGAACAGGAAGTAAGACATCGTAAATCTCGATAAGTCACCAGATAGTGTACTGTACATTTCTATAGGCCTCTCTATGTGTTATCACTGTGGAGGAATATAGGAGGAGGCAGAGATGGAGTTTAAAACAACAAACAGTGAAGACAGATGCTGATTGCTGCACAAGTATTCCTGTCTTTTTTTCTTTTCTTTTTATTGCCTCTCAGACGCCGCTGCTGACAGATACATTTCAGGAGAAAAACAGGTTTGTCTTTTGTTATTGCAAAGCCTGCACACGGCACGATAATTGTCTTTTGTTTTCTAAGCGCGGAGCAGCAGGATAATTAGGTTGTGGGGAACACTTTGCAGAGTGCGTTATTGTTCCACTGTGAACTTTATGAAATATCGGGGCCGGTGGTGGTGGGGGGTGTTTAACAAGGAGCGGCGTGGAGCAACGAACACATGGAGAAATGATCTTCCCAGTCCCTAAACCGGCGTGGTAACCTTCCAAGACATTCCCAGCAGGTGACATCATCAATCAATAAATGTCTCTCCTCTTTCCCCCTCCCCCTTCTTTCATTTATCTGTGTGTGTGTGTGTGTGTGTGTGTGTGTGTGTGTGTGTGTGTGTGTGTGTGTGTGTGTGTGTGTGTGTGTGTGTGTGTGATGACGCTCATTGTTCCACTACCTCTGCAGCCATATATTCAAGTAAAAGCTGATGGGCCGTACGAGTCTCACCATTAGGACCAGGCCACACACACACACACACACCTACACACACACACACACACACACACTTCGGTGGACATGGCAGCAATATTCATACCTACTGACTGCACAACGAGCTCCTGTGACACCTGACATTTGGGGGATGAATCATGGATTCACTTGACTGAGTAAGTTCTAGTTAGAAGCTGGTCGAGCTGCTCTTCATTTCCCCTCGGAGCAGCGAGCTCAAATGAAGGTCAGCTGCTCGGCTCGGCCGTACAGAAACACAGGAGGGAGAGAGAGAGAGAGAGCGAGAGGTTGTTTTTTTCCTCCTTCGCTCCCTCTTTTGGTTTATTTTCCCCTTATGAATGCTTTCCAACACCATGCAAATGTGGGAGTCAACTCTAAGTGGGTGATAATTGTTACCAGAGCGTATTTTATTATCAGCAGTCTGGGCTCACATTTTAGCTTTTTTTTTTTCTTTTTTTTTTTTGATGGGAATAAAAATAAATCTTTAGAAGACGAGAGAAAAAGAAGAAGGGAAAGAAAAAAGTCTGCCTTTCAGCTGCTTTTTTTTTTTTTTTGCTTTTTGACAAACTTGCACCCAAATAAAATTAGGCCGGATCCCAGCCAGAGTAAAAAGAAATTGAGGTGGGGAAAAAAAATTGAATATCTTGCAAGCTTTGCCTCCGATATATGGAAACGTATCCGATCGCACGAGATTTTGTGGCTGAAGTCGACAAAGTCAAACTTGGGGAGAGTTTGAGGCGGCCGCAGTGTGGCCCTTCACGAAGACGAAGAAGAAGAAGAAGAAGAAGAAGACAAAGTCTGTGTTCAGGATCCTGGGAACTGGACCACACCTTGACATTTGCCCTCCATGACTTTGTGTCATCCACTCAGCTGATTGCACCAATTTACAAGAAATAAAGGAAGAAGAAGAAGAAGGAGTGGACCAACTCCCACCAGATAAGGCCTCTAGTGACTCGTCTGAGCAGACTTTGCCCCCCCTATCCGGAAATAAACAGAGCTATGTATTAAAGCCATTAACTCATATAATTAACATCCATTATATCGAGGCCTACTCTATATTGCAGAAGCCTGCACCGACTGTGTTTCTTTAGTGCTGGGAAATCCCCCGCTGAGAAACGAATCAACACGAAACTGTGCGGTGCAGGACTGACAATTACACCCCCCCAAACAAAATAATAAATGCATTATGCTCCCTTTTTTTCCGAGTGCCACATTTAACAGAACACTTAACGCAGCGTGAACACAATGGCAACTTTTTTTTGTGTGTTGTTGTTGGTTTATGTTCCCCAGCAGTAATGTCAGTCCTCCATTACGCACACACCCGGGGAGTTTGGCACGCTGGTACAGACGAAATACGAGACTTACTTGGAATTCTGCGAGCCCCAGATTATAGTCTCCATCGATTTGGCCGAGATTCGCGTCGACCTGCACGTGAAAATAAAGATCCAGAGGTAATACTTCCAACAACCGGGTCCCGCCATTCTGATCAGCGGACGGACGGCGAGCCGAGGGGGTCTGTGAGCGTCGGGCGGTGCGCCGGGCAGCCTGCGTCTGGGGTTCGCCCGGTGGGAAGGTGAGCAGCGATCAGTCGGGAGCATGTGAGGTCGTTATCAGATACATGTCCTTCTGTCCGACCTTTAAAAAATTAAAAAATATTACAAAAATCGTCTCCAGACCTCGTCCGTTCCCGGAGTGTCCCTGTCTGAACTGTCCGCGGGACGTGCGACCAAAAGCCGCCGGTTCTGGGGAGGCGAGCAGCCCCCTGAGCGTCCTGGTTGACCTGTGGCTGAAACACACGCACGCACGCACACAGACACACACAGACACACACAAACACACACACAAAAGCCCCCCTCGCGACCTTCTTACGTGTCGAGAACAGTCAACGGTGTGATCTCATGTGCGGTGAGACCGATCCAAAAAGCAATCGCACAGGTTTTTTTTTCTTCGTTTTTTTTTCTTCCCCTCCTCTCTCTCTCTCTCTCTCTCTGTCTCCTTTCTTTTTTTTCTTGGAGATACAATTCGGCGCTGCGGCTGCCGGTGAAGCGCTGCGCCGGGTCTTTGTCAGAGCTCCCCCGGTGGCGTCTGTACCTGTCGCTGGATATAGCCTACAGATGGCCACATTCATCCATCAGTCACAACTCCGCAGCACGCCGGGAATCCCGAGGTCCACTTCATTCCAGTGTTATCTTTCGCCCCTCCTTCTCCTTCTCCTCCTCCTCCTCCTCCTCCTCCTCCCCAACCTTTGCTATTCTTCTCCGCGGACGAAATGAGTTTCTATTGTAAATATTCCTCGCGGCTCTCTGCCGCCGTTCCGCGTGCGCGTTGCGCTTCCAGCTGGGTCGCCTCTCTCTCTTTCTCTCCCTCTCTCTCTCTCTCTCTAGTCCGCCTGGGACATGCTGCGTGGCCGGTGCGTAAATGAGCTGCACTGTCTCTCACTCGTGTTTTCTCTCGCTGCTCGGACACGGATCGATGTATCAAAAGAAAAGCAGAAAAGTGTCGAGGGCAGGTCAGACCTGGCCAGCGGTCCGCTCCGTGGCTCTGAATCCGCTCGCCTGTCTATTTCTTCTTTCTTTCTTTTTGGGGGAAAACCGCGTAGCACACTCTCTGCGCTCCGGCGAGTGCAGCAGCTCGAGCTCAACTGTAACCCGAGCCGAGGAGCCGCGCGGTGGGGACAGCCCACTGAGCGAGCCGCGGCCAATCACAGCGCGCTCTGGCCGAAGCGAAGGCATTTATGGGGACGTGGAGGGGGCCGCGGGGGGGAGAGGAGGGAGAGGAGGCAGCGAGGGGAGGGAGACTGTTATTGGGTTGACCCCGCATCTCCAGCCCCCCCCCCCCTCCTTCCACCACCTCGACCCGAGCCATCGACCCAAATTGAATTGGACTTTGGAGTTATTCGTCATACTGAGAGGGAAACGAGCGTGATAGGCTGCGGGAGCGTACGCGTAAAAGTGCCTACTGGAAAAAAAGAAAAAAAAACTTTGTCCCCTTTAAGCCCAGGACCTGCTTGTCCCTGGAGATCCAGTACTAAACATGTATGCCATAACAGTCATGTAATACAGGCCATAGGGGATTATAATTATGTCTGTGGTAGGTAGCATGAGAGCATGTGTTCTACTGAAATATAATAGCAGTTTATAAAACCTCTCTTCATTTAAAATAATAAATAATACATCCATAGAACGCATACTGTACACTACAGGATTACAGTATCTGTTATTGTGGTGCTTTGCTTCGCCGCTCTGTGAAAGGAATGATGATTAATGGTCTCTTTGGATCTCTTTCTAGTTGTCCTCTTTTGGGATAATGAACTGCATGAGAACTTCGTCTCCAGTGTCAATGGACAATAGGCGGTCGGTAGCCTATAGTCATTGGGCCATTCATTCATTGAGGAAGAAATGCTTGACACATAATTGATCATGTCCATGTCTGTGCCCCCTTTGTGCGCATGTGTGTGTGTGTGAGAGAGAGAAAGAAAGAGAGAAAGAGAGAGAGAGAAAGAGAGGCAGGGGGAGAAGGAGAGTTTATCTTAATTGTGGTGCATTTATACAATCAATGCCGCCCCCTAATGGTTGTGATGAAATCGATTCATGGAATAAAGGAGGTTGGATTCAATAAAATCGGAGGAGCGAGATAAGGGACATTAAAACATGTCTTATGGTTCCTGAATCTTTTTTTTTTTATTACTTTACATCCCGTTGTGCCTCACCAGCCCATAAATCTTTGCGAAACAATGCAAAGCTCAGCGTCAAACCCAAATGGGTGTGCACTCTAATCATTTGAAAGTATTTATGTGTGAGGCAGTGATAAAACATGGGGCAACAGACAGAGTTGGAGCGTCATGGCTGCATCCGAGTGGGGATTTTCTGGCTCGGCTTCACCTATTTTGCATGTAGAAGAGGAAAAAAAAAAGAAAAAAAAAAAAGTTTGCAGAGGTCACAAAGTTGTTCTTCGTGCTTCAAGTGCTGCTGGAGCGTTGCCACTGCTGCATCCTCAGAAGCCGGGCTTAAAAGCCGTACCAGTGTTGTCTTAGTGACGGCAAACACGGGCCAGTTGCCACAGAGCTGGCATGGCGGCGGGGACGCCTGGGATACCTGATACCTCAGGGGCCAATCGGATGCTCACAGATTGACCCCCCTGACCCCCGATCTGCTGCGAGGCCAATGAGAAGCCCTCCTCGTACACGACTGTGACGAGTGCCACAGCTGAAGGGGCCGAAGATGAGCGGTCGATGGGAACGTGGCCCCGTGGCGGTGACGGTGGTGGTGGTGGTGGACATACCGCGCTGTTGCTGTAAGAGTCTGATCAAACCGCAGCCTGGAAGCAGCGCAATCCAAAACACATTGTTAGCCAAGCACAATACCACGCTGACGCTTCCCCCCCCCGCCCCCGAGAAGCAAAATCTGAACTTCTTTTCCAACTTGTACACGTGGCAGAGGAGGAACTCGCCATCGCGTACAGCACGAGAGGATTACGAAGGTATTGGACCGTCCTCGTTGTTCGGCGAAGACATAACAGCTCGACAAAGTGCAGCACATGTCAGGACAAAGGGAAGCGTGTTGGGAGTAGCTTCCATGTTCTGTCACACACACACACACACGGAAGGCAATTTGATTTATCCCCCCCCCCCGCCCTCCTCCTCAGACAGCCACCTATGAGATAGTGGTGTTTCCAAGGAATGAGGTCATCATGTTAATGTGTATAGGTGGCTGTGATTAGTTCCTCTATAAATAGCCTGAATGTACTTTAATACCAGCGATGCTCATACACTCAGACGCTCTTCTGACTCCAGGCCACAACAAAAAATGATTCTCATTCATGATAATCACCAAAGTTCTTTGTAGTTCATCCTGAGGGGGACATGAATGTGTCCACGTGCCGTCACGTCCAATGTTATGGCCATATGTTCCATAGTTGTTGAGGCATTTCCCCTTTCACACAGATGTCCACCTCGCGGAGCAGAAACATTGCAATAGTTGTAAAGATTGATCCTCTGGGAACCAAGAATATATGTACAAGATGTTGTGCCAGCATATCTGCTGTAGTAGATGTTGAGATATTTCTCAAAACGAGGGGGAACTTTCACCCGGCTACGGCAGACCGGGAAATGTACAAGCATCAATAAATTAAGAAGGATCCATCCTCTGGGGACCATGAATATATACGCCAAAATGTATTGGCAGCCCATCCTATCACTGTCCAGAAATTTCACTGAAGAGCAGAAACTTCAAACCTCATGGTAGAGAAACAAAGAAGTCTAAAGTCAGGCGGATCCATCCTCTGGGGACCATGAATATCTACGCCAAAATGTAATGGCAGCCCATCCTATCACTCACACCTCAAAACAAACAAGTCATCACCGAAAGTCAGGCGGATTCATCCGCTGGGGACCATGAATGTCTGCACCAAATTTCATGGCGATCCAAAAGTTGAGTTTATAGTGATGGAAAAAGATGGAAAAAGCAGGAAAACCAGACACGTAACTGACTTAGAAGATCATCAATTCTGCTAAAAATGTTTGCAGATGACTATAATTTGTTTAACTGTCCTCTGATTTGTTTCAGCTCTAAAATGAAGAACAGTCCAGATTCTCTCCGCTCTCTCTCTCCGTCGCTACCAAGATGAACCCTCCTGCCGAGGACATGGTTCCTTCTCAATCTGCTATTTACACTTCGCAAACACCGAAGCCATGACATCATCACTCAACCCAGCAACCCTCACAGGGAAAATAAATCACAGCTAAAGTGGCCTCCACTTGCTTTTAATCTGCCCTTAATGAAGTCTGGCGTGTTTCCCCTTCTGGTGCGGCTCCATGACACGGACGTGATCTAGGAGGAGGGGGAGGGGGGGGGGGTAAGGCCGGAGACCCGCGGGCCGAGGCCTCCGTGGCGCTGCGGGACATGTGGCCTCGGCACTGGGCTCTGGATCCGGGTTTCGAGCCCCTTTTGGCATGCACGGGGTCAAGTGGTTAACCCTCGTTATCTGGGGAGGACGAGGAACATGTGACTCGGATGTCTCCAGCTGTAATCAATATCGAACAGCCATTAACCACTGAGACAACACATCCTCACGAAGGCCGACACACACACACACACACGCGCGCACCCGGCAGCATGTTTCCCGTCCGTCTACACGCACGGTAAAGTGTCCACTAAAGGAAACAAAGAGGCAAACAACATGAGTTCACTCCAAACACTGGGCTCCCGGGGTTGAAACAGTGGGAAAAGCTCGGCTAATGTAAACGGACTATTTTGGGGAGGGGGGGGGGGCTGACACTTGAAATGTTGTCGTGTGAGCTATTCCTGCTGCTTTGATTTGACTGTAGCGGCGGCGGCGAGGCCAAACACAGCAGCTGGGGTGTCCGCAGACTTACATTTCCTGTTTGTGGCACGCTCGATTGCCGTCCAGACGTCTTCCTCCCTTCACTCGTCTCCTTCTCTCGCCTCCTCTCGTTTACTCATCTCGACCCATCACGACTGACAGGAAGGCGCTGATTACAGACAAATAACAATCTGCGATAAACATGTCCTCGATTTAACATCCCAGCAGGGGACGTGAGCAAAGCCTCTTCTCTTCTCTTTTCTTCTCCTCCCATCTCTTCTCCTCTCCTCTCTTCCTTTCGCTCATATCAGTAATTAGGTCTGATAACAAGCCTCGACAATAGATGTTTCGTGTAAGCGTCTTTGTCTACATATAAACATCTGGGGATCTTGATAACAATCCTGATTAGTGGCTGGTTGTGATCCTCCTATCTTAACTTGCCACAGTTCCCCTGAATTTTTGCTTCTTTTTTTCATTTTTTATTTCCAGCCTCTCGGATGAGATTAGAATTTGAAAAGAGAAATTGTTCTTTGATGCTTAATATCAAAGCGCTCAACAGTTCCCCGCCAAAAAAAAACAAAAAAAAAACGAAAGAAAGATAGGTGGAAAGTTAGGACACGCACCGAGACACACACACACACACACACACACACACACACACACACACACACACACACATTAATAACTCACTGTGATTATTTGTTGCTGTAAACTGCATTTAGTAGGCCGGTCGCCTTGAGGGTTTAGAGAAGAGTTAAATTGATGGGGAGAATATGCCAAATACGGGCCTGGGAGGAGGGGGGAGTAGAGGGGGAGGAGGGGGGAGGAGGGGGGAGGGGTGGTCTGTCTATTCTAATAGAATTACAAGCCTCTGATAGATGAGTCCTTTCTCCAAGGCTACTTGTCTGTCAAACATTAGGTCACACTCAGCTTCCAGACTTGTGAGAGGAAAGGGGCAGCGAGAAAGAGAAGAGTGGTGGTGTGGGTGTGAGTGTGTGTGTGTGTGTGTGTGTGTGTGTGTGTGTGTGTGTGTGTGTGGTGGGGGGGTGTATAAAGGGACTCAGGGCATAGAGGAACGTCTGGAGAGGTGCCTCCCTCCCTGCCAAGAAAATGAGGGCAACAAAAGTGGGGAAAAAGAGGGAGAGATTGAGGAATGGGAGAAAAGGAGAGGGTGAGAGCTGGTGAAAAGAGAGTGAAATGAGTGTGAGCGTGTGTGTGTGTGTGTGTGTGTAGGGGGGGAGGGAGGGAGGGGTTGAAGAAAGAGGCAACGAGAGTGAGGAGGGCACAAAAGGGGGCATTCGAATCCCCTCTAATTAAGGCCCGTGTGACGGACAGGACCTGCGGACGTGCCTCCCTTTCTTTCCGAGTGTGTGAGGGGACGGCGTGGCGGTGGGCGGGGCCGGGTCTCTAGTAGAGATGTCTACTGCCAGCAGCCTGAATGGGACAAAGACCTGAATAGAAACTTCAAAGCGACCTCTGTGAGCTCACCCCCCCCCTCCTCTTCGCCCCACCCCCCTCTTCTTCACAGTCCGCGACTGTGTGATGGTCAACAAGCTCCTGTTCAAGTGCCGTGTGTGTGTGTGTGCGCGTGTGTGTGTTTCTGTTTTCCAGCCTGTTATTTTCTGACTGCTACATGCAATTCTTGGCAGCTATGTGTGCGGTGTGGATTTCAAAGTGTGTCTTTCTGCCCCTGTGTGTGTGTGCTGTTGTTTTTTTTGTCTTGAGTGAAGATGTGTGCGCGTGCGTGTGTGTGTTTGTGTATGCGTGTGTGTGTGTGTGTGTGTGTGTGTTTGCTTTCAAGAGCAGACTGCAGGATGCAGATATAATTGGGGCAGGGGCTCTGACTCATTGCTCTCTCCCTCCTCTGAACTGAGAGCCGGCGCTCTTTGGGCGGGCTCGGAGCGAGTTGCCCACGGTGCCGACGCGGTGAAGGAAAATGATCGTCGCTAAATGCTACAGAGGGATCTCGCGTCTCATTTGGTCCCCGGGGTTCCTTTGCCGATTTTGGCCCGCGTTATGATCTTGTGGTGTTGCGCCATTTAACTCTCTTTGGCTCCGGCTCAGGGCTTCTAATGATCTTCCACTTATCGCCCCCCCCCCCTTCTCTCTCTCTCCCTGCAGTAGATGCTCCTCAAAGTGGCTCTCCAAGGCAAAGCTAATAGCTGCGCACGACTCCACTGAGCTGCAATCCTTCTGGGGCCCCTGAGAAAAACAGGAAGGCCCAGGGTGATGGCCAGGGCAGGCCGAAAGATAAGGGTTGTGTGGGTGTGTGTGTGTGTGTGTGTGTGTGTGTGTGTGTGTGTGTGTGTGTGTGTGTGCCTCACAAAGGTATCTGTCCTATCTGAGTCCACTTGCATCAGTCAAGAGTCAGGTCAGGCTCCAAAGTCCCTCGGGATCAACGTCATTGGTGCCGCCCGGTGTCGCTGACATGTCCTCAGTGACATCATCACTCGGACCCCCCTCCTCCTCCTCCTCCTCCTCCTCCTCCTCCCACCCCCCAGGGCAGGTGCAGTGTGACGTCGTAGGCCGCCGCAGCTTCCACCATAGATTAATATTTCCAGTTTCCTGCTCCAAGCGACGAGAATGAGTTGCAAAAGAAGCTGAAACACGATTTTTTGGTGTGAGATGGATCGAGACGTTTCTACGTTTGCCTCCTGTTGCTGCCTTTTTTGTCCAACAGGTTCTCCACTTGATGTATCTGGTTAAATAAGAGGTAAATAAACCAATGACACATCTATTTTAGGACAGAGACCCTGCATACAGGCCCCCGGTCCTCACGATGACTGTGGAGAAACATCCTCCGGATGAGCCGTCTCTCAGCTGCCGCGATCTGTTCCTGGGAAAATACACGCATCCGAACCATAGAAAATCACATTGAGATAACCTTATCTGCACATAGAATGTTATCTGTCATCCTGATTATGTCATATGTTTCCAGCTGAGCGTGAGTCTCTGCAGCTATAAATAAAGAGACCGTGAAAAAATCCCAGAGGAGGTCACACACAAACACACACTCACACACAGACACATAACGCTGTAATTGTGACACGCCTCTAAAACAATAGACGGCAGAACACTCAAAGCTAATGTACACACACACACACACACACACACACACACACACACACACACACACACACACACACACACACAGGGTAGGGAGGAAGCGGTGAAAACCCAGCGCTCACTGTGGCCCGAGCGGACCTATGGCAACACAAGACGTGCACCGAAAATAACAACACACACTTGAAACCCGGAGAGACGCACTGCTGAATCTGAGGATGTCCTTGTTAGCAAGAAACCGAGGGTACGCGAGTGCTCTCAGCCGCATCATCAAAGCCTCAGCAATTACTCCCATGCTCCCTCACTCTGGCATAAATCTGCTCTTATCTCGGCTCGCTGCAGGATCAGGGAATATCAGCTCCAGCATCTGCTCCATCTACAAACCCAGCCACTAAAAGCACAACAAAGTGGCTCTGCAGGCATAAATAAAGAAAAGGAGGGGCAACCGGAAGAAGTGAGGGGGCACAGGGAGAGAAGCGAATGATAGGCAGACGCAGGCACGCCGGGGCGTGTGTGTGCTCGCGTGTGTGTGTGTGTGTGTGTGTGTGTGTATTCCGGCATGTCTTATTTGCCTTGAGCATTTCGGGCTCGCTCACACTGCAATCTGTCAATCAGCCAGTCAAAAGCAAACTTTGCTCCGAGCGGCTCTGCTGCTGCTGCTGTGGCTCAGAGGGGGGGGGGGGGGGATTCTTCTCGGGATATTAAGACATATGGAGCGAGGGAAGGTCGCCCCGCTCAGGTTGAGGGGGTAAAGGTCAGGGTTGAGGGTTTAGTGGGGGGGGCAGATATGAAGTTGAAAGGAGCATGTCATATTTATTGGAGGGGTTAAGACAATCATTGGCTGTTTGTCAAAGGGGCCTATGAGCTTCAGAGAAGTTAGGATTAAGACACTTTGTTGTCCCCCCCGCCCCCTCCTCTCCTTCACATTATTAACCCAGTTTGCTCGGAGAAGTCAGCAGACTCCAAGTCTGTTATCGAGAGCAAAGTCGCCCACACCTGTGTGAGGCAAAGGCCGATGACGGATGAACGGCGCTGCCAACTATTTTTAGGAGGATTGTTTGTTTTCCTTCGCGGCCTCGCTGAAGCAACATCTTTCACGCTGACCCCTTTATCGCAGCTGTGACCCTGACCCCATCCCCTCCCTCTCCGTCTCATGTACCTCTCTGCGTTTCCTCCTTCCTCTCTCCGTTGCCACTAAAACACTGGCTGGTCCTCCTTCTCCCCCCACGCCTCCTTTTGGGTTTAATGTTCTGCGATGTGCAGTAGAGATACTGCCCAAATTTACAACCGTTGGAGAGGCTACCTCGGATCTGGCCGTGAATCAGAGACCCCAGTGTGCATAACGAAGAAATACCTCGGCTCCAGGTGCCGGCTGAAGGGGGGGGGGGGGGGTTCAGGGGTCGGAGGTGAAGGGTTGCACACCGCCCCCTCAGGGTCCTCTGACCTCACATGACTGATGAACAGCGCGCTAACGAGGACCAGCTCTCTCTCGCTGCGTCTGCACTCTCTCTCCTTTGACTACGTACTCTTGATTCCTCTCCTTCCTCTCTCCCCCACCTTCTCACTTTCCTGGGTTCTGATCTGGCGGCACAAGAGTAGTACCAGTCCTACCTGCTGAACCTTTTAAAGTACGCCGCCATCTGTCGTCTCCCTCAGATTTATAATTACCATCATATCGCGCTAAGACCAGGCACGGTCGCACTCTTACATAACCTAACCCCTCTCTGCCAGCGCATGCCATACTTAAGAATAGATTGAATAAATTATTATTGGGTGAGGCGTTAAGTCCTGGCCCGGCTGCGGAAAGTGCTCTCCTTCTAATGAGGCGCCGCTACGTCACCGCTGGCTTGTATCCACGCAGGGAGGGAGGTGAGGAAGCTAATCACAGGCACATGCACGACACATACATTCCCCTCCTGCAGCATGCACAAATTGACATGGCGTAGGCATACATGCACACACACACACACACACACACACACAGACACACACACGTTTAACCGGCGCACACTCTCCCTCACCCCGCAGGGCCATTTGCACGGTTATATCGTGGAGCCAATTAAAGAGATGAGTCTTATTAGCAGGGGGTGCCCCGGCCCCTCGTTAATCACCGGGGTTTCCTGGCAGGGGCTGGTGACACGCCGGGGCCCTCTGTCATCTTTATGGGACCCGTCTCATCACGCCCTCGCAAGACGCTCATCCAAACTTTAGCGAGACTCGTGATTTAGCAGAGTCGGCTTGGCCCAGAAATGCGTTCAGTCATCGGCGGGTCACCTTTGAATGAGCTTCAAGGGATTTTTTTTTCTGAAAATGGGAGAAATGTAGGCCGCGGCGCCGCCTCAGAGGCTTGCATGTTTTTTCACATCCCCCACCACCCCTCTTCTAATTGAAAAACCATAATTTTGCTTCAAGTTTGGGGTGGAAGAGGGAGGAAGAGGGAGGAGGGGGGGGGGGGGGGGCATTGTTATGCTCGCAGCGGTGCTCAAGCCCGCTGGGACGCGAGCAAGCGTCTCCATGTGAGAGAGGTGAGGAGAGACGATGCGGAGAACCAGATTCCAGGGTCACCCGGGGTAAATATCACCCGAGTCCCGGCTGGAGAAGAAAAAGGAAGAAGAAAAAAAAAAAAAACGCTTGTTTTCTCGCCTCACAGGGGGCCGAATGCCCCCTCTGGACCACCTGCGGCTCTGGCGATGACAGATTTCCTCGACACGCCGGACCATCTCTGGCCTCGGTGTCAAAAGGGAGGCTAATCCTCCCGCACAATGGCCCCGTCACTCGTTCGGCGTGCCTTTTCTCGGCCCCGCTGACTCAATACGGCGGCGACGGCGGCGGGCGGCGGGGAGGCAGACACCGGGTTCCCACACTCTATTCATAGCGTCGCCGCCGCTGGAATCCCAGACCTGTTTGGGCTCGTCTGGTGAAACCTGCTCCTTCATAATGCAGGCCATTGATCCCTTTTCCTCATTTCGCATTCACCTTGACGTCTCCGTTACGGCCCACGGAGCGCCTCCTCTTAATCCGGCGAGAGATTCTTTCCCCCTTTCATTTCATTGGTTACCGGATATTTCATTGGGCACAGAAATGTCAAGGATGGGCACCGACGAGTCCACGTGGGGGGCCCTTCGAGCGTCCGGTCGCCCTGAAGGTTGGCGCGTCTGCACGGGCGCGTGCGAGTAATCTGCCCCCCCCCTGGTCCTGGAAAAAGATTTCCCGTGGTCACCCGCTTTTTCGTCGGCCCGTCCAAACGGAGGAGATTACAACCAATGTTCTCATTGATGATTAATCCGTGGAAATAACAGTCGAGGAGTTTATCCTCTTGCAAAGTACTGGCGGGGAGGAGTCTCATCATGCCCGTGCAACAGCTCGTCTGAGAGTTAATCAATTATACGAAAGGGTTAGATTGCGGTCACGTGCGGTATGTGCACGACGCTTTTGAAAAAATTGCCATGAAATGCTTTTCAGATCCTGCTAGATTAGTTTCCCCAGTGTGCATCCCGATTCCCAGTCCTTGATCTCTCACACACACACACACACACACACACACACACTTTAGGTCTCAACACCAGCTAAACTGATGGGGCCTTGTGGAGGTCTTTAGGTTATCAGGAGCACGTGCAAGCTCGTGGCTCATATATAAAGTGAGCAGGCCCGACCTCAGCAACAGAAGCAGACAGGAAATAATCTGTTCTTCCTCCGTGTTTCTTTTGGCACAGACGTCGACACAAAGTAACCTCGTCAGAAAACTGGTTCGACAACAAACACGCCACATGTACAAAGGTGCGTTTACATAAAAAAAGGGGGGGGGGGAGGATGGGGTGCAGCTCAGGCGACAAAATGAAGCGTCCCAAAAAGCAGATGCGTGACGCGCAGACTGACGTAAGCAGCGACGGACGGGGCCCTTCATGTCTCTTTTTCTTCTTTTTTTTCCCGGCCCTGAACATGAAGGCGGCCGCTCTCTCCCGCCACGTCCGGCTCTAACACGCCGAGCTGCTCTTTAGTGAGCACGCACTCAACACACAGGTCTCCGTGCCGCTTTCATCCTTTTCTCCCAGCGAACACTCTGGGCGCGCACTTTTATCATCGCGGCCCTTCTTTAGTTTCACCGCAGAGGCCGGACATCACTCTCACTAACACCACGGGGGCTTTTTTTCATTTCATCTTCATAAGCCGACAGCGAGATGTGTGTGTTGAGGATGTAGAGCGCCTGGGAATACATATTCATAGCCCGAGACGTATTGTAGAGCACTGCCATTGTGGAGAGGTCAGACGGCAGCCTTGCACTACACCGCCCCCTAGTGTCGGTGGAGCGAATGGTATCAAAAGGAACAACGAAGACAATTGGATCTGACTAAACTCTGTATTAGCTGTTATAAGTTCATTGTGGTCCAAAGTAAAAAATTTAAATTAAAAAAAAAGTGCCACAGATGAAATGTGTTGATTTTTATTCAAAAGTTACTGTCTCCAGACAAGTACAAATCAGAAAACAGAGTGACTGAAAGAGGATGGGATAATAGACAACAACTTAGAGTGTAGGCAAGAGTGCGGAAAAATAAAAATAAAAACACAGAAATGGCCAAAAAGGAAGGAAAAAAAATTAAATTTTGTATATATACACATGATCTAATAAGAATTTATACCAATGTAGTGGTAAGTAACAAACAATAAACAGTACTTTTTCCTTAAAAGAATTTTCTTTTTTTACTTACATAAAATAATTAGGCAAAACACATATAGGCTGTTCATCTACTTTATCACATTACATCTGACCACCTCATGTTTCATGTTCTAAGAAGCCAATTATCCACCTTTAAACATGACTGATCCTCTGACATGGAAGATTACTGTGAGAGAAGGTGACCTCCACGAGCATGTTTAAGGCTTAAGCATGGAATGACTACAAAATAAAAACCTCAGTAGACAAAACATTTCATTAAAACTTGTGTGTGACAAATATATGTCAAAATCTAAGCTTTGTCTAGCTGCCACAGCGCTGCTGAATAACGTTCATCTTCAGTATCGTCTGAATGACTACCTTTCACTTTTAACATTTGAAATCTTTAAGTATTTTGTGAGAGGACTTTTTTTTTTTCTTTTTTAATGTTGAGAAAACCTTTAAAGCTGAATTTCACAAGTCTTTTCATTAGTTTTATCCAAACTAATTTACATGTAGGAAAAAAGGTAGAAACCCGAAGACATTATCAAGACAAAAAATAAACCAAAAAAAAAAATAAAACATAAAAATACAAATTTAAAAATCTTCCTTGATGCATGGCTTTAGCATGCTTTCATTTTTTTCAGTTTTTTTTTTTTCAGTTTTACTTACATTTCTCAAACTTTTGTGACTGAAGGTTGAAAAGTTGAAAATAAGAAAAACCAAAAGCACATATATAAAATCAGCACCGATTCATATATAACTTTTATTTAAAATGTAGAGGTACCCATTTCAACATTATGCTGCTGGATTTTAAGAGAAAAAAGATGTGTAATTCTTTGACTGAGCTGCTGTCTGCCAGAGCCCACACAGTGGCACTACTGGGAGAAAAATCTGCTCATTGTTGGAGGAGGCGACGGAGGAGGGAAGGAGGGAAGGAGGAAGGAAAGGAGGGACACATTTCTCTAGTAGATGGTGCTTAGGGAGTGGTCCAAATCTTGGGGTAAGCTCTAGGACTTACTGCTTGACAGTGTGGAGCGCTCAGTGGACTCTGGGAATCTTCACAGCATAAAGGGGATCATGACTGATTCTACGCGACACCTCAACATCTTAACCACCAGTGGTTATCAGGACCTCGAATACGGCCCAACAACAGGGAGAAGGAACTAAAGAGATAGAGGGAGGAGAAGAAAAAAAAAAAAAGAGAGAGAGAGAGAGCACAGAAACAAAGACCTCCATCCACTTGGCTAACACAGTACAAGCAAGCTACTACAGTCTGTTTATAAATTACTACTTCACACCTGGTAACTTACTACAATTGTAAAAAGGGTTAGACATAAACAAAAAAAACAAAAAAAAGTATCTTAAGTTAAACACACCAATTCATCCCAGTTTAAAAAAAAGAAAGAAAAAAAAGAGAAACAAAGAAAACAAAAAGGAAAGAGGAAAAAAAAAAAAGCTATCATGGATTTTTCTTCAGACGTGTCTGATTTCTAAAAGGTTTGGAAGTGGCCTGTTACACTATTTCAGAACAGGAAGAGCTTACCCAAGATTATAAAAGTAAATATTTGAAACAATGTCCTCTCTGAGCAAGCAACACTGAGTGTGGGTTGTCATTGGTCCACGTGGAGTACAAGCCAGACTTTTTCTTTTTTTTGTTGTTTTTTTTGCTTTTTCTTACAGAAAACACTTCTGTTTTCGCATCTAAAATTCTCTTTAAATACAAAGCGCCTCTTCTTTTTTTTTCATCCCAGCGTCAAAATCATCTGGATATTAGCTTAAAACATGGACACCCCAAGGACCTAGAGGAAACAAAGACAGAGGGAAAAGAATAAACACGTTAATAACCAGTTATTGAGTTCAAATAACAGGAACTTGGTAACAAGCGCGGCATGAAAACGAACTGCTCGGCCCCGCGGTATGAAAACCACATGAATAATGATCCAGGTCGGACAAACCAGAGGGTTTGGAAAATCCGTCATATTGTCAATTAACATCCAGTCCAGTCGTCCGTTTCGTCCGATTGCCGAAAATCTGACAAAATAAAAAGCGACGCTGCTTTCCCTGAATCCGGCCGACAGCAAACGGCGGCTGTCGGCGACACGTTTATCATCTCAAACTGCATCGAGTCCTTTTGACTTTCTGTCTGCCGTTTGCAATAGAAATCTCCTCTACTGCCTCATCGCATCCAACGTCGAGTCGAAGTAATTGGGAGGGGGGAGAAATAAATAAATAAAAAGGATCTGAGGTTCAGACGTGTTCAGCTCAGGGTTGTGTCAAGAGCCGAGCGCCGCATTGTGCTACTTTGTTGAGGAAAAGCTCGATGGAACGAGACGCTACGTGTTCGCCGAGGTGACAACTGCTGTGATATTTCTTTTGGGGGTTTTTGCGACAATGAAATTGTTCAAAGTTGACATCACAAAAACACCCACGCATTTCTTTTTCCAGAGCCGTGCGCTGCGGCAGAGACTGAGAAACCCTACGAGTCAAAAGGTGCAAGAACGAGCCCCGAGGCAAATCCACAGGGTTTCTTCCAAAAAAGAAAAAGAAGAAAAAAAAGGTGGGAAGCAGGAATTTAAGGTCGGCGGTACATTCTGAAATAAATCAAATCTGACTAGTAGAGTTAGAAACGGCGGCTTCGCAACCGACGAGAGGCGTTGCGTTTGGCTGCAGAGCGGACTGATGCTTCTCACGGCCTCGATCGCCCAGACGTCACACGCTTTGCTTCGCGAGCGGTCCGTGTAACGCGATTGGTTCGCGAGCCACTCGCGCTCGATTTACGTCCGCAGAGTCGAAGCCGATTCTTTCGTTTGAAGACACCACGAGTTGCATCGGATCTCGTGCTGCCTTTTCCCGCTGGCCGTGACGCAAAAACACACCTGGAGGAGTTATAAAAAAAACAAAAGGGAGAGAATACCGATGGCGCTTACCGATTCGTCCATGATAGAAGCAGGGTCAAAGTAGTCGGGCTTTAACTCGGACCTTTCACGACGGTTCTTTGAGGGCGGCTGGAAGAGAAAGATGGAGTTTAGAGCGGATACTCAAACTGCGTTAAGGGAAAACCATCAAATATGTCAACAAGCTTTCCCCGTACTCAAAAAATACGGACTGAACAATACTGGAACCAAAAACATCATGTGTCTGTTTATTTTTCTACGGATCTGGTCCACAGGATTCAAGAGGGTCGTGCTATCGAGTAAAAACATCACATTCCTGAATTTATCATACGTGCAACAAATGGAGTGAATTTAGGAAAACTAGGGCAATTTTCTGGTGTATTGATTCAATGTGACACTTGAGTCCCTTCTCACCAGCGTGAGAAACCAAAATAGGCATTTTTTTTTCTGGAATAAAAATGAAATTCTGGCTTTGCACGTCACACATGGTTCTGTGATGCTCGGCTAAACGGTCAAATGAATTAGTCATATTGCCTCGTGGTGCAGCGACAGTTGCGAGGCACTGCGGCGAGAGCCTTTCATTATCTTTTCAAGAAACAAAAAAACATATCTCCTTCCCCGCGGTCGAGAATTTGCTCTTTTGTCTTCTTTCGCTCATTTTTATGTTGCATGCAAAGATCAACACGAGCCACTTGTTATTGATTTGTGCATGCTAAACCAAAAAAAAAACAAAAAAACGCTCTTTTCTTAGAATAAACATACTGGTTATTATTTCCCAGGCGGAGTATGTATGCAGAAGCAGCAAGCAAACGGTAATGAGCGCTTGACACGCGGTGAGGGTCGCGGAGCAGCGAGTTCTCGGCTGGCGCCGGGAATTACATGCCATGAACCAGCGAGGTCGACTCAGAGTTTCAAGGGATTTTTTTTTTGGGAGTTTTGAGGTCCAGTGTTTAGTTCTCAAAGTATCTCAGAATTGCATTGTATCCAGTAGTGAGACCGCCATGACTCGAGGGTTATAATTCTTGTGTTTTAAAATAAAATTCACTTAAATGTGGACCTCACCAGATCAATGTCCATGGTGTCGAAGTCCATGCCTTCGTTGAGGTCGTCCAAACGACCCTCTGATGACATCATCACATCCTCCACAATCGGCTCTTCGTCTTCCTCCATAAGCCCGGTACCGCGACGACTGCAAACAATTATGGAAACATACATTTAATGAAATTCTCACAGGAAACTCCACATACATAGTGTGTGTGTGTGTGTGAGTGTGTTTGTCTTACATAGCCTGCTGCAGATTGGTCCTGAGCTTGGCGTAGTTCATGGCTCTTTCCTGCTGCTGGCGTGCCTCTTCTTGCTGTCTCTGAGCCAGCATCCACGTCACCTGGGAACTGAATACACAAGAGCGCACAAATTAGCACATTTCTTTACGCTCACATTTGTTGATTTAACTGGCGATATCGCAAGCTTGTCAGATACAACTATGTGGATGGCCCACGAAAAGTCAGCTTGGATAAGTAAACTAATCAGTCACTGTCCCAGTAGGGCCAACACTTGGCAGGCTGTGGAGTAAACGCATTTTACGGCGTTTACCCTCAAAATTAATTGCGAGCAAATGGGAAATTTCATAGAGTCATTTTTCTAATGCTTTTTGGCTCATATGCTCGTCCTCTGATCCCGCTCTGAGAGAATAAATGATGCACTGAACTGAATGAAGGGCCCGAATACATTTATTACTGCACAGTCTAGTGCGGTGGGAAGTGTTGGATAATTAAAGAAACTAATTCCCTATTATAAATAAAAGAAAATCATCATGAAAGAGTTTCTGAACTGGCAGCGCAGCCAATTTGAGAGAAAAGTTGATGTTAGACTGTGCAACTTAAAATGTGCAAGTAAACTCACAGTATTCAATGAAAAGGTTGGGACGGTGGCACCGTGCAGTCAAGAAAGATTTATGTTAATATTCACATTAATTCTGCCCTCTAAGGGAATTTTTTTTATATGCATTAATTAAAAAGAGTCAACACCTGAAATCATCCCAACAAAATTCAAGTCAAATGTTTGTTTGAAGAGTTTTTGTTTTTTGTTGTCGTCTAACCAACTGAAAGTGTTTTTCTATTCGATGTTTAACTAAAACTAAAAGAAATTTCGCTATAAAGTGTCGCACTGAACTATGAGCCGACTGCGACAGGGAGGCATGACGTACTTGTAGTCCATGGGTGTTTGATGGTGCTGCGGCGTCTGTTGATGGTGCTGTGGGAGTTGGTGGGGTTGCTGCTGGTCGTGGGGAAGAGGATAGACCCCCATGAAGCTGTCGTCGCGGCCCCTCTTGGGGTCTCGCATGGCGGTGGAGGTGAGATGCGGGGAAGGCAACATGACCGGGGTCTGCATGCTCTGCTGCCACACGTCGCTGCTGCTGCTCTCCTCTGGGGAGGAAAGGGGTCGAAGCGTGAGACAAAAGGCTGAGGACACTGAACAATAATCAATGGCACGTGCACTTTATGACGATCCACTTGTGTATCTGTCGACTTGTGATGTGAATGTTTCTACGGTTGTTTTAAATGTTTGTCTTTACTGCAAGAGCTGCTAAACTGTCTTTCGTGAAAATGACAATAAAGTATTCTATTCAATCTCGGAAACAAAAAAACACGCTTGTATTGTGAGTATTGGTCAAAGGTCATCGCAGAAATTGGTTGGTTTTTCACTGCGACTTCATTGAGATAATGTAATCTCGACAGTGAAAACCAAAAGTAAACACAATGAAAAGGTCACAACCCTAATTAAATTAGGGGCCGAGAAAATAAACCGATAAGTTATGAGAACGCAGATTTAATTTGGGCTGCATTGTAACATCAGCCTTCATCAACTCTTTCCCTCCCATCACTGCACTTTGCTGCGTTCTCATTAAATTGAATCGCCATCACGGGGGCGGGGTCTCCAGCAAACACACACACACACACACACACACAGGCAAACAGCTAAATGACCCCAGTGTGATTGATAAGGAGCCGTCTGACTCTTCTGACTCTCTCCCACCATCTGCTGTTTTAATCTGCTCGCCCATCAGCTGCAGCCGGCTGGTTAGAGATGCATTTGGGTTAATCTGGGCTCCGACTCTGCTTTTGTAACATCGTTGCTGGGCTGTATAATGTATGTGGCTCTCATGAAGACCTATTTCCAGTGTGTTTGCAGCTACGCAATATTCACGTTATTTTTCTCTGCAGTGAATAAAAGCTAGAAAATGAAATCGTTCCCATTATTAATAACTCCGTTGATTCCTTAGCGTGCAATACCGTCTGGCAGCTTCCTCTTGGCTGCTGACGTTCCAGCTGTAGCAGCAGGAGGCTTGATCTTCTTGGAGCGGACGGAGGAGCCTCTGCTGGAGTAGCCGCTCATCACCGACATGGTGTCGTCGTCGCCGCCCGCCTGCAGCGAGTTCCTGTAGGAGATAAGCGGGAGCCAGCAGTCCTCCCGCTGCAGCGCCATCTGGAACGTCATGAAGCGCTCCAGGTACATGTGGCTGCAGAAAAGGTCACACGGGACAGGATGAGCAAACTCATAGCGCCCATAGACACCAACCAGGTGCACATTCCAACGGGAGGATGGTGGGGGAGGAGGGAGGTGGCCTCACGTCAACAGACAATGAGTCTTAGATACCAGTCACACCAGTTGTCAGAAACACCTGTTACACTAAAGCCTCACACCTGTTAAATAATGAAAATAAAATCTACTTACACAGTCCTCTTGTCTTGTTTCATAAGCTTTGAGGAGAACTCGCTGAGGATGTCCAAGAAAGCCAGATTGAGGGGAGGGCCTCCTTCTCCCTGGGTGCTGGGATCCTTAAAAGCAAACTCAATACCATCCCTGACAGATGCAAAGAGACAAGAGAGGAAGAATTACTCACTGAGCGGAGAGAAAAATAAATGGTTTCACTGACACCAAACTGAAAATAGTTGATCCCGAACCGTTCACTCGAAACTCAAACTCAATTTAACTGATGTAAGAATATCCGTTTGAACCAGGGACACCGGTCATGTGGTACATGTTTTAAACCACCACTTAACTACTTTCCCCCCTTTTCTTGAATAGAAGCAGTCATAACTTTGAGACTATTATTCAAACATTGGTTAACAGTGTCTTCCAATAGCATGTTTATTTTTTATTTTCAAGCAAAGCAGAAAAACACGTTGAATCTTAGAATGAAACCACAAATCCCCAAAAACCAAAAGATGGTATCGAGAACCGCTAAACAAGTCAAGATACGAGACACTTCTTACGCGTCTCGCTCTTGCCCATCTAAATAGATCCTGGTGATTTTCTATAGCTCTGTTCCACCTATAGGCATCAGTCATGCCACACTGTAAAGCTGCACAGCATTTGCGTTTGACAGTTTTAAGATTATAAATACTCGATGGAAAGAAAGCAGAATCTTCAGCCTGTCTTCTATTACTTTAACTCCTGTCGCACATCTGGCATATCCCATTACATAGTGCGCCCAGATGTTGCACAAGTGTAGGGTAATCCAAGAAAGCATAGCAAATGTGCATACATCGGATTTCCGGGAACCGTCCCCGAGATTATGATATAATAATCCACATGAGAAAAGAGAGTTTAATGTGATGGAGGTGGGGTTTGTTTTTACACATGTGGAGGATTGTGTGACTTTTATACAAAAACTTCTCATTTGCTTTTGAGAAGAAATATGTATCTTTTTAGTACCAAGTCAAAATTGCATGACAGATATTATCCTAGTTAACAATAACAATGAATGTTCACATACGCTGAAAGGCAATAATTGTTGCAATGACATAAAATAGTTCACGTTTAAATTACTGCATAAAAGCAGACGGAGCTTTTTGGATAAGTGCTTGAGTTCCTTACGAGCAACGGACCAGTTTTATGTTTATAGCACTGTTGCTCTTCTGTGTGTTTGGACAGGCTGATGTTAAACTAAGAAAAACATTAGTGCATGGGAATGGGAAAGACGGCAACATTTTTGCACTTAAGCCTCTCCAAAAATCCAGAGGAAAGAAATAACACGGCGAGAAGAAACACAGCATTCAAGGAGTAATTTGTCAAACGTGACAGGTCCCAGATGCAAAAGGCAAACACGCATGAGCAGAGCAATGCAACGAGAGAGCAGAATAAAGCCTCACTTGTGCAGCATAGCGATGGCATCCCTTGTTTTGACTTGGTCGAGGCCGAATGTCAGAGAGAAACGACGGGCCAACTCTTTGATCCCACAGAACGAAGAGGCGGAGCGATCGAAGCCGTGACCCAGGTCGGACAGCATTTCGTTGAACAGCTAGCGGGATGAGAGAAACGTGAGATCAACAATCTCTTTAAAAAAAAAAATGCCACAAATTAAACCAAAGTGTGCACACTGACCTGTTGTAGACTCAGGATGAGCGTCTTGGCACATTGAATCTTGTCGATTTGCCGAGTCTTACTCATGGTCTCCTTGATGATGTCGCCGTAATCGTTGTAATACTGTAAAGAAAATGGCACAAGAATGACCTCTGTGTACATGAGCTGAATAATAAGACAAACAATGCATGAACTCCTGCAACAGCAGATGTGAAAAAGGTTTGCCTTACCCTCATGTACTGTTTAAAGATGTCGGCTCCAGTCTTCATGTCGACCACGCAGTAGATGATCAGTTTACAGTAGGCAGCGAGGAGGTTTCTCCTCTTGTGCAGAGCTTCGATCTTTACCGCCTCATCGTCCTGTTGCCCGTCTGACATGATTGGAGAGAAAAAAAAAAATATTTTTTAATTAAAAAAAAGATAGCATCCTTGTACTTGATCTCCTTGCATATTGGAGCAGAAAGCACACGAGCTGCTTACAAGGGAACATTTGCATCAGTACCTGTGCTATTTGTGTCATCGTCCTGGTCTATGAAGACGTGGTTCAAGATAAAGGAGAGCAGCTCGGCCTGCAGCGAGTCCTCCGAGGAATAGACCAGAGGCTCCAGGTGTTCCCTGCCTCCGGACACCATCTGGTGGCTGAAGATGAGCAGGAGATCACACAGGATGGTGAATGCCTGGAGGAGGAAAGAAAAAAAAAGGACAAAAGTTCAAACTCAGTGTGCATGAGTGCAAAAACAAAAGCACTCTTTGCAGATACGGTTTTAAACAACATTTTCTGAGTATATCTATTTAAATTTGTGAAAAATCTTCCGTCTGTCGTGAGGCGCAGATGGCTTCGGTAACAAGTTGCATCAAAGACCTGCATTGAAATCACTTCTTGCTTTGTCAACATTCTCACCAGCACTTTGTAGCCAAAACAACCAAAAGCAGCAACAATAAACGGAAGCCAAACCACATCTAAAGAGTTGCCGATGAGCTGCATTGAATACGCTGCATTTCTATCGTGCATGTGTCACCTGTTCTTTGACGGCTGTGTTGACGTTGGTGAGGTAGCGCTGACACATCATACAGAATGCCCTCATCTGCTTCCTCAAGGTCACCGTGTCATCCTGATTTCATAAAAAAAAACAAGCACATTTGAGGAGCGGGGATGTTTAGCATCACATATACAACTTTCCAACCCACAATAGAGGAGGTGCAGTTGGCCTGAGGAGACCTCACCTTTCTGGAGCTGCCGTCAGATGACTTGGCCAGGTGCCACAGGATTACATAGTGGGTACACTGCAGCGAGTGGATGACTATCTGCTCACCAGAAAAAGAAAAATCCCGGAAGAGGTAATAAACATTACTGTTCTCTGAAAATGACAACGTGTCAAGTTCATATAACTTTACTTGGTGTGTGTGTGTGTGAGTGTTTCTTAACCTGCTCAGGCATGTCTCCGTTCTCGATGCCCGTGTTGAGCAGCTTGAAGTTGCTGGTAAACAGGTCCCACCCCGACAGGTCGTGTGCACTGCAACAGATTTGAGAACGTTTCAGACGGATGGAGGCAGACTCACAGGAGACAAGAGGAAGATACAGGGAGGAACCGGGGGACTCGAGGAAGAATCATACTTGTGGAAAGCGGTGATCCTCTTTAGAGTCGACAAAACCTGATAAGCGTCATCTTCATCAGCCTCTTCACCCTGGAAAGAAAAGTTAACGGCTGAGTTTCCAGATTCTTCTGGATATTCTGAGTATTTAAATAAATAAAAGCATTTGGCTGAACACAAACGACACACTTCGCCTCTTAAAACGCATTTGGGAAGGAAATCAAGACACAGTTTGTGACTCGAGGGGTAACTTGCGGGTTAATAAAGCATTTATATTACAATTTGAGTGCTTATGTCGGGAGGCATGGTCTCTTGAATGATACACAACAGAAGAAAAACATGGCGACGATAATAATAATGAGTCGTGGAGTTGTTGTGTCCCGCTTCCACAAAAGAGAAATGCCCCGTCTCTTCTACCTCTTGTAGAAAATCCTCCAGTAGTCTGTTGAACTTGTCCACCAGCTCATCCAGCAGCTGGGAGCGGGCAATATCCACCCTGTTAAAGATTGTGAACTCCTCATTGCAGAGGGAATGGTAAGTCTTGGAGCAGACCTCCAAGACTTCAGTGTCTGTGTGCTTCTCCACAATTTCCCTGATCTGACGCAGCAGGGATTCCAGGTGCTGGATGAGAGAAAGAGAGACACATTATGTTTGATAACAGTCAGTGAGGAAGGTCAATCATCATTATGTTAAATAAAACAGTTTCCAGGTTTGATAAGCGTCTCACCTTCTCTAGACGTCCTGTGGTATAAATTTCCAGGTCAAAATACTGAGGCAGCTGCAACAAGTTAGTCACCTTCTCCGCGTCCACAGCGTACTGTAGAACAAACATTCAGCGTCATGTTTTTTTTTGTTGTGATTTATGAATACACAGCTGAAGCGAGCAGCCCCACAGAGCAGTGCAGTAACAAACCTTGGCCAGTAGAGGGGGCAAAGCCACAGCAAACAGCTCCGTAATTCTGGTTTTGTCATCCATCTGAGTCTTCCTCTCTTTTGCCGTCATCACCTGATGATGGAAGCAGTAGGTTTAATGCAGGTCCTCACAACAAGTTTACTTTTTGACCAGGCACTTAATGTTAATGCCAGGCTTGGTCATTTTTCTGAAGCTGCAAGAAGCTCCAGTTTACCAGGTGCTGGTTCCCAGTGGAAGGTTTTAAATGGGTTTTTGGACAGAGAACTGGGGCCTGTAACACAAAGCGTGTTTAACACACCCAAGGTATCCTTTGTTCGTCTGGTTTAACTCAACCCAACAGCTGCAATCCCACCTGAACAGCCCTAAATTAATCTGGTTATCAACTTTGTAAATCAACCGAGGGGTTTCTCAATCTGGTTATGAGCGTGTTCACATTTAAAAAAGGCGTTGTTTGCTGCATACGACAAATCACAAACATGGACAAGTCTGCAGAGCGGTGCATTTTATCAACAGAAGAGAAAACTATTCAGGCTGAATGTAACAGTTTTAAACGGCCAAATGCAGGACAAACAGCTGGCAAAAAAAGACTGTGAATGTGTTAATTACCAGATTCATTGTCTCCCTGCCTTATATAGAGCAGGACAGATCTGACTTAATTACATGTGTGTATTCCATTGAATTCATGTGTCGTTTAGATGTATTCTTATGCGCGTATTACAACATTTTAGGCTTATTCCTTCAGCTGCAACTCTGGCAGGGTGAAACAAACCTGGTAGCGAAAAAAAATAAATATAAAAACATATTTCCAAGCACTAAAAAGATTTTGTTCCATAAATTAGTTACCACATCAAACAAGTGACAGATTACGACATGTAGGTGAACATATGAAATATATTGTAACAAAGTGATTTTCCCTTTTGTGCAGCTAAAACACGAATGTTTAAATATTGTCATACATAAATCTATATCTGCAACACCTTCATTAAACAGAATACACACAAATAATATAATATAATATCATCAGATATTGGGCTCGAGATGAAGCAGTGACATTTTCTGATAATTTGTGTATTCAGTCTGATTTACTTTTGCCAGCCGTCTTTCTTTGCATAGGTCTGTTTAAACTGCTTTGCAGTTAAAATAGTGAACCTCAGCTGCAGAAATGAAAAGCCAGAATAACCTTGAAGTTGCTACCAGGCCTCGAGTCTTTTAACATTATGCAAATTTATCCTGTTTCAATAAACCTCATACGTTAAACAGACAACATTAGCACAGTTTCCAAAAGACACGTTTAACGGTAAAGCTTTGACAGTTAAAACCAATAAGAAATAAAAGTTGTCTGTTCAGCACCATTACATCAGAGTTGTAAAACAAAATAGATTACGAGAATACCGGATTAATGTTAATGTTCAGTTGTTGTGCCATAAATCCACGGAGGAAATAGCTAGACATAAAGCTTCAACTGGTAATAACAAGCGGGAATGTCTGGAAATATTTTTGCAGGTTCTATCATCTCAAACACAAGCACAACACTTTGAAACGGTCTTAAACCGCTGTCGGACAATACAATAACAAGAAAGAAAAGGCTGGAATAAAAATATCTAATACTTATAATGGTGGGATCACAGTTATTTAAAAAGACATGCCGTGCAAGTGCGGTTCAAGAGACATGTTTGAACTGCATCTGGCTCATGTAAGAAATCTATTAAAGTGCGTTAGCCACGCTTACCCTTTTCCCTGTGCCTCTTCCAACAGGTGGGTGGCATTCAGCAGCCTGACGTACAGTGCACAGCATGATCTCAATCAAGGCTGTCTCTTGTCTGTCTGTAAGAGCTGCAAAAACACACACAAAAAAAAGCACAATCTGCATCAGCACCTGAACCACAACACAAGAGACAAAAGCTAGCAAGTAACCAGTGTCTTACCTTCCTCTCCTGGCAATGGGTCATCTAGCAGTAAGCTGATCATACACTCCCAGTCCTTCAGCAGCTCTGGACCGCATTCCCAGAGAGAGTCTACCAGGTAGGCTGCGTGCTCATGGAGCTAAGGGAAGAAATGTTCGCACGCATGAAGGACAAGATGGTTCATTTGCTTATACTACGTTCGCACTTTTTCACGCGAGTTTACTCGCTTGACTTGTGGTTAATTTGCTTCATTCGTTGCGAAAAGGGGGCGCGGCTTAACTGTGGCGTATCTCCTTAAAAACAGTTACTATTTCTACCATCTACTACTGAAATAATCACTAGTTCTGCTTTATACTTGTTGTGAAAGTCCCGCAAACGCCGGAAAACATCAAACGCCCTCGTGTCTGGGTTCATAATATTATCCGGAGCCGCACACAGCTGCGGGCTCCAGGAACGGCGTCTGAATGACGGCCGCTTTCAGCGTGTGCATTGACTTTGCATGAAACCTACTCGTGCGGGGGAAAAAATGCTGTGAACGCAGCGTTACAGACGGTCAATAAAAGACAGAAACTGGAGCCCTGCGTGTGACAGTAAAAGTAAAGCAGCCTCATAACATACCTCGCTCTCCAGGAAGAAGAAGACAGTGGTCTTAATGAGGTTGGCGTTGGCGCTTTGTCTGCCTCTCCTCTTTGGGGCACCTTCCTCCTCTGGTTCCCGCTGGCTGAACAACCTTTAAGAGCATCAATTATTATTAGTTTGGCAATGCTCAAAAGCAACCCCTGCATAATCCTCCTACTGCATTTCTGAGAAGCAACAAGGTACAAACTAAATCTAATAAATTAAGCTGAGATCTGACCAACGTAAGTTAAGAATCTTGACAATTGTAGTTAGATGTTAGCGTATTAAACCACACCCCGCATCACTCATAAATATGGTTAGACATGTGCCCTGTTGAACCTATAACATCCAACAGTTATATCACCAGAGTTCACTACGGCAAGTTACTCCTTAAATTCCTAAACCGTCTCCAAGCTGCCTTTACATTCATTTTCCTGAACTCATTTTCAATTCTCTGCTCAGCCGTTTTGACTCCTGCTCAGTGACGAATGTCTGACATACTTCTTGTAGAGGAATTCTCCAGATGCAATGGCGACAGGCCTGTGTGCCGAGTAGACCAAGTGATAGACACTCTCACAGTCCTCGGGGGTCAACACCTCATCCGTACTACTGCAGAGACAAACGCAGAGAGTCAGTCCACTAAAGCTCCAACATACACTTCATGCAATTCTCGAAACGGGCTTGCAGCCCTTAACTGATGTTTGGGAAAACGTGGAAATTGAAACCACAGCAAATCAAATACAATCAAGAACAAAAGCAGAAGTAACTTACTTCAAGACTAGCGTGAGTAGTTTAATTGCTTGCACTGCAACGTCATACTCTTTGTCCAGAGTCATGGAGACAATACGGTCCTGTGTAGAGAGAGAGAGACCGATTTAATGAGCCATTTGGCTAGAAGGTTCATTTAATTAGCGAGTTAAATTATGTCACGGCCAATCACAAATATATAGATATATACATATATCCACGGAGCATGAGTCTAGTATTTGTTGATGTGTGCAAGTGTGAGAATATAAAGTTGGAGCTGTTGTGTTGAAGTTGTCCAGCAGGTGGTGCTGACCTTGAAGCGACTGGTGAAGAGCTCCAGTCTCGCATTGAGCTCTCTGTTGTAGTAGAGACCCTGCAGGGCTGTCAGACACTTCAGACGTACCTCGCCTTGCTGGAAAAGAGAATTAAAAAAACAGTCAATGACCCCGTGCATGGACTAGTCTTTCTTCTTTGTTTACAAAACTAACTGAAATAAACAACATAGATCACTTGAAGACATTAATAACCCGAGACTCGTCTGTTTTTCTATTTGATTGCCTATCAGACCTTGAAAATCAATGCTGGAAAAACAGCAGGCCTGTGTTCAGAGTTGTTGTGTCTACAATTAGTTTACAGTCGAGTTATTGATTAGGCCCTTTACAGCCCCGCACACCCATACAGGTGTTTTCACTTATGCCGGCTGATCAGACATCTGCTCAGTCGGCTGTTGTGCGCCGCTAAATTGAGAATTACGGGCCGTCACGAAACCACTACGGAATAATAAAAGGAATAAAAGTTATGCACGTACAACAGGTGCAACAAAACTAACAGGAGAGCGGAGGAGATGTGAATAAATGAAAGTCTGTTACGTTCACACGGTCCTGAGAAGACGTCCTACGGAGGTAAAAATAAACAGTAAAGACATCTAGGTGTGTCAAGAAATGTCCCTGGAACTCACCTTATCGTGCATCGTCCACCCCACGTACTTCAGATAGCTGTCGTTGAGGAAGGCATCGCTGTAGAGCTTCATCCACACGCCGATCTCTTCTATACAGATTGCCCTGATTTCTGCTATCGCGTCACTGTAAGAACACAACGTCGTTTGATGTAACAGCATCCGCGACCAGCATCACAGTCATACTCGTAGAGGATGTAGATGGATGAATAGAACAGCTGAAGCCTCACCGATATCGATGAACAAACACTCCTTTGAATATCGCATTCATCATATTTTCAATCTCGTCCTGATTTTCTTGGAGCTGAAATGGAGAGCAGAACAAAACCGTGAGCCGATCTGCTTGGTCAAACACGAATCCTTTACGAACGAGGATGCAGAGTTAAGAATTGTCCAGGGGGCATCGTTAACATAACAAGATGAGTGTCAGCCAACTATGTCACCATGCTGTGGCGGAGACGCACACTAAACTAACAGATGGATGCCCGGTGGGACCTGCTGTTATGCAACTTATTAAAAAAAAAAAAACGGACAATCCCAGCCGAATAACACCCAGCACTAACACAGCCACTGCGGGTCCATCGCCTACAACGGCGTTGTGGTTCTAAAATTAAACAGCTTACCGGTATTATTATAAACTAATTCATAATTATTTACTTTCACACGTATCACTGGGACTGGCTAGTTTGGTTGCCTGATAACATATCATGTAGGGAGACGTCACCTTAGAACTATTAAAGGTTTATTGTCCTCAGTATCACATTATAAAAACCCCACACTTGACCCACAGACCTTCTAGCGTGCTAGTGCTCTACAACATATAAGCACATGGGATTTCCAGTCAAATCATAAACGAAACAACCCACACCTATTTTTCTTGTAACAGCCACTTTTCAAGAGGGTAAAAATACATCTTCCAATATGACAACCTAAACTGATGTAGTGGGTGTTGAGGCTGTCTTATTTATTGTTTACTAGTGGTGGGAACATAATTGTCAGTTAAGCCGACTGGTATTAGTTAAACACAATGAAGAAAAAAAACACGACGAAAGCAAAGAAAAATGGTTAGAAAATAAAAACTGCCTTTATAAAATAAGTAATTGCATTAAACCTCCGCTGCGTAGTTACTAACACCCTCTCATCGCCAGGGAAACTTAGCGTTTTCCACAACTCTGTGCAGGCTTTTATATTACATAAACTAATAAGAGCAGTAAATACATAGCACAGCGAGTGCACAGACAAAGTTACTACTAAACCCCTGCTCAGACACCTGCATCTGGGTGGAATTTGCTGATCCAGATTGGATTTAAATAATCCAATGGGCATGTCTAAATGCAAAAAGGTACGTGCTGAAGTCAAAGTATTTTTTTTAAACAATAGGCAGCAAATTGCCACGTGGCCACTCTTACCTCTTTGCGTTTCTGCAGAAGCAACTCCAGTCTGTCATTGGCCCTTTTGGCCATGATCTTATTCCTCTCGGCCTCGTACTGGCGCTGCGTGTTGTCCATGTTGATGCTCAGGTTTAGAGCTACATTCACCAGGGCTGTCATCAGCTTCATGGCTGCCAAAAACACAAGTTAAATGAGCAATTAATAATTGGCTGACAACACATGAGTGTGTGACATCACCCGACTTAGCATTTTGTAACTGTTTACAGTATTATGGATGGGCAACATAAACTAACCCCTGGATGAAATATAATACGCTGCAAACCAAGGTGCCCTAATATTAAAACAACCTGAAAGGAGGTTAGAAATGATTTGTAATCCTTTCATAGAACAAATAAAACCAAGGATGGGAATAAGTTGGAAATGATACGAGGTAAACAAACTCTTCATCAGGAATACAAGCCTGTCTACTTGTAGCAGCCGCCCTTATTGTATTGCCTTGGCGCATTAAGGAATAATTATATCCTACATTATAACCATCTAAAACAGCTCAGCTGGAACTGACCCTCTCCGACAGCGAAGTACAGTGACAGCGTCCCAACATGAACTCAACAAAAGCACTTTGCTGTTGTGGCCTGACAGGTAAGGACAAAGATGGTTTCCTTGACACAACATTACATGAATGTTTGGTGGTCACACCGCCCACCTGCTCAATTACATCTGTTGTGGAAAAATGTATTATGCTGCTGCATAAATGATATTGGCTGCGTGCTCTGCATTCCTCTAGGGATTGTAGAGAACATGATCTGCTCCACCAGGAGGCTTTGACACTTTATTTTAGCGGGTAAATCTGCTTCAGTTATTCCTACACAAGCCCCGCCAACGATAAAGTTGTAGGTTATTGCACTTTTACAAGGACACCTGTGAGTGTTGTGGGTTTATTAGTGGCTATATCCATAAGATAGCATACAACACTACAGCCACTTTGCCCCCAGAGACCTCTTAATTGCTGCTTTTCCCCACACAGTTATCGACTGCGTGCTTAAAGAACACAGCATTTCATCACTGACATTCAAATGTGTCTCTCACACACACACATGAATAAATAAATACAGACAAAGTTCCTCCTACCTGCCAGTGTTGAGGTGTGTCTGAAGGCTCGGACTTGAGAGTCTGATAGTCCGGTGAGAAGGGAGATGACTGTATCCATCATGTACTCATCATAGATGATACTGTATTGACACTGGCGCACCAGCACCGAAATGAATTCACAAAAGCTTGATTTGAACTTTTTCCATTGGGGTCCTGCTATGGTTAGCGGGTAGTCACCGCTGTCCTACAAAGGCCACAGAGGGAAGAACGTTAGCAAATGCAGTGACTTCATGCAATGTGTTGTTATCTCTATCTTCCAAAAAAAAAAGAAAAAGAAAACAGACAGTAAAAAAATACTTAATGTGATGTTCAATCTTAAATTACACAGAGGAGATTCATGGTGAATTATGGTGATGATTAAACTGGAAAAAACAAAGCTACCTCATCAAATTCCTCCGTCATTCGCCGGATGATCTCAGAGTTCTGCATGTTGCGGAACATTTCTCCACTGACCACACCTGATACACAGAGGGGTTGGACAGAAGACATTTACTACGCAGTCAAGTAGACAAACCGAGGGAGGAAGAGAGCACCAAATATGTTCGAATGGTTCTTCACAGATTCAAATGTTTTTCTTCAATGCATTTTTTAAAAAAGGGGTAAGATACCGTAAACGGACACACATACCTTTACACCCTGAGCACTGGATGAAGAAATTGATGAGATCTAGTAGCGCAACGTCTCTGTCGTGTTTGTAAGACTCAATCCAGTCATCGACGACAGACTGCAAGAAATGAGGGATAGATGTAATTAAGAATGCCGACCATTATTTATTTCATGCGACTGAAAAAAACATTTTTACAGTGTGGCAATCTCAAATAACATGGCAGTCATACCTGCATTGCACTCCTGCCCAGCTTCACCACCTCAAACAGCATCATGTTTTCCATGCCATTTTCCTGGTGGTGGCCATTTATCCGGCCGGCTCCCTTCCCTCCTTTGCCTTTCTCCCCTGCTGCCTTCTTCCCCTTCTTTCCACCCTGGAACCGAAGACCATAACACATTGTTGAGCGTGAGAACCATTGTAGAGAAGACGACACTGATTGAATGCGCTCGTCACACATATATATACAACTGATAGATGTGATACTGTTTTATTTGATCATGGTGTCCTGGAGCCATTTCTGCTTTATGTACCTTTCCTTTCGCTGAGGTCGTACTCCTTCCATCGATATCCTCAGAGAAGTCTGTGTCTGAAGAGAATCGGGTGTCTGTATCCCTGGTGGACATCAGCAAATATTAGATTTTAAAAAATCATATCAACCTCAACTATTACAGAAAATGTAAAGAGGAATAAAGCACTTACTGAGTAAAGGAGAACTCTGATGGTATTTCTGGTGCTGCTATCATTTCTGTAACATCTTCTGGATAACTTCAATTTATGACTGGCTTGAGATCCTCAGAAATTACAAGACAGGGGAGGTTGCATGTGACCTAGAATACACACACACACACACACACACACACACACACACACACGACAGAGTCATTTATGGAGAAATACACATGCACACTCACTCATCATTTCAACACAGCAGAAACAATAAGTGCTACAAAAGCAAACAGCAAATATGTACAAGTAAGCAGACAGTGCATCCTCTGTAGTGAGCAAACGCTTCTTTGATGCCTTTGAGAGAAAAAAAAACGGTTTCACATGGTAACAGTGGGCGTACACTAACGCTCCTGTCACGCTCAGCTGTCTAGCCATTGGCTCCCTCTCTTTCTCTGCTTCCCTTGGCTTACAGACGTCACGCGGGGAACGTTGTAGTGTCTTCCTCAATGGCCAAATATGGCGCTGGTTTATCCGCCCCATACATATCTCAACCAATCAAAAGACAGTATCAACATCAACAAGATACTGCAGGCCACAGATGAAGAAAAAAAAACTATTGCACGGTTGTGAGGTGTAAATTGGGTGCCACATACATCAAAGAAGTGAGCAGGTAACATTCAAAATTAGGATTTTGTCATTAAAAATAATTCAGAAACACATGGACATTTTTGGGGGGGTGGGGGGAGAGTCATGTAAGACAATAAAAGCACATCAGAGACATCTGCTTAGTCCTGAAAGGCTCGACTTGAACTATACCATCATATACCCACTCTGGGGGCGTTTTTCTGTCCCTGCACACTTAGTGATGACACACAACTGTGTCAGTCGTGTTCCTAAATAACAAATATAAACATGTACTAACATAATAGCGTAATAAAGGCGTTTATGAATGGTGAGAAGACTTCCAATGAAATTGTTAAGATATAAATTCAGGTGTAATGTCAGTCACGGGATTTCTCTCTCACAACATCAGGCACACGATGGCCCAAATATCTTACCAAGCACACATTTCATGTAGCTTATACACAACGATCAAAGTAAAATATATATATACCCCTCAGTCAACATAGATGCACGAAACAGCACTGTGTACGAGGCAGTTACGAGTATGAGAGTTTTGATTTAACTGAGATACATATCTAGATTAGCGACTGTGCGACGGCGCTTGTTTCCTTAATAACGAGGGAAGACGCCGAGACGACGGGAATCTATGGGTGTAGACTGAAAAAAGTGGCGCCAAATTGGTCCGTGTGTCTCGTAAACTTGTTACTGCGAAGCGAGACTAGACGACGTTAGATCAAACGGAGCCGTGAAACCCGATAGTGCACGTTATTGCAACTCCACGGTGCACAAAAGTCCCCGCTCCGTTCCCTCCAACCACGCCGCCGCGGCTGCGCTCTCCGTCGGCTCCTGTCAAAATTGACACCGGTGCGTCGCTCGATGCTAGCGCCGCGAGCTCGCTCTTTTCGCGAGCGTCAAAGCTCGCGGTAGAAGCGATCGCGTGAAGCCGCAGCTCCGCGCGACCAGACCGGGAGCCGCCGGACGAGGAGGGCCACGGACGCGTGCGGTGCGAGTGTTTCCTCGCGCTATCGCACCATAATAACACAACAACGCCAGCCCTACTGTACTGTACTAGCGCATGCTAACACGGGGCTAGTACACAATAACCATACTCAGCGATGTTCGCGAGGACAATGACCGCTTTCTGGCTCCGAACTCAGTCGAGCCCGTTGCTTGTGCAAGAGATAAAGCAAATGCTCCGAAAATACAACGGTGTGCTGTAATGAAGTAGCCGATAATAACCGCGACTGGTGGGCTACGCTAACAGCTACCAGCTAACGTTACCTAAAAAAACATCACGTCCTTTGCGTCCTCCATCTTGCCTCGGGAGTTCCAGCGCCGTATTGCATAAGCAACAAACACTTTGTTTACAAATATATAAAGTGCAAATAAGTTGCTTGGAACAATAAAACGCTTCTTGGGGCTACGGACTAAATATTTTTGCGTCGCTGTGTCAACAAAAAAAACCCGGGTCGGCAGCCTGCTAACAACCGAAGTAGCCACGAACCGCGAGCTAGCGAGGCGACTTGGCTCAGGCATCCGCGCTCAGGGCTCGTCGGCAGCTAGCCCGGCTAGCAAAATACAAATCAACTAACTTCCAGATAGCTCTCCGCCATTTTACAGCTAACTTACCTTGTTGTAAAAAATGTAGTCCCGGCCGAATCGTAACTTTTACTATTCGCACGCAGCTTCCGTCTGTATCCCACTGCAAATCTGTAAAAAAAAGAGTTTAAAAGTCGCGGTCAGAGGCGGTTTCGGACGTTCTCTCACCCCGCTTGCTCCGTAGTTCGGTTTGTTGTTTCGACGACCTGGGAGGAGGAAATCCTGGTGCAGAGCTACCACCTAGCGGCCACAACGCGACGCAATAGAGGCACAGTCGATGTGCTGACATCTAGTGGTCACTGATGAGCACTGCACCCGTAAGACCGGCGCTTCACCGTGTTTTGACTTCTGCTCTCCTACAAGCTGCACGTTTTTAACTATTTATGGAAAATACTGACTTGACAATTTTAATCCCATTAAATTTGAACAAGGGGGAATACAAACGCTCACCACCATGGTTCAGGTTCATGTCACTCATGCAAATTAACGAATCGTTTTTGTGACACGATTAAATTGATCAATGTCTTGTTTCTAGTAAAACTGAATTAACTTGAAAGGAAAATTCAGAATACCAGTTTAACAAAGTAAAGCCAACCGACAAGGCTGATCCAACCAGTTGTACTTAGACATTGCAGTGTAGTAGTGAAAGAAAATCATTTTTTCCAAGTCCAAAAATGACAATTTATTCAGTCTTGATGACAACAGATTGCATGATGGAATGGTAAAATAAATTCACAAAACACTGATTAATTGCAGAATATGATTGTAGGCCCTACACTAAAGTTGATTTGGTCAGTTACATATCATTTTAATGGATTATTGATGTACCTTCACCCATTTCAATACAGAGCAGCACACAATGAGAAAATAAAACCATAACCACCGCATACTAAACAGATGAGGGAGACACGCAAGTGAATGAAACAAAATGAGACAAGTACATGAACCTAGAGAAAAGGCACCTCTGGCAAGAAAGTGTTGCAAAATGGTAATTAATCTAAAATGTGAATTTACAAGTTCCAGTACCCATTAAAGGACAATAAAAACATCAGCTATGTACAGTTTTATCCCATCTTATATTAACAGCTACTTACCATCGTAGTGATTGTGAAAATATTCTTGCCTCTGGATAATTACTCATTCTTTCGTTCTCATACAAACAACACAATCCTTAAATATAATACAGGCTATCTACATTTTATATTAAAATACAACATTATGAAGAAAGTGACAAAGCAGCATTGACGTTTGGCAAAAGTCTGAGACCCCCTTTAGGCGATAAAGGTCTGGATCTTCTGCGTTATGGCTAGACAGCAGATTGGACACTTGACAAGCGAGTCTGAACACTTCTTACAGGTGGCCAGATGTCTGCATGGGATGAAGACGATGCTAATATCTCTGTCCATACATATTTTACACTGTTTCTCTCTTTGCAGCTCCCGCAGTTTCTCCAGTGGGTCAACATCTGTAAGTAAGAGAGTGGGGGAGATCAAAATGGGTTTACTCATATTTTAAAATCGCTGCTGCTTTTCGTTTCTATGTAGTCGGTGTCACTGTAAACCTGGTTCACCGTGGAATGGTTCCAGTACCTTGCTCCTGTGAGTTGCTCAGACAATCCTCCACTAGTTCTTCCACGGTGGAGTAGCCGGAGCCTGTCGCACTGATTTTGTCCAAGATGGTCTTTTCCACCACACTGGGCTCCAGACCCATCCCAATGGCCTTCTGAGCCATTGCAGACTGCAGCACCTCTGAAGACAACGAGGAAACGTCATCGTACACAGCTACTCGTTTCATAGTGTCACCTTATTTTTTTATTAGTTACCAATATACCAAATGTATACAGTTCATCTTACAGTTGATGTTTTAAATTATTTCTAAATTCTCAAAAAGGGTCAAATAAAGATTACAAAGTGTTAATGTTTACCATTCCCATGTCCAGAAAATCCATTCAGATGACTTGAAGCCTGAAAACAAACATGGTCATAGTTATTTTCCTAATAATGCAAGTAAAAGAAAAGCCTCAGTGACTTTGGTTCATGTAACATCTTTGATTAAACATTTTCCACAGCTTGTATACTTGTCCAGTGAACAGCATCATTACAGTACTAAACACTATCCTGTAATTATTGTAAGCATGCATTATTTCTCCATTTGTCCAACCCAAAGCTGCAGTTGACTGACAGGTTAACACCTTTCAAGTGCGCCTTAAAACAACATGTAAATGCAAGTGGACCGCTTGGTTGTCCATAGCGGCTGTAAAGACATTTCCTCTTAAAGTGTTTTAAATATGAGAGATGAGGGACAAAAATGAAATCTGTCCTTGTCCTTGAAATGCATTCAAAAGCCAACACATGGGTATTTTTTAGTGTTACTTTCTTTCTGTGCTCCAACTGACAATGTAGCAATATTTCCTTTTATCCCAAAACATTGCTGTCACAGCAATAGTTTGGCAGTCCGAGATCTTTATCATGCACATGTGCCACATGCAAACAAATAGTTGTCTATCCGGTTAAAAATACCATTGGCCAGGAAGTCAGGCATTCACTGGGTTTCTCTGAGTCCTTCTCCTGATTAAGCAGTTTCATGTTTACATTACAAAATCAACATTTTTTGCAAACTCAACGGCAACCCAGTTACTCCTAAATGCACGTAAAAGCACTGGATGCTTACAGCTCTATTTTGTCGTGGGTCTTGTAGCTGGATAGTGTTGACAAATTCTTGTCCTTTTTCTGCTAACAGGAAGCTGCATCTGATTAAAAAAACAACAACAGGAATTTATTATAACAAAATGAACTGCCGCAACAAAAACTGGAATAAAAGTGCAGATAACTATGTTAAGACAGGGGGCCATCATGGTTGTTCTCACCCAGGGTAGTGTTTGGCATGTTCTTCCCAAGGGTCTTCTTCAGCCTGCCAGCCTTTCAGGCCTCCGCCACAGCGGAAACACAACACCTTGTCTCCTCCTGTACCTGCAAGGAAACACACACAATTCAATCTTGCACTTATAGCTGTGATCAAATACCAGAGAAAACATGCTCAAAGTTCACTCAAAGGCGTCAGTGCTGTACCTGCACTGTAGAAGCCAGCTCTGGCAAGCCTCTCATGGTCAACAGGGTGCAGGACACTTGCAAAGCTGCCAAGCCTCTCCTCCAAACTCCCCATAGAGACACGAACGTTTGCATGTTGTTTGCTGCTGCTCTCATTCTCCTCCTCCCCTGTACCCCCATGGAATGGGACGTTGCCCACATCGTGACCGAGGATGAAGAAGCAGTAGGGGAAATGATTGGTATGTTCCGCCCAGGCGGTGTCCCCTGCTGCCCAATGTGCCAGCATGCCACCACAGCAGAAACACTGCACCTGGTCGTCATTGCCTAGGTAGTAGAGGCCAGCTTGGGCCAGATCTCGGGGTCTCACAGGAGCAGTAGAGGGCCAAGAAGAGAAGGTCTGAAGCCGGGCCTCCTCACTCCTCATGTGAGGGGCCATTGGGTAGGTGGACTCATCGACGACCTCTCCTGTTCTCAAGCGAAATTCCATGTCTTCTACCTCTTCGTTATATGTGGAGCCGTTAGTCATTCTGTTCTCACAACTTAGGTTGAAATTGGTGCGGTGGGCGCAGCTGAGAAAGATGCATGATGGGGAAACCTGTAATAATGGGGAAAGCTACTTAGAACAGGATGAAAACGAAACAAAAAAATGTTCATCCTGTGTGATTTTCATTAACACTCCCAACTACCTCTTTATGCCTCTCCACTGGTGTGTCTCCCCTGCACCAGTTTTCTACAGTCTTCTGGCAACTGAAACAGCGAACACGATCGGCAGGGCCAGTTAAGTAGAAGCCGGCCCGGGCCAAGTTTTCAGCCGGTACCTGCTGGGCCAGACTGGAGCCGCGAAATGAGTCCAGGCGACTGTTCATCTGGGAAAAATCCGCCATGTTATCTGCCTCCAAGTGGCTGTCTTCTCTGAGATCACACATGATGGAGCCAGGTAGGGAATTGCTGAGTGGAACTTGAAGACAGAATGACTGTAGACAAAATGGAAAGAGAAAAAAAAAATGCTGTATGTATTAGGAGGATACACATTGAGATGTAAAGCACCTATTGCTTGTGAATAAAAGTAGCCGTCAACCTACAGATCATAATAATACAGATGATACACATACATTCTTTTTTTCTCCCCACAAGGTTGAAAAGCAGTCCATTTAAAAGTCTGTATTCTATGGCTGAATAGACTTCTCTCTGGCACCAGAGAGCCAATCAGCCCATTTAGGCTCTCTGAAGGGTCACTGTGCCTTTAAGAGAAGCAGCCAGCCTACAAATCACATGGAGGCATTGGATGTTCCATGTGAGGGATGGGCACCAGAGACTGGGATTGTTGACTGGCTCAGTGCACTGCAATACCCGGGTACTGCAAAAGGGTGTGTATCCCTTGCGGTGCAACAACTAACACTATGCCATGGGGACAAACAGAAATAACACATCACAGGGAAGAATACCACACCTACATACATATTTCTTCAAGTGGCGAGACTTTAATTGCTGTCACACAAGCTACAGTTTTATTTTATGGGAAGTAAACATGTAGCAAAATGTGCATTCGATTTCACAGCCGCAGTATTTGAAGCTAATCGGACAAGTAAACGGCACAAGCTGTTTACTTTACATTTAAGTCACACTGCAGTCAGCACTGTGACTTACCTTGTGACCACTCTGTCGGTGCTCATGGAGCACCTGTTGATCTACTCACATTTCTAAAGATTACATTGACTCATTGTCTAAGTTTGCAGTGAATCATTTGGGTTGAGCAACTTCGGAACTTTGAACTTTGAACTTCGTGCCTTCATCCTTTTCAAGACAGATAAGTCACCAGATTAATAGCCAAATGTTGGTCACCTTATAACAAGTGTTTTAATGTATATGCTCTTGTATTAACGAGGAGGCCGTAACAACTGGGCCATCGCAATTTACAGAATGGCCTCGAAGCTTTGCGTTAAACAATAGCAACTATCCCATAGTCTCTGGGAGGTAAACACCGACTGCAACGTTGGCTGAATGACAGCTGACACACACATACACAAGCACACACTCACGGTGCATTAGCTCAGTGATCAGACTAAACAATACAGTGAGCTGAAAGCACGCTAATCTGTAGGGTGTAGAGAGTCGGTAAGGATTTTGACCAGCACTTACTAGAAACACGGGATTAATACACCGTAACCTAACGTAGCTAACAACAGACGTTAGCTAGCAACGTTAGCTTCGCTGTTCTACGTGACGTAAGGTCAACAAGTTACTCGATAAACTATCGCAGCAGAAAACCTCCACAATTACCTGACAGCCGACTCTCCGGTCTTTAACTTAAGTCGGTCTTCGGCGCGAACACCGCCTGCAGGAGAATGCAGTGACTAAAGGGAACAGTTTATTTATTACGATGACCTGATATCCAGGAAGCGAATGGAACCGGATGTGCGCACCTCGTGTCGCGCATCCCAGCTGATCACAACTGTGACGTATGGAACGTTTTTTGCGATTCGCGGGAAATCACTCGTTTGGGTTTTTTGGGGTGGGCTTTCCAAACGCCACCGCCATATTTTCTTTTTGTTGCGTATTTATCATTAACACAACCTCTTGTAGCATATATCTATACATATATATGTAACAGAATATTTTGTGACAGAACACATATTTTAACTAAATTTTCCATCTAGTACTTTTACTGCTTTACACTACTAATACTCCACTACATTTAAGCTTTAAGAGTCATAGTGTAACTTTATTTACTTTTACTATAATTTTAATCTGAGCTACAACGTCCCATTTATAAAGATGGAATATGATCTGTTAATTCCAGCAGAGAACATTTTTGCTCTCACAAGACTTTATACTGTGCTTGTAATATATTTGTGGTGTTGCCATTTTTTTTACTTTAGTTCATGAAAGTACTTGTTCCACCTCTGTTTTATAGTGAGCATGTTTCACCCACAGCATTTTAAACACTAATAAAATACACATTTAAATTTTAGGGTGAGGTCACGAGTAAAATGAGACATGCTTTAAAAAATGATCAAACTCTTACAATTAACTATAAAATGAACCCCCCCCCCCCACCAGATCACAACATAAATACAAAGTGAAAAGGATCATCCGTATCTGTGGTTCTGTGGTACAGCTATACAGTGAGTTTCATCTGCCTAGCCTGCAACAATGTTATAGTTCAATCTCAATTCATTTTCAGCGGTACAAAGCAAGTGTTATCAGCGGAAAAGCTCTTAAAGCTCACTGTCTTCAACCTGCACTGCACCAGACAGACACGATTAGCTACTAGCTGGAGCATTTAGCTGCTTTAAGAGCCAGCTCATTTCCCTCAGGAGCTAGAAGCGAATTGGCTGGATCCAATGCCTGCATGTACAACCAATAAATACGCCTTAGACAACAGGCTGAACACGTTTCTTTTATTAGGGCATTTTTGCAACAAATAAAAGGTAAAAAGAAATCGATCATAAGAAATTAGACTGCAGTTGATAGATTGCACTTAGTGCACTAGAGTGTTTTTGATGAGACGCCTAAGGTCAGGCAGTTTTACTGCTCCCATCTGAGGAGCTGATGACGACCCAGTGCAGTCCAACTTGTCTACTTCTCATCTTCCACCTGTTACACATCCTGTGTGTCCCACCAGGCCACTCGGGGAGGACTGACTGGGATGAGAACTCTCATTATGTAACTTCAGGTGGCAGTGACTCGAGCTGGAGTGTGACCCTTAGGTTCGGTAAAGGAATCATCCCTCCACAATCCGACGGAGGACATTTCCCAGCCCGCCCTTGGTGAGCTGAAGGGGGGTCTTCTCCTCCTTGTTCTCAATGTAAATGCTGGCCCCGTGTTCCACCAGCAACTTGGCAGCCTCCACACGGTCCTCATCGCACGCCAGGTGACTGGTAAAAGAAAATGCAGGCAGAATTGTAAATACAATTTAGAATAAAATTGTCATTGTTGAAAAACCACAAACTAAATTCACCTCCATTTTATTAGGGCAGAGATAAAAATCTCTGAAACCGACACCTTCAATTTGAGGCAAATTAAACCAAACGTACTAGATGACTGGATACCACTAAAAATAAGTGAGGAAAGTTGTTTTAAATGTAGCTCAACTGACCCTTTAAGGGGTTTGTGTGTTGTTTATTTGTCACACTGAAACTGTATGTCTGTGCTAGTGGCCACAATGCTATATTAGCCGAATACTTGTTCACACATACAGAGGCGTGTTGCCCTGCGAGTCCTGGATGTTGGTCGAGGCACTCTGTTTGAGAAGCAGCTGGATGAGGCGGAGGTTGCCCTTGGACGACGCTCTGTGAAGGGGCGTGGACTCATACTTGTCGGTGATGTTGGGGTCTGCTCCTTTTTCCAACAGCAGCAGGGCGATCTGTAACAAGGGGGAAGCCGTGTTACTTGCATGCCATTGACAACTAATCTATTTTTAAAATCAGTAACTTCCCATTTTGGGGATATGCACATTTCCAGATCCTGTTTTGTTGGTTTCGGCACATGAGTGAAAGTCTGTGTAAAGATACTAACTTCACCCAATTAGAACATTACAATTTAGATGTCTTGTGTTGCCGTAACTTTCTGCATGTTGTTGCCCTGTACAGTGATGAGGATGTAGAGCAAAGTCATGCTCTGTTTTCCAATTTCATACTAAATGTATAAAGTGTGCTATATAAAAACTGTAACAGTTTAATGTACATTTTGCAGTTGATATACAAAATACATGTTTAAAATAAATGTACTTTACCGTTTTGTACTAGTTGGACTCATAGGTACGGTTGAAATCATATTTATTGGCTAATAGTAAAGGACAAATCCTACAGGTTTGCTAAATATAGTTTCTTGGTGTGTGTGTGTGTGTGTGTGTGTGTGTGTGTGTGTGTGTGTATGGTAGATGTGGTGAAAGAAACACATGGCCACTAACAAAAACACCTCTGATGTAAAAGAAAAGAGGCTTCAGAATGTGAGGATCATATTTATGAAAATGTAGAGTCTGAAAGTGACTTTGAAGTGAAGACATATGGATGATCTGACCTCAGGGTTCTATGCTCTCACCTTAGCTAGTTCCAAAATAAAGACAAGCCCCAGGACCAACCCCCTCAGCAGCCAGCAAGTAAAGAAATGTATGTAGATCAATCTATCAGAAAACATTAATGCCGCCTGGGAGTCTTACCTCATATCTGTCTTTAGAGGCAGCATATTGCAAAGGGGTGCATCCGTTTTGATTAACTGAATTCAGCTGAGCGCCTTTGGAGATCAGAGAACGCACAATGTCTTCTCTGCCAGCAGACGCTGCGATGTGAAGAGGGGTCCACAAAGCCTGGGAAGTAACACAGCACAAAATAAAGTTAATTGGAATATTTTTTAGGATCTTTAGGATTACCCCATAATTCGATATTGCGGCATAATCATTATTGTATACATATTTATTATAACACCGAAATAGCCCAAATTGCATCTAATGTCAATACAGATAACACTTACAGTTTTTTCTAAATATAAACTCTATTTTTATGGATATTGTCTATATGGATAGATACTGTTCGTATGGATAAATACATATTAGGACTGCATCGTATTACTTGAATTACTTGTTTGAATATTGGAAATTGTGACATTATGAATATCATTTGTCATTGAAGCTGACTTTGAAGTCACTTTTCTCCAAAACTGTATAGTGAAATCTCATGGCCAATCTCATGGTCAGCCTGAATAAGGCTGCATTGTAAGCTTACTTTACAAGTTTAAGGATCTGTTTTTATAGCCGTTTGAATATTTCCAATTTCATGGAACAACCTACATGAACAGTGAAGTTATGAATATCATTATGTCATTGAAGCTGACTTTGAAGTCACTTTTCTCCAAAACTGTAGAGTAAAATCTCATGGCCATTCACATGGACAGAGCTGGGGTCAGTCTGAACAAGACTGCGTTGTAACTTTTACTTTACAAGTTAGAGGATATGCCGTTTGAATATAAATATCATCATTTCATTTGAGCTTTTGAGCTCGGCTTCTGTGTGCTGCGTACCGCCCCCGTACCGTAACACCTGGAATAGAGGTGCATTTAGAATGGCAATTGAGGCTCACTGGGCGGATGTGGGCTCACTTGACCGCAGTCATCCTATTGTAGGGTCGCCTGTACCCCTCCACTCATTATTCACCTAACAATAATGCATACAAACATTGAACAGTTAACCCTACATCGTCCTGCAGATTGACATCAACTCCCAGGTCAAGCAGAAACGACACAATGTTGGCGTGTCCCGCAGAACAAGCCCAGTGCAGGGCGGTCCGCTGGTCCTGCAATTACAACAAGTCGTGGGTGAAAACGTGCAACTCATCACTGAGCATCTGTCATTGTGTTGCAACCATGCACTCTTACCTGGTCTACCTTGCAGGCAAGCGATTTATCCGACAGAATGCACTCTTTGAGTTTCTCAAACTGTCCCGTGTAAGCAAAATTACAGACCTCCACGTTTGATACAGAACCCTCCATTGTTAATAAATGTTTTAAATGTCAAACAAGTGTTATGGTAGCTAACGTTAGCCAAGTGAGGATGCCCGCCCGGGAGTTGTTTCTTTTCGTTTGAATAAGGGGGAATGACTCAGGAAAATATGAACTCTACTTCCGTATAGCTTATTGTTCGCCTTCAAAATAAAACACTCAGTGTCATTACGTGACAATGAGACTGAATAAACAATGCCATTTTATTATTAATTCTGTTGTTATTCTGTTTTATTCACCTAATAAGCAGAGGAAGTGTAAAGTGCTTCAGAATCTTGGAACCAAGCTATCATATGCAGTCATAAAATTTGAACGAACGCACAAGCATTTTATTTTGATAGGTATAGTTGGGGCCCGGGGGAAGTAATACACGATGCAAAATGGCTGCCTTGGTTGCTAAACGTGCTAAATGAACGGGAGGAAAGAAAAGCCTATTGATTACAAATAATTCCCGCTCTTCTATCTGATAATAGTCCATATAACCTTTATTTTACCACTCCATATTTCTGTTCTCATGGCGAGCACGCTGGTGAGTTTAAATGTGACACATTTATGCTGAAATCCATCAGCTAACGCGTTGTTTTGCTAGCTAGCTAATGTGTTAAAGTTGCTGTCGAAAGTTTAACGTCAGCTACGTTTTACACTGGGCACTCCCAGATACCTCGTTCACGAGCGTGAATTGACTTGAAATGATCGTGCTTTCCACTCTAGGATTTCAGGACCCATGTCGACCAGTCATGCAGGTATTCAGAAGAATTTGTCAACATTTATTACGACTGCATGGATAAGAAAAGGAGGGTAAGTGTTTTGGTCGCATGCATCATAACATCCGCAACGTTGCTCCAGTTATTCAGAATAATTTGTATGAACACAATAGTGCTGAAGTAAACAGGTATTTCAATATTGCTTTTCCGACATTAAAGTCCCAAACCATATGCTTCCGATAACTAAGGCCCAATCCCAATCTCCACCCCTCAAGGCGCCTTCCCGTATGTCAGCACTAGATGCCGACTTTGCTCAAGGGTATTAACCACAGGTCATAGCAATGTGACGTCAAACACGCAGTTTCCGAATAGAAGAATGGCGATGTAAACAAAGAGGCACGTAGGCGTTTAGCCCGATAAAATACCTTTACACTATAACATTACGACTTAAAGATGGACATAAAAACACAAAGAAACAGAGGAATGCAAGTTCTTTATCTATCTATCTATCTATCTATCTATCTATCTATCTATCTATCTATCTATCTATCTAATTTATAATTTGCACACGTATACATACGTATGTTTGTAGTTGCTTTAAAAGAAATGTTATCTGATTCTTCTGCACTGGCCTTCAAACTCCAGTTTTGGCCCAGCTGTGGAGCCCACTGTTTTCTGCTTCTGGTTGGTGTTGTAATTGTTTATGATCTTCTGTGTCCCAGAACTTGACCCGACTCTACCTGGACAAGGCGACCTTGGTGTGGAACGGTAACGCGGTGTCAGGACAGGACGCTCTCAGCGAGTTTTTTGAGTCGTTGCCTTCGAGCGAGTTCCAAGTTCAAACACTGGACTGTCAGCCAGTTCACGGTCAGTGGGTCAATCTTGTTGGGTCAATGTCCTTAGAGTTGAGACCCCGAGCAAGAGTGACGTAGTAAAATGAACAATAAACAAAAAAGTACAACAATGTTGCTCGAAGGATGTCTACAGATTACGGGGGCTCAGGTGACTCAACTAAAATAATAAATATAATTTACGGCAGCTGACCTATGTAACAAGCGCGGGTGTTCCCAGGAAATGTGGCTTCGCCGACTGAGCTTAGCAGCCTCTTTTTTTGATTTGTATTCTTTATTTAACAATTGAACTAGTACAATCTCATAATGTGTCAGTAAGAGACAGCAAAATACATTTAAACTTATAAGACAAGGGTGACGAACAAGTGCCGATAACTTACTGCTGTCCTGGCACATGACAGGCGCCTGCCACTGACTTGCCACGGGCAGTAATCACACTTGCCATCTCTCAATTCAGCCTGAATCAATAAACCCTTTTTCTTCATTCATTCACAGAGCAAGCAACCCAGGGTCAGACTACACTGCTGGTGGTGACTGGCGGGACCGTGAAATTCGAAGGGAACAAACAGCGTTTCTTCAACCAGAACTTTCTTTTGACAGCTCAGGCAACACCCAACAATGACCAGCCTGTTTGGAAGATCGCAAGTGACTGTTTCCGATTTCAGGACTGGAATAACTGAGGCGCTCCGCTCCTAAAACATACAGACTATGAACACTCAACTGGTATGATTTAGATCCAGTTTGTTTATTTCCTTTTTTGTAATAAAATAAAAATGTAATACACCACAAAATACAAAAAAACTGTTTTATTCTTGAAAAGTTGAACAAGGCATGTGATCATTAGAGTAATAAATACATACAGAATCACCAAACAACCTAACTGTAAAGAGTCTGTCAACGTGTGTCATTTATAAGTTGAAAATCCATCAACACAACACTTTGATAAAATACATCGACAACACTCCTATATAAAGTAACAGACCACTTCAGACAACCCTTTTACCAAATTGTACATTAACCCGGGAACTGAAGTAAAACACGCACAGTATTACGATAAGTGCTGACTCACTAATGCAAATAAGCATCTTAGCAATTTGTTAGTAGCCGAACATGCTTGCTCCTAAATAAATACACCGCCCATAAGAACAAAAGGGCCTTACTATACAAGTAAACTCGCTAGTGGACATTTCTTATATATTAAAACGGTTGCTTGTCTTCCTGAGTCATTTATGGTCACATTTTGATCTTACTTCCGAATAAATTGACAAAAGCAAAAAAGTATAAACTAATTGTCAGAAAAAGAAAGTGGGGTGGATAAGCAGACGTGATCACAAGTATGTTTAATTTCATATCACAAGTGCCAGTGTATCTGGTTGTGGAAGTTTTTCTTCAAGTAAAACATGGCAGTAAAGCATTTGTGTCACAAACTTGTGGCCTAATTGTTTTTTAACTAGATGCCACTTCTGCTAGACTACACAGGTACTGCAGACTGAAGGCACAGTAACATTAGTACTCCACATTTGCAAAAAGAGCAATACAAGCCTCCCTGATGATTACAGTTCATATTTTCAATTGAAATAAAGCATCAGCAACACATGGGAGTGGAACAGTGGTATTTTCTGTCTTTTAAATCAGCTACAAACTAAAAGTCCAGCAGATTTGAGTGGATGGCAGTTACGTCATGTGCTGCAATGGTCTCGGACCTTTTTGCCCGGAATAAGAGTCGTCACTTGAGCGCAATCGAAACGCCCACACAAATAAATAGAAAGCAGGACACGTGGATCAACAGCTACAACCATCTACAGCTTCTTTGTTCCAAGACATTTTCATGTGATGGGTACGCCAACAGAACACAAATCCACACAGGAGCCACTGGGAGGATTATTTACAGTGGTTATAGTTACAACGAAGACGAGCGACATTATTTGCCCCCGTACATTCTCTCTATGTGGTGGAGGTAGTGGTTCTTCAGCTCCTTCCTTTTCAGCTTGAACGCATCCGTGACGAGGCCCGTCTCGGGGGTCCAGGGCTCCGGGCTCAGATGGACCTTCACGGGAATCTCAAACCGCTGGAGTTTAACTATACGGGTGAGAAGTGGAGAGGAAGAGCACCGTGAGGCTCACACACATTCAAACCTTGTTTAACAAATATATAGCGATAAGAACATGCATCGTCAGAGATAAGCACAGAATTTTGATGACATTAAGATAAGTACAGTCACACCACAATATTAGGTAAATACATGGTTGTTTCTTACTGTTAGCAGCAACCTCCTTGATCTCCTTCAGGACCTCTCTTTCCATGTCCGGGTGGTTGCAGATCTCTTCCCATTCCCCCAGGATGCCTCTCCGCTTGGCCAGATCGGTCATCCTCTTCTGGTTGGGAACCACAAAGCTGATCACGTAGTTCTGCTCACTGAAAGCATGTGGAAAAGAAACAAGGTTGATAAAAAGGCTACAGATGTTAATAAAAACTGCAAATCAGTTTGCATATTTGGAAACTAGTTGAAGTCATATTGAAGCAGTAATTCAAAATACAAAAATGAAAGTTGAATTGGTTTGAAAGGAAATGCTCAAAGTTGAGAGCACACATGAGAGTCCTGACGGAAGTTGAGAAACAAAACCGCTATGGCTGGGATATCTTGATTTGATATCATAGATCATTTATTTTTATATTCTAGCACGCGAAGGTAGTGGGACTGGGGTGATTATGCAATATTAAAAGATATACTGCAGCCTGCATTATCTCCCACTGCTGCAATGGCTTTGAACACAATAGAGACAAATACTTTTATCGCACATAATTATCCGTCTAACATTGTCACACTAAAGCAGAGGGTTGTGTACACAAAACACACATGCTACAGAAAAGCTGTGCCGACACCAGCTCCTAGAAATAAGAGCCGATTGACACGGCACCAACATTATCCACCCGGTAACGTGGCGGATTGGAGCAGAATGCAAAATGATGCAAAAAGGCAACGTCAGCTGACCCGAGATCTAGTACGCAAGGGGTGAGGCGTCCGAAAAGAATTTAAGAAAGTTAGTCTTCGGAGTGACGCGACCGGTTCCCGGTCGAGATCTCAACCCCAGTGAGAAATGCGAACGTTTGAGCTCATGCCAAACCTGATCAAGTTCGTTTGGTTTAACCGAGGCTTAACCTATAAAGAAGGATTTCACGGTAGATCATGAGTTTATCTACATCCAACAGAAACGCCCGTAAGGCCCCGGTATCGGGACATTTATGTGTGTGTGTGGGGGGAATAAAATAAAGATTTATTTTAATAAGGGTATTTCCCCATTTGATGTTTTCAGTAACTTGAACCGCTTTGTTCACTATATCGCATGTATTCCTTCATAGGGAAGAGGGAGAAATGCAAATCACACTTCCCGTTCTGTACTCACCTGTTTGCATAAGCACAGATGTTGTCTATGATGGAGCAGTTTTTCAGAGCGCACTCGACTTTACCGAGAGACACGTACTCCCCAGCTTGCAGCTTGACCAAGTCTTTTTTGCGATCTAAAAGTGGAATAGGAAAACAAAAAGAAAAAAAGGTTCACAATAACGCCCTTTCATCAAGCACATAGCGCATCCCAGTCAGAAGGTACAACCACCATAACAATATTTTTGTGCCATGAAATTATGTGCGCGTGTCATGCTATTCACAGCCGCTGTCAGATGACAGCCACAGGATGGATGCACAAGTTCGTGGGCAATTATACACACCCACGATTTGAAGACAGCCGTCCGGGTAAATCTCTCCCACGTCTCCGGTGCAGAACCATCTCTGGCCCTTTTCGTCCGCGAAAAAGTCCTTGTCGTTGCCCTCCTGCCTGTAGTAGCCCATGGTAACGTTGGGGCCGCCAATCAGGATCTCCCCTCTTGGGTTTGGCTCGTCTTTGCTGGTGTAGCCACCTGAGGTTGGTAAAAATCACCAGAAATATAATTGCCCCGTAATTACAAAATGCTTGTCATTCTGCGAGTGCGGCTTGTACGAACAGGTCTTTCAACCTTACCTTCGGCCCAGTCCCGGAGTCTGACCTCACAGCAAATAAGTGGAGCGCCAACACGACCCGTGCTGATGTCTGCAACTGTGGAATAGGAAACAGCTTAGCGACACACCCATTTTGTTCTCATCTTTTTCTTTTCGCGCGCCTTTTACCTACTCGGCACTTTCAATCCCAGCTTACCCTCCGTGATGGTGCCTGCGCCGCAGGTTTCCGTGAGGCCGTAGCCTTGACCCACTGGACAGCAGAAACACACGTTCATGAACCTCTGCGTGGCCGAGGACAGGGGGGCTCCTCCAGACAGCATCATCCTCACCCGCCCCCCAAGGAGTTTCTTCACTTTCCGAAATAACAGTCTGCAAAGACAAATTGACACAGGTTTGAGGTTAAAAGTCAAATGGCTATTTTCTTCTTTTTTTTAAAAAAAAAGAAGGCTTTGCAGCAGACACGGTGGTTTACTCACGCATTGCAGAGCGGTGCGTCATAGCCCCTCTTGATCTGCTCTAGTTTATATTTGTAGCCCAGCGTAAACAGCGTCTTCTGGAAGACATTCATTTCCTGCACTTTGCTCATCACATTCTTGTTGATGCGGTCCATAATTTCCTTTTGGAGGAGAAGAAAGAAAAAAAAAAAAAAAAGTTTTACGCACAAGTTTTTCCTCAGTAAACACCAAATGTCTGAGTAGAAAAACAGAGAGGAGGAGAACAGAGTAGTGAGTGATGGAGGATTCTTACTGGCACAGCTGCCATCAGGGTGGGTTTGAGGACAGAGGTGTCTCCTTTACTTCCTCTTTTTATCTTAGTGGACTGAAGGGGAACAGAAGAAATGAAAACAGAAGGCACTGATTACATTAGCCAGAGGCAAATGACTAAGCGTCGTGGTAAGAATTCATTAGTAACCACACCCATGTGTGTTCTTAAGAAACACAGCATGACGAAACACAGGTGTAGATGCTGGCTGGGTATTACCTGGTCCGACAGCGTCTGAGGGGATGAGTAGCCGATCTGACAGCCATAAGTGACGCAGGAGATTTCAGCCGTCATTTCCAGAACATGGGCAAGGGGCAGATAGGCTATGTATGTATCTTTAGGCCTGCCAAAACAAAAAGGTAAAAGTTCATTATCACACTTCAGTATCTTTAAGTCTAGTCGTTCTGTTCCTTGGACTCTGTCCCGGCTCAAATGAAATGAAATTGTTCTGCAGTTATCTTGTCCGTTTCTGTGCTACGGAAGTTTTCGTTAGAACAGATAACGCTGGAGGAGATGTTCTTTTTCAGTAAACACTCATTGGGGGCGAGTTTAATCCCGGCTGTTGAATGGTGAGAGAAAAACCTGTTGTGCGAGCTGCATTACACCAAGGTTACATATAGTACACATATAGCATGAACACGGACAGATGCGGAAACTCACCCGAGTCCAGGGATGCGTTCGCACTGGCCTGTCATTCCCGCAATCAGGTTACTGTGGACGATCATGACTCCCTTCGGTCTGCCTGTGGAGCCACTGGTGTACATCACCACGGCCAGATCAGAGGGCTGGGGCTTCACAACCGCCTTCCCCACTGCAAGACAAACAAACGCTTAAAACAAGACTGTATACAAGGCTTACAGCTTTGATTAAACTGGTTTCAAGCTTTCAGCTTAATATAGTCTTGTATTGTGTGTTTTTCACCCCAGACTTTGACATAGAAGCACATCTAAGTGAGACGTATACGCACTATTCTCAGGCAGCGCGCCCAGCTCTTGTACGGCCTGCATGCTGTGGGTGGACAGCCCCGCTGGGAAGCCTTCTGTGTTCATTTTCTTCTGGTCCACGTAGATCACGTGCTTCAGTTTTGGGATCAGTGGAAGCACTTTCTGGACAGAAAGAGAGGGCGAAGCTGCCATTACAAATGGGAAGTCTCATCATATTTTGTAAATATGGAGAAAAATAAATTCTCCCGTCTTTGCTGATGTAATCTTCATAAAAAGCGGGCAGTAGCCTGACCTACTAAATAAAAATATGAATACAAAAAAACATCCATTGGAAGAAAAGAAGTTGGGAATCTAAAAAAGGCTTTTAGAGAAATGGCTTTACGGGGCTTTTTTGAATTCGTCACACTAGCTTTGACTAATTGCTAAACATAATTTCATTAGCGTCAGTGTCATCTGAAGAGGACTACTTGGATCGAGACAGACAATGGTGTTTTATGAGGCCGCGCTTCTGTGCGCAGGAAGGTATTGAACTCACTTTCAGTTTAGTCTCCAGCAGCTCTACACTGGTAACGAGATGGGTCACTCCAGTCTCGTTTAGTCCAAATGCAATGGCGTCCTCTCCCAAAGTGGCATAGAATGTCACCACTGTTATGAATACAACACCGTCAGTGTACCCATAATAAACATTTAAATATATAAAACAGCAGTTGCTGTATTATCCACACTTATGAGACAACATTGTGCACTAAGATACATCACGGGCCATGAACTACATTTGTCCATGGTTGTGAATTTTTTTTAAGCAAGCACTTTCATAGAAAATTAAACTGTGAAATCATAGTTCAGCATTGTAATTATTTATTTTTAATTATTGTGCTATGTTTTTATTAGCTTGTATCAGTGTGAACAGATAAACATGGTCCGTAATCCGGAATGATAACCAGATATTTAAAAGCTTTGCCACATACAACGGTTGACTGCCTTAGCAATACAAGACGTCATGTACTTACACGGGAAGTTGCGCCTGAAACATGTCTGGGCTGTGATCATCCACTCCGCTCTGGTTTCGCAAAAGATTGCGATACTACTTTTGGGCTGCTGTCCCAGAGCAGCCAGCCCACTGCCAAACTGACTGACAATGGAGTCAACGTCATTGTAGGAGAGCCACCTATAGTCCCCCAGGATCAGCTGTCGGTGGGGCGGGAGAGAAGAGTCAGACGTCTTTGTCCTTACAAGCATCACTCACAACAATAATTATATAGTCATGGGAATCCTTACCTTTTTAAATATTTTACCGCTAGGCTGAATCTCATTTTCCTCATTCAGTATGTCTCTGGTGCCGAGGCAGTGCGCTTCTCCGAAGCGCTGCACAGCGTGCTCGAACAGCTTATCCAGCGTGTCCTTGCCCGGGAGGTCCTCCCGAGCTAAGGAATCAAAGTGGTCCACGCAGCGGTAAGGCCCCTCAGCACAGCCTGAAGTGGAGCGGGCTTTTGTCCGCTTGGAAAGGGCTTTTCTCTCACCGGCCCCGGTGATGTAGTACCAGGGAAGGAAGGACAGGACAGAGTACAGCCACACCACAAGGTGGATTGGAAACAGGAGGATAGCCTGGAGGGCAGAGTCTGACTGGAGAACCATACTGTCCTCTGGAAGAGTAGAAATACCTAGGTAGCCCTGGTTGTCAGACTAGTTTGGAGTAGTGCAATGCTGGTCACAAAGAAGTTTTGAAGTCTTAGAAAGGATGAAGTCTCCCCCTTCCCCCCCCAGAGTAAACTATTGTAAAAATCCCAAAACTGCGATATGGAAATATTTGGTCCACTCAAGAATGTGACACCTAAAGTGGGAATAAAAACAGATTGTCAATTGTCAGTCATGTGCAAACAGCGGTCTCGAAGAGGAAGTTGGTTGGTTAAGTACGTCTGGTGGCACACACGCACACCAAAAAATAAATAAATAAAACATAAACCTGACGCATCAAACTAGCCAGGCACTTACTCAAGGTTATCCACCATCCGTATCTCACTCAGGCGACTCATTTCTTGTCTGCATGTCCCGTCACTTTTCAGTGCTCATTTATATAGACATCCTACAGAGTGTGCGTTCACTTAGGGTTTACGCTTGTCCGCCTCACAACCCCCCATGGGTTAGGCACTGCGCTGCAGACAACCAATGACAACACTCGTGAAGCTCACCCCACTCAATGGCCAGTAAAAGGCCACTCTAGGTCAAGCTCGGCTCGCTAATAATAGCCTCAAGGTGCAGAGCAGCAGATAGAAAAGGAGGGGGGGGAACAAAGTGAATATTGTACTTTTAACTGGTCTCCAACATCTGAATGAATAACCACATACTATGAGAGAACCAGTATAACCGGAACACAGTGGAAGAAAGTGAATTGTAGAATCAGAACCATTTTAGGTTTACACAGACAAGGATGTTTTTCCTTGGCGGAAGGTGCAAAACACTAGACAGACGAGATAACCACCAACAGTACAATAGATATTAAATTAAGCTATCACGTAGGATCTACTTAGCACTTCATAAATATTGAAATAAATAACATTATACAGGAAGGATGTGGGTATTAAGATGACGATGCACACTCAGCTACATTGTATGATTTAAGATAAATAAAACAAGTCAGAAATGTACTGATGTACCCAATCCTCCCTATCCTTAAGTCTGTACACCATGTGAGTCACACTTGTGAATCAGTGCTTCCATCCACGTCACAGGCATGTCTGTATATCTAAAAAGAATTTTTAAAAAAGGTGTGTGTGTTTGTGTGTGTGTGGGGACGGGGGAAGAAGAAAGAGACAACGAGAGTGAGGAGAGCACAAAAGGGGGCATTCAAATCCCCTCTAGTTGGCTGCACCCCAGAAGACGAATAAACTAAGATTGAACAATTAAGAATATTTCTTTGATTTTACAGCATGTTAGAGCTCAGTTCACGCAGCAAACAAACATTTGTATAATATATACACAAACACACACATTTTAAATACAGGTATTTCATTAAATTGCAAAACAGCAGTACACGTCATTCTATTATGATTCATGGGGAGGATAACCACGTGTCAGACGTTGATGACGCGGGTTACACTTGTCCCAAGTTACACACAATTATGAATGAGTTGTTTCCATATGTACCCATACGAATGCACAGAGGGGGGAAATGCTTACATTCAGTGTGGTTTCTAACGTTAACGTACAAAAACGTCTCAATAGAAAACAAAAGCCACCCGTTACATGTAGAATGAGAGAGACTCTCAATGCGCTTTCTTTACGTCGGCCTCCTCATGACCACGTTGTTTCGCGGTTTTCCCGACAATGGGGCGAGAGGACGGGATGATGACAAAAGCCGCATGCACCGCTCGTGTCATAGGGCAACGTTGATTAGCGTTAGCGGCGGAGGATGCCGTTAGTTAGCTTAAGCCAATTCAACAGTGCACACACAAATTAACCCCGACATGATTCTCCAAACGGATAACGGACAGTAATAAGATTACGGTGAGCGGCGAGGGAGTGATACCCTGCTTATTTAGCCGGCTCGAGGTATTTCTTACCTTCAGCTGATGGGGGGGAAAGAAAAAACCGGGTCAGTCGTGCCTCTATCCAGAAATGACCGAGAGTTACCTTTATCTAGGGGAACGAGAAACCGGAACCGTCACGTCATCTGATTCCATATTTCTCGACCAATGAGCGGGCGGAGAGGGTTTGCCGAACGTTTCTGTTTGCGTCGTGCGTCCCGGGCCAGGGAGAGGGAAGGAGGGGGAGGGAGGAGGGAGGGGGGCTTTATCTTGGGGTTCTCGCGTGGACGGACAGCTGGTGTGTGTGGAGGGGGTAATGACGTCACCGTTTTGAGTATTTGGTCTGTATTTGCTGCTGGACGTTTTGATGTCAAATGTTTAATTTTGTAAGGCTGTACAAGGCTGAACATCTGCATGACTGACGTACTTCTTCAGCATCACGTCAGCTGACTTTGACACTGTCCCAATTAAGGCACGGGCACGCGCTGGAGCCCTTGGCTGATGGAGCCAAATCCAGGCCAAATGTTTTGTTCATTTAAAAAACAAAGATTTGAAAATTAAAAAATACAAATCCTTTGAAAAATACAACAATGTATTCGAAATTAAATCAAGTTCATGATTTTTTTTTTCTTTTTTCTTTTTTAGTTTTCAGTAACAGATTTTATATTTTCAACTTTCACTCTTTTTTACAGATGGTAATATTTTTTGGGGGGAGGGGGTTAAATTACAGGTTCAAATTCTATGGAAGCCCATTCTCGCCACGCAAAAAAAAAGGCAACAAAAAAAATTTCATTCCAGGAGAGAAATGAGAACTTGACTACTGACTACAAATGGCAAAATTACAGTTACAGCCTAAATATAATTGTAGCTAATATATGTACACACAAAGTACATTGTTGACCTTCCATTGACCATTTTTAAGAACTGAGTAAAATGCAAAGTCCACACATATTGAATGAATTATTTACTTTAAAGTAACCCATCAATACGGGCTTACAGGTGGTTGACATTGCCAAGCAAGCACTGTTTTATATTCAAGTGCTCTTGTTATTTATTAAAAGATATTTTGAATTGAAACAAGATTGGACTTTTTTTTTTACCTGTACTTGTTTTGTTGTATAAACAATACATATTTACATTTAAATTAAGGTATTGTAAAACCAAAGAGATGAAATAACGTATTGCTTAGACGTTTTCTTTATTTTTGTCAATGAAAAGAAATCTTTATTTTTTTTTCTCCCTATTTTCTATTTTTTTGGTTCTAATTTTTTTTTTTCAAGATGGCGAAATGTATGAACTAGCTGATACCTGTGCATTTGCAGTAAATATCCGGGATGTAAGAATATAAAGGGATATTAGGTAAAGAGCTATCAGCGAAGCTACAGCTGATGTCAGACTTGATGCTCAATAAAGCATTAGAGGTAGTGAGGCAGACTGAGCAAGTAAAAGGGCATAATAGCCAGCAGGGAGCTAATGCTAACTGTTCTCAAGTGAGTGAAGAAGCATACAAGCAGCATGCGCAATATAAACGGAGTAACGAAAACTGGCAGACAAAAGGGACAAGGCGTTACAATAAGAGACACAAATGTTCTAGATGTGGCACAGTGCATGTTAAGGAAGACACATGTGACAGATATGATGCAAAATACTACAAATGTAAGAAGCTCGGACATTCTGTAGCGATATGCCGTTCCCGCTTGATCAACAAGGTCATTGCATTCTGGGAGGGAAGAGACGGAAGACACGTTCAATTCCTGGGGGAAATTACAGACGTGGACGACTCAAACAAGGCATGGACGGTAAAACAAAACAAAAAAATCTAATTTAAAACACAAGGGGCTGATTGAAGTGTCATTTGAGAAAATACTTTTAACCTGCTGAGAAAAAACTGGTGTAACAAAATTAGGCAGCCCAGGAGGTAGAGTGAACTGCAAGGGTTACTTCACAGCTACCACATTGTGAAAAAAGCAAACGTTTAGCTATTGCTATGGGCTTGGTGAAGCGAATAGAAGAGATTAAAAGCACAAAGCATTTGAGTGATGCCAGCCCAGCAGACATAGGCAGACTGAAGATAAAGCCCATCAAAATCAGACTGCATGGAGGACGCTGTACTCTACAGTGTGACTACGACAGGGCAGGTGTCAATGCCTTTGCTCTCTATAGTAAAACAAAACAAATTGCCAATGGTGTGATAGAGCCAATCAGGTTTCAGCTGGACTCCTCAAGGAGAAAGGTCACAGTGACCCGGGGGACTAAACATGCTTACAGACAGGCCCGGGCAACCAGGGACCACATCACCGTCCAGGCCTGCCTCCACACCTCTGGGAAGAATGAACTCCCCTTTTTATCATGACCCAGGGAGGCCCCTATACCAAAGAAGGAGTTCCCGATGACCCTACGGGAAGTCGCGAGCAGGGTACATTGACAGTGAGCTGTTTAGGAAGTGGTTTGTCGGGCACTTCCTGAAGTTTGCCGTGAAGGAGCGCCCGCTGGTGCTCATAATGGATGGACATCAGTTCCACCTGGATCCAGAAGAGTTTAAAAAAACATCCAGCAGGTGGTGGCATACACTCAAATTGAAATTGCGGAGCTTCCATTTGACTTTTTATTTTATTGCATAGTTTGGAATTGTTGAAGTGTGATGTCTCATTGTGAAGGACAGAACTACGATCCCAGATGTGTTGACAGTATTTTGGTGACTCTGGAACAAGTTATTAGGTTCGTTCGAATGTTTCTATAGTCCCCCAGGATCAGCTAGTGGGGGGCGGGAGAGAAGTTTTCAAATTTTATGTCTGCCTGTGAAATACATTACTACTGGTTTTAATATGTGTTATATGAATAAGATTTTGTATTATCAATCACACAAGATATGTTTTCAAATTAAACCTGAGACAAGATAGTCAACAAACAAGCGTTAAGTATTACAACTACACATAAAAATAAGGATTTTTTAAACAACATGTAGTGTTTGCTGTCAGATCTAAGAGCCCATCAACTCTCTAATGTGGCGACATCCAGGCCTTTCTCATCATGCACCGGGCCACCCAGTCGGTGGAGGGCTACTGCGGCGCCTGGCTCTAAAATCGACGGCCTCCTTGCTTTCGTGAGATTATTGTTGACCATGTGTGCATGACGTCAGAGCAAGTCGGGATGAAGTCGGACACAAATCTAACCGGCATGGATTGCGTGCCGATCGCTGGTGATCGATTCTGCGCAGAACTGGCTCACCTCAAAGGAACCACATGTTCTAAAATGTAACATCATTGTTTTTTTCTCCTTCAAAAAAATAAGTGAATGAAGCTTCTTTAGCACCATACAGTTTGCCGTAAAGACTCCCGAGGATTATCAAGAATGCAGGGGAATACAGTGACCATCAAGGGATGTAATCAGTACCTTTTTGTTTCTGTCTTTGATAAGAATAATAAACCTCCAACTATCTTAATTGTATGCACAAGAACAGTGGCCCTAACGTGTTCATGTCAGTGTCGCCCTCGAGTGGTTGGTACATGAGACTAACTACCTAATATGAAACCAGAATTGAACTATCTCATCAAACACATGAATGATATCATTTTTTTGGAGGAGTATTTCTTTTGAAGTAATATTATTTTGTTCATTCAGAATATTGTTATAAAAAACCCTAATATTTACGAACCAAATTGGCATATTCTACAGGCGATTGGCACAGATTTGTTTCAGTAATCCTTTTTTTCTTTGGTTCGTTTTTCATTTTTCAACTCAAACACCTTAAATCACCAAAAACCAACATACAACAAAGCATAAAGTAAGATAATTTAATGAGGTCAAACGTAATAGGCCCATGATCACAATATTGCAAGCATAAAAAAAACTCAAATAGGAAAATTGTAATAGATTTAAAAAAAAGCCCTTATTGGTTGTTGTTGTCGATCTGAGGCAGCTGTCGATACTTCGTGAGGGACGTGCTGTTTGCCCCTCTGCGAGCCGCCGGCAGGGGGCAGTGTAACCGATTGAGTAACCGGAGGAGGCGGCGAGGCGCTTGATTTGTGAACCAGAGAAGACATGTATAGCACTTTTTGTAATACTCATGTTGACCCAACTCTGAAAACCATGCCATTTATTGGTCATTCATTTTCCTCCATTCATCAAACAAACAATGTTGTGTTTCTCCAAACTAAATAGCCACAATAAAGGTCTGTAGAGACGCTTACCAAGAAGATATTAGCTTTCCTAAATGTCTAAAAAAAAATCTAAAAAAGGTGGTAACATCACATATATTCGTGTTAACAGTGTATTTTCTCCTTAATTAAGGACAACAACGAGATATTCACTTTACAGAACCACCGCACCCCTCTCCTCCTTTCCTAACACCGCCCCTCCGGGATGTCTCTTACAAGATCACATTCGCACCACATAGCCGTTGCCCCACGTGTCTCTGAGCCGTTGCACAAAAACATCACGAGTGGCTGCTGTAGCCGTGTGTAGTACAAATACAGCACATGGTAGCGTTTGGTAGCTGCTTGTCGTGACGGACACCACCGGGGGCCGAGAGAAGAAAAAAAACCTCTCCCGAGCTTGAGCTCTTTGAATTCTCCGTTTGCGAGTTACAGTCGCAAAAGCGTTTCCTCCGTCGGCCGTAAAGCAGTCCAGTCCCCCGACAGCGTTGAAGCCCCGTCCGTCTTCGTGCACGGCTCGTGAAGCGTTACACAGCGAGGTCGAGGACTTTTAAAAGACACTCGCCCCCAACTTCCCCCCCTGCAGCAGCAGAAAGCCCCGCAGAAGCGAAAGCATGTCGACCGGCACAAACGAAGTGAAAAGCTGCCCCATACCCACCAGGACGCTCACCCTGAAGGACTGGTCCCAGCTACCCGACTGTTACAGCCAGACACCCGGGGGCACCCTCTTCTCCACCACGCCTGGAGGTAAGAACTGCGCGACGCTTTCCCGCAAGGTCTCAAATATTTAGTATTTAGTCTGCTTTTGTTTTCCTAAATGCGTTCACACCACGGACACTGTTAAGCGACGTGAAAATGAACTAATGCCCGACGGTAAGCGCGGTCTCGCGAGAAGCTGCAGACAATAAAAACGAACATAAAACGACTGATAAAGGGTATTGGTTTGTACTTAAATCGCAGTTTTGCTCGCCCCAACACC